>NW_026599511.1:0-603699 GCF_023634085.1 Falco cherrug | reverse complement strand
TATCGGCCGGTGACAAAATGTTCCAAAGACACCCCATGCACAACTCCACCGGGGAAGGTGCCAGACAGGAGTTCTCCTGGTAGTTTTTACACTACACTTGGTAGGCATCTGAAAGGACACCACAAAAGTTGTTCTACCTGCTTTCTGGGCTGAGATGGGGGAACCGCTGAATTTGAGTCGGCTGGTGACAAAATGTTCCAAACACACCCCATGCACAACTCCACCGGGGAAGGTGCCAGACAGGAGTTCTCCTGGTAGTTTTTACATTGCTCCGGTAGGCATCTGAAAGACACCACAAAAGTTGTTCTACATGCTTTCTGGGCTGAGATGGGGAACCAGCTGAATTTTGGAGTCGGCCGGGTGACAAATGTTCCAAAACACAACCCCATGCACAACTCCACCGGGGAAGGTGACAGACAGGAGTTCTCCTGGTAGTTTTTACACTACCTTGGTAGGCATCTGAAAGACACCACAAAAGTTGTTTTACCTGCTTTCTGGGCTGAGATGGGGAACCGCTGAATTTTGGAGTCGGCTGGTGACAAAATGTTCCAAACACACCCCATGCACAACTCCACCGGGGAAGGTGCCAGACAGGAGTTCTCCTGGTATTTTTACATTGCTCCGGTAGCATTTGAAAGTCACCACAAAAGTTGTTCTACCTGCTTTCTGGCTGAGAAGGGGAACCGCTGAATTTTGGGTCTCGGCTGGTGACAAAATGTTCCAAAACACACCCCATGCACAACTCCACCACGGAAGGTGCCAGACAGGAGTTCTCCTGGTAGTTTTTACACTACCTTGGTAGGCAGCTGAAAGGCACCACAAAAGTTGTTCTAACCTGCTTTCTGGCTGAGATGGGGAATCGCTGATTTTGGACTCTCGGCTGGTGACAAAAATGTTCCAAACACACCCCATGCACAACTCCACCGGGGAAGGTGCCAGACAGGAGTTCTCCTGTAGTTTTTTACACTACCTTGGTAGGCATCTGAAAGACACGACAAAAGTTGTTCTACCTGCTTTCTGGGCTGAGATGGGGAATCGCTGAATTTTGGACTCGGCCGGTGACAAAATGTTCCAAACACACCCCACCACGCACAACTCCACCGGGGAAGGTGCCAGACAGGAGTTCTCTTAGTAGTTTTTTACACTACCTTGGTAGCATCTGAAAGACACCACAAAAGTTGTTTTACCTGCTTTCTGGGCTGAGATGGGGAACCGCTGAATTTTGGAGTCGGCTGGTGACAAAATGTTCCAAACACACCCCCTGCACAACTCCACCACGGAAGGTGCCAGACAGGAGTTCTCCTGGTAGATTTTTACATTGCTCCGGTAGGCATTTGAAAGTCACCTACAAAAGTTGTTCTACCTGCTTTCTGGGCTGAGAAGGGGAACCGCTGAATTTTGGACTCGGCTGGTGACAAAATGTTCCAAAACACACCCCACCACAACTCCACCGGGGAAGGTGCCAGACAGGAGTTCTCCTGGTAGTTTTTACATTGCTCCGGTAGGCATCTGAAAGACACCACAAAAGTTGTTTTAACCTGCTTCTGGGCTGAGATGGGGAACCGCTGAATTTTGGAGTCGGCTGGTGACAAAATGTTCCAAACACACCCCATGCACAACTCCACCGGGGAAGGTGCCAGACAGGAGTTCTCCTGTAGTTTTTACATTGCTCCGGTAGGCATCTGAAAGACACCACAAAAGTTGTTCTACCTGCTTTCTGGGCTGAGATGGGGAATCGCTGAATTTTGGAGTCGGCCGGTGACAAAATGTTCCACAGACACCCCATGCACAACTCCACCGGGGAAGGTGCCAGGAACGAATTCTGTTGGTAGTTTTTACACTACCTTGTTAGGCAGCTGAAAGGCACAAGAAAAGTTGTTGTACCTGCTTTGTGGGCTGAGATGGGGAACCGCTGAATTTTGGAGTCGGCCGGTGACAAAAATGTTCCAAACACACCCCATGCACAACTCCACCGGGGAAGGTGCCAGACAGGAGTTCTCCTGAGTTTTTACACTACCTTGGTAGGCATCTGAAAGACACGACAAAAGTTGTTTCTACCTGCTTTCTGGGCTGAGATGGGGAATCGCTGAATTTT
This sequence comes from Falco cherrug, assembly GCF_023634085.1. Lineage (NCBI taxonomy): Eukaryota > Metazoa > Chordata > Aves > Falconiformes > Falconidae > Falco > Falco cherrug. The sequence goes on along the minus strand of NW_026599511.1, from coordinate 601,604 downwards.
GGAGTCGGCCGGTGACAAAATGTTCACAAACACACCCCACGCACAACTCCACCGGGGAAGGTGCCAGACAGGAGTTCTCCTGGTAGTTTTTACACTACCTTGGTAGGCAGCTGAAAGGCACCAACAAAAAGTTGTTCTACCCTGCTTTCTGGCTGAGATGGGGAACCGCTGAATTTTGGAGTCGGCTGGTGACAAAATGTTCCAAACACACCCCACTGCACAACTCCACCGGGGAAGGTGCCAGAAACGAGTTCTGTTGGTAGGTTTTTACACTACCTTGGTAGGCATCTGAAAGGCACCATAAAATTTGTTCTACCTGCTTTCTGGGCTGAGAATGGGGAAACGATGAATTTTGGAGTCGGCTGGTGACAAAATGTTCCAAACACACCCCCTGCACAACTCCACCACGGAAGGTGCCAGACAGGACTTCTCCTGGTAGTTTTTACATTGCTCCGGTAGGCATCTGAAAGACACCACAAAAGTTGTTCTACCTGCTTTCTGGGCTGAGATGGTGGAACCGCTGAATTTTGGAGTCGGCCGGTGACAAAATGTTCCAAACACACCCCATGCACAACTCCACCGGGGAAGGTGCCAGGAACGAATTCTGTTGGTAGTTTTTACACTACCTTGGTAGGCAGCTGAAAGGCACAAGAAAAGAAGTTGTACCTGCTTTGTGGGCTGAGATGGGGAAACCGCTGAATTTTGGAGTCGGCTGGTGACAAAATGTTCCAAACACACCCATGCACAACTCCACCGGGGAAGGTGCCAGGCAGGAGTTCTCTTGGTAGTTTTTACACTACCTTGGTAGGCAGCTGAAAGGCACCACAAAAGTTGTTCTACCTGCTTTCTGGGCTGAGATGGGGAAACGCTGAATTTTGGAGTCGGCTGGTGACAAAATGTTCCAAACACACCCCATGCACAACTCCACCGGGGAAGGTGCCAGACAGGAGTTCTCCTGGTAATTTTTACATTGCTCCGGTAGGCAGCTGAAAGGCACCACAAAAGTTTTTCTACCTGCTTTCTGGGCTGAGATGGGGAACCGCTGAATTTTTGACTCGGCCGGTGACAAAATGTTCCAAACACACCCCATGCACAACTCCACCGGGGAAGGTGCCAGACAGGAGTTCTCTTGGTAGTTTTTACACTACCTTGGTAGGCATCTGAAAGACACGACAAAAGTTGTTCTACCTGCTTTCTGGGCTGAGATTGGGGAATCGCTGAATTTTGGAGTCGGCCGGTGACAAAAATGTTCCAAACACACCCCACGCCACAACTCCACCGGGGAAGGTGCCAGACAGGAGTTCTCCTGGTAGTTTTTACACTACCTTGGTAGGCAGCTGAAAAGGCACCACAAAAGTTGTTCTACCTGCTTTCTGGGCTGAGATGGGGAACCGCTGAATTTTGGAGTCGGCTGGTGACAAAAATGTTCCAAACACACACCCCTGCACAACTCCACCGGGGAAGGTGCCAGACAGGAGTTCTCCTGGTAGTTTTTACACTACCTTGGTGGGCATTTGAAAGGCACCACAAAAAGTTGTTCTACCTGCTTTCTGGGCTGAGATGGGGAACCGCTGAATTTTGGAGTCGGCTGGTGACAAAATGTTCCAAACACACCCCATGCACAACTCCACCGGGGAAGGTGCCAGGCAGGAGTTCTCTTGGTAGTTTTTACACTACCTTGGTAGGCAGCTGAAAGGCACCACAAAAGTTGTTCTACCTGCTTTCTGGGCTGAGATGGGGAAACGCTGAATTTTGGAGTCGGCTGGTGACAAATGTATCCAAACACACCCCATGCACAACTCCCACCGGGGAAGGTGCCAGACAGGAGTTCTCCTGGTAATTTTTACATTGCTCCGGTAGGCAGCTGAAAGGCACCACAAAAGTTTTTCTACCTGCTTTCTGGGCTGAGATGGGGAACCGCTGAATTTTGGACTCGGCCGGTGACAAAATGTTCCAAACACACCCCCATGCACAACTCCACCGGGAAGGTGCCAGACAGGAGTTCTCTTGGTAGTTTTTTACACTACCTTGGTAGGCAGCTGAAAGGCACCACAAAACTTGTTCTACCTGCTTTCTGGGCTGAGATGGGGAAACGCTGAATTTTGGACTCGGCTGGTGACAAAATGTTCCAAACACACCCCATGCACAACTCCACCGGGGAAGGTGCCAGACAGGAGTTCTCCTGGTAGTTTTTACACTACCTTGGTAGGCATCTGAAAGACACGACAAAAGTTGTTCTACCTGCCTTTCTGGGCTGAGATGGGGAATCATGGAATTTTGGAGTCGGCCGGTGACAAAATTGTTCCAAACACACCCCACGCACAACTCCACCGGGGAAGGTGCCAGACAGGAGTTCTCTTAGTAGTTTTTACACTACCTTGGTAGGCATCTGAAAGACAAGACAAAAGTTGTTCTACCTGCTTTCTGGGCTGAGATGGGGAATCGCTGAATTTTGGACTCGGCCGGTGACAAAATGTTCCAAACACACCCCACGCACAACTCCACCGGGGAAGGTGCCAGACAGGAGTTCTCTTAGTAGTTTTTTACACTACCTTGGTAGGCATCTGAAAGACACCACAAAAGTTGTTCTACCTGCTTTCTGGGCTGAGATGGGGAACAGCTGAATTTTGGACTCGGCCGGTGACAAAATGTTCCAAAGACACCCCATGCACAACTCCACCGGGGAAGGTGCCAGACAGGAGTTCTCCTGGTAGTTTTTACACTACCTTGGTGTAGGCATCTGAAAGACACCACAAAAGTTGTTCTACCTGCTTTCTGGGCTGAGATGGGGAACCGCTGAATTTTGGAGTCGGCTGGTGACAAAATGTTCCCAAACACACCCCATGCACAACTCCACCGGGGAAGGTGACCAGACAGGAGTTCTCCTGGTAGTTTTTACATTGCCTCCGGTAGGCATCTGAAAGACACCACAAAAGTTGTTCTACCTGCTTTCTGGGCTGAGATGGGGAACCGCTGAATTTTGGAGTCGGCCGGTGACAAAATGTTCCAAACACACCCCATGCACAACTCCACCGGGAAGGTGACAGACAGGAGTTCTCCTGGTAGTTTTTACACTACCTTGGTAGGCATCTGAAAGACACCACAAAAGTTGTTTTACCTGCTTTCTGGGCTGAGATGGGGAACCGCTGAATTTTGGAGTCGGCTGGTGACAAAATGTTCCAAACACACCCCATGCACAACTCCACCGGGGAGGTGCCAGACAGGAGTTCTCCTGGTAGTTTTTACATTGCTCCGGTAGGCATTTGAAAGTCACCACAAAAGTTGTTCTACCTGCTTTCTGGGGCCTGAGAAGGGGAACCGCTGAATTTTGGACTCGGCTGGTGACAAAATGTTCCAAACACACCCCATGCACAACTCCACCACGGAAGGTGCCAGACAGGAGTTCTCCTGGTAGTTTTTACACTACCTTGGTAGGCAGCTGAAAGGCACCACAAAAGTTGTTCTACCTGCTTTCTGGGCTGAGATGGGGAATCGCTGAATTTTGGACTCGGCTGGTGACAAAATGTTCCAAACACACCCCATGCACAACTCCACCGGGGAAGGTGCCAGACAGGAGTTCTCCTGGTAGTTTTTACACTACCTTGGTAGGCATCTGAAAGACACGACAAAAGTTGTTCTACCTGCTTTCTGGGCTGAGATGGGGAATCGCTGAATTTGGACTCGGCCGGTGACAAAATGTTCCAAACACACCCCACGCACAACTCCACCGGGGAAGGTGCCAGACAGGAGTTCTCTTAGTAGTTTTTACACTACCTTGGTAGGCATCTGAAAGACACCACAAAAGTTGTTTTACCTGCTTTCTGGGCTGAGATGGGGAACCGCTGAATTTTGGAGTCGGCTGGTGACAAAATGTTCCAAACACACCCCCTGCACAACTCCACCACGGAAGGTGCCAGACAGGAGTTCTCCTGGTAGTTTTTTACATTGCCTCGGTAGGCATTTGAAAGTCACCACAAAAGTTGTTCTACCTGCTTTCTGGGCTGAGAAGGGGAACCGCTGAATTTTGGACTCGGCTGGTGACAAAATGTTCCAAACACACCCCACGCACAACTCCACCGGGGAAGGTGCCAGACAGGAGTTCTCCTGTAGTTTTTACATTGCTCCGGTAGGCATCTGAAAGACACCACAAAAGTTGTTTTTACCTGCTTTCTGGGCTGAGATGGGGAACCGCTGAATTTTGGAGTCGGCTGTGACAAAATGTTCCAAACACACCCCATGCACAACTCCACCGGGGAAGGTGCCAGACAGGAGTTTCTCCTGGTAGTTTTTACATTGCTCCGGTAGGCATCTGAAAGACACCACAAAAGTTGTTCTACCCTGCTTTCTGGGCTGAGATGGGAATCGCTGAATTTTGGAGTCCGGCCGGTGACAAAATGTTCCACAGACACCCCATGCACAACTCCACCGGGGAAGGTGCCAGGAACGAATTCTGTTGGTAGTTTTTACACTACCTTGTTAGGCAGCTGAAAGGCACAAGAAAAGTTGTTGTACCTGCTTTGTGGGCTGAGATGGGGAACCGCTGAATTTTGGAGTCGGCCGGTGACAAAATGTTCCAAACACACCCCATGCACACTCCACCGGGGAAGTGCCAGACAGGAGTTCTCCTGGTAGTTTTTACACTACCTTGGTAGGCATCTGAAAAGACACGACAAAAGTTGTTCTACCTGCTTTCTGGGCTGAGATGGGGAATCGCTGAATTTTGGAGTCGGCCGGTGACAAAATGTTCCAAACACACCCCACGCACAACTCCACCGGGGAAGGTGCCAGACAGGAGTTCTCCTGGTAGTTTTTACACTACCTTGGTAGGCAGCTGAAAGGCACCACAAAAGTTGTTCTACCTGCTTTCTGGGCTGAGATGGGGAACCGCTGAATTTTGGAGTCGGCTGGTGACAAAATGTTCCAAACACACCCCCTGCACAACTCCACCCGGGGAAGGTGCCAGAAACGAGTTCTGTTGGTAGTTTTTACAACTACCTTGGTAGGCATCTGAAAGGCACCATAAAATTTGTTCTACCTGCTTTCTGGGCTGAGATGGGGAAACGATGAATTTTGGAGTCGGCTGGTGACAAAATGTTCCAAACACACCCCCTGCACAACTCCACCACGGAAGGTGCCAGACAGGACTTCTCCTGGTAGTTTTTACATTGCTCCGGTAGGCATCTGAAAGACACCACAAAAGTTGTTCTACCTGCTTTCTGGGCTGAGATGGGGAACCGCTGAATTTTGGAGTCGGCCGGTGACAAAATGTTCCAAACACACCCCATGCACAACTCCACCGGGGAAGGTGCCAGGAACGAATTCTGTTGGTAGTTTTTACACTACCTTGGTAGGCAGCTGAAAGGCACAAGAAAAGAAGTTGTACCTGCTTTGTGGGCTGAGATGGGGAACCGCTGAATTTTGGAGTCGGCTGGTGACAAAATGTTCCAAACACACCCCATGCACAACTCCACCGGGGAAGGTGCCAGGCAGGAGTTCTCTTGGTAGTTTTTACACTACCTTGGTAGGCAGCTGAAAGGCACCACAAAAGTTGTTCTACCTGCTTTCTGGGCTGAGATGGGGAAACGCTGAATTTTGGAGTCGGCTGGTGACAAAATGTTCCAAACACACCCCATGCACAACTCCACCGGGGAAGGTGCCAGACAGGAGTTCTCCTGGTAATTTTTACATTGCTCCGGTAGGCAGCTGAAAGGCACCACAAAAGTTTTTCTACCTGCTTTCTGGGCTGAGATGGGGAACCGCTGAATTTTTGACTCGGCCGGTGACAAAATGTTCCAAACACACCCCATGCACAACTCCACCGGGGAAGGTGCCAGACAGGAGTTCTCTTGGTAGTTTTTACACTACCTTGGTAGGCAGCTGAAAGACACGACAAAAGTTGTTCTACCTGCTTTCTGGGCTGAGATGGGGAATCGCTGAATTTTGGAGTCGGCCGGTGACAAAATGTTCCAAACACACCCCACGCACAACTCCACCGGGGAAGGTGCCAGACAGGAGTTCTCCTGGTAGTTTTTACATTGCTCCGGTAGGCATCTGAAAGACACCACAAAAGTTGTTCTACCTGCTTTCTGGGCTGAGATGGGGAACCGCTGAATTTTGGAGTCGGCCGGTGACAAAATGTTCCAAACACACCCCATGCACAACTCCACCGGGGAAGGTGCCAGACAGGAGTTCTCCTGGTAGTTTTTACATTGCTCCGGTAGGCATCTGAAAGACACCACAAAAGTTGTTCTACCTGCTTTCTGGGCTGAGATGGGGAACCGCTGAATTTTGGAGTCGGCCGGTGACAAAATGTTCCAAACACACCCCATGCACAACTCCACCGGGGAAGGTGCCAGGAACGAATTCTGTTGGTAGTTTTTACACTACCTTGTTAGGCAGCTGAAAGGCACAAGAAAAGAAGTTGTACCTGCTTTGTGGGCTGAGATGGGGAACCGCTGAATTTTGGAGTCGGCCGGTGACAAAATGTTCCAAACACACCCCACGCACAACTCCACCGGGGAAGGTGCCAGACAGGAGTTCTCTTAGTAGTTTTTACACTACCTTGGTAGGCATCTGAAAGACAAGACAAAAGTTGTTCTACCTGCTTTCGGGGCTGAGATGGGGAATCGCTGAATTTTGGAGTCGGCTGGTGACAAAATGTTCCAAACACACCCCATGCACAACTCCACCGGGGAAGGTGCCAGACAGGAGTTCTCTTAGTAGTTTTTACACTACCTTGGTAGGCAGCTGAAAGGCACCACAAAAGTTGTTCTACCTGCTTTCTGGGTTGAGATGGGGAATCGCTGAATTTTGGACTCGGCCGGTGACAAAATGTTCCAAACACACCCCATGCACAACTCCACCGGGGAAGGTGCCAGACAGGAGTTCTCTTAGTAGTTTTTACACTACCTTGGTAGGCATCTGAAAGACACCACAAAAGATGTTCTACCGGCTTTCTGGGCTGAGATGGGGAACCGCTGAATTTTGGACTCGGCTGGTGACAAAATGTTCCAAACAAACCCCATGCACAACTCCACCGGGGAAGGTGCCAGACAGGAGTTCTCCTGGTAGTTTTTACACTACCTTGGTAGGCATCTGAAAGACACCACAAAAGTTGTTCTACCTGCTTTCTGGGCTGAGATGGGGAACCGCTGAATTTTGGAGTCGGCTGGTGACAAAATGTTCCAAACACACCCCATGCACAACTCCACCGGGGAAGGTGCCAGACAGGAGTTCTCCTGGTAGTTTTTACATTGCTCCGGTAGGCATCTGAAAGACACCACAAAAGTTGTTCTACCTGCTTTCTGGGCTGAGATGGGGAACCGCTGAATTTTGGAGTCGGCCGGTGACAAAATGTTCCAAACACACCCCATGCACAACTCCACCGGGGAAGGTGCCAGACAGGAGTTCTCTTGGTAGTTTTTACACTACCTTGGTAGGCAGCTGAAAGGCACCACAAAACTTGTTCTACCTGCTTTCTGGGCTGAGATGGGGAAACGCTGAATTTTGGAGTCGGCTGGTGACAAAATGTTCCAAACACACCCCATGCACAACTCCACCGGGGAAGGTGCCAGACAGGAGTTCTCCTGTTAGTTTTTACACTACCTTGGTAGGCATCTGAAAGACACGACAAAAGTTGTTCTACCTGCTTTCTGGGCTGAGATGGGGAATCGCTGAATTTTGGAGTCGGCCGGTGACAAAATGTTCCAAACACACCCCACGCACAACTCCACCGGGGAAGGTGCCAGACAGGAGTTCTCTTAGTAGTTTTTACACTACCTTGGTAGGCATCTGAAAGACAAGACAAAAGTTGTTCTACCTTCTTTCTGGGCTGAGATGGGGAACCGCTGAATTTTGGACTCGCCTGGTGACAAAATGTTCCAAACACACCCCCTGCACAACTCCACCGGGGAAGGTGCCAGACAGGAGTTCTCCTGGTAGTTTTTACATTGCTCCGGTAGGCATCTGAAAGACACCACAAAAGTTGTTCTACCTGCTTTCTGGGCTGAGATGGGGAACCGCTGAATTTTGGAGTCGGCCGGTGACAAAATGTTCCAAACACACCCCATGCACAACTCCACCGGGGAAGGTGCCAGACAGGAGTTCTCCTGGTAGTTTTTACATTGCTCCGGTAGGCATCTGAAAGACACCACAAAAGTTGTTCTACCTGCTTTCTGGGCTGAGATGGGGAACCGCTGAATTTTGGAGTCGGCCGGTGACAAAATGTTCCAAACACACCCCATGCACAACTCCACCGGGGAAGGTGCTAGGAACGAATTCTCTTGGTAGTTTTTACACTACCTTGTTAGGCAGCTGAAAGGCACAAGAAAAGAAGTTGTACCTGCTTTGTGGGCTGAGATGGGGAACCGCTGAATTTTGGAGTCGGCCGGTGACAAAATGTTCCAAACACACCCCACGCACAACTCCACCGGGGAAGGTGCCAGACAGGAGTTCTCTTAGTAGTTTTTACACTACCTTGGTAGGCATCTGAAAGACAAGACAAAAGTTGTTCTACCTGCTTTCGGGGCTGAGATGGGGAATCGCTGAATTTTGGAGTCGGCTGGTGACAAAATGTTCCAAACACACCCCATGCACAACTCCACCGGGGAAGGTGCCAGACAGGAGTTCTCTTAGTAGTTTTTACACTACCTTGGTAGGCAGCTGAAAGGCACCACAAAAGTTGTTCTACCTGCTTTCTGGGTTGAGATGGGGAATCGCTGAATTTTGGACTCGGCCGGTGACAAAATGTTCCAAACACACCCCATGCACAACTCCACCGGGGAAGGTGCCAGACAGGAGTTCTCTTAGTAGTTTTTACACTACCTTGGTAGGCATCTGAAAGACACCACAAAAGATGTTCTACCGGCTTTCTGGGCTGAGATGGGGAACAGCTGAATTTTGGACTCGGCTGGTGACAAAATGTTCCAAACAAACCCCATGCACAACTCCACCGGGGAAGGTGCCAGACAGGAGTTCTCCTGGTAGTTTTTACACTACCTTGGTAGGCATCTGAAAGACACCACAAAAGTTGTTCTACCTGCTTTCTGGGCTGAGATGGGGAACCGCTGAATTTTGGAGTCGGCTGGTGACAAAATGTTCCAAACACACCCCATGCACAACTCCACCGGGGAAGGTGCCAGACAGGAGTTCTCCTGGTAGTTTTTACATTGCTCCGGTAGGCATCTGAAAGACACCACAAAAGTTTTTCTACCTGCTTTCTGGGCTGAGATGGGGAACCGCTGAATTTTGGAGTCGGCCGGTGACAAAATGTTCCAAACACACCCCATGCACAACTCCACCGGGGAAGGTGCCAGACAGGAGTTCTCTTGGTAGTTTTTACACTACCTTGGTAGGCATTTGAAAGTCACCACAAAAGTTGTTCTACCTGCTTTCTGGGCTGAGATGGGGAAACGCTGAATTTTGGAGTCGGCTGGTGACAAAATGTTCCAAACACACCCCATGCACAACTCCACCGGGGAAGGTGCCAGACAGGAGTTCTCCTGTTAGTTTTTACACTACCTTGGTAGGCATCTGAAAGACACGACAAAAGTTGTTCTACCTGCTTTCTGGGCTGAGATGGGGAATCGCTGAATTTTGGAGTCGGCCGGTGACAAAATGTTCCAAACACACCCCACGCACAACTCCACCGGGGAAGGTGCCAGACAGGAGTTCTCTTAGTAGTTTTTACACTACCTTGGTAGGCATCTGAAAGACAAGACAAAAGTTGTTCTACCTGCTTTCTGGGCTGAGATGGGGAACCGCTGAATTTTGGACTCGCCTGGTGACAAAATGTTCCAAACACACCCCCTGCACAACTCCACCGGGGAAGGTGCCAGACAGGAGTTCTCCTGGTAGTTTTTACATTGCTCCGGTAGGCATCTGAAAGACACCACAAAAGTTGTTCTACCTGCTTTCTGGGCTGAGATGGGGAACCGCTGAATTTTGGAGTCGGCCGGTGACAAAATGTTCCAAACACACCCCATGCACAACTCCACCGGGGAAGGTGCCAGACAGGAGTTCTCCTGGTAGTTTTTACATTGCTCCGGTAGGCATCTGAAAGACACCACAAAAGTTGTTCTACCTGCTTTCTGGGCTGAGATGGGGAACCGCTGAATTTTGGAGTCGGCCGGTGACAAAATGTTCCAAACACACCCCATGCACAACTCCACCGGGGAAGGTGCCAGGAACGAATTCTGTTGGTAGTTTTTACACTACCTTGTTAGGCAGCTGAAAGGCACAAGAAAAGAAGTTGTACCTGCTTTGTGGGCTGAGATGGGGAACCGCTGAATTTTGGAGTCGGCCGGTGACAAAATGTTCCAAACACACCCCACGCACAACTCCACCGGGGAAGGTGCCAGACAGGAGTTCTCTTAGTAGTTTTTACACTACCTTGGTAGGCATCTGAAAGACAAGACAAAAGTTGTTCTACCTGCTTTCGGGGCTGAGATGGGGAATCGCTGAATTTTGGAGTCGGCTGGTGACAAAATGTTCCAAACACACCCCATGCACAACTCCACCGGGGAAGGTGCCAGACAGGAGTTCTCTTAGTAGTTTTTACACTACCTTGGTAGGCAGCTGAAAGGCACCACAAAAGTTGTTCTACCTGCTTTCTGGGTTGAGATGGGGAATCGCTGAATTTTGGACTCGGCCGGTGACAAAATGTTCCAAACACACCCCATGCACAACTCCACCGGGGAAGGTGCCAGACAGGAGTTCTCTTAGTAGTTTTTACACTACCTTGGTAGGCATCTGAAAGACACCACAAAAGATGTTCTACCGGCTTTCTGGGCTGAGATGGGGAACAGCTGAATTTTGGACTCGGCTGGTGACAAAATGTTCCAAACAAACCCCATGCACAACTCCACCGGGGAAGGTGCCAGACAGGAGTTCTCCTGGTAGTTTTTACACTACCTTGGTAGGCATCTGAAAGACACCACAAAAGTTGTTCTACCTGCTTTCTGGGCTGAGATGGGGAACCGCTGAATTTTGGAGTCGGCTGGTGACAAAATGTTCCAAACACACCCCATGCACAACTCCACCGGGGAAGGTGCCAGACAGGAGTTCTCCTGGTAGTTTTTACATTGCTCCGGTAGGCATCTGAAAGACACCACAAAAGTTGTTCTACCTGCTTTCTGGGCTGAGATGGGGAACCGCTGAATTTTGGAGTCGGCCGGTGACAAAATGTTCCAAACACACCCCATGCACAACTCCACCGGGGAAGGTGCCAGACAGGAGTTCTCCTGGTAGTTTTTACCCTACCTTGGTAGGCATCTGAAAGACACCACAAAAGTAGTTTTACCTGCTTTCTGGGCTGAGATGGGGAACCGCTGAATTTTGGAGTCGGCCGGTGACAAAATGTTCCAAACACACCCCATGCACAACTCCACCGGGGAAGGTGCCAGGAACGAATTCTGTTGGTAGTTTTTACACTACCTTGTTAGGCAGCTGAAAGGCACAAGAAAAGTTGTTGTACCTGCTTTGTGGGCTGAGATGGGGAACCGCTGAATTTTGGAGTCGGCCGGTGACAAAATGTTCCAAACACACCCCATGCACAACTCCACCGGGGAAGGTGCCAGACAGGAGTTCTCCTGGTAGTTTTTACACTACCTTGGTAGGCATCTGAAAGACACGACAAAAGTTGTTCTACCTGCTTTCTGGGCTGAGATGGGGAATCGCTGAATTTTGGAGTCGGCCGGTGACAAAATGTTCCAAACACACCCCACGCACAACTCCACCGGGGAAGGTGCCAGACAGGAGTTCTCCTGGTAGTTTTTACACTACCTTGGTAGGCAGCTGAAAGGCACCACAAAAGTTGTTCTACCTGCTTTCTGGGCTGAGATGGGGAACCGCTGAATTTTGGACTCGGCTGGTGACAAAATGTTCCAAACACACCCCCTGCACAACTCCACCGGGGAAGGTGCCAGACAGGAGTTCTCCTGGTAGTTTTTACACTACCTTGGTGGGCATTTGAAAGGCACCACAAAAGTTGTTCTACCTGCTTTCTGGGCTGAGATGGGGAAACGCTGAATTTTGGAGTCGGCTGGTGACAAAATGTTCCAAACACACCCCATGCACAACTCCACCGGGGAAGGTGCCAGGCAGGAGTTCTCTTGGTAGTTTTTACACTACCTTGGTAGGCAGCTGAAAGGCACCACAAAAGTTGTTCTACCTGCTTTCTGGGCTGAGATGGGGAAACGCTGAATTTTGGAGTCGGCTGGTGACAAAATGTTCCAAACACACCCCATGCACAACTCCACCGGGGAAGGTGCCAGACAGGAGTTCTCCTGGCAATTTTTACATTGCTCCGGTAGGCAGCTGAAAGGCACCACAAAAGTTGTTCTACCTGCTTTCTGGGCTGAGATGGGGAACCGCTGAATTTTGGACTCGGCCGGTGACAAAATGTTCCAAACACACCCCATGCACAACTCCACCGGGGAAGGTGCCAGACAGGAGTTCTCTTGGTAGTTTTTACACTACCTTGGTAGGCAGCTGAAAGGCACCACAAAACTTGTTCTACCTGCTTTCTGGGCTGAGATGGGGAAACGCTGAATTTTTGACTCGGCTGGTGACAAAATGTTCCAAACACACCCCATGCACAACTCCACCGGGGAAGGTGCCAGACAGGAGTTCTCTTGGTAGTTTTTACACTACCTTGGTAGGCATCTGAAAGACACGACAAAAGTTGTTCTACCTGCTTTCTGGGCTGAGATGGGGAATCGCTGAATTTTGGAGTCGGCCGGTGACAAAATGTTCCAAACACACCCCACGCACAACTCCACCGGGGAAGGTGCCAGACAGGAGTTCTCTTAGTAGTTTTTACACTACCTTGGTAGGCATCTGAAAGACACCACAAAAGTTGTTTTACCTGCTTTCTGGGCTGAGATGGGGAACCGCTGAATTTTGGAGTCGGCTGGTGACAAAATGTTCCAAACACACCCCCTGCACAACTCCACCACGGAAGGTGCCAGACAGGAGTTCTCCTGGTAGTTTTTACATTGCTCCGGTAGGCATTTGAAAGTCACCACAAAAGTTGTTCTACCTGCTTTCTGGGCTGAGAAGGGGAACCGCTGAATTTTGGACTCGGCTGGTGACAAAATGTTCCAAACACACCCCATGCACAACTCCACCACGGAAGGTGCCAGACAGGAGTTCTCCTGGTAGTTTTTACACTACCTTGGTAGGCATCTGAAAGACACGACAAAAGTTGTTCTACCTGCTTTCTGGGCTGAGATGGGGAATCGCTGAATTTTGGACTCGGCTGGTGACAAAATGTTCCAAACACACCCCATGCACAACTCCACCGGGGAAGGTGCCAGACAGGAGTTCTCCTGGTAGTTTTTACACTACCTTGGTAGGCATCTGAAAGACACCACAAAAGTTGTTCTACCTGCTTTCTGGGCTGAGATGGGGAATCGCTGAATTTTGGAGTCGGCCGGTGACAAAATGTTCCAAACACACCCCACGCACAACTCCACCGGGGAAGGTGCCAGACAGGAGTTCTCTTAGTAGTTTTTACACTACCTTGGTAGGCATCTGAAAGACAAGACAAAAGTTGTTCTACCTGCTTTCGGGGCTGAGATGGGGAATCGCTGAATTTTGGACTCGGCCGGTGACATAATGTTCCAAACACACCCCATGCACAACTCCACCGGGGAAGGTGCCAGACAGGAGTTCTCCTGGTAGTTTTTACACTACCTTGGTAGGCAGCTGAAAGGCACCACAAAACTTGTTCTACCTGCTTTCTGGGCTGAGATGGGGAAACGCTGAATTTTGGACTCGGCTGGTGACAAAATGTTCCAAACACACCCCATGCACAACTCCACCGGGGAAGGTGCCAGACAGGAGTTCTCCTGGTAGTTTTTACACTACCTTGGTAGGCATCTGAAAGACACGACAAAAGTTGTTCTACCTGCTTTCTGGGCTGAGATGGGGAACGGCTGAATTTTGGAGTCGGCCGGTGACAAAATGTTCCAAACACACCCCACGCACAACTCCACTGGGGAAGGTGCCAGACAGGAGTTCTCTTAGTAGTTTTTACACTACCTTGGTAGGCATCTGAAAGACAAGACAAAAGTTGTTCTACCTGCTTTCTGGGCTGAGATGGGGAACCGCTGAATTTTGGACTCGGCTGGTGACAAAATGTTCCAAACACACCCCCTGCACAACTCCACCGGGGAAGGTGCCAGACAGGAGTTCTCCTGGTAGTTTTTACATTGCTCCGGTAGGCATCTGAAAGACACCACAAAAGTTGTTCTACCTGCTTTCTGGGCTGAGATGGGGAACCGCTGAATTTTGGAGTCGGCCGGTGACAAAATGTTCCAAACACACCCCATGCACAACTCCACCGGGGAAGGTGCCAGACAGGAGTTCTCCTGGTAGTTTTTACATTGCTCCGGTAGGCATCTGAAAGACACGACAAAAGTTGTTCTACCTGCTTTCTGGGCTGAGATGGGGAACCGCTGAATTTTGGAGTCGGCCGGTGACAAAATGTTCCAAACACACCCCATGCACAACTCCACCGGGGAAGGTGCTAGGAACGAATTCTGTTGGTAGTTTTTACACTACCTTGTTAGGCAGCTGAAAGGCACAAGAAAAGAAGTTGTACCTGCTTTGTGGGCTGAGATGGGGAACCGCTGAATTTTGGAGTCGGCCGGTGACAAAATGTTCCAAACACACCCCACGCACAACTCCACCGGGGAAGGTGCCAGACAGGAGTTCTCTTAGTAGTTTTTACACTACCTTGGTAGGCATCTGAAAGACAAGACAAAAGTTGTTCTACCTGCTTTCTGGGCTGAGATGGGGAATCGCTGAATTTTGGACTCGGCTGGTGACAAAATGTTCCAAACACACCCCCTGCACAACTCCACCGGGGAAGGTGCCAGACAGGAGTTCTCTTAGTAGTTTTTACACTACCTTGGTAGGCATCTGAAAGACACCACAAAAGATGTTCTACCTGCTTTCTGGGCTGAGATGGGGAACCGCTGAATTTTGGACTCGGCCGGTGACAAAATGTTCCAAACAAACCCCATGCACAACTCCACCAGGGAAGGTGCCAGACAGGAGTTCTCTTAGTAGTTTTTACACTACCTTGGTAGGCATCTGAAAGACACCACAAAAGTTGTTCTACCTGCTTTCTGGGCTGAGATGGGGAACCGCTGAATTTTGGAGTCGGCTGGTGACAAAATGTTCCAAACACACCCCATGCACAACTCCACCGGGGAAGGTGCCAGACAGGAGTTCTCCTGGTAGTTTTTACATTGCTCCGGTAGGCAGCTGAAAGGCACCACAAAAGTTGTTCTACCTGCTTTCTGGGCTGAGATGGGGAACCGCTGAATTTTGGACTCGGCCGGTGACAAAATGTTCCAAACACACCCCATGCACAACTCCACCGGGGAAGGTGCCAGACAGGAGTTCTCCTGGTAGTTTTTACCCTGCCTTGGTAGGCATCTGAAAGACACCACAAAAGTTGTTTTACCTGCTTTCTGGGCTGAGATGGGGAACCGCTGAATTTTGGAGTCGGCCGGTGACAAAATGTTCCAAACACACCCCATGCACAACTCCACCGGGGAAGGTGCCAGACAGGAGTTCTCCTGGTAGTTTTTACATTGCTCCGGTAGGCATCTGAAAGACACCACAAAAGTTGTTCTACCTGCTTTCTGGGCTGAGATGGGGAATCGCTGAATTTTGGAGTCGGCCGGTGACAAAATGTTCCAAACACACCCCATGCACAACTCCACCGGGGAAGGTGCCAGGAACGAATTCTGTTGGTAGTTTTTACACTACCTTGGTAGGCAGCTGAAAGGCACAAGAAAAGTTGTTGTACCTGCTTTGTGGGCTGAGATGGGGAACCGCTGAATTTTGGAGTCGGCCGGTGACAAAATGTTCCAAACACACCCCATGCACAACTCCACCGGGGAAGGTGCCAGACAGGAGTTCTCCTGGTAGTTTTTACACTACCTTGGTAGGCATCTGAAAGACACGACAAAAGTTGTTCTACCTGCTTTCTGGGCTGAGATGGGGAATCATGGAATTTTGGAGTCGGCCGGTGACAAAATGTTCCAAACACACCCCACGCACAACTCCACCGGGGAAGGTGCCAGACAGGAGTTCTCTTAGTAGTTTTTACACTACCTTGGTAGGCATCTGAAAGACAAGACAAAAGTTGTTCTACCTGCTTTCTGGGCTGAGATGGGGAATCGCTGAATTTTGGACTCGGCCGGTGACAAAATGTTCCAAACACACCCCATGCACAACTCCACCGGGGAAGGTGCCAGACAGGAGTTCTCTTAGTAGTTTTTACACTACCTTGGTAGGCATCTGAAAGACACCACAAAAGATGTTCTACCGGCTTTCTGGGCTGAGATGGGGAACAGCTGAATTTTGGACTCGGCTGGTGACAAAATGTTCCAAAGACACCCCATGCACAACTCCACCGGGGAAGGTGCCAGACAGGAGTTCTCCTGGTAGTTTTTACACTACCTTGGTAGGCATCTGAAAGACACCACAAAAGTTGTTCTACCTGCTTTCTGGGCTGAGATGGGGAACCGCTGAATTTTGGAGTCGGCTGGTGACAAAATGTTCCAAACACACCCCATGCACAACTCCACCGGGGAAGGTGCCAGACAGGAGTTCTCCTGGTAGTTTTTACATTGCTCCGGTAGGCATCTGAAAGACACCACAAAAGTTGTTCTACCTGCTTTCTGGGCTGAGATGGGGAACCGCTGAATTTTGGAGTCGGCCGGTGACAAAATGTTCCAAACACACCCCATGCACAACTCCACCGGGGAAGGTGACAGACAGGAGTTCTCCTGGTAGTTTTTACACTACCTTGGTAGGCATCTGAAAGACACCACAAAAGTTGTTTTACCTGCTTTCTGGGCTGAGATGGGGAACCGCTGAATTTTGGAGTCGGCTGGTGACAAAATGTTCCAAACACACCCCCTGCACAACTCCACCGGGGAAGGTGCCAGACAGGAGTTCTCCTGGTAGTTTTTACATTGCTCCGGTAGGCATTTGAAAGTCACCACAAAAGTTGTTCTACCTGCTTTCTGGGCTGAGAAGGGGAACCGCTGAATTTTGGACTCGGCTGGTGACAAAATGTTCCAAACACACCCCATGCACAACTCCACCACGGAAGGTGCCAGACAGGAGTTCTCCTGGTAGTTTTTACACTACCTTGGTAGGCATCTGAAAGACACGACAAAAGTTGTTCTACCTGCTTTCTGGGCTGAGATGGGGAATCGCTGAATTTTGGACTCGGCCGGTGACAAAATGTTCCAAACACACCCCACGCACAACTCCACCGGGGAAGGTGCCAGACAGGAGTTCTCTTAGTAGTTTTTACACTACCTTGGTAGGCATCTGAAAGACAAGACAAAAGTTGTTCTACCTGCTTTCGGGGCTGAGATGGGGAATCGCTGAATTTTGGAGTCGGCTGGTGACAAAATGTTCCAAACACACCCCATGCACAACTCCACCGGGGAAGGTGCCAGACAGGAGTTCTCTTAGTAGTTTTTACACTACCTTGGTAGGCATCTGAAAGACACCACAAAAGTTGTTCTACCTGCTTTCTGGGCTGAGATGGGGAATCGCTGAATTTTGGACTCGGCCGGTGACAAAATGTTCCAAACACACCCCATGCACAACTCCACCGGGGAAGGTGCCAGACAGGAGTTCTCTTAGTAGTTTTTACACTACCTTGGTAGGCATCTGAAAGACACCACAAAAGATGTTCTACCGGCTTTCTGGGCTGAGATGGGGAACAGCTGAATTTTGGACTCGGCTGGTGACAAAATGTTCCAAACAAACCCCATGCACAACTCCACCGGGGAAGGTGCCAGACAGGAGTTCTCCTGGTAGTTTTTACACTACCTTGGTAGGCATCTGAAAGACACCACAAAAGTTGTTCTACCTGCTTTCTGGGCTGAGATGGGGAACCGCTGAATTTTGGAGTCGGCTGGTGACAAAATGTTCCAAACACACCCCATGCACAACTCCACCGGGGAAGGTGCCAGACAGGAGTTCTCCTGGTAGTTTTTACATTGCTCCGGTAGGCATCTGAAAGACACCACAAAAGTTGTTCTACCTGCTTTCTGGGCTGAGATGGGGAACCGCTGAATTTTGGAGTCGGCCGGTGACAAAATGTTCCAAACACACCCCACGCACAACTCCACCGGGGAAGGTGCCAGACAGGAGTTCTCCTGGTAGTTTTTACACTACCTTGGTAGGCAGCTGAAAGGCACCACAAAAGTTGTTCTACCTGCTTTCTGGGCTGAGATGGGGAAACGCTGAATTTTGGAGTCGGCTGGTGACAAAATGTTCCAAACACACCCCCTGCACAACTCCACCGGGGAAGGTGCCAGACAGGAGTTCTCCTGGTAGTTTTTACACTACCTTGGTGGGCATTTGAAAGGCACCACAAAAGTTGTTCTACCTGCTTTCTGGGCTGAGATGGGGAAACGCTGAATTTTGGAGTCGGCTGGTGACAAAATGTTCCAAACACACCCCCTGCACAACTCCACCACGGAAGGTGCCAGACAGGAGTTCTCCTGGTAGTTTTTACATTGCTCCGGTAGGCATCTGAAAGACACCACAAAAGTTGTTCTACCTGCTTTCTGGGCTGAGATGGGGAACCGCTGAATTTTGGAGTCGGCCGGTGACAAAATGTTCCAAACACACCCCATGCACAACTCCACCGGGGAAGGTGCCAGGAACGAATTCTGTTGGTAGTTTTTACACTACCTTGGTAGGCAGCTGAAAGGCACAAGAAAAGAAGTTGTACCTGCTTTGTGGGCTGAGATGGGGAACCGCTGAATTTTGGAGTCGGCTGGTGACAAAATGTTCCAAACACACCCCATGCACAACTCCACCGGGGAAGGTGCCAGGCAGGAGTTCTCTTGGTAGTTTTTACACTACCTTGGTAGGCAGCTGAAAGGCACCACAAAAGTTGTTCTACCTGCTTTCTGGGCTGAGATGGGGAAACGCTGAATTTTGGAGTCGGCTGGTGACAAAATGTTCCAAACACACCCCATGCACAACTCCACCGGGGAAGGTGCCAGACAGGAGTTCTCCTGGTAGTTTTTACATTGCTCCGGTAGGCAGCTGAAAGGCACCACAAAAGTTTTTCTACCTACTTTCTGGGCTGAGATGGGGAACCGCTGAATTTTGGAGTCGGCCGGTGACAAAATGTTCCACAGACACCCCATGCACAACTCCACCGGGGAAGGTGCCAGGAACGAATTCTGTTGGTAGTTTTTACACTACCTTGGTAGGCAGCTGAAAGGCACCACAAAACTTGTTCTACCTGCTTTCTGGGCTGAGATGGGGAAACGCTGAATTTTGGAGTCGGCTGGTGACAAAATGTTCCAAACACACCCCATGCACAACTCCACCGGGGAAGGTGCCAGACAGGAGTTCTCCTGGTAGTTTTTACACTACCTTGGTAGGCATCTGAAAGACACGACAAAAGTTGTTCTACCTGCTTTCTGGGCTGAGATGGGGAATCATGGAATTTTGGAGTCGGCCGGTGACAAAATGTTCCAAACACACCCCACGCACAACTCCACCGGGGAAGGTGCCAGACAGGAGTTCTCTTAGTAGTTTTTACACTACCTTGGTAGGCATCTGAAAGACACCACAAAAGTTGTTCTACCTGCTTTCTGGGCTGAGATGGGGAATCGCTGAATTTTGGACTCGGCCGGTGACAAAATGTTCCAAACACACCCCATGCACAACTCCACCGGGGAAGGTGCCAGACAGGAGTTCTCTTAGTAGTTTTTACACTACCTTGGTAGGCATCTGAAAGACACCACAAAAGATGTTCTACCGGCTTTCTGGGCTGAGATGGGGAACAGCTGAATTTTGGACTCGGCTGGTGACAAAATGTTCCAAACAAACCCCATGCACAACTCCACCGGGGAAGGTGCCAGACAGGAGTTCTCCTGGTAGTTTTTACACTACCTTGGTAGGCATCTGAAAGACACCACAAAAGTTGTTCTACCTGCTTTCTGGGCTGAGATGGGGAACCGCTGAATTTTGGAGTCGGCTGGTGACAAAATGTTCCAAACACACCCCATGCACAACTCCACCGGGGAAGGTGCCAGACAGGAGTTCTCCTGGTAGTTTTTACATTGCTCCGGTAGGCATCTGAAAGACACCACAAAAGTTGTTCTACCTGCTTTCTGGGCTGAGATGGGGAACCGCTGAATTTTGGAGTCGGCCGGTGACAAAATGTTCCAAACACACCCCACGCACAACTCCACCGGGGAAGGTGCCAGACAGGAGTTCTCCTGGTAGTTTTTACACTACCTTGGTAGGCAGCTGAAAGGCACCACAAAAGTTGTTCTACCTGCTTTCTGGGCTGAGATGGGGAAACGCTGAATTTTGGACTCGGCCGGTGACAAAATGTTCCAAACACACCCCATGCACAACTCCACCGGGGAAGGTGCCAGACAGGAGTTCTCTTAGTAGTTTTTACACTACCTTGGTAGGCATCTGAAAGACACCACAAAAGATGTTCTACCGGCTTTCTGGGCTGAGATGGGGAACAGCTGAATTTTGGACTCGGCTGGTGACAAAATGTTCCAAAGACACCCCATGCACAACTCCACCGGGGAAGGTGCCAGACAGGAGTTCTCCTGGTAGTTTTTACACTACCTTGGTAGGCATCTGAAAGACACCACAAAAGTTGTTCTACCTGCTTTCTGGGCTGAGATGGGGAACCGCTGAATTTTGGAGTCGGCTGGTGACAAAATGTTCCAAACACACCCCATGCACAACTCCACCGGGGAAGGTGCCAGACAGGAGTTCTCCTGGTAGTTTTTACATTGCTCCGGTAGGCATCTGAAAGACACCACAAAAGTTGTTCTACCTGCTTTCTGGGCTGAGATGGGGAACCGCTGAATTTTGGAGTCGGCCGGTGACAAAATGTTCCAAACACACCCCATGCACAACTCCACCGGGGAAGGTGACAGACAGGAGTTCTCCTGGTAGTTTTTACACTACCTTGGTAGGCATCTGAAAGACACCACAAAAGTTGTTTTACCTGCTTTCTGGGCTGAGATGGGGAACCGCTGAATTTTGGAGTCGGCTGGTGACAAAATGTTCCAAACACACCCCCTGCACAACTCCACCGGGGAAGGTGCCAGACAGGAGTTCTCCTGGTAGTTTTTACATTGCTCCGGTAGGCATTTGAAAGTCACCACAAAAGTTGTTCTACCTGCTTTCTGGGCTGAGAAGGGGAACCGCTGAATTTTGGACTCGGCTGGTGACAAAATGTTCCAAACACACCCCATGCACAACTCCACCACGGAAGGTGCCAGACAGGAGTTCTCCTGGTAGTTTTTACACTACCTTGGTAGGCATCTGAAAGACACGACAAAAGTTGTTCTACCTGCTTTCTGGGCTGAGATGGGGAATCGCTGAATTTTGGACTCGGCCGGTGACAAAATGTTCCAAACACACCCCACGCACAACTCCACCGGGGAAGGTGCCAGACAGGAGTTCTCTTAGTAGTTTTTACACTACCTTGGTAGGCATCTGAAAGACAAGACAAAAGTTGTTCTACCTGCTTTCGGGGCTGAGATGGGGAATCGCTGAATTTTGGAGTCGGCTGGTGACAAAATGTTCCAAACACACCCCATGCACAACTCCACCGGGGAAGGTGCCAGACAGGAGTTCTCTTAGTAGTTTTTACACTACCTTGGTAGGCATCTGAAAGACACCACAAAAGTTGTTCTACCTGCTTTCTGGGCTGAGATGGGGAATCGCTGAATTTTGGACTCGGCCGGTGACAAAATGTTCCAAACACACCCCATGCACAACTCCACCGGGGAAGGTGCCAGACAGGAGTTCTCTTAGTAGTTTTTACACTACCTTGGTAGGCATCTGAAAGACACCACAAAAGATGTTCTACCGGCTTTCTGGGCTGAGATGGGGAACAGCTGAATTTTGGACTCGGCTGGTGACAAAATGTTCCAAACAAACCCCATGCACAACTCCACCGGGGAAGGTGCCAGACAGGAGTTCTCCTGGTAGTTTTTACACTACCTTGGTAGGCATCTGAAAGACACCACAAAAGTTGTTCTACCTGCTTTCTGGGCTGAGATGGGGAACCGCTGAATTTTGGAGTCGGCTGGTGACAAAATGTTCCAAACACACCCCATGCACAACTCCACCGGGGAAGGTGCCAGACAGGAGTTCTCCTGGTAGTTTTTACATTGCTCCGGTAGGCATCTGAAAGACACCACAAAAGTTGTTCTACCTGCTTTCTGGGCTGAGATGGGGAACCGCTGAATTTTGGAGTCGGCCGGTGACAAAATGTTCCAAACACACCCCCTGCACAACTCCACCGGGGAAGGTGCCAGACAGGAGTTCTCCTGGTAGTTTTTACATTGCTCCGGTAGGCATTTGAAAGTCACCACAAAAGTTGTTCTACCTGCTTTCTGGGCTGAGAAGGGGAACCGCTGAATTTTGGACTCGGCTGGTGACAAAATGTTCCAAACACACCCCATGCACAACTCCACCACGGAAGGTGCCAGACAGGAGTTCTCCTGGTAGTTTTTACACTACCTTGGTAGGCATCTGAAAGACACGACAAAAGTTGTTCTACCTGCTTTCTGGGCTGAGATGGGGAATCGCTGAATTTTGGAGTCGGCCGGTGACAAAATGTTCCAAACACACCCCACGCACAACTCCACCGGGGAAGGTGCCAGACAGGAGTTCTCTTAGTAGTTTTTACACTACCTTGGTAGGCATCTGAAAGACAAGACAAAAGTTGTTCTACCTGCTTTCGGGGCTGAGATGGGGAATCGCTGAATTTTGGAGTCGGCTGGTGACAAAATGTTCCAAACACACCCCATGCACAACTCCACCGGGGAAGGTGCCAGACAGGAGTTCTCTTAGTAGTTTTTACACTACCTTGGTAGGCATCTGAAAGACACCACAAAAGTTGTTCTACCTGCTTTCTGGGCTGAGATGGGGAATCGCTGAATTTTGGACTCGGCCGGTGACAAAATGTTCCAAACACACCCCATGCACAACTCCACCGGGGAAGGTGCCAGACAGGAGTTCTCTTAGTAGTTTTTACACTACCTTGGTAGGCATCTGAAAGACACCACAAAAGATGTTCTACCGGCTTTCTGGGCTGAGATGGGGAACAGCTGAATTTTGGACTCGGCTGGTGACAAAATGTTCCAAACAAACCCCATGCACAACTCCACCGGGGAAGGTGCCAGACAGGAGTTCTCCTGGTAGTTTTTACACTACCTTGGTAGGCATCTGAAAGACACCACAAAAGTTGTTCTACCTGCTTTCTGGGCTGAGATGGGGAACCGCTGAATTTTGGAGTCGGCTGGTGACAAAATGTTCCAAACACACCCCATGCACAACTCCACCGGGGAAGGTGCCAGACAGGAGTTCTCCTGGTAGTTTTTACATTGCTCCGGTAGGCATCTGAAAGACACCACAAAAGTTGTTCTACCTGCTTTCTGGGCTGAGATGGGGAACCGCTGAATTTTGGAGTCGGCCGGTGACAAAATGTTCCAAACACACCCCACGCACAACTCCACCGGGGAAGGTGCCAGACAGGAGTTCTCCTGGTAGTTTTTACACTACCTTGGTAGGCAGCTGAAAGGCACCACAAAAGTTGTTCTACCTGCTTTCTGGGCTGAGATGGGGAAACGCTGAATTTTGGACTCGGCTGGTGACAAAATGTTCCAAACACACCCCCTGCACAACTCCACCGGGGAAGGTGCCAGACAGGAGTTCTCCTGGTAGTTTTTACACTACCTTGGTGGGCATTTGAAAGGCACCACAAAAGTTGTTCTACCTGCTTTCTGGGCTGAGATGGGGAAACGCTGAATTTTGGAGTCGGCTGGTGACAAAATGTTCCAAACACACCCCCTGCACAACTCCACCACGGAAGGTGCCAGACAGGAGTTCTCCTGGTAGTTTTTACATTGCTCCGGTAGGCATCTGAAAGACACCACAAAAGTTGTTCTACCTGCTTTCTGGGCTGAGATGGGGAACCGCTGAATTTTGGAGTCGGCCGGTGACAAAATGTTCCAAACACACCCCATGCACAACTCCACCGGGGAAGGTGCCAGGAACGAATTCTGTTGGTAGTTTTTACACTACCTTGGTAGGCAGCTGAAAGGCACAAGAAAAGAAGTTGTACCTGCTTTGTGGGCTGAGATGGGGAACCGCTGAATTTTGGAGTCGGCTGGTGACAAAATGTTCCAAACACACCCCATGCACAACTCCACCGGGGAAGGTGCCAGGCAGGAGTTCTCTTGGTAGTTTTTACACTACCTTGGTAGGCAGCTGAAAGGCACCACAAAAGTTGTTCTACCTGCTTTCTGGGCTGAGATGGGGAAACGCTGAATTTTGGAGTCGGCTGGTGACAAAATGTTCCAAACACACCCCATGCACAACTCCACCGGGGAAGGTGCCAGACAGGAGTTCTCCTGGTAGTTTTTACATTGCTCCGGTAGGCAGCTGAAAGGCACCACAAAAGTTTTTCTACCTGCTTTCTGGGCTGAGATGGGGAACCGCTGAATTTTGGAGTCGGCCGGTGACAAAATGTTCCAAACACACCCCCTGCACAACTCCACCGGGGAAGGTGCCAGGAACGAATTCTGTTGGTAGTTTTTACACTACCTTGGTAGGCAGCTGAAAGGCACCACAAAACTTGTTCTACCTGCTTTCTGGGCTGAGATGGGGAAACGCTGAATTTTGGAGTCGGCTGGTGACAAAATGTTCCAAACACACCCCATGCACAACTCCACCGGGGAAGGTGCCAGACAGGAGTTCTCCTGGTAGTTTTTACACTACCTTGGTAGGCATCTGAAAGACACGACAAAAGTTGTTCTACCTGCTTTCTGGGCTGAGATGGGGAACAGCTGAATTTTGGACTCGGCTGGTGACAAAATGTTCCAAACAAACCCCATGCACAACTCCACCGGGGAAGGTGCCAGACAGGAGTTCTCCTGGTAGTTTTTACACTACCTTGGTAGGCATCTGAAAGACACCACAAAAGTTGTTCTACCTGCTTTCTGGGCTGAGATGGGGAACCGCTGAATTTTGGAGTCGGCTGGTGACAAAATGTTCCAAACACACCCCATGCACAACTCCACCGGGGAAGGTGCCAGACAGGAGTTCTCCTGGTAGTTTTTACATTGCTCCGGTAGGCATCTGAAAGACACCACAAAAGTTGTTCTACCTGCTTTCTGGGCTGAGATGGGGAACCGCTGAATTTTGGAGTCGGCCGGTGACAAAATGTTCCAAACACACCCCACGCACAACTCCACCGGGGAAGGTGCCAGACAGGAGTTCTCCTGGTAGTTTTTACACTACCTTGGTAGGCAGCTGAAAGGCACCACAAAAGTTGTTCTACCTGCTTTCTGGGCTGAGATGGGGAAACGCTGAATTTTGGACTCGGCTGGTGACAAAATGTTCCAAACACACCCCCTGCACAACTCCACCGGGGAAGGTGCCAGACAGGAGTTCTCCTGGTAGTTTTTACACTACCTTGGTGGGCATTTGAAAGGCACCACAAAAGTTGTTCTACCTGCTTTCTGGGCTGAGATGGGGAAACGCTGAATTTTGGAGTCGGCTGGTGACAAAATGTTCCAAACACACCCCCTGCACAACTCCACCACGGAAGGTGCCAGACAGGAGTTCTCCTGGTAGTTTTTACATTGCTCCGGTAGGCAGCTGAAAGGCACCACAAAAGTTTTTCTACCTGCTTTCTGGGCTGAGATGGGGAACCGCTGAATTTTGGAGTCGGCCGGTGACAAAATGTTCCAAACACACCCCCTGCACAACTCCACCGGGGAAGGTGCCAGGAACGAATTCTGTTGGTAGTTTTTACACTACCTTGGTAGGCAGCTGAAAGGCACCACAAAACTTGTTCTACCTGCTTTCTGGGCTGAGATGGGGAAACGCTGAATTTTGGACTCGGCCGGTGACAAAATGTTCCAAACACACCCCATGCACAACTCCACCGGGGAAGGTGCCAGACAGGAGTTCTCCTGGTAGTTTTTACACTACCTTGGTAGGCATCTGAAAGACACGACAAAAGTTGTTCTACCTGCTTTCTGGGCTGAGATGGGGAATCATGGAATTTTGGAGTCGGCCGGTGACAAAATGTTCCAAACACACCCCACGCACAACTCCACCGGGGAAGGTGCCAGACAGGAGTTCTCTTAGTAGTTTTTACACTACCTTGGTAGGCATCTGAAAGACAAGACAAAAGTTGTTCTACCTGCTTTCTGGGCTGAGATGGGGAATCGCTGAATTTTGGACTCGGCCGGTGACAAAATGTTCCAAACACACCCCATGCACAACTCCACCGGGGAAGGTGCCAGGAACGAATTCTGTTGGTAGTTTTTACACTACCTTGGTAGGCAGCTGAAAGGCACAAGAAAAGTTGTTGTACCTGCTTTGTGGGCTGAGATGGGGAACCGCTGAATTTTGGAGTCGGCCGGTGACAAAATGTTCCAAACACACCCCATGCACAACTCCACCGGGGAAGGTGCCAGACAGGAGTTCTCCTGGTAGTTTTTACACTACCTTGGTAGGCATCTGAAAGACACGACAAAAGTTGTTCTACCTGCTTTCTGGGCTGAGATGGGGAATCGCTGAATTTTGGAGTCGGCCGGTGACAAAATGTTCCAAACACACCCCACGCACAACTCCACCGGGGAAGGTGCCAGACAGGAGTTCTCCTGGTAGTTTTTACACTACCTTGGTAGGCAGCTGAAAGGCACCACAAAAGTTGTTCTACCTGCTTTCTGGGCTGAGATGGGGAAACGCTGAATTTTGGACTCGGCTGGTGACAAAATGTTCCAAACACACCCCCTGCACAACTCCACCGGGGAAGGTGCCAGACAGGAGTTCTCCTGGTAGTTTTTACACTACCTTGGTGGGCATTTGAAAGGCACCACAAAAGTTGTTCTACCTGCTTTCTGGGCTGAGATGGGGAAACGCTGAATTTTGGAGTCGGCTGGTGACAAAATGTTCCAAACACACCCCCTGCACAACTCCACCACGGAAGGTGCCAGACAGGAGTTCTCCTGGTAGTTTTTACATTGCTCCGGTAGGCATCTGAAAGACACCACAAAAGTTGTTCTACCTGCTTTCTGGGCTGAGATGGGGAATCGCTGAATTTTGGAGTCGGCCGGTGACAAAATGTTCCAAACACACCCCATGCACAACTCCACCGGGGAAGGTGCCAGGAACGAATTCTGTTGGTAGTTTTTACACTACCTTGGTAGGCAGCTGAAAGGCACAAGAAAAGAAGTTGTACCTGCTTTGTGGGCTGAGATGGGGAACCGCTGAATTTTGGAGTCGGCTGGTGACAAAATGTTCCAAACACACCCCATGCACAACTCCACCGGGGAAGGTGCCAGGCAGGAGTTCTCTTGGTAGTTTTTACACTACCTTGGTAGGCAGCTGAAAGGCACCACAAAAGTTGTTCTACCTGCTTTCTGGGCTGAGATGGGGAAACGCTGAATTTTGGAGTCGGCTGGTGACAAAATGTTCCAAACACACCCCATGCACAACTCCACCGGGGAAGGTGCCAGACAGGAGTTCTCCTGGTAGTTTTTACATTGCTCCGGTAGGCAGCTGAAAGGCACCACAAAAGTTTTTCTACCTGCTTTCTGGGCTGAGATGGGGAACCGCTGAATTTTGGAGTCGGCCGGTGACAAAATGTTCCAAACACACCCCCTGCACAACTCCACCGGGGAAGGTGCCAGGAACGAATTCTGTTGGTAGTTTTTACACTACCTTGGTAGGCAGCTGAAAGGCACCACAAAACTTGTTCTACCTGCTTTCTGGGCTGAGATGGGGAAACGCTGAATTTTGGACTCGGCCGGTGACAAAATGTTCCAAACACACCCCATGCACAACTCCACCGGGGAAGGTGCCAGACAGGAGTTCTCCTGGTAGTTTTTACACTACCTTGGTAGGCATCTGAAAGACACGACAAAAGTTGTTCTACCTGCTTTCTGGGCTGAGATGGGGAATCATGGAATTTTGGAGTCGGCCGGTGACAAAATGTTCCAAACACACCCCACGCACAACTCCACCGGGGAAGGTGCCAGACAGGAGTTCTCTTAGTAGTTTTTACACTACCTTGGTAGGCATCTGAAAGACAAGACAAAAGTTGTTCTACCTGCTTTCTGGGCTGAGATGGGGAATCGCTGAATTTTGGACTCGGCCGGTGACAAAATGTTCCAAACACACCCCATGCACAACTCCACCGGGGAAGGTGCCAGACAGGAGTTCTCCTGGTAGTTTTTACATTGCTCCGGTAGGCATCTGAAAGACACCACAAAAGATGTTCTACCGGCTTTCTGGGCTGAGATGGGGAACAGCTGAATTTTGGACTCGGCTGGTGACAAAATGTTCCAAAGACACCCCATGCACAACTCCACCGGGGAAGGTGCCAGACAGGAGTTCTCCTGGTAGTTTTTACACTACCTTGGTAGGCATCTGAAAGACACCACAAAAGTTGTTCTACCTGCTTTCTGGGCTGAGATGGGGAACCGCTGAATTTTGGAGTCGGCTGGTGACAAAATGTTCCAAACACACCCCATGCACAACTCCACCGGGGAAGGTGCCAGACAGGAGTTCTCCTGGTAGTTTTTACATTGCTCCGGTAGGCATCTGAAAGACACCACAAAAGTTGTTCTACCTGCTTTCTGGGCTGAGATGGGGAACCGCTGAATTTTGGAGTCGGCCGGTGACAAAATGTTCCAAACACACCCCCTGCACAACTCCACCACGGAAGGTGCCAGACAGGAGTTCTCCTGGTAGTTTTTACATTGCTCCGGTAGGCATTTGAAAGTCACCACAAAAGTTGTTCTACCTGCTTTCTGGGCTGAGATGGGGAACCGCTGAATTTTGGACTCGGCTGGTGACAAAATGTTCCAAACACACCCCATGCACAACTCCACCACGGAAGGTGCCAGACAGGAGTTCTCTTAGTAGTTTTTACACTACCTTGGTAGGCATCTGAAAGACACGACAAAAGTTGTTCTACCTGCTTTCTGGGCTGAGATGGGGAACCGCTGAATTTTGGAGTCGGCTGGTGGCAAAATGTTCCAAACACACCCCATGCAAAACTCCACCGGGGAAGGTGCCAGACAGGAGTTCTCCTGGTAGTTTTTACATTGCTCCGGTAGGCATCTGAAAGACACCACAAAAGTTGTTCTACCTGCTTTCTGGGCTGAGATGGGGAAACGCTGAATTTTGGAGTCGGCCGGTGACAAAATGTTCCAAACACACCCCACGCACAACTCCACCGGGGAAGGTGCCAGACAGGAGTTCTCCTGGTAGTTTTTACACTACCTTGGTAGGCAGCTGAAAGGCACAAGAAAAGTTGTTGTACCTGCTTTGTGGGCTGAGATGGGGAACCGCTGAATTTTGGAGTCGGCCGGTGACAAAATGTTCCAAACACACCCCATGCACAACTCCACCGGGGAAGGTGCCAGACAGGAGTTCTCCTGGTAGTTTTTACATTGCTCCGGTAGGCATCTGAAAGACACGACAAAAGTTGTTCTACCTGCTTTCTGGGCTGAGATGGGGAATCGCTGAATTTTGGAGTCGGCCGGTGACAAAATGTTCCAAACACACCCCACGCACAACTCCACCGGGGAAGGTGCCAGACAGGAGTTCTCCTGGTAGTTTTTACACTACCTTGGTAGGCAGCTGAAAGGCACCACAAAAGTTGTTCTACCTGCTTTCTGGGCTGAGATGGGGAAACGCTGAATTTTGGACTCGGCTGGTGACAAAATGTTCCAAACACACCCCCTGCACAACTCCACCGGGGAAGGTGCCAGACAGGCGTTCTCCTGGTAGTTTTTACACTACCTTGGTGGGAATTTGAAAGGCACCACAAAAGTTGTTCTACCTGCTTTCTGGGCTGAGATGGGGAACCGCTGAATTTTGGAGTCGGCTGGTGACAAAATGTTCCAAACACACCCCCTGCACAACTCCACCACGGAAGGTGCCAGACAGGAGTTCTCCTGGTAGTTTTTACATTGCTCCGGTAGGCATCTGAAAGACACCACAAAAGTTGTTCTACCTGCTTTCTGGGCTGAGATGGGGAACCGCTGAATTTTGGAGTCGGCCGGTGACAAAATGTTCCAAACACACCCCATGCACAACTCCACCGGGGAAGGTGCCAGGAACGAATTCTGTTGGTAGTTTTTACACTACCTTGGTAGGCAGCTGAAAGTCACAAGAAAAGAAGTTGTACCTGCTTTGTGGGCTGAGATGGGGAACCGCTGAATTTTGGAGTCGGCTGGTGACAAAATGTTCCAAACACACCCCATGCACAACTCCACCGGGGAAGGTGCCAGACAGGAGTTCTCCTGGTAGTTTTTACACTACCTTGGTAGGCATCTGAAAGACACCACAAAAGTTGTTCTACCTGCTTTCTGGGCTGAGATGGGGAATCATGGAATTTTGGAGTCGGCCGGTGACAAAATGTTCCAAACACACCCCACGCACAACTCCACCGGGGAAGGTGCCAGACAGGAGTTCTCTTAGTAGTTTTTACACTACCTTGGTAGGCATCTGAAAGACAAGACAAAAGTTGTTCTACCTGCTTTCTGGGCTGAGATGGGGAATCGCTGAATTTTGGACTCGGCCGGTGACAAAATGTTCCAAACACACCCCATGCACAACTCCACCGGGGAAGGTGCCAGACAGGAGTTCTCCTGGTAGTTTTTACATTGCTCCGGTAGGCATCTGAAAGACACCACAAAAGATGTTCTACCGGCTTTCTGGGCTGAGATGGGGAACAGCTGAATTTTGGACTCGGCTGGTGACAAAATGTTCCAAAGACACCCCATGCACAACTCCACCGGGGAAGGTGCCAGACAGGAGTTCTCCTGGTAGTTTTTACACTACTTTGGTAGGCATCTGAAAGACACCACAAAAGTTGTTCTACCTGCTTTCTGGGCTGAGATGGGGAACCGCTGAATTTTGGAGTCGGCTGGTGACAAAATGTTCCAAACACACCCCATGCACAACTCCACCGGGGAAGGTGCCAGACAGGAGTTCTCCTGGTAGTTTTTACATTGCTCCGGTAGGCATCTGAAAGACACCACAAAAGTTGTTCTACCTGCTTTCTGGGCTGAGATGGGGAACCGCTGAATTTTGGAGTCGGCCGGTGACAAAATGTTCCAAACACACCCCCTGCACAACTCCACCACGGAAGGTGCCAGACAGGAGTTCTCCTGGTAGTTTTTTACATTGCTCCGGTAGGCATTTGAAAGTCACCACAAAAGTTGTTCTACCTGCTTTCTGGGCTGAGATGGGGAACGCTGAATTTTGGACTCGGCTGGTGACAAAATGTTCCAAACACACCCCATGCACAACTCCACCACGGAAGGTGCCAGACAGGAGTTCTCCTGGTAGTTTTTACACTACCTTGGTAGGCATCTGAAAGACACCACAAAAGTTGTTCTACCTGCTTTCTGGGCTGAGATGGGGAACCGCTGAATTTTGGAGTCGGCTGGTGGCAAAAATGTTCCAAACACACCCCATGCAAAACTCCACCGGGGAAGGTGCCAGACAGGAGTTCTCCTGGTAGTTTTTACATTGCTCCGGTAGGCATCTGAAAGACACCACAAAAGTTGTTCTACCATGCTTTCTGGGCTGAGATGGGGAACCGCTGAATTTTGGAGTCGGCCGGTGACAAAAATGTTCCAAACACACCCCCATGCACAACTCCACCGGGGAAGGTGCCAGGAACGAATTCTGTTGGTAGTTTTTACACTACCTTGGTAGGCAGCTGAAAGGCACAAGAAAAGTTTGTTGTACCTGCTTTGTGGGCTGAGATGGGGAACCGCTGAATTTTGGAGTCGGCCGGTGACAAAAATGTTCCAAACACACCCCATGCACAACTCCACCGGGGAAGGTGCCAGACAGGAGTTCTCCTGGTAGTTTTTACACTACCTTGGTAGGCATCTGAAAGACACGACAAAAGTTGTTCTACCTGCTTTCTGGGCTGAGATGGGGAATCGCTGAATTTTGGAGTCGGCCGGTGACAAAATGTTCCAAACACACCCCACGCACAACTCCACCGGGGAAGGTGCCAGACAGGAGTTCTCCTGGTAGTTTTTACACTACCTGGTAGGCAGCTGAAAGGCACCACAAAAAGTTGTTCTACCTGCTTTCTGGGCTGAGATGGGGAAAACGCTGAATTTTGGACTCGGCTTGGTGACAAAATGTTCCAAACACACCCCCTGCACAACTCCACCGGGGAAGGTGCCAGACAGGCGTTCTCCTGGTAGTTTTTACACTACCTTGGTGGGAATTTGAAAGGCACCACAAAAGTTGTTCTACCTGCTTTCTGGGCTGAGATGGGGAACCGCTGAATTTTGGAGTCGGCTGGTGACAAAATGTTCCAAACACACCCCCTGCACAACTCCACCACGGAAGGTGCCAGACAGGAGTTCTCCTGGTAGTTTTTACATTGCTCCGGTAGGCATCTGAAAGACACCACAAAAGTTGTTCTACCTGCTTTCTGGGCTGAGATGGGGAACCGCTGAATTTTGGAGTCGGCCGGTGACAAAATGTTCCAAACACACCCCATGCACAACTCCACCGGGGAAGGTGCCAGGAACGAATTCTGTTGGTAGTTTTTACACTACCTTGGTAGGCAGCTGAAAGTCACAAGAAAAGAAGTTGTACCTGCTTTGTGGGCTGAGATGGGGAACCGCTGAATTTTGGAGTCGGCTGGTGACAAAATGTTCCAAACACACCCCATGCACAACTCCACCGGGGAAGGTGCCAGACAGGAGTTCTCTTGGTAGTTTTTTACACTACCTTGGTAGGCAGCTGAAAGGCACCACAAAACTTGTTCTACCTGCTTTCTGGGCTGAGATGGGGAAACGCTGAATTTTGGAGTCGGCTGGTGACAAAATGTTCCAAACACACCCCATGCACAACTCCACCGGGGAAGGTGCCAGACAGGAGTTCTCCTGGTAGTTTTTACACTACCTTGGTAGGCATCTGAAAGACACGACAAAAGTTGTTCTACCTGCTTTCTGGGCTGAGATGGGGAATCGCTGAATTTTGGAGTCGGCCGGTGACAAAATGTTCCAAACACACCCCACGCACAACTCCACCGGGGAAGGTGCCAGACAGGAGTTCTCTTAGTAGTTTTTACACTACCTTGGTAGGCATCTGAAAGACAAGACAAAAGTTGTTCTACCTGCTTTCTGGGCTGAGATGGGGAATCGCTGAATTTTGGACTCGGCTGGTGACAAAATGTTCCAAACACACCCCCTGCACAACTCCACCGGGGAAGGTGCCAGACAGGAGTTCTCCTGGCAGTTTTTACACTACCTTGGTAGGCATCTGAAAGACACCACAAAAGTTGTTCTACCTGCTTTCTGGGCTGAGATGGGGAACCGCTGAATTTTGGAGTCGGCTGGTGACAAAATGTTCCAAACACACCCCATGCACAACTCCACCGGGGAAGGTGCCAGACAGGAGTTCTCCTGGTAGTTTTTACATTGCTCCGGTAGGCATCTGAAAGACACCACAAAAGTTGTTCTACCTGCTTTCTGGGCTGAGATGGGGAACCGCTGAATTTTGGAGTCGGCCGGTGACAAAATGTTCCAAACACACCCCATGCACAACTCCACCGGGGAAGGTGACAGACAGGAGTTCTCCTGGTAGTTTTTACACTACCTTGGTAGGCATCTGAAAGACACCACAAAAGTTGTTTTACCTGCTTTCTGGGCTGAGATGGGGAACCGCTGAATTTTGGAGTCGGCTGGTGACAAAATGTTCCAAACACACCCCCTGCACAACTCCACCACGGAAGGTGCCAGACAGGAGTTCTCCTGGTAGTTTTTACATTGCTCCGGTAGGCATCTGAAAGACACCACAAAAGTTGTTCTACCTGCTTTCTGGGCTGAGATGGGGAACCGCTGAATTTTGGAGTCGGCCGGTGACAAAATGTTCCAAACACACCCCATGCACAACTCCACCGGGGAAGGTGCCAGGAACGAATTCTGTTGGTAGTTTTTACACTACCTTGGTAGGCAGCTGAAAGTCACAAGAAAAGAAGTTGTACCTGCTTTGTGGGCTGAGATGGGGAACCGCTGAATTTTGGAGTCGGCTGGTGACAAAATGTTCCAAACACACCCCATGCACAACTCCACCGGGGAAGGTGCCAGACAGGAGTTCTCTTGGTAGTTTTTACACTACCTTGGTAGGCAGCTGAAAGGCACCACAAAACTTGTTCTACCTGCTTTGTGGGCTGAGATGGGGAAACGCTGAATTTTGGAGTCGGCTGGTGACAAAATGTTCCAAACACACCCCATGCACAACTCCACCGGGGAAGGTGCCAGACAGGAGTTCTCCTGGTAGTTTTTACACTACCTTGGTAGGCATCTGAAAGACACGACAAAAGTTGATCTACCTGCTTTCTGGGCTGAGATGGGGAATCGCTGAATTTTGGAGTCGGCCGGTGACAAAATGTTCCAAACACACCCCACGCACAACTCCACCGGGGAAGGTGCCAGACAGGAGTTCTCTTAGTAGTTTTTACACTACCTTGGTAGGCATCTGAAAGACAAGACAAAAGTTGTTCTACCTGCTTTCTGGGCTGAGATGGGGAATCGCTGAATTTTGGACTCGGCTGGTGACAAAATGTTCCAAACACACCCCCTGCACAACTCCACCGGGGAAGGTGCCAGACAGGAGTTCTCCTGGTAGTTTTTACACTACCTTGGTAGGCATCTGAAAGTCACCACAAAAGTTGTTCTACCTGCTTTCTGGGCTGAGATGGGGAACCGCTGAATTTTGGAGTCGGCTGGTGACAAAATGTTCCAAACACACCCCATGCACAACTCCACCGGGGAAGGTGCCAGACAGGAGTTCTCCTGGTAGTTTTTACATTGCTCCGGTAGGCATCTGAAAGACACCACAAAAGTTGTTCTACCTGCTTTCTGGGCTGAGATGGGGAACCGCTGAATTTTGGAGTCGGCCGGTGACAAAATGTTCCAAACACACCCCATGCACAACTCCACCGGGGAAGGTGACAGACAGGAGTTCTCCTGGTAGTTTTTACACTACCTTGGTAGGCATCTGAAAGACACCACAAAAGTTGTTTTACCTGCTTTCTGGGCTGAGATGGGGAAACGATGAATTTTGGAGTCGGCTGGTGACAAAATGTTCCAAACACACCCCCTGCACAACTCCACCACGGAAGGTGCCAGACAGGAGTTCTCCTGGTAGTTTTTACATTGCTCCGGTAGGCATTTGAAAGTTACCACAAAAGTTGTTCTACCTGCTTTCTGGGCTGAGATGGGGAACCGCTGAATTTTGGACTCGGCTGGTGACAAAATGTTCCAAACACACCCCATGCACAACTCCACCACGGAAGGTGCCAGACAGGAGTTCTCCTGGTAGTTTTTACACTACCTTGGTAGGCATCTGAAAGACACCACAAAAGTTGTTCTACCTGCTTTCTGGGCTGAGATGGGGAACCGCTGAATTTTGGAGTCGGCTGGTGGCAAAATGTTCCAAACACACCCCCTGCACAACTCCACCGGGGAAGGTGCCAGACAGGAGTTCTCCTGGTAGTTTTTACATTGCTCCGGTAGGCATCTGAAAGACACCACAAAAGTTGTTCTACCTGCTTTCTGGGCTGAGATGGGGAACCGCTGAATTTTGGAGTCGGCTGGTGACAAAATGTTCCAAACACACCCCATGCACAACTCCACCGGGGAAGGTGCCAGACAGGAGTTCTCCTGGTAGTTTTTACATTGCTCCGGTAGGCATCTGAAAGACACCACAAAAGTTGTTCTACCTGCTTTCTGGGCTGAGATGGGGAATCGCTGAATTTTGGAGTCGGCCGGTGACAAAATGTTCCACAGACACCCCATGCACAACTCCACCGGGGAAGGTGCCAGGAACGAATTCTGTTGGTAGTTTTTACACTACCTTGGTAGGCAGCTGAAAGGCACAAGAAAAGTTGTTGTACCTGCTTTGTGGGCTGAGATGGGGAACCGCTGAATTTTGGACTCGGCTGGTGACAAAATGTTCCAAACACACCCCATGCACAACTCCACCGGGGAAGGTGCCAGACAGGAGTTCTCCTGGTAGTTTTTACACTACCTTGGTAGGCAATCTGAAAGACACCACAAAAGTTGTTCTAACCTGCTTTCTGGGCTGAGATGGGGAACCGCTGAATTTTGGAGTCGGCTGGTGACAAAATGTTCCAAACACACCCCATGCACAACTCCACCACGGAAGGTGCCAGACAGGAGTTCTCCTGGTAGTTTTTACACTACCTTGGTAGGCATCTGAAAGACACCACAAAAGTTGTTCTACCTGCTTTGTGGGCTGAGATGGGGAACCGCTGAATTTTGGAGTCGGCTGGTGGCAAAATGTTCCAAACACACCCCCCTGCACAACTCCACCGGGGAAGGTGCCAGACAGGAGTTCTCCTGGTAGTTTTTACATTGCTCGGTAGGCATCTGAAAGACACCACAAAAGTTGTTCTAACCCTGCTTTGTGGGCTGAGATGGGGAAACGCTGAATTTTTGGAGTCGGCTGGTGACAAAATGTTCCAAAGACACCCCATGCACAACTCCACCGGGGAAGGTGCCAGACAGGAGTTCTCCTGGTAGTTTTTACACTACCTTGGTAGGCATTTGAAAGGCACCACAAAAGTTGTTCTACCTGCTTTCTGGGCTGAGATGGGGAACCGCTGAATTTTTGGACTCGGCCGGTGACAAAATGTTCCAAACACACCCCCTGCACAACTCCACCGGGGAAGGTGCCAGACAGGAGTTTCTCTTGGTAGTTTTTACACTACCTTGGTAGGCAGCTGAAAGGCACCACAAAAGTTGTTCTACCTGCTTTCTGGGCTGAGATGGGGGAAAACGCTGAATTTTGGACTCGGCTGGTGACAAAATGTTCCAAACACACCCCATGCACAACTCCACCGGGGAAGGTGCCAGACAGGAGTTCTCCTGGTAGTTTTTACACTACCTTGGTAGGCATCTGAAAGACACCACAAAAGTTGTTCTACCCTGCTTTCGGGGCTGAGATGGGGAATCGCTGAATTTTGGACTCGGCCGGTGACAAAATGTTCCAAACACACCCCCTGCACAACTCCACCG
This sequence comes from Falco cherrug, assembly GCF_023634085.1. NCBI lineage: Eukaryota > Metazoa > Chordata > Aves > Falconiformes > Falconidae > Falco > Falco cherrug. The sequence continues at coordinate 564,444 of NW_026599511.1, read as the reverse complement.
GGGAAGGTGCCAGACAGGAGTTCTCCTGGTAGTTTTTACATTGCTCCGGTAGGCATCTGAAAGACACCACAAAAGTTGTTCTACCTGCTTTCTGGGCTGAGATGGGGAAACGCTGAATTTTGGACTCGGCCAGTGACAATATGTTCCAAAGACACCCCATGCACAACTCCACGGGGAAGGTGCCAGACAGGAGTTCTCTTAGTAGTTTTTACACTACCTTTGGTAGGCAGCTGAAAGGCACCACAAAAGTTGTTCTACCTGCTTTCTGGGCTGAGATGGGGAATCGCTGAATTTTGGACTCGGCTGGTGACAAAATGTTCCAAACACACCCCATGCACAACTCCACCGGGGAAGGTGCCAGGCAGGAGTTCTCTTGGTAGTTTTTACACTACCTTGGTAGGCAGCTGAAAGGCACCCACAAAAGTTGTTCTACCTGCTTTCTGGGCTGAGATGGGGGACCGCTGAATTTTGGACTCGGCTGGTGACAAAATGTTCCAAACACACCCCATGCACAACTCCACCGGGGAAGGTGCCAGACAGGAGTTCTCCTGGTAGTTTTTACACTACCTTGGTAGGCATCTGAAAGACACCACAAAAGTTGTTCTACCTGCTTTCTGGGCTGAGATGGGGAACCGCTGAATTTTGGAGTCGGCTGGTGACAAAATGTTCCAAACACACCCCCTGCACAACTCCACCGGGGAAGGTGCCAGACAGGAGTTCTCCTGGTAGTTTTTACATTGCTCCGGTAGGCATCTGAAAGACACCACAAAAGTTGTTCTACCTGCTTTCTGGGCTGAGATGGGGAAACGCTGAATTTTGGAGTCGGCCGGTGACAAAATGTTCCAAACACACCCCATGCACAACTCCACCGGGGAAGGTGCCAGGAACGAATTCTGTTGGTAGTTTTTACACTACCTTGGTAGGAAGCTGAAAGGCACAAGAAAAGAAGTTGTACCTGCTTTGTGGGCTGAGATGGGGAACCGCTGAATTTTGGAGTCGGCTGGTGGCAAAATGTTCCAAACACACCCCATGCACAACTCCACCGGGGAAGGTGCCAGACAGGAGTTCTCCTGGTAGTTTTTACATTGCTCCGGTAGGCAGCTGAAAGGCACCACAAAAGTTTTTCTACCTGCTTTCTGGGCTGAGATGGGGAACCGCTGAATTTTGGACTCGGCCGGTGACAAAATGTTCCAAACACACCCCATGCACAACTCCACCGGGGAAGGTGCCAGACAGGAGTTCTCTTGGTAGTTTTTACACTACCTTGGTAGGCAGCTGAAAGGCACCACAAAAGTTGTTCTACCTGCTTTCTGGGCTGAGATGGGGAAACGCTGAATTTTGGACTCGGCCGGTGACAAAATGTTCCAAACACACCCCATGCACAACTCCACCGGGGAAGGTGCCAGACAGGAGTTCTCCTGGTAGTTTTTACACTACCTTGGTAGGCATCTGAAAGACACCACAAAAGTTGTTCTACCTGCTTTCTGGGCTGAGATGGGGAACCGCTGAATTTTGGAGTCGGCTGGTGACAAAATGTTCCAAACACACCCCCTGCACAACTCCACCGGGGAAGGTGCCAGACAGGAGTTCTCCTGGTAGTTTTTACACTACCTTGGTAGGCATCTGAAAGGCACCACAAAAGTTGTTCTACCTGCTTTCTGGGCTGAGATGGGGAACCGCTGAATTTTGGACTCGGCCGGTGACAAAATGTTCCAAACACACCCCATGCACAACTCCACCGGGGAAGGTGCCAGACAGGAGTTCTCCTGGTAGTTTTTACACTACCTTGGTAGGCATCTGAAAGACACCACAAAAGTTGTTCTACCTGCTTTCTGGGCTGAGATGGGGAACCGCTGAATTTTGGACTCGGCCAGTGACAAAATGTTCCAAACACACCCCATGCACAACTCCACCGGGGAAGGTGCCAGACAGGAGTTCTCTTAGTAGTTTTTACACTACCTTGGTAGGCAGCTGAAAGGCACCACAAAAGTTGTTCTACCTGCTTTCTGGGCTGAGATGGGGAATCGCTGAATTTTGGACTCGGCCGGTGACAAAATGTTCCAAACACACCCCATGCACAACTCCACCGGGGAAGGTGCCAGACAGGAGTTCTCTTAATAGTTTTTACACTACCTTGGTAGGCAGCTGAAAGGCACCACAAAAGTTGTTCTACCTGCTTTCTGGGCTGAGATGGGGAAACGCTGAATTTTGGACTCGGCTGGTGACAAAATGTTCCAAACACACCCCATGCACAACTCCACCGGGGAAGGTGCCAGACAGGAGTTCTCTTAGTAGTTTTTACACTACCTTGGTAGGCATCTGAAAGACACGACAAAAGTTGTTCTACCTGCTTTCTGGGCTGAGATGGGGAATCGCTGAATTTTGGAGTCGGCCGGTGACAAAATGTTCCAAACACACCCCACGCACAACTCCACCGGGGAAGGTGCCAGACAGGAGTTCTCTTAGTAGTTTTTACACTACCTTGGTAGGCATCTGAAAGACAAGACAAAAGTTGTTCTACCTGCTTTCTGGGCTGAGATGGGGAATCGCTGAATTTTGGACTCGGCTGGTGACAAAATGTTCCAAACACACCCCCTGCACAACTCCACCGGGGAAGGTGCCAGACAGGAGTTCTCCTGGTAGTTTTTACACTACCTTGGTAGGCATCTGAAAGACACCACAAAAGTTGTTCTACCTGCTTTCTGGGCTGAGATGGGGAACCGCTGAATTTTGGAGTCGGCTGGTGACAAAATGTTCCAAACACACCCCATGCACAACTCCACCGGGGAAGGTGCCAGACAGGAGTTCTCCTGGTAGTTTTTACATTGCTCCGGTAGGCATCTGAAAGACACCACAAAAGTTGTTCTACCTGCTTTCTGGGCTGAGATGGGGAACCGCTGAATTTTGGAGTCGGCCGGTGACAAAATGTTCCAAACACACCCCATGCACAACTCCACCGGGGAAGGTGACAGACAGGAGTTCTCCTGGTAGTTTTTACACTACCTTGGTAGGCATCTGAAAGACACCACAAAAGTTGTTTTACCTGCTTTCTGGGCTGAGATGGGGAACCGCTGAATTTTGGAGTCGGCTGGTGACAAAATGTTCCAAACACACCCCCTGCACAACTCCACCACGGAAGGTGCCAGACAGGAGTTCTCCTGGTAGTTTTTACATTGCTCCGGTAGGCATTTGAAAGTTACCACAAAAGTTGTTCTACCTGCTTTCTGGGCTGAGATGGGGAACCGCTGAATTTTGGACTCGGCCGGTGACAAAATGTTCCAAACACACCCCATGCACAACTCCACCACGGAAGGTGCCAGACAGGAGTTCTCCTGGTAGTTTTTACCCTACCTTGGTAGGCATCTGAAAGACACCACAAAAGTTGTTCTACCTGCTTTCTGGGCTGAGATGGGGAACCGCTGAATTTTGGAGTCGGCTGGTGGCAAAATGTTCCAAACACACCCCCTGCACAACTCCACCGGGGAAGGTGCCAGACAGGAGTTCTCCTGGTAGTTTTTACATTGCTCCGGTAGGCATCTGAAAGACACCACAAAAGTTGTTCTACCTGCTTTCTGGGCTGAGATGGGGAACCGCTGAATTTTGGAGTCGGCTGGTGACAAAATGTTCCAAACACACCCCATGCACAACTCCACCGGGGAAGGTGCCAGACAGGAGTTCTCCTGGTAGTTTTTACATTGCTCCGGTAGGCATCTGAAAGACACCACAAAAGTTGTTCTACCTGCTTTCTGGGCTGAGATGGGGAATCGCTGAATTTTGGAGTCGGCCGGTGACAAAATGTTCCACAGACACCCCATGCACAACTCCACCGGGGAAGGTGCCAGGAACGAATTCTGTTGGTAGTTTTTACACTACCTTGGTAGGCAGCTGAAAGGCACAAGAAAAGTTGTTGTACCTGCTTTGTGGGCTGAGATGGGGAACCGCTGAATTTTGGACTCGGCTGGTGACAAAATGTTCCAAACACACCCCATGCACAACTCCACCGGGGAAGGTGCCAGACAGGAGTTCTCCTGGTAGTTTTTACACTACCTTGGTAGGCATCTGAAAGACACCACAAAAGTTGTTCTACCTGCTTTCTGGGCTGAGATGGGGAACCGCTGAATTTTGGAGTCGGCTGGTGACAAAATGTTCCAAACACACCCCATGCACAACTCCACCACGGAAGGTGCCAGACAGGAGTTCTCCTGGTAGTTTTTACACTACCTTGGTAGGCATCTGAAAGACACCACAAAAGTTGTTCTACCTGCTTTGTGGGCTGAGATGGGGAACCGCTGAATTTTGGACTCGGCTGGTGGCAAAATGTTCCAAACACACCCCCTGCACAACTCCACCGGGGAAGGTGCCAGACAGGAGTTCTCCTGGTAGTTTTTACATTGCTCCGGTAGGCATCTGAAAGACACCACAAAAGTTGTTCTACCTGCTTTGTGGGCTGAGATGGGGAAACGCTGAATTTTGGAGTCGGCTGGTGACAAAATGTTCCAAAGACACCCCATGCACAACTCCACCGGGGAAGGTGCCAGACAGGAGTTCTCCTGGTAGTTTTTACACTACCTTGGTAGGCATTTGAAAGGCACCACAAAAGTTGTTCTACCTGCTTTCTGGGCTGAGATGGGGAACCGCTGAATTTTGGACTCGGCCGGTGACAAAATGTTCCAAACACACCCCATGCACAACTCCACCGGGGAAGGTGCCAGACAGGAGTTCTCTTAGTAGTTTTTACACTACCTTGGTAGGCACCTGAAAGGCACCACAAAAGTTGTTCTACCTGCTTTCGGGGCTGAGATGGGGAATCGCTGAATTTTGGACTCGGCCGGTGACAAAATGTTCCAAACACACCCCATGCACAACTCCACCGGGGAAGGTGCCAGACAGGAGTTCTCCTGGTAGTTTTTACATTGCTCCGGTAGGCATCTGAAAGACACCACAAAAGTTGTTCTACCTGCTTTCTGGGCTGAGATGGGGAAACGCTGAATTTTGGACTCGGCCAGTGACAATATGTTCCAAAGACACCCCATGCACAACTCCACCGGGGAAGGTGCCAGACAGGAGTTCTCTTAGTAGTTTTTACACTACCTTGGTAGGCACCTGAAAGGCACCACAAAAGTTGTTCTACCTGCTTTCTGGGCTGAGATGGGGAATCGCTGAATTTAGGACTCGGCCGGTGACAAAATGTTCCAAACACACCCCATGCACAACTCCACCGGGGAAGGTGCCAGGCAGGAGTTCTCTTGGTAGTTTTTACACTACCTTGGTAGGCAGCTGAAAGGCACCACAAAAGTTGTTCTACCTGCTTTCTGGGCTGAGATGGGGAAACGCTGAATTTTGGACTCGGCCGGTGACAAAATGTTCCAAACACACCCCATGCACAACTCCACCGGGGAAGGTGCCAGACAGGAGTTCTCTTAGTAGTTTTTACACTACCTTGGTAGGCATTTGAAAGGCACCACAAAAGTTGTTCTACCTGCTTTCTGGGCTGAGATGGGGGACCGCTGAATTTTGGACTCGGCTGGTGACAAAATGTTCCAAACACACCCCATGCACAACTCCACCGGGGAAGGTGCCAGACAGGAGTTCTCCTGGTAGTTTTTACACTACCTTGGTAGGCATCTGAAAGACACCACAAAAGTTGTTCTACCTGCTTTCTGGGCTGAGATGGGGAACCGCTGAATTTTGGAGTCGGCTGGTGACAAAATGTTCCAAACACACCCCCTGCACAACTCCACCGGGGAAGGTGCCAGACAGGAGTTCTCCTGGTAGTTTTTACATTGCTCCGGTAGGCATCTGAAAGACACCACAAAAGTTGTTCTACCTGCTTTCTGGGCTGAGATGGGGAAACGCTGAATTTTGGAGTCGGCCGGTGACAAAATGTTCCAAACACACCCCATGCACAACTCCACCGGGGAAGGTGCCAGGAACGAATTCTGTTGGTAGTTTTTACACTACCTTGGTAGGAAGCTGAAAGGCACAAGAAAAGAAGTTGTACCTGCTTTGTGGGCTGAGATGGGGAACCGCTGAATTTTGGAGTCGGCTGGTGGCAAAATGTTCCAAACACACCCCATGCACAACTCCACCGGGGAAGGTGCCAGACAGGAGTTCTCCTGGTAGTTTTTACATTGCTCCGGTAGGCAGCTGAAAGGCACCACAAAAGTTGTTCTACCTGCTTTCTGGGCTGAGATGGGGAACCGCTGAATTTTGGACTCGGCCGGTGACAAAATGTTCCAAACACACCCCATGCACAACTCCACCGGGGAAGGTGCCAGACAGGAGTTCTCTTGGTAGTTTTTACACTACCTTGGTAGGCAGCTGAAAGGCACCACAAAAGTTGTTCTACCTGCTTTCTGGGCTGAGATGGGGAAACGCTGAATTTTGGACTCGGCCGGTGACAAAATGTTCCAAACACACCCCATGCACAACTCCACCGGGGAAGGTGCCAGACAGGAGTTCTCCTGGTAGTTTTTACACTACCTTGGTAGGCATTTGAAAGACACCACAAAAGTTGTTCTACCTGCTTTCTGGGCTGAGATGGGGAACCGCTGAATTTTGGAGTCGGCTGGTGACAAAATGTTCCAAACACACCCCCTGCACAACTCCACCGGGGAAGGTGCCAGACAGGAGTTCTCCTGGTAGTTTTTACACTACCTTGGTAGGCACCTGAAAGGCACCACAAAAGTTGTTCTACCTGCTTTCTGGGCTGAGATGGGGAACCGCTGAATTTTGGACTCGGCCGGTGACAAAATGTTCCAAACACACCCCATGCACAACTCCACCGGGGAAGGTGCCAGACAGGAGTTCTCCTGGTAGTTTTTACACTACCTTGGTAGGCATCTGAAAGACACCACAAAAGTTGTTCTACCTGCTTTCGGGGCTGAGATGGGGAATCGCTGAATTTTGGACTCGGCCGGTGACAAAATGTTCCAAACACACCCCATGCACAACTCCACCGGGGAAGGTGCCAGACAGGAGTTCTCCTGGTAGTTTTTACATTGCTCCGGTAGGCATCTGAAAGACACCACAAAAGTTGTTCTACCTGCTTTCTGGGCTGAGATGGGGAACCGCTGAATTTTGGACTCGGCCAGTGACAAAATGTTCCAAACACACCCCATGCACAACTCCACCGGGGAAGGTGCCAGACAGGAGTTCTCTTAGTAGTTTTTACACTACCTTGGTAGGCACCTGAAAGGCACCACAAAAGTTGTTCTACCTGCTTTCTGGGCTGAGATGGGGAATCGCTGAATTTTGGACTCGGCCGGTGACAAAATGTTCCAAACACACCCCATGCACAACTCCACCGGGGAAGGTGCCAGACAGGAGTTCTCTTAATAGTTTTTACACTACCTTGGTAGGCAGCTGAAAGGCACCACAAAAGTTGTTCTACCTGCTTTCTGGGCTGAGATGGGGAAACGCTGAATTTTGGACTCGGCTGGTGACAAAATGTTCCAAACACACCCCATGCACAACTCCACCGGGGAAGGTGCCAGACAGGAGTTCTCTTAGTAGTTTTTACACTACCTTGGTAGGCATTTGAAAGGCACCACAAAAGTTGTTCTACCTGCTTTCTGGGCTGAGATGGGGAACCGCTGAATTTTGGACTCGGCTGGTGACAAAATGTTCCAAACACACCCCATGCACAACTCCACCGGGGAAGGTGCCAGACAGGAGTTCTCCTGGTAGTTTTTACAATACCTTGGTAGGCATCTGAAAGACACCACAAAAGTTGTTCTACCTGCTTTCTGGGCTGAGATGGGGAACCGCTGAATTTTGGAGTCGGCTGGTGACAAAATGTTCCAAACACACCCCCTGCACAACTCCACCGGGGAAGGTGCCAGACAGGAGTTCTCCTGGTAGTTTTTACATTGCTCCGGTAGGCATCTGAAAGACACCACAAAAGTTGTTCTACCTGCTTTCTGGGCTGAGATGGGGAACCGCTGAATTTTGGAGTCGGCTGGTGACAAAATGTTCCAAACACAGCCCATGCACAACTCCACCGGGGAAGGTGCCAGACAGGAATTCTCTTGGTAGTTTTTACACTACCTTGGTAGGAAGCTGAAAGGCACAAGAAAAGAAGTTGTACCTGCTTTGTGGGCTGAGATGGGGAACCGCTGAATTTTGGACTCGGCTGGTGACAAAATGTTCCAAACACACCCCATGCACAACTCCACCGGGGAAGGTGCCAGACAGGAGTTCTCCTGGTAGTTTTTACATTGCTCCGGTAGGCAGCTGAAAGGCACCACAAAAGTTTTTCTACCTGCTTTCTGGGCTGAGATGGGGAACCGCTGAATTTTGGACTCGGCCGGTGACAAAATGTTCCAAACACACCCCATGCACAACTCCACCGGGGAAGGTGCCAGACAGGAGTTCTCTTGGTAGTTTTTACACTACCTTGGTAGGCAGCTGAAAGGCACCACAAAAGTTGTTCTACCTGCTTTCTGGGCTGAGATGGGGAAACGCTGAATTTTGGAGTCGGGCGGTGACAAAATGTTCCAAACACACCCCATGCACAACTCCACCGGGGAAGGTGCCAGACAGGAGTTCTCCTGGTAGTTTTTACACTACCTTGGTAGGCATCTGAAAGACACCACAAAAGTTGTTCTACCTGCTTTCTGGGCTGAGATGGGGAACCGCTGAATTTTGGAGTCGGCTGGTGACAAAATGTTCCAAACACACCCCATGCACAACTCCACCGGGGAAGGTGCCAGACAGGAGTTCTCCTGGTAGTTTTTACACTACCTTGGTAGGCATCTGAAAGGCACCACAAAAGTTGTTCTACCTGCTTTCTGGGCTGAGATGGGGAAACGCTGAATTTTGGAGTCGGCTGGTGACAAAATGTTCCAAACACACCCCATGCACAACTCCACCGGGGAAGGTGCCAGACAGGAGTTCTCCTGGTAGTTTTTACACTACCTTGGTAGGCATCTGAAAGGCACCACAAAAGTTGTTCTACCTGCTTTCTGGGCTGAGATGGGGAACCGCTGAATTTTGGAGTCGGCCGGTGACAAAATGTTCCAAACACACCCCATGCACAACTCCACCGGGGAAGGTGCCAGACAGGAGTTCTCCTGGTAGTTTTTACACTACCTTGGTAGGCATCTGAAAGGCACCACAAAAGTTGTTCTACCTGCTTTCGGGGCTGAGATGGGGAATCGCTGAATTTTGGACTCGGCCGGTGACAAAATGTTCCAAACACACCCCATGCACAACTCCACCGGGGAAGGTGCCAGACAGGAGTTCTCCTGGTAGTTTTTACATTGCTCCGGTAGGCATCTGAAAGGCACCACAAAAGTTGTTCTACCTGCTTTCTGGGCTGAGATGGGGAAACGCTGAATTTTGGAGTCGGCTGGTGACAAAATGTTCCAAACACACCCCATGCACAACTCCACCGGGGAAGGTGCCAGACAGGAGTTCTCCTGGTAGTTTTTACACTACCTTGGTAGGCATCTGAAAGACACGACAAAAGTTGTTCTACCTGCTTTCTGGGCTGAGATGGGGAACCGCTGAATTTTGGAGTCGGCCGGTGACAAAATGTTCCAAACACACCCCATGCACAACTCCACCGGGGAAGGTGCCAGACAGGAGTTCTCCTGGTAGTTTTTACACTACCTTGGTAGGCATCTGAAAGACACCACAAAAGTTGTTCTACCTGCTTTCTGGGCTGAGATGGGGAACCGCTGAATTTTGGAGTCGGCTGGTGGCAAAATGTTCCAAACACACCCCATGCACAACTCCACCGGGGAAGGTGCCAGACAGGAGTTCTCCTGGTAGTTTTTACATTGCTCCGGTAGGCAGCTGAAAGGCACCACAAAAGTTTTTCTACCTGCTTTCTGGGCTGAGATGGGGAACCGCTGAATTTTGGACTCGGCCGGTGACAAAATGTTCCAAACACACCCCATGCACAACTCCACCGGGGAAGGTGCCAGACAGGAGTTCTCTTGGTAGTTTTTACACTACCTTGGTAGGCAGCTGAAAGGCACCACAAAAGTTGTTCTACCTGCTTTCTGGGCTGAGATGGGGAAACGCTGAATTTTGGAGTCGGCTGGTGACAAAATGTTCCAAACACACCCCCTGCACAACTCCACCGGGGAAGGTGCCAGACAGGAGTTCTCCTGGTAGTTTTTACATTGCTCCGGTAGGCATCTGAAAGACACCACAAAAGTTGTTCTACCTGCTTTCTGGGCTGAGATGGGGAAACGCTGAATTTTGGAGTCGGCCGGTGACAAAATGTTCCAAACACACCCCATGCACAACTCCACCGGGGAAGGTGCCAGGAACGAATTCTGTTGGTAGTTTTTACACTACCTTGGTAGGAAGCTGAAAGGCACAAGAAAAGAAGTTGTACCTGCTTTGTGGGCTGAGATGGGGAACCGCTGAATTTTGGAGTCGGCTGGTGGCAAAATGTTCCAAACACACCCCATGCACAACTCCACCGGGGAAGGTGCCAGACAGGAGTTCTCCTGGTAGTTTTTACATTGCTCCGGTAGGCAGCTGAAAGGCACCACAAAAGTTTTTCTACCTGCTTTCTGGGCTGAGATGGGGAACCGCTGAATTTTGGACTCGGCCGGTGACAAAATGTTCCAAACACACCCCATGCACAACTCCACCGGGGAAGGTGCCAGACAGGAGTTCTCTTGGTAGTTTTTACACTACCTTGGTAGGCAGCTGAAAGGCACCACAAAAGTTGTTCTACCTGCTTTCTGGGCTGAGATGGGGAAACGCTGAATTTTGGACTCGGCCGGTGACAAAATGTTCCAAACACACCCCATGCACAACTCCACCGGGGAAGGTGCCAGACAGGAGTTCTCCTGGTAGTTTTTACACTACCTTGGTAGGCATCTGAAAGACACCACAAAAGTTGTTCTACCTGCTTTCTGGGCTGAGATGGGGAACCGCTGAATTTTGGAGTCGGCTGGTGACAAAATGTTCCAAACACACCCCCTGCACAACTCCACCGGGGAAGGTGCCAGACAGGAGTTCTCCTGGTAGTTTTTACACTACCTTGGTAGGCATCTGAAAGGCACCACAAAAGTTGTTCTACCTGCTTTCTGGGCTGAGATGGGGAACCGCTGAATTTTGGACTCGGCCGGTGACAAAATGTTCCAAACACACCCCATGCACAACTCCACCGGGGAAGGTGCCAGACAGGAGTTCTCCTGGTAGTTTTTACACTACCTTGGTAGGCATCTGAAAGACACCACAAAAGTTGTTCTACCTGCTTTCGGGGCTGAGATGGGGAATCGCTGAATTTTGGAGTCGGCCGGTGACAAAATGTTCCAAACACACCCCACGCACAACTCCACCGGGGAAGGTGCCAGACAGGAGTTCTCCTGGTAGTTTTTACATTGCTCCGGTAGGCATCTGAAAGACACCACAAAAGTTGTTCTACCTGCTTTCTGGGCTGAGATGGGGAACCGCTGAATTTTGGACTCGGCCAGTGACAAAATGTTCCAAACACACCCCATGCACAACTCCACCGGGGAAGGTGCCAGACAGGAGTTCTCTTAGTAGTTTTTACACTACCTTGGTAGGCACCTGAAAGGCACCACAAAAGTTGTTCTACCTGCTTTCTGGGCTGAGATGGGGAATCGCTGAATTTTGGACTCGGCCGGTGACAAAATGTTCCAAACACACCCCATGCACAACTCCACCGGGGAAGGTGCCAGACAGGAGTTCTCTTAATAGTTTTTACACTACCTTGGTAGGCAGCTGAAAGGCACCACAAAAGTTGTTCTACCTGCTTTCTGGGCTGAGATGGGGAAACGCTGAATTTTGGACTCGGCTGGTGACAAAATGTTCCAAACACACCCCATGCACAACTCCACCGGGGAAGGTGCCAGACAGGAGTTCTCTTAGTAGTTTTTACACTACCTTGGTAGGCATTTGAAAGGCACCACAAAAGTTGTTCTACCTGCTTTCTGGGCTGAGATGGGGAACCGCTGAATTTTGGACTCGGCTGGTGACAAAATGTTCCAAACACACCCCATGCACAACTCCACCGGGGAAGGTGCCAGACAGGAGTTCTCCTGGTAGTTTTTACACTACCTTGGTAGGCATCTGAAAGACACCACAAAAGTTGTTCTACCTGCTTTCTGGGCTGAGATGGGGAACCGCTGAATTTTGGAGTCGGCTGGTGACAAAATGTTCCAAACACACCCCCTGCACAACTCCACCGGGGAAGGTGCCAGACAGGAGTTCTCCTGGTAGTTTTTACATTGCTCCGGTAGGCATCTGAAAGACACCACAAAAGTTGTTCTACCTGCTTTCTGGGCTGAGATGGGGAACCGCTGAATTTTGGAGTCGGCCGGTGACAAAATGTTCCAAACACAGCCCATGCACAACTCCACCGGGGAAGGTGCCAGACAGGAATTCTCTTGGTAGTTTTTACACTACCTTGGTAGGAAGCTGAAAGGCACAAGAAAAGAAGTTGTACCTGCTTTGTGGGCTGAGATGGGGAACCGCTGAATTTTGGACTCGGCTGGTGACAAAATGTTCCAAACACACCCCATGCACAACTCCACCGGGGAAGGTGCCAGACAGGAGTTCTCCTGGTAGTTTTTACATTGCTCCGGTAGGCAGCTGAAAGGCACCACAAAAGTTTTTCTACCTGCTTTCTGGGCTGAGATGGGGAACCGCTGAATTTTGGACTCGGCCGGTGACAAAATGTTCCAAACACACCCCCTGCACAACTCCACCGGGGAAGGTGCCAGACAGGAGTTCTCTTGGTAGTTTTTACACTACCTTGGTAGGCAGCTGAAAGGCACCACAAAAGTTGTTCTACCTGCTTTCTGGGCTGAGATGGGGAAACGCTGAATTTTGGAGTCGGGCGGTGACAAAATGTTCCAAACACACCCCATGCACAACTCCACCGGGGAAGGTGCCAGACAGGAGTTCTCCTGGTAGTTTTTACACTACCTTGGTAGGCATCTGAAAGACACCACAAAAGTTGTTCTACCTGCTTTCTGGGCTGAGATGGGGAACCGCTGAATTTTGGAGTCGGCTGGTGACAAAATGTTCCAAACACACCCCATGCACAACTCCACCGGGGAAGGTGCCAGACAGGAGTTCTCCTGGTAGTTTTTACACTACCTTGGTAGGCATCTGAAAGGCACCACAAAAGTTGTTCTACCTGCTTTCTGGGCTGAGATGGGGAAACGCTGAATTTTGGAGTCGGCTGGTGACAAAATGTTCCAAACACACCCCATGCACAACTCCACCGGGGAAGGTGCCAGACAGGAGTTCTCCTGGTAGTTTTTACACTACCTTGGTAGGCATCTGAAAGACACGACAAAAGTTGTTCTACCTGCTTTCTGGGCTGAGATGGGGAACCGCTGAATTTTGGAGTCGGCCGGTGACAAAATGTTCCAAACACACCCCATGCACAACTCCACCGGGGAAGGTGCCAGACAGGAGTTCTCCTGGTAGTTTTTACACTACCTTGGTAGGCATCTGAAAGGCACCACAAAAGTTGTTCTACCTGCTTTCTGGGCTGAGATGGGGAATCGCTGAATTTTGGAGTCGCCCGGTGACAAAATGTTCCAAACACACCCCCTGCACAACTCCACCGGGGAAGGTGCCAGACAGGAGTTCTCCTGGTAGTTTTTACATTGCTCCGGTAGGCAGCTGAAAGGCACCACAAAAGTTGTTCTACCTGCTTTCTGGGCTGAGATGGGGAATCGCTGAATTTTGGACTCGGCCGGTGACAAAATGTTCCAAAGACACCCCATGCACAACTCCACCGGGGAATGTGCCAGACAAGCGTTCTCTTGATAGTTTTTACACTACCTTGGTAGGCATCTGAAAGACACCACAAAAGTTGTTCTACCTGCTTTCTGGGCTGAGATGGGGAAACGCTGAATTTTGGACTCGGCTGGTGACAAAATGTTCCAAACACACCCCATGCACAACTCCACCGGGGAAGGTGCCAGACAGGAGTTCTCTTAGTAGTTTTTACACTACCTTGGTAGGCATTTGAAAGGCACCACAAAAGTTGTTCTACCTGCTTTCTGGGCTGAGATGGGGAACCGCTGAATTTTGGACTCGGCTGGTGACAAAATGTTCCAAACACACCCCATGCACAACTCCACCGGGGAAGGTGCCAGACAGGAGTTCTCCTGGTAGTTTTTACAATACCTTGGTAGGCATCTGAAAGACACCACAAAAGTTGTTCTACCTGCTTTCTGGGCTGAGATGGGGAACCGCTGAATTTTGGAGTCGGCTGGTGACAAAATGTTCCAAACACACCCCCTGCACAACTCCACCGGGGAAGGTGCCAGACAGGAGTTCTCCTGGTAGTTTTTACATTGCTCCGGTAGGCATCTGAAAGACACCACAAAAGTTGTTCTACCTGCTTTCTGGGCTGAGATGGGGAACCGCTGAATTTTGGAGTCGGCTGGTGACAAAATGTTCCAAACACAGCCCATGCACAACTCCACCGGGGAAGGTGCCAGACAGGAATTCTCTTGGTAGTTTTTACACTACCTTGGTAGGAAGCTGAAAGGCACAAGAAAAGAAGTTGTACCTGCTTTGTGGGCTGAGATGGGGAACCGCTGAATTTTGGACTCGGCTGGTGACAAAATGTTCCAAACACACCCCATGCACAACTCCACCGGGGAAGGTGCCAGACAGGAGTTCTCCTGGTAGTTTTTACATTGCTCCGGTAGGCAGCTGAAAGGCACCACAAAAGTTTTTCTACCTGCTTTCTGGGCTGAGATGGGGAACCGCTGAATTTTGGACTCGGCCGGTGACAAAATGTTCCAAACACACCCCATGCACAACTCCACCGGGGAAGGTGCCAGACAGGAGTTCTCTTGGTAGTTTTTACACTACCTTGGTAGGCAGCTGAAAGGCACCACAAAAGTTGTTCTACCTGCTTTCTGGGCTGAGATGGGGAAACGCTGAATTTTGGAGTCGGGCGGTGACAAAATGTTCCAAACACACCCCATGCACAACTCCACCGGGGAAGGTGCCAGACAGGAGTTCTCCTGGTAGTTTTTACACTACCTTGGTAGGCATCTGAAAGACACCACAAAAGTTGTTCTACCTGCTTTCTGGGCTGAGATGGGGAACCGCTGAATTTTGGAGTCGGCTGGTGACAAAATGTTCCAAACACACCCCATGCACAACTCCACCGGGGAAGGTGCCAGACAGGAGTTCTCCTGGTAGTTTTTACACTACCTTGGTAGGCATCTGAAAGGCACCACAAAAGTTGTTCTACCTGCTTTCTGGGCTGAGATGGGGAAACGCTGAATTTTGGAGTCGGCTGGTGACAAAATGTTCCAAACACACCCCATGCACAACTCCACCGGGGAAGGTGCCAGACAGGAGTTCTCCTGGTAGTTTTTACACTACCTTGGTAGGCATCTGAAAGGCACCACAAAAGTTGTTCTACCTGCTTTCTGGGCTGAGATGGGGAACCGCTGAATTTTGGAGTCGGCCGGTGACAAAATGTTCCAAACACACCCCATGCACAACTCCACCGGGGAAGGTGCCAGACAGGAGTTCTCCTGGTAGTTTTTACACTACCTTGGTAGGCATCTGAAAGGCACCACAAAAGTTGTTCTACCTGCTTTCGGGGCTGAGATGGGGAATCGCTGAATTTTGGACTCGGCCGGTGACAAAATGTTCCAAACACACCCCATGCACAACTCCACCGGGGAAGGTGCCAGACAGGAGTTCTCCTGGTAGTTTTTACATTGCTCCGGTAGGCATCTGAAAGACACCACAAAAGTTGTTCTACCTGCTTTCTGGGCTGAGATGGGGAAACGCTGAATTTTGGACTCGGCCAGTGACAATATGTTCCAAAGACACCCCATGCACAACTCCACCGGGGAAGGTGCCAGACAGGAGTTCTCTTAGTAGTTTTTACACTACCTTGGTAGGCACCTGAAAGGCACCACAAAAGTTGTTCTACCTGCTTTCTGGGCTGAGATGGGGAATCGCTGAATTTAGGACTCGGCCGGTGACAAAATGTTCCAAACACACCCCATGCACAACTCCACCGGGGAAGGTGCCAGACAGGAGTTCTCCTGGTAGTTTTTACACTACCTTGGTAGGCATCTGAAAGACACCACAAAAGTTGTTCTACCTGCTTTCTGGGCTGAGATGGGGAACCGCTGAATTTTGGAGTCGGCTGGTGGCAAAATGTTCCAAACACACCCCATGCACAACTCCACCGGGGAAGGTGCCAGACAGGAGTTCTCCTGGTAGTTTTTACATTGCTCCGGTAGGCAGCTGAAAGGCACCACAAAAGTTTTTCTACCTGCTTTCTGGGCTGAGATGGGGAACCGCTGAATTTTGGACTCGGCCGGTGACAAAATGTTCCAAACACACCCCATGCACAACTCCACCGGGGAAGGTGCCAGACAGGAGTTCTCTTGGTAGTTTTTACACTACCTTGGTAGGCAGCTGAAAGGCACCACAAAAGTTGTTCTACCTGCTTTCTGGGCTGAGATGGGGAAACGCTGAATTTTGGAGTCGGCTGGTGACAAAATGTTCCAAACACACCCCATGCACAACTCCACCGGGGAAGGTGCCAGACAGGAGTTCTCCTGGTAGTTTTTACATTGCTCCGGTAGGCATCTGAAAGACACCACAAAAGTTGTTCTACCTGCTTTCTGGGCTGAGATGGGGAAACGCTGAATTTTGGAGTCGGCCGGTGACAAAATGTTCCAAACACACCCCATGCACAACTCCACCGGGGAAGGTGCCAGGAACGAATTCTGTTGGTAGTTTTTACACTACCTTGGTAGGAAGCTGAAAGGCACAAGAAAAGAAGTTGTACCTGCTTTGTGGGCTGAGATGGGGAACCGCTGAATTTTGGAGTCGGCTGGTGGCAAAATGTTCCAAACACACCCCATGCACAACTCCACCGGGGAAGGTGCCAGACAGGAGTTCTCCTGGTAGTTTTTACATTGCTCCGGTAGGCAGCTGAAAGGCACCACAAAAGTTTTTCTACCTGCTTTCTGGGCTGAGATGGGGAACCGCTGAATTTTGGACTCGGCCGGTGACAAAATGTTCCAAACACACCCCATGCACAACTCCACCGGGGAAGGTGCCAGACAGGAGTTCTCTTGGTAGTTTTTACACTACCTTGGTAGGCAGCTGAAAGGCACCACAAAAGTTGTTCTACCTGCTTTCTGGGCTGAGATGGGGAAACGCTGAATTTTGGACTCGGCCGGTGACAAAATGTTCCAAACACACCCCATGCACAACTCCACCGGGGAAGGTGCCAGACAGGAGTTCTCCTGGTAGTTTTTACACTACCTTGGTAGGCATCTGAAAGACACCACAAAAGTTGTTCTACCTGCTTTCTGGGCTGAGATGGGGAACCGCTGAATTTTGGAGTCGGCTGGTGACAAAATGTTCCAAACACACCCCCTGCACAACTCCACCGGGGAAGGTGCCAGACAGGAGTTCTCCTGGTAGTTTTTACACTACCTTGGTAGGCATCTGAAAGGCACCACAAAAGTTGTTCTACCTGCTTTCTGGGCTGAGATGGGGAACCGCTGAATTTTGGACTCGGCCGGTGACAAAATGTTCCAAACACACCCCATGCACAACTCCACCGGGGAAGGTGCCAGACAGGAGTTCTCCTGGTAGTTTTTACACTACCTTGGTAGGCATCTGAAAGACACCACAAAAGTTGTTCTACCTGCTTTCGGGGCTGAGATGGGGAATCGCTGAATTTTGGAGTCGGCCGGTGACAAAATGTTCCAAACACACCCCACGCACAACTCCACCGGGGAAGGTGCCAGACAGGAGTTCTCCTGGTAGTTTTTACATTGCTCCGGTAGGCATCTGAAAGACACCACAAAAGTTGTTCTACCTGCTTTCTGGGCTGAGATGGGGAACCGCTGAATTTTGGACTCGGCCAGTGACAAAATGTTCCAAACACACCCCATGCACAACTCCACCGGGGAAGGTGCCCAGACAGGAGTTCTCTTAGTAGTTTTTACACTACCTTGGTAGGCACCTGAAAGGCACCACAAAAGTTGTTCTACCTGCTTTCTGGGCTGAGATGGGGAATCGCTGAATTTTGGACTCGGCCGGTGACAAAATGTTCCAAACACACCCCATGCACAACTCCACCGGGGAAGGTGCCAGACAGGAGTTCTCTTAATATTTTACACTACCTTGGTAGGCATCTGAAAGACACCACAAAAGTTGTTCTACCTGCTTTCGGGGCTGAGATGGGGAATCGCTGAATTTTGGAGTCGGCCGGTGACAAAATGTTCCAAACACACCCCACGCACAACTCCACCGGGGAAGGTGCCAGACAGGAGTTCTCCTGGTAGTTTTTACATTGCTCCGGTAGGCATCTGAAAGACACCACAAAAGTTGTTCTACCTGCTTTCTGGGCTGAGATGGGGAACCGCTGAATTTTGGACTCGGCCAGTGACAAAATGTTCCAAACACACCCCATGCACAACTCCACCGGGGAAGGTGCCAGACAGGAGTTCTCTTAGTAGTTTTTACACTACCTTGGTAGGCACCTGAAAGGCACCACAAAAGTTGTTCTACCTGCTTTCTGGGCTGAGATGGGGAATCGCTGAATTTTGGACTCGGCCGGTGACAAAATGTTCCAAACACACCCCATGCACAACTCCACCGGGGAAGGTGCCAGACAGGAGTTCTCTTAATAGTTTTTACACTACCTTGGTAGGCAGCTGAAAGGCACCACAAAAGTTGTTCTACCTGCTTTCTGGGCTGAGATGGGGAAACGCTGAATTTTGGACTCGGCTGGTGACAAAATGTTCCAAACACACCCCATGCACAACTCCACCGGGGAAGGTGCCAGACAGGAGTTCTCTTAGTAGTTTTTACACTACCTTGGTAGGCATTTGAAAGGCACCACAAAAGTTGTTCTACCTGCTTTCTGGGCTGAGATGGGGAACCGCTGAATTTTGGACTCGGCTGGTGACAAAATGTTCCAAACACACCCCATGCACAACTCCACCGGGGAAGGTGCCAGACAGGAGTTCTCCTGGTAGTTTTTACACTACCTTGGTAGGCATCTGAAAGACACCACAAAAGTTGTTCTACCTGCTTTCTGGGCTGAGATGGGGAACCGCTGAATTTTGGAGTCGGCTGGTGACAAAATGTTCCAAACACACCCCATGCACAACTCCACCGGGGAAGGTGCCAGACAGGAGTTCTCCTGGTAGTTTTTACATTGCTCCGGTAGGCATCTGAAAGACACCACAAAAGTTGTTCTACCTGCTTTCTGGGCTGAGATGGGGAACCGCTGAATTTTGGAGTCGGCCGGTGACAAAATGTTCCAAACACAGCCCATGCACAACTCCACCGGGGAAGGTGCCAGACAGGAATTCTCTTGGTAGTTTTTACACTACCTTGGTAGGAAGCTGAAAGGCACAAGAAAAGAAGTTGTACCTGCTTTGTGGGCTGAGATGGGGAACCGCTGAATTTTGGACTCGGCTGGTGACAAAATGTTCCAAACACACCCCATGCACAACTCCACCGGGGAAGGTGCCAGACAGGAGTTCTCCTGGTAGTTTTTACATTGCTCCGGTAGGCAGCTGAAAGGCACCACAAAAGTTTTTCTACCTGCTTTCTGGGCTGAGATGGGGAACCGCTGAATTTTGGACTCGGCCGGTGACAAAATGTTCCAAACACACCCCCTGCACAACTCCACCGGGGAAGGTGCCAGACAGGAGTTCTCTTGGTAGTTTTTACACTACCTTGGTAGGCAGCTGAAAGGCACCACAAAAGTTGTTCTACCTGCTTTCTGGGCTGAGATGGGGAAACGCTGAATTTTGGAGTCGGGCGGTGACAAAATGTTCCAAACACACCCCATGCACAACTCCACCGGGGAAGGTGCCAGACAGGAGTTCTCCTGGTAGTTTTTACACTACCTTGGTAGGCATCTGAAAGACACCACAAAAGTTGTTCTACCTGCTTTCTGGGCTGAGATGGGGAACCGCTGAATTTTGGAGTCGGCTGGTGACAAAATGTTCCAAACACACCCCATGCACAACTCCACCGGGGAAGGTGCCAGACAGGAGTTCTCCTGGTAGTTTTTACACTACCTTGGTAGGCATCTGAAAGGCACCACAAAAGTTGTTCTACCTGCTTTCTGGGCTGAGATGGGGAAACGCTGAATTTTGGACTCGGCTGGTGACAAAATGTTCCAAACACACCCCATGCACAACTCCACCGGGGAAGGTGCCAGACAGGAGTTCTCCTGGTAGTTTTTACACTACCTTGGTAGGCATCTGAAAGGCACCACAAAAGTTGTTCTACCTGCTTTCTGGGCTGAGATGGGGAACCGCTGAATTTTGGAGTCGGCCGGTGACAAAATGTTCCAAACACACCCCATGCACAACTCCACCGGGGAAGGTGCCAGACAGGAGTTCTCCTGGTAGTTTTTACACTACCTTGGTAGGCATCTGAAAGGCACCACAAAAGTTGTTCTACCTGCTTTCTGGGCTGAGATGGGGAATCGCTGAATTTTGGAGTCGCCCGGTGACAAAATGTTCCAAACACACCCCCTGCACAACTCCACCGGGGAAGGTGCCAGACAGGAGTTCTCCTGGTAGTTTTTACATTGCTCCGGTAGGCAGCTGAAAGGCACCACAAAAGTTGTTCTACCTGCTTTCTGGGCTGAGATGGGGAATCGCTGAATTTTGGACTCGGCCGGTGACAAAATGTTCCAAAGACACCCCATGCACAACTCCACCGGGGAATGTGCCAGACAAGCGTTCTCTTGATAGTTTTTACACTACCTTGGTAGGCATCTGAAAGACACCACAAAAGTTGTTCTACCTGCTTTCTGGGCTGAGATGGGGAACCGCTGAATTTTGGAGTCGGGCGGTGACAAAATGTTCCAAACACACCCCATGCACAACTCCACTAGCGAAGGTGCCAGGGACGAGCTCTGTTGGTAGTTTTTACATTGCTCCGGTAGGCATCAAAAGGACACCACAAAAGTTGTTCTACCTGCTTTCTGGGCTGAGATGGGGAATCGCTGAATTTTGGAGTCGGCCGGTGACAAAATGTTCCAAACACACCCCATGCACAACTCCACCGGGGAAGGTGCCAGGCAGGAGTTCTCTTGGTAGTTTTTACACTACCTTGGTAGGCATTTGAAAGGCACCACAAAAGTTGTTCTACCTGCTTTCTGGGCTGAGATGGGGAAACGCTGAATTTTGGACTCGGCTGGTGACAAAATGTTCCAAACACACCCCATGCACAACTCCACCGGGGAAGGTGCCAGACAGGAGTTCTCCTGGTAGTTTTTACACTACCTTGGTAGGCATCTGAAAGACACCACAAAAGTTGTTCTACCTGCTTTCGGGGCTGAGATGGGGAATCGCTGAATTTTGGACTCGGCCGGTGACAAAATGTTCCAAACACACCCCATGCACAACTCCACCGGGGAAGGTGCCAGACAGGAGTTCTCTTGGTAGTTTTTACACTACCTTGGTAGGAAGCTGAAAGACACAAGAAAAGAAGTTGTACCTGCTTTGTGGGCTGAGATGGGGAACCGCTGAATTTTGGAGTCGGCTGGTGGCAAAATGTTCCAAACACACCCCATGCACAACTCCACCGGGGAAGGTGCCAGACAGGAGTTCTCCTGGTAGTTTTTACATTGCTCCGGTAGGCAGCTGAAAGGCACCACAAAAGTTTTTCTACCTGCTTTCTGGGCTGAGATGGGGAACCGCTGAATTTTGGACTCGGCCGGTGACAAAATGTTCCAAACACACCCCATGCACAACTCCACCGGGGAAGGTGACAGACAGGAGTTCTCTTGGTAGTTTTTACACTACCTTGGTAGGCACCTGAAAGGCACAAGAAAAGTTGTTGTACCTGCTTTGTGGGCTGAGATGGGGAACCGCTGAATTTTGGAGTCGGCCGTTGACAAAATGTTCCAAACACACCCCATGCACAACTCCACCGGGGAAGGTGCCAGACAGGAGTTCTCTTGGTAGTTTTTACACTACCTTGGTAGGCATTTGAAAGGCACCACAAAAGTTGTTCTACCTGCTTTCTGGGTTGAGATGGGGAATCGCTGAATTTTGGACTCGGCTGGTGACAAAATGTTCCAAACACACCCCATGCACAACTCCAACACGGAAGGTGCCAGACAGGAGTTCTCCTGGTAGTTTTTACACTACCTTGGTAGGCATCTGAAAGACACCACAAAAGTTGTTCTACCTGCTTTCTGGGCTGAGATGGGGAACCGCTGAATTTTGGAGTCGGCTGGTGGCAAAATGTTCCAAACACACCCCCTGCACAACTCCACCACGGAAGGTGCCAGACAGGAGTTCTCCTGGTAGTTTTTACATTGCTCCGGTAGGCATCTGAAAGACACCACAAAAGTTGTTCTACCTGCTTTGTGGGCTGAGATGGGGAAACGCTGAATTTTGGAGTCGGCTGGTGACAAAATGTTCCAAACACAACCCCTGCACAACTCCACCACGGAAGGTGCCAGACAGGAGTTCTCCTGGTAGTTTTTACACTACCTTGGTAGGCACCTGAAAGGCACCACAAAAGTTGTTCTTCCTGCTTTCTGGGCTGAGATGGGGAACCGCTGAATTTTGGAGTCGGCCGGTGACAAAATGTTCCAAACACACCCCATGCACAACTCCACCGGGGAAGGTGACAGACAGGAGTTCTCCTGGTAGTTTTTACACTACCTTGGTAGGCATCTGAAAGACACCACAAAAGTTGTTTTACCTGCTTTCTGGGCTGAGATGGGGAACCGCTGAATTTTGGAGTCGGCTGGTGACAAAATGTTCCAAACACACCCCCTGCACAACTCCACCACGGAAGGTGCCAGACAGGAGTTCTCCTGGTAGTTTTTACATTGCTCCGGTAGGCATTTGAAAGTCACCACAAAAGTTGTTCTACCTGCTTTCTGGGCTGAGAAGGGGAACCGCTGAATTTTGGACTCGGCTGGTGACAAAATGTTCCAAACACACCCCATGCACAACTCCACCGGGGAAGGTGCCAGACAGGAGTTCTCTTAGTAGTTTTTACACTACCTTGGTAGGCAGCTGAAAGGCACCACAAAAGTTGTTCTACCTGCTTTCTGGGCTGAGATGGGGAATCGCTGAATTTTGGACTCGGCCGGTGACAAAATGTTCCAAACACACCCCACGCACAACTCCACCGGGGAAGGTGCCAGACAGGAGTTCTCTTAGTAGTTTTTACACTACCTTGGTAGGCATCTGAAAGACACCACAAAAGTTGTTCTACCTGCTTTCGGGGCTGAGATGGGGAATCGCTGAATTTTGGAGTCGGCTGGTGACAAAATGTTCCAAACACACCCCATGCACAACTCCACCGGGGAAGGTGCCAGACAGGAGTTCTCTTAGTAGTTTTTACACTACCTTGGTAGGCATCTGAAAGACACCACAAAAGTTGTTCTACCTGCTTTCTGGGCTGAGATGGGGAATCGCTGAATTTTGGACTCGGCCGGTGACAAAATGTTCCAAACACACCCCATGCACAACTCCACCGGGGAAGGTGCCAGACAGGAGTTCTCTTAGTAGTTTTTACACTACCTTGGTAGGCATCTGAAAGACACCACAAAAGATGTTCTACCGGCTTTCTGGGCTGAGATGGGGAACAGCTGAATTTTGGACTCGGCTGGTGACAAAATGTTCCAAACAAACCCCATGCACAACTCCACCGGGGAAGGTGCCAGACAGGAGTTCTCCTGGTAGTTTTTACACTACCTTGGTAGGCATCTGAAAGACACCACAAAAGTTGTTCTACCTGCTTTCTGGGCTGAGATGGGGAACCGCTGAATTTTGGAGTCGGCTGGTGACAAAATGTTCCAAACACACCCCATGCACAACTCCACCGGGGAAGGTGCCAGACAGGAGTTCTCCTGGTAGTTTTTACATTGCTCCGGTAGGCATCTGAAAGACACCACAAAAGTTGTTCTACCTGCTTTCTGGGCTGAGATGGGGAACCGCTGAATTTTGGAGTCGGCCGGTGACAAAATGTTCCAAACACACCCCATGCACAACTCCACCGGGGAAGGTGCCAGACAGGAGTTCTCCTGGTAGTTTTTACCCTACCTTGGTAGGCATCTGAAAGACACCACAAAAGTTGTTTTACCTGCTTTCTGGGCTGAGATGGGGAACCGCTGAATTTTGGAGTCGGCTGGTGACAAAATGTTCCAAACACACCCCATGCACAACTCCACCGGGGAAGGTGCCAGACAGGAGTTCTCCTGGTAGTTTTTACATTGCTCCGGTAGGCATCTGAAAGACACCACAAAAGTTGTTCTACCTGCTTTCTGGGCTGAGATGGGGAAACGCTGAATTTTGGAGTCGGCCGGTGACAAAATGTTCCACAGACACCCCATGCACAACTCCACCGGGGAAGGTGCCAGGAACGAATTCTGTTGGTAGTTTTTACACTACCTTGTTAGGCAGCTGAAAGGCACAAGAATAGTTGTTGTACCTGCTTTGTGGGCTGAGATGGGGAACCGCTGAATTTTGGAGTCGGCCGGTGACAAAATGTTCCAAACACACCCCATGCACAACTCCACCGGGGAAGGTGCCAGACAGGAGTTCTCCTGGTAGTTTTTACACTACCTTGGTAGGCATCTGAAAGACACGACAAAAGTTGTTCTACCTGCTTTCTGGGCTGAGATGGGGAATCGCTGAATTTTGGAGTCGGCCGGTGACAAAATGTTCCAAACACACCCCACGCACAACTCCACCGGGGAAGGTGCCAGACAGGAGTTCTCCTGGTAGTTTTTACACTACCTTGGTAGGCAGCTGAAAGGCACCACAAAAGTTGTTCTACCTGCTTTCTGGGCTGAGATGGGGAACCGCTGAATTTTGGACTCGGCTGGTGACAAAATGTTCCAAACACACCCCATGCACAACTCCACCACGGAAGGTGCCAGACAGGAGTTCTCCTGGTAGTTTTTACACTACCTTGGTGGGCATTTGAAAGGCACCACAAAAGTTGTTCTACCTGCTTTCTGGGCTGAGATGGGGAAACGCTGAATTTTGGAGTCGGCTGGTGACAAAATGTTCCAAACACACCCCCTGCACAACTCCACCACGGAAGGTGCCAGACAGGAGTTCTCCTGGTAGTTTTTACATTGCTCCGGTAGGCATCTGAAAGACACCACAAAAGTTGTTCTACCTGCTTTCTGGGCTGAGATGGGGAACCGCTGAATTTTGGAGTCGGCCGGTGACAAAATGTTCCAAACACACCCCATGCACAACTCCACCGGGGAAGGTGCCAGGAACGAATTCTGTTGGTAGTTTTTACACTACCTTGGTAGGCAGCTGAAAGGCACAAGAAAAGAAGTTGTACCTGCTTTGTGGGCTGAGATGGGGAACCGCTGAATTTTGGAGTCGGCTGGTGACAAAATGTTCCAAACACACCCCATGCACAACTCCACCGGGGAAGGTGCCAGGCAGGAGTTCTCTTGGTAGTTTTTACACTACCTTGGTAGGCAGCTGAAAGGCACCACAAAAGTTGTTCTACCTGCTTTCTGGGCTGAGATGGGGAAACGCTGAATTTTGGAGTCGGCTGGTGACAAAATGTTCCAAACACACCCCATGCACAACTCCACCGGGGAAGGTGCCAGGCAGGAGTTCTCCTGGTAATTTTTACATTGCTCCGGTAGGCAGCTGAAAGGCACCACAAAAGTTTTTCTACCTGCTTTCTGGGCTGAGATGGGGAACCGCTGAATTTTGGACTCGGCCGGTGACAAAATGTTCCAAAGACACCCCATGCACAACTCCACCGGGGAAGGTGCCAGACAGGAGTTCTCTTGGTAGTTTTTACACTACCTTGGTAGGCAGCTGAAAGGCACCACAAAACTTGTTCTACCTGCTTTCTGGGCTGAGATGGGGAAACGCTGAATTTTGGAGTCGGCTGGTGACAAAATGTTCCAAACACACCCCATGCACAACTCCACCGGGGAAGGTGCCAGACAGGAGTTCTCCTGGTAGTTTTTACACTACCTTGGTAGGCATCTGAAAGACACCACAAAAGTTGTTCTACCTGCTTTCTGGGCTGAGATGGGGAATCATGGAATTTTGGAGTCGGCCTGTGACAAAATGTTCCAAACACACCCCACGCACAACTCCACCGGGGAAGGTGCCAGACAGGAGTTCTCTTAGTAGTTTTTACACTACCTTGGTAGGCATCTGAAAGACAAGACAAAAGTTGTTCTACCTGCTTTCTGGGCTGAGATGGGGAATCGCTGAATTTTGGACTCGGCCGGTGACAAAATGTTCCAAACACACCCCATGCACAACTCCACCGGGGAAGGTGCCAGACAGGAGTTCTCCTGGTAGTTTTTACATTGCTCCGGTAGGCATCTGAAAGACACCACAAAAGATGTTCTACCGGCTTTCTGGGCTGAGATGGGGAACAGCTGAATTTTGGACTCGGCCGGAGACAAAATGTTCCAAAGACACCCCCTGCACAACTCCACCGGGGAAGGTGCCAGACAGGAGTTCTCCTGGTAGTTTTTACACTACCTTGGTAGGCATCTGAAAGACACCACAAAAGTTGTTCTACCTGCTTTCTGGGCTGAGATGGGGAACCGCTGAATTTTGGAGTCGGCTGGTGACAAAATGTTCCAAACACACCCCATGCACAACTCCACCGGGGAAGGTGCCAGACAGGAGTTCTCCTGGTAGTTTTTACATTGCTCCGGTAGGCAGCTGAAAGACACCACAAAAGTTGTTCTACCTGCTTTCTGGGCTGAGATGGGGAACTGCTGAATTTTGGAGTCGGCCGGTGACAAAATGTTCCAAACACACCCCATGCACAACTCCACCGGGGAAGGTGACAGACAGGAGTTCTCCTGGTAGTTTTTACACTACCTTGGTAGGCATCTGAAAGACACCACAAAAGTTGTTTTACCTGCTTTCTGGGCTGAGATGGGGAACCGCTGAATTTTGGAGTCGGCTGGTGACAAAATGTTCCAAACACACCCCCTGCACAACTCCACCACGGAAGGTGCCAGACAGGAGTTCTCCTGGTAGTTTTTACATTGCTCCGGTAGGCATTTGAAAGTCACCACAAAAGTTGTTCTACCTGCTTTCTGGGCTGAGATGGGGAACCGCTGAATTTTGGACTCGGCTGGTGACAAAATGTTCCAAACACACCCCATGCACAACTCCACCACGGAAGGTGCCAGACAGGAGTTCTCCTGGTAGTTTTTACACTACCTTAGTAGGCATCTGAAAGACACCACAAAAGTTGTTCTACCTGCTTTCTGGGCTGAGATGGGGAACCGCTGAATTTTGGAGTCGGCTGGTGGCAAAATGTTCCAAACACACCCCATGCAAAACTCCACCGGGGAAGGTGCCAGACAGGAGTTCTCCTGGTAGTTTTTACATTGCTCCGGTAGGCATCTGAAAGACACCACAAAAGTTGTTCTACCTGCTTTCTGGGCTGAGATGGGGAACCGCTGAATTTTGGAGTCGGCCGGTGACAAAATGTTCCAAACACACCCCATGCACAACTCCACCGGGGAAGGTGCCAGACAGGAGTTCTCTTAATAGTTTTTACACTACCTTGGTAGGCAGCTGAAAGGCACCACAAAAGTTGTTCTACCTGCTTTCTGGGCTGAGATGGGGAAACGCTGAATTTTGGACTCGGCTGGTGACAAAATGTTCCAAACACACCCCATGCACAACTCCACCGGGGAAGGTGCCAGACAGGAGTTCTCTTAGTAGTTTTTACACTACCTTGGTAGGCATTTGAAAGGCACCACAAAAGTTGTTCTACCTGCTTTCTGGGCTGAGATGGGGAACCGCTGAATTTTGGACTCGGCTGGTGACAAAATGTTCCAAACACACCCCATGCACAACTCCACCGGGGAAGGTGCCAGACAGGAGTTCTCCTGGTAGTTTTTACACTACCTTGGTAGGCATCTGAAAGACACCACAAAAGTTGTTCTACCTGCTTTCTGGGCTGAGATGGGGAACCGCTGAATTTTGGAGTCGGCTGGTGACAAAATGTTCCAAACACACCCCATGCACAACTCCACCGGGGAAGGTGCCAGACAGGAGTTCTCCTGGTAGTTTTTACATTGCTCCGGTAGGCATCTGAAAGACACCACAAAAGTTGTTCTACCTGCTTTCTGGGCTGAGATGGGGAACCGCTGAATTTTGGAGTCGGCCGGTGACAAAATGTTCCAAACACAGCCCATGCACAACTCCACCGGGGAAGGTGCCAGACAGGAATTCTCTTGGTAGTTTTTACACTACCTTGGTAGGAAGCTGAAAGGCACAAGAAAAGAAGTTGTACCTGCTTTGTGGGCTGAGATGGGGAACCGCTGAATTTTGGACTCGGCTGGTGACAAAATGTTCCAAACACACCCCATGCACAACTCCACCGGGGAAGGTGCCAGACAGGAGTTCTCCTGGTAGTTTTTACATTGCTCCGGTAGGCAGCTGAAAGGCACCACAAAAGTTTTTCTACCTGCTTTCTGGGCTGAGATGGGGAACCGCTGAATTTTGGACTCGGCCGGTGACAAAATGTTCCAAACACACCCCCTGCACAACTCCACCGGGGAAGGTGCCAGACAGGAGTTCTCTTGGTAGTTTTTACACTACCTTGGTAGGCAGCTGAAAGGCACCACAAAAGTTGTTCTACCTGCTTTCTGGGCTGAGATGGGGAAACGCTGAATTTTGGAGTCGGGCGGTGACAAAATGTTCCAAACACACCCCATGCACAACTCCACCGGGGAAGGTGCCAGACAGGAGTTCTCCTGGTAGTTTTTACACTACCTTGGTAGGCATCTGAAAGACACCACAAAAGTTGTTCTACCTGCTTTCTGGGCTGAGATGGGGAACCGCTGAATTTTGGAGTCGGCTGGTGACAAAATGTTCCAAACACACCCCATGCACAACTCCACCGGGGAAGGTGCCAGACAGGAGTTCTCCTGGTAGTTTTTACACTACCTTGGTAGGCATCTGAAAGGCACCACAAAAGTTGTTCTACCTGCTTTCTGGGCTGAGATGGGGAAACGCTGAATTTTGGACTCGGCTGGTGACAAAATGTTCCAAACACACCCCATGCACAACTCCACCGGGGAAGGTGCCAGACAGGAGTTCTCCTGGTAGTTTTTACACTACCTTGGTAGGCATCTGAAAGGCACCACAAAAGTTGTTCTACCTGCTTTCTGGGCTGAGATGGGGAACCGCTGAATTTTGGAGTCGGCCGGTGACAAAATGTTCCAAACACACCCCATGCACAACTCCACCGGGGAAGGTGCCAGACAGGAGTTCTCCTGGTAGTTTTTACACTACCTTGGTAGGCATCTGAAAGGCACCACAAAAGTTGTTCTACCTGCTTTCTGGGCTGAGATGGGGAATCGCTGAATTTTGGAGTCGCCCGGTGACAAAATGTTCCAAACACACCCCCTGCACAACTCCACCGGGGAAGGTGCCAGACAGGAGTTCTCCTGGTAGTTTTTACATTGCTCCGGTAGGCAGCTGAAAGGCACCACAAAAGTTGTTCTACCTGCTTTCTGGGCTGAGATGGGGAATCGCTGAATTTTGGACTCGGCCGGTGACAAAATGTTCCAAAGACACCCCATGCACAACTCCACCGGGGAATGTGCCAGACAAGCGTTCTCTTGATAGTTTTTACACTACCTTGGTAGGCATCTGAAAGACACCACAAAAGTTGTTCTACCTGCTTTCTGGGCTGAGATGGGGAACCGCTGAATTTTGGAGTCGGGCGGTGACAAAATGTTCCAAACACACCCCATGCACAACTCCACTAGCGAAGGTGCCAGGGACGAGCTCTGTTGGTAGTTTTTACATTGCTCCGGTAGGCATCAAAAGGACACCACAAAAGTTGTTCTACCTGCTTTCTGGGCTGAGATGGGGAATCGCTGAATTTTGGAGTCGGCCGGTGACAAAATGTTCCAAACACACCCCATGCACAACTCCACCGGGGAAGGTGCCAGGCAGGAGTTCTCTTGGTAGTTTTTACACTACCTTGGTAGGCATTTGAAAGGCACCACAAAAGTTGTTCTACCTGCTTTCTGGGCTGAGATGGGGAAACGCTGAATTTTGGACTCGGCTGGTGACAAAATGTTCCAAACACACCCCATGCACAACTCCACCGGGGAAGGTGCCAGACAGGAGTTCTCCTGGTAGTTTTTACACTACCTTGGTAGGCATCTGAAAGACACCACAAAAGTTGTTCTACCTGCTTTCGGGGCTGAGATGGGGAATCGCTGAATTTTGGACTCGGCCGGTGACAAAATGTTCCAAACACACCCCATGCACAACTCCACCGGGGAAGGTGCCAGACAGGAGTTCTCTTGGTAGTTTTTACACTACCTTGGTAGGAAGCTGAAAGACACAAGAAAAGAAGTTGTACCTGCTTTGTGGGCTGAGATGGGGAACCGCTGAATTTTGGAGTCGGCTGGTGGCAAAATGTTCCAAACACACCCCATGCACAACTCCACCGGGGAAGGTGCCAGACAGGAGTTCTCCTGGTAGTTTTTACATTGCTCCGGTAGGCAGCTGAAAGGCACCACAAAAGTTTTTCTACCTGCTTTCTGGGCTGAGATGGGGAACCGCTGAATTTTGGACTCGGCCGGTGACAAAATGTTCCAAACACACCCCATGCACAACTCCACCGGGGAAGGTGACAGACAGGAGTTCTCTTGGTAGTTTTTACACTACCTTGGTAGGCACCTGAAAGGCACAAGAAAAGTTGTTGTACCTGCTTTGTGGGCTGAGATGGGGAACCGCTGAATTTTGGAGTCGGCCGTTGACAAAATGTTCCAAACACACCCCATGCACAACTCCACCGGGGAAGGTGCCAGACAGGAGTTCTCTTGGTAGTTTTTACACTACCTTGGTAGGCATTTGAAAGGCACCACAAAAGTTGTTCTACCTGCTTTCTGGGTTGAGATGGGGAATCGCTGAATTTTGGACTCGGCTGGTGACAAAATGTTCCAAACACACCCCATGCACAACTCCAACACGGAAGGTGCCAGACAGGAGTTCTCCTGGTAGTTTTTACACTACCTTGGTAGGCATCTGAAAGACACCACAAAAGTTGTTCTACCTGCTTTCTGGGCTGAGATGGGGAACCGCTGAATTTTGGAGTCGGCTGGTGGCAAAATGTTCCAAACACACCCCCTGCACAACTCCACCACGGAAGGTGCCAGACAGGAGTTCTCCTGGTAGTTTTTACATTGCTCCGGTAGGCATCTGAAAGACACCACAAAAGTTGTTCTACCTGCTTTGTGGGCTGAGATGGGGAAACGCTGAATTTTGGAGTCGGCTGGTGACAAAATGTTCCAAACACAACCCCTGCACAACTCCACCACGGAAGGTGCCAGACAGGAGTTCTCCTGGTAGTTTTTACACTACCTTGGTAGGCACCTGAAAGGCACCACAAAAGTTGTTCTTCCTGCTTTCTGGGCTGAGATGGGGAACCGCTGAATTTTGGAGTCGGCCGGTGACAAAATGTTCCAAACACACCCCATGCACAACTCCACCGGGGAAGGTGACAGACAGGAGTTCTCCTGGTAGTTTTTACACTACCTTGGTAGGCATCTGAAAGACACCACAAAAGTTGTTTTACCTGCTTTCTGGGCTGAGATGGGGAACCGCTGAATTTTGGAGTCGGCTGGTGACAAAATGTTCCAAACACACCCCCTGCACAACTCCACCACGGAAGGTGCCAGACAGGAGTTCTCCTGGTAGTTTTTACATTGCTCCGGTAGGCATTTGAAAGTCACCACAAAAGTTGTTCTACCTGCTTTCTGGGCTGAGAAGGGGAACCGCTGAATTTTGGACTCGGCTGGTGACAAAATGTTCCAAACACACCCCATGCACAACTCCACCGGGGAAGGTGCCAGACAGGAGTTCTCTTAGTAGTTTTTACACTACCTTGGTAGGCAGCTGAAAGGCACCACAAAAGTTGTTCTACCTGCTTTCTGGGCTGAGATGGGGAATCGCTGAATTTTGGACTCGGCCGGTGACAAAATGTTCCAAACACACCCCACGCACAACTCCACCGGGGAAGGTGCCAGACAGGAGTTCTCTTAGTAGTTTTTACACTACCTTGGTAGGCATCTGAAAGACACCACAAAAGTTGTTCTACCTGCTTTCGGGGCTGAGATGGGGAATCGCTGAATTTTGGAGTCGGCTGGTGACAAAATGTTCCAAACACACCCCATGCACAACTCCACCGGGGAAGGTGCCAGACAGGAGTTCTCTTAGTAGTTTTTACACTACCTTGGTAGGCATCTGAAAGACACCACAAAAGTTGTTCTACCTGCTTTCTGGGCTGAGATGGGGAATCGCTGAATTTTGGACTCGGCCGGTGACAAAATGTTCCAAACACACCCCATGCACAACTCCACCGGGGAAGGTGCCAGACAGGAGTTCTCTTAGTAGTTTTTACACTACCTTGGTAGGCATCTGAAAGACACCACAAAAGATGTTCTACCGGCTTTCTGGGCTGAGATGGGGAACAGCTGAATTTTGGACTCGGCTGGTGACAAAATGTTCCAAACAAACCCCATGCACAACTCCACCGGGGAAGGTGCCAGACAGGAGTTCTCCTGGTAGTTTTTACACTACCTTGGTAGGCATCTGAAAGACACCACAAAAGTTGTTCTACCTGCTTTCTGGGCTGAGATGGGGAACCGCTGAATTTTGGAGTCGGCTGGTGACAAAATGTTCCAAACACACCCCATGCACAACTCCACCGGGGAAGGTGCCAGACAGGAGTTCTCCTGGTAGTTTTTACATTGCTCCGGTAGGCATCTGAAAGACACCACAAAAGTTGTTCTACCTGCTTTCTGGGCTGAGATGGGGAACCGCTGAATTTTGGAGTCGGCCGGTGACAAAATGTTCCAAACACACCCCATGCACAACTCCACCGGGGAAGGTGCCAGACAGGAGTTCTCCTGGTAGTTTTTACCCTACCTTGGTAGGCATCTGAAAGACACCACAAAAGTTGTTTTACCTGCTTTCTGGGCTGAGATGGGGAACCGCTGAATTTTGGAGTCGGCTGGTGACAAAATGTTCCAAACACACCCCATGCACAACTCCACCGGGGAAGGTGCCAGACAGGAGTTCTCCTGGTAGTTTTTACATTGCTCCGGTAGGCATCTGAAAGACACCACAAAAGTTGTTCTACCTGCTTTCTGGGCTGAGATGGGGAAACGCTGAATTTTGGAGTCGGCCGGTGACAAAATGTTCCACAGACACCCCATGCACAACTCCACCGGGGAAGGTGCCAGGAACGAATTCTGTTGGTAGTTTTTACACTACCTTGTTAGGCAGCTGAAAGGCACAAGAATAGTTGTTGTACCTGCTTTGTGGGCTGAGATGGGGAACCGCTGAATTTTGGAGTCGGCCGGTGACAAAATGTTCCAAACACACCCCATGCACAACTCCACCGGGGAAGGTGCCAGACAGGAGTTCTCCTGGTAGTTTTTACACTACCTTGGTAGGCATCTGAAAGACACGACAAAAGTTGTTCTACCTGCTTTCTGGGCTGAGATGGGGAATCGCTGAATTTTGGAGTCGGCCGGTGACAAAATGTTCCAAACACACCCCACGCACAACTCCACCGGGGAAGGTGCCAGACAGGAGTTCTCCTGGTAGTTTTTACACTACCTTGGTAGGCAGCTGAAAGGCACCACAAAAGTTGTTCTACCTGCTTTCTGGGCTGAGATGGGGAACCGCTGAATTTTGGACTCGGCTGGTGACAAAATGTTCCAAACACACCCCATGCACAACTCCACCACGGAAGGTGCCAGACAGGAGTTCTCCTGGTAGTTTTTACACTACCTTGGTGGGCATTTGAAAGGCACCACAAAAGTTGTTCTACCTGCTTTCTGGGCTGAGATGGGGAAACGCTGAATTTTGGAGTCGGCTGGTGACAAAATGTTCCAAACACACCCCCTGCACAACTCCACCACGGAAGGTGCCAGACAGGAGTTCTCCTGGTAGTTTTTACATTGCTCCGGTAGGCATCTGAAAGACACCACAAAAGTTGTTCTACCTGCTTTCTGGGCTGAGATGGGGAACCGCTGAATTTTGGAGTCGGCCGGTGACAAAATGTTCCAAACACACCCCATGCACAACTCCACCGGGGAAGGTGCCAGGAACGAATTCTGTTGGTAGTTTTTACACTACCTTGGTAGGCAGCTGAAAGGCACAAGAAAAGAAGTTGTACCTGCTTTGTGGGCTGAGATGGGGAACCGCTGAATTTTGGAGTCGGCTGGTGACAAAATGTTCCAAACACACCCCATGCACAACTCCACCGGGGAAGGTGCCAGGCAGGAGTTCTCTTGGTAGTTTTTACACTACCTTGGTAGGCAGCTGAAAGGCACCACAAAAGTTGTTCTACCTGCTTTCTGGGCTGAGATGGGGAAACGCTGAATTTTGGAGTCGGCTGGTGACAAAATGTTCCAAACACACCCCATGCACAACTCCACCGGGGAAGGTGCCAGGCAGGAGTTCTCCTGGTAATTTTTACATTGCTCCGGTAGGCAGCTGAAAGGCACCACAAAAGTTTTTCTACCTGCTTTCTGGGCTGAGATGGGGAACCGCTGAATTTTGGACTCGGCCGGTGACAAAATGTTCCAAAGACACCCCATGCACAACTCCACCGGGGAAGGTGCCAGACAGGAGTTCTCTTGGTAGTTTTTACACTACCTTGGTAGGCAGCTGAAAGGCACCACAAAACTTGTTCTACCTGCTTTCTGGGCTGAGATGGGGAAACGCTGAATTTTGGAGTCGGCTGGTGACAAAATGTTCCAAACACACCCCATGCACAACTCCACCGGGGAAGGTGCCAGACAGGAGTTCTCCTGGTAGTTTTTACACTACCTTGGTAGGCATCTGAAAGACACCACAAAAGTTGTTCTACCTGCTTTCTGGGCTGAGATGGGGAATCATGGAATTTTGGAGTCGGCCTGTGACAAAATGTTCCAAACACACCCCACGCACAACTCCACCGGGGAAGGTGCCAGACAGGAGTTCTCTTAGTAGTTTTTACACTACCTTGGTAGGCATCTGAAAGACAAGACAAAAGTTGTTCTACCTGCTTTCTGGGCTGAGATGGGGAATCGCTGAATTTTGGACTCGGCCGGTGACAAAATGTTCCAAACACACCCCATGCACAACTCCACCGGGGAAGGTGCCAGACAGGAGTTCTCCTGGTAGTTTTTACATTGCTCCGGTAGGCATCTGAAAGACACCACAAAAGATGTTCTACCGGCTTTCTGGGCTGAGATGGGGAACAGCTGAATTTTGGACTCGGCCGGAGACAAAATGTTCCAAAGACACCCCCTGCACAACTCCACCGGGGAAGGTGCCAGACA
Source organism: Falco cherrug (assembly GCF_023634085.1). Classification (NCBI taxonomy): domain Eukaryota; kingdom Metazoa; phylum Chordata; class Aves; order Falconiformes; family Falconidae; genus Falco; species Falco cherrug. The sequence continues at coordinate 529,106 of NW_026599511.1, read as the reverse complement.
GGAGTTCTCCTGGTAGTTTTTACACTACCTTGGTAGGCATCTGAAAGACACCACAAAAGTTGTTCTACCTGCTTTCTGGGCTGAGATGGGGAACCGCTGAATTTTGGAGTCGGCTGGTGACAAAATGTTCCAAACACACCCCATGCACAACTCCACCGGGGAAGGTGCCAGACAGGAGTTCTCCTGGTAGTTTTTACATTGCTCCGGTAGGCAGCTGAAAGACACCACAAAAGTTGTTCTACCTGCTTTCTGGGCTGAGATGGGGAACTGCTGAATTTTGGAGTCGGCCGGTGACAAAATGTTCCAAACACACCCCATGCACAACTCCACCGGGGAAGGTGACAGACAGGAGTTCTCCTGGTAGTTTTTACACTACCTTGGTAGGCATCTGAAAGACACCACAAAAGTTGTTTTACCTGCTTTCTGGGCTGAGATGGGGAACCGCTGAATTTTGGAGTCGGCTGGTGACAAAATGTTCCAAACACACCCCCTGCACAACTCCACCACGGAAGGTGCCAGACAGGAGTTCTCCTGGTAGTTTTTACATTGCTCCGGTAGGCATTTGAAAGTCACCACAAAAGTTGTTCTACCTGCTTTCTGGGCTGAGATGGGGAACCGCTGAATTTTGGACTCGGCTGGTGACAAAATGTTCCAAACACACCCCATGCACAACTCCACCACGGAAGGTGCCAGACAGGAGTTCTCCTGGTAGTTTTTACACTACCTTAGTAGGCATCTGAAAGACACCACAAAAGTTGTTCTACCTGCTTTCTGGGCTGAGATGGGGAACCGCTGAATTTTGGAGTCGGCTGGTGGCAAAATGTTCCAAACACACCCCATGCAAAACTCCACCGGGGAAGGTGCCAGACAGGAGTTCTCCTGGTAGTTTTTACATTGCTCCGGTAGGCATCTGAAAGACACCACAAAAGTTGTTCTACCTGCTTTCTGGGCTGAGATGGGGAACCGCTGAATTTTGGAGTCGGCCGGTGACAAAATGTTCCAAACACACCCCATGCACAACTCCACCGGGGAAGGTGCCAGGAACGAATTCTGTTGGTAGTTTTTACACTACCTTGGTAGGCAGCTGAAAGGCACAAGAAAAGTTGTTGTACCTGCTTTGTGGGCTGAGATGGGGAACCGCTGAATTTTGGAGTCGGCCGGTGACAAAATGTTCCAAACACACCCCATGCACAACTCCACCGGGGAAGGTGCCAGACAGGAGTTCTCCTGGTAGTTTTTACACTACCTTGGTAGGCATCTGAAAGACACGACAAAAGTTGTTCTACCTGCTTTCTGGGCTGAGATGGGGAATCGCTGAATTTTGGAGTCGGCCGGTGACAAAATGTTCCAAACACACCCCACGCACAACTCCACCGGGGAAGGTGCCAGACAGGAGTTCTCCTGGTAGTTTTTACACTACCTTGGTAGGCAGCTGAAAGGCACCACAAAAGTTGTTCTACCTGCTTTCTGGGCTGAGATGGGGAAACGCTGAATTTTGGAGTCGGCTGGTGACAAAATGTTCCAAACACACCCCCTGCACAACTCCACCGGGGAAGGTGCCAGACAGGAGTTCTCCTGGTAGTTTTTACACTACCTTGGTAGGCATCTGAAAGACACGACAAAAGTTGTTCTACCTGCTTTCTGGGCTGAGATGGGGAATCATGGAATTTTGGAGTCGGCCGGTGACAAAATGTTCCAAACACACCCCACGCACAACTCCACCGGGGAAGGTGCCAGACAGGAGTTCTCTTAGTAGTTTTTACACTACCTTGGTAGGCATCTGAAAGACAAGACAAAAGTTGTTCTACCTGCTTTCGGGGCTGAGATGGGGAATCGCTGAATTTTGGACTCGGCCGGTGACAAAATGTTCCAAACACACCCCATGCACAACTCCACCGGGGAAGGTGCCAGACAGGAGTTCTCCTGGTAGTTTTTACATTGCTCCGGTAGGCATCTGAAAGACACCACAAAAGATGTTCTACCGGCTTTCTGGGCTGAGATGGGGAACAGCTGAATTTTGGACTCGGCTGGTGACAAAATGTTCCAAAGACACCCCATGCACAACTCCACCGGGGAAGGTGCCAGACAGGAGTTCTCCTGGTAGTTTTTACACTACCTTGGTAGGCATCTGAAAGACACCACAAAAGTTGTTCTACCTGCTTTCTGGGCTGAGATGGGGAACCGCTGAATTTTGGAGTCGGCTGGTGACAAAATGTTCCAAACACACCCCATGCACAACTCCACCGGGGAAGGTGCCAGACAGGAGTTCTCCTGGTAGTTTTTACATTGCTCCGGTAGGCATCTGAAAGACACCACAAAAGTTGTTCTACCTGCTTTCTGGGCTGAGATGGGGAACCGCTGAATTTTGGAGTCGGCCGGTGACAAAATGTTCCAAACACACCCCATGCACAACTCCACCGGGGAAGGTGACAGACAGGAGTTCTCTTGGTAGTTTTTACACTACCTTGGTAGGCAGCTGAAAGGCACCACAAAAGTTGTTCTACCTGCTTTCTGGGCTGAGATGGGGAACCGCTGAATTTTGGAGTCGGCCGGTGACAAAATGTTCCAAACACACCCCATGCACAACTCCACCGGGGAAGGTGCCAGACAGGAAGGAGTTCTCCTGGTAATTTTTACATTGCTCCGGTAGGCAGCTGAAAGGCACCACAAAAGATTTCTACCTGCTTTCTGGGCTGAGATGGGGAACCGCTGAATTTTGGACTCGGCCGGTGACAAAATGTTCCAAACACACCCCATGCACAACTCCACCGGGGAAGGTGCCAGACAGGAGTTCTCTTGGTAGTTTTTACACTACCTTGGTAGGCAGCTGAAAGGCACCACAAAAGTTGTTCTACCTGCTTTCTGGGCTGAGATGGGGAAACGCTGAATTTTGGAGTCGGCTGGTGACAAAATGTTCCAAACACACCCCATGCACAACTCCACCGGGGAAGGTGCCAGACAGGAAGGAGTTCTCCTGGTAATTTTTACATTGCTCCGGTAGGCAGCTGAAAGGCACCACAAAAGTTTTTCTACCTGCTTTCTGGGCTGAGATGGGGAACCGCTGAATTTTGGACTCGGCCGGTGACAAAATGTTCCAAACACACCCCATGCACAACTCCACCGGGGAAGGTGCCAGACAGGAGTTCTCTTGGTAGTTTTTACACTACCTTGGTAGGCAGCTGAAAGGCACCACAAAACTTGTTCTACCTGCTTTCTGGGCTGAGATGGGGAAACGCTGAATTTTGGAGTCGGCTGGTGACAAAATGTTCCAAACACACCCCATGCACAACTCCACCGGGGAAGGTGCCAGGCAGGAGTTCTCTTAGTAGTTTTTAAACTACCTTGGTAGGCATCTGAAAGACACCACAAAAGTTGTTCTACCTGCTTTCTGGGCTGAGATGGGGAATCGCTGAATTTTGGAGTCGGCCGGTGACAAAATGTTCCAAACACACCCCACGCACAACTCCACCGGGGAAGGTGCCAGACAGGAGTTCTCTTAGTAGTTTTTACACTACCTTGGTAGGCATCTGAAAGACAAGACAAAAGTTGTTCTACCTGCTTTCTGGGCTGAGATGGGGAATCGCTGAATTTTGGACTCGGCTGGTGACAAAATGTTCCAAAGACACCCCATGCACAACTCCACCGGGGAAGGTGCCAGACAGGAGTTCTCCTGGTAGTTTTTACACTACCTTGGTAGGCATCTGAAAGACACCACAAAAGTTGTTCTACCTGCTTTCTGGGCTGAGATGGGGAACCGCTGAATTTTGGAGTCGGCTGGTGACAAAATGTTCCAAACACACCCCATGCACAACTCCACCACGGAAGGTGCCAGACAGGAGTTCTCCTGGTAGTTTTTAAACTACCTTGGTAGGCATCTGAAAGACACCACAAAAGTTGTTCTACCTGCTTTCTGGGCTGAGATGGGGAATCGCTGAATTTTGGAGTCGGCCGGTGACAAAATGTTCCAAACACACCCCATGCACAACTCCACCACGGAAGGTGCCAGACAGGAGTTCTCCTGGTAGTTTTTACACTACCTTGGTAGGCATCTGAAAGACACCACAAAAGTTGTTCTACCTGCTTTCTGGGCTGAGATGGGGAACCGCTGAATTTTGGAGTCGGCTGGTGACAAAATGTTCCAAACACACCCCCTGCACAACTCCACCGGGGAAGGTGCCAGACAGGAGTTCTCCTGGTAGTTTTTACATTGCTCCGGTAGGCATCTGAAAGACACCACAAAAGTTGTTCTACCTGCTTTCTGGGCTGAGATGGGGAACCGCTGAATTTTGGAGTCGGCTGGTGACAAAATGTTCCAAACACACCCCATGCACAACTCCACCGGGGAAGGTGCCAGACAGGAGTTCTCCTGGTAGTTTTTACATTGCTCCGGTAGGCATCTGAAAGACACCACAAAAGTTGTTCTACCTGCTTTCTGGGCTGAGATGGGGAATCGCTGAATTTTGGAGTCGGCCGGTGACAAAATGTTCCACAGACACCCCATGCACAACTCCACCGGGGAAGGTGCCAGGAACGAATTCTGTTGGTAGTTTTTACACTACCTTGGTAGGCAGCTGAAAGGCACAAGAAAAGTTGTTGTACCTGCTTTGTGGGCTGAGATGGGGAACCGCTGAATTTTGGACTCGGCTGGTGACAAAATGTTCCAAACACACCCCATGCACAACTCCACCGGGGAAGGTGCCAGACAGGAGTTCTCCTGGTAGTTTTTACACTACCTTGGTAGGCATCTGAAAGACACCACAAAAGTTGTTCTACCTGCTTTCTGGGCTGAGATGGGGAACCGCTGAATTTTGGAGTCGGCTGGTGACAAAATGTTCCAAACACACCCCATGCACAACTCCACCGGGGAAGGTGCCAGACAGGAGTTCTCCTGGTAGTTTTTACACTACCTTGGTAGGCATCTGAAAGACACCACAAAAGTTGTTCTACCTGCTTTGTGGGCTGAGATGGGGAACCGCTGAATTTTGGAGTCGGCTGGTGACAAAATGTTCCAAACACACCCCCTGCACAACTCCACCGGGGAAGGTGCCAGACAGGAGTTCTCCTGGTAGTTTTTACATTGCTCCGGTAGGCATCTGAAAGACACCACAACAGTTGTTCTACCTGCTTTGTGGGCTGAGATGGGGAACCGCTGAATTTTGGAGTCGGCTGGTGACAAAATGTTCCAAAGACACCCCATGCACAACTCCACCGGGGAAGGTGCCAGACAGGAGTTCTCCTGGTAGTTTTTACACTACCTTGGTAGGCATTTGAAAGGCACCACAAAAGTTGTTCTACCTGCTTTCTGGGCTGAGATGGGGAACCGCTGAATTTTGGACTCGGCCGGTGACAAAATGTTCCAAACACACCCCATGCACAACTCCACCGGGGAAGGTGCCAGACAGGAGTTCTCTTGGTAGTTTTTACACTACCTTGGTAGGCAGCTGAAAGGCACCACAAAAGTTGTTCTACCTGCTTTCTGGGCTGAGATGGGGAAACGCTGAATTTTGGACTCGGCTGGTGACAAAATGTTCCAAACACACCCCATGCACAACTCCACCGGGGAAGGTGCCAGACAGGAGTTCTCCTGGTAGTTTTTACACTACCTTGGTAGGCATCTGAAAGACACCACAAAAGTTGTTCTACCTGCTTTCGGGGCTGAGATGGGGAATCGCTGAATTTTGGACTCGGCCGGTGACAAAATGTTCCAAACACACCCCATGCACAACTCCACCGGGGAAGGTGCCAGACAGGAGTTCTCCTGGTAGTTTTTACATTGCTCCGGTAGGCATCTGAAAGACACCACAAAAGTTGTTCTACCTGCTTTGTGGGCTGAGATGGGGAAACGCTGAATTTTGGACTCGGCCAGTGACAATATGTTCCAAAGACACCCCATGCACAGCTCCACCGGGGAAGGTGCCAGACAGGAGTTCTCTTACTAGTTTTTACACTACCTTGGTAGGCACCTGAAAGGCACCACAAAAGTTGTTCTACCTGCTTTCTGGGCTGAGATGGGGAATCGCTGAAATTAGGACTCGGCCGGTGACAAAATGTTCCAAACACACCCCATGCACAACTCCACCGGGGAAGGTGCCAGGCAGGAGTTCTCTTGGTAGTTTTTACACTACCTTGGTAGGCAGCTGAAAGGCACCACAAAAGTTGTTCTACCTGCTTTCTGGGCTGAGATGGGGAAACGCTGAATTTTGGAGTCGGCTGGTGACAAAATGTTCCAAACACACCCCATGCACAACTCCACCGGGGAAGGTGCCAGACAGGAGTTCTCTTAGTAGTTTTTACACTACCTTGGTAGGCATTTGAAAGGCACCACAAAAGTTGTTCTACCTGCTTTCTGGGCTGAGATGGGGAACCGCTGAATTTTGGACTCGGCCGGTGACAAAATGTTCCAAACACACCCCATGCACAACTCCACCGGGGAAGGTGCCAGACAGGAGTTCTCCTGGTAGTTTTTACACTACCTTGGTAGGCATCTGAAAGACACCACAAAAGTTGTTCTACCTGCTTTCTGGGCTGAGATGGGGAACCGCTGAATTTTGGAGTCGGCTGGTGACAAAATGTTCCAAACACACCCCCTGCACAACTCCACCGGGGAAGGTGCCAGACAGGAGCTCTCCTGGTAGTTTTTACATTGCTCCGGTAGGCATCTGAAAGACACCACAAAAGTTGTTCTACCTGCTTTCTGGGCTGAGATGGGGAAACGCTGAATTTTGGAGTCGGCCGGTGACAAAATGTTCCAAACACACCCCATGCACAACTCCACCGGGGAAGGTGCCAGGAACGAATTCTGTTGGTAGTTTTTACACTACCTTGGTAGGAAGCTGAAAGGCACAAGAAAAGAAGTTGTACCTGCTTTGTGGGCTGAGATGGGGAACCGCTGAATTTTGGAGTCGGCTGGTGGCAAAATGTTCCAAACACACACCATGCACAACTCCACCGGGGAAGGTGCCAGACAGGAGTTCTCCTGGTAGTTTTTACATTGCTCCGGTAGGCAGCTGAAAGGCACCACAAAAGTTTTTCTACCTGCTTTCTGGGCTGAGATGGGGAACCGCTGAATTTTGGACTCGGCTGGTGACAAAATGTTCCAAACACACCCCATGCACAACTCCACCGGGGAAGGTGCCAGACAGGAGTTCTCTTGGTAGTTTTTACACTACCTTGGTAGGCAGCTGAAAGGCACCACAAAAGTTGTTCTACCTGCTTTCTGGGCTGAGATGGGGAAACGCTGAATTTTGGACTCGGCCGGTGACAAAATGTTCCAAACACACCCCATGCACAACTCCACCGGGGAAGGTGCCAGACAGGAGTTCTCCTGGTAGTTTTTACACTACCTTGGTAGGCAGCTGAAAGGCACCACAAAAGTTGTTCTACCTGCTTTCTGGGCTGAGATCGGGAAATGCTGAATTTTGGAGTCGGCTGGTGACAAAATGTTCCAAAGACACCCCATGCACAACTCCACCGGGGAAGGTGCCAGACAGGAGTTCTCCTGGTAGTTTTTACACTACCTTGGTAGGCATCTGAAAGGCACCACAAAAGTTGTTCTACCTGCTTTCTGGGCTGAGATGGGGAACCGCTGAATTTTGGAGTCGGCCGGTGACAAAATGTTCCAAACACACCCCCTGCACAACTCCACCGGGGAAGGTGCCAGACAGGAGTTCTCCTGGTAGTTTTTACACTACCTTGGTAGGCATCTGAAAGGCACCACAAAAGTTGTTCTACCTGCTTTCTGGGCTGAGATGGGGAACCGCTGAATTTTGGACTCGGCCGGTGACAAAATGTTCCAAACACACCCCATGCACAACTCCACCGGGGAAGGTGCCAGACAGGAGTTCTCCTGGTAGTTTTTACACTACCTTGGTAGGCATCTGAAAGACACCACAAAAGTTGTTCTACCTGCTTTCGGGGCTGAGATGGGGAATCGCTGAATTTTGGACTCGGCCGGTGACAAAATGTTCCAAACACACCCCATGCACAACTCCACCGGGGAAGGTGCCAGACAGGAGTTCTCCTGGTAGTTTTTACATTGCTCCGGTAGGCATCTGAAAGACACCACAAAAGTTGTTCTACCTGCTTTCTGGGCTGAGATGGGGAACCGCTGAATTTTGGACTCGGCCAGTGACAAAATGTTCCAAAGACACCCCATGCACAACTCCACCGGGGAAGGTGCCAGACAGGAGTTCTCTTAGTAGTTTTTACACTACCTTGGTAGGCACCTGAAAGGCACCACAAAAGTTGTTCTACCTGCTTTCTGGGCTGAGATGGGGAATCGCTGAATTTTGGACTCGGCCGGTGACAAAATGTTCCAAACACACCCCATGCACAACTCCACCGGGGAAGGTGCCAGACAGGAGTTCTCTTAATAGTTTTTACACTACCTTGGTAGGCAGCTGAAAGGCACCACAAAAGTTGTTCTACCTGCTTTCTGGGCTGAGATGGGGAAACGCTGAATTTTGGACTCGGCTGGTGACAAAATGTTCCAAACACACCCCATGCACAACTCCACCGGGGAAGGTGCCAGACAGGAGTTCTCTTAGTAGTTTTTACACTACCTTGGTAGGCAGCTGAAAGGCACCACAAAAGTTGTTCTACCTGCTTTCTGGGCTGAGATGGGGAACCGCTGAATTTTGGACTCGGCTGGTGACAAAATGTTCCAAACACACCCCATGCACAACTCCACCGGGGAAGGTGCCAGACAGGAGTTCTCTTAGTAGTTTTTACACTACCTTGGTAGGCAGCTGAAAGGCACCACAAAAGTTGTTCTACCTGCTTTCTGGGCTGAGATGGGGAACCGCTGAATTTTGGACTCGGCTGGTGACAAAATGTTCCAAACACACCCCATGCACAACTCCACCGGGGAAGGTGCCAGACAGGAGTTCTCCTGGTAGTTTTTACATTGCTCCGGTAGGCATCTGAAAGACACCACAAAAGTAGTTCTACCTGCTTTCTGGGCTGAGATGGGGAACCGCTGAATTTTGGAGTCGGCCGGTGACAAAATGTTCCAAACACAGCCCATGCACAACTCCACCGGGGAAGGTGCCAGACAGGAGTTCTCTTGGTAGTTTTTACACTACCTTGGTAGGAAGCTGAAAGGCACAAGAAAAGAAGTTGTACCTGCTTTGTGGGCTGAGATGGGGAACCGCTGAATTTTGGAGTCGGCTGGTGGCAAAATGTTCCAAACACACACCATGCACAACTCCACCGGGGAAGGTGCCAGACAGGAGTTCTCCTGGTAGTTTTTACATTGCTCCGGTAGGCAGCTGAAAGGCACCACAAAAGTTTTTCTACCTGCTTTCTGGGCTGAGATGGGGAACCGCTGAATTTTGGACTCGGCCGGTGACAAAATGTTCCAAACACACCCCATGCACAACTCCACCGGGGAAGGTGCCAGACAGGAGTTCTCTTGGTAGTTTTTACACTACCTTGGTAGGCAGCTGAAAGGCACCACAAAAGTTGTTCTACCTGCTTTCTGGGCTGAGATGGGGAAACGCTGAATTTTGGACTCGGCCGGTGACAAAATGTTCCAAACACACCCCATGCACAACTCCACCGGGGAAGGTGCCAGACAGGAGTTCTCCTGGTAGTTTTTACACTACCTTGGTAGGGAGCTGAAAGACACCACAAAAGTTGTTCTACCTGCTTTCTGGGCTGAGATGGGGAAACGCTGAATTTTGGAGTCGGCTGGTGACAAAATGTTCCAAACACACCCCATGCACAACTCCACCGGGGAAGGTGCCAGACAGGAGTTCTCCTGGTAGTTTTTACACTACCTTGGTAGGCATTTGAAAGGCACCACAAAAGTTGTTCTACCTGCTTTCTGGGCTGAGATGGGGAAACGCTGAATTTTGGAGTCGGCTGGTGACAAAATGTTCCAAACACACCCCATGCACAACTCCACCGGGGAAGGTGCCAGACAGGAGTTCTCCTGGTAGTTTTTACACTACCTTGGTAGGCATCTGAAAGGCACCACAAAAGTTGTTCTACCTGCTTTCTGGGCTGAGATGGGGAACCGCTGAATTTTGGAGTCGGCCGGTGACAAAATGTTCCAAACACACCCCATGCACAACTCCACCGGGGAAGGTGCCAGACAGGAGTTCTCCTGTAGTTTTTACACTACCTTGGTAGGCATCTGAAAGGCACCACAAAAGTTGTTCTACCTGCTTTCTGGGCTGAGATGGGGAATCGCTGAATTTTGGAGTCGCCCGGTGACAAAATGTTCCAAACACACCCCATGCACAACTCCACCGGGGAAGGTGCCAGACAGGAGTTCTCCTGGTAGTTTTTACATTGCTCCGGTAGGCATCTGAAAGGCACCACAAAAGTTGTTCTACCTGCTTTCTGGGCTGAGATGGGGAACCGCTGAATTTTGGACTCGGCCAGTGACAAAATGTTCCAAAGACACCCCATGCACAACTCCACCGGGGAAGGTGCCAGACAGGAGTTCACTTAGTAGTTTTTACACTACCTTGGTAGGCACCTGAAAGGCACCACAAAAGTTGTTCTACCTGCTTTCTGGGCTGAGATGGGGAATCGCTGAATTTTGGACTCGGCCGGTGACAAAATGTTCCAAACACACCCCATGCACAACTCCACCGGGGAAGGTGCCAGACAGGAGTTCTCTTAATAGTTTTTACACTACCTTGGTAGGCAGCTGAAAGGCACCACAAAAGTTGTTCTACCTGCTTTCTGGGCTGAGATGGGGAAACGCTGAATTTTGGACTCGGCTGGTGACAAAATGTTCCAAACACACCCCATGCACAACTCCACCGGGGAAGGTGCCAGACAGGAGTTCTCTTAGTAGTTTTTACACTACCTTGGTAGGCAGCTGAAAGGCACCACAAAAGTTGTTCTACCTGCTTTCTGGGCTGAGATGGGGAACCGCTGAATTTTGGACTCGGCTGGTGACAAAATGTTCCAAACACACCCCATGCACAACTCCACCGGGGAAGGTGCCAGACAGGAGTTCTCCTGGTAGTTTTTACACTACCTTGGTAGGCATCTGAAAGACACCACAAAAGTTTTTCTACCTGCTTTCTGGGCTGAGATGGGGAACCGCTGAATTTTGGAGTCGGCTGGTGACAAAATGTTCCAAACACACCCCCTGCACAACTCCACCGGGGAAGGTGCCAGACAGGAGTTCTCCTGGTAGTTTTTACATTGCTCCGGTAGGCATCTGAAAGACACCACAAAAGTTGTTCTACCTGCTTTCTGGGCTGAGATGGGGAACCGCTGAATTTTGGAGTCGGCCGGTGACAAAATGTTCCAAACACAGCCCATGCACAACTCCACCGGGGAAGGTGCCAGACAGGAGTTCTCTTGGTAGTTTTTACACTACCTTGGTAGGAAGCTGAAAGGCACAAGAAAAGAAGTTGTACCTGCTTTGTGGGCTGAGATGGGGAACCGCTGAATTTTGGAGTCGGCTGGTGGCAAAATGTTCCAGACACACCCCCTGCACAACTCCACCGGGGAAGGTGCCAGACAGGAGTTCTCCTGGTAGTTTTTACATTGCTCCGGTAGGCAGCTGAAAGGCACCACAAAAGTTTTTCTACCTGCTTTCTGGGCTGAGATGGGGAACCGCTGAATTTTGGACTCGGCCGTTGACAAAATGTTCCAAACACACCCCATGCACAACTCCACCGGGGAAGGTGCCAGGAACGAATTCTGTTGGTAGTTTTTACACTACCTTGGTAGGCAGCTGAAAGGCACCACAAAAGTTGTTCTACCTGCTTTCTGGGCTGAGATGGGGAACCGCTGAATTTTGGACTCGGCCGGTGACAAAATGTTCCAAACACACCCCATGCACAACTCCACCGGGGAAGGTGCCAGACAGGAGTTCTCCTGGTAGTTTTTACACTACCTTGGTAGGCAGCTGAAAGACACGACAAAAGTTGTTCTACCTGCTTTCTGGGCTGAGATGGGGAATCGCTGAATTTTGGAGTCGGCCGGTGACAAAATGTTCCAAACACACCCCACGCACAACTCCACCGGGGAAGGTGCCAGACAGGAGTTCTCTTAGTAGTTTTTACACTACCTTGGTAGGCATCTGAAAGACAAGACAAAAGTTGTTCTACCTGCTTTCTGGGCTGAGATGGGGAACCGCTGAATTTTGGACTCGGCCAGTGACAAAATGTTCCAAAGACACCCCATGCACAACTCCACCGGGGAAGGTGCCAGACAGGAGTTCTCTTAGTAGTTTTTACACTACCTTGGTAGGCATCTGAAAGACACCACAAAAGTTGTTCTACCTGCTTTCTGGGCTGAGATGGGGAACCGCTGAATTTTGGAGTCGGCCGGTGACAAAATGTTCCAAACACACCCCATGCACAACTCCACCGGGGAAGGTGCCAGACAGGAGTTCTCCTGGTAGTTTTTACATTGCTCCGGTAGGCATCTGAAAGACACCACAAAAGTTGTTCTACCTGCTTTCTGGGCTGAGATGGGGAAACGCTGAATTTTGGACTCGGCTGGTGACAAAATGTTCCAAACACACCCCATGCACAACTCCACCGGGGAAGGTGCCAGACAGGAGTTCTCTTAGTAGTTTTTACACTACCTTGGTAGGCAGCTGAAAGGCACCACAAAAGTTGTTCTACCTGCTTTCTGGGCTGAGATGGGGAACCGCTGAATTTTGGACTCGGCTGGTGACAAAATGTTCCAAACACACCCCATGCACAACTCCACCGGGGAAGGTGCCAGACAGGAGTTCTCCTGGTAGTTTTTACATTGCTCCGGTAGGCATCTGAAAGACACCACAAAAGTTGTTCTACCTGCTTTCTGGGCTGAGATGGGGAACCGCTGAATTTTGGAGTCGGCCGGTGACAAAATGTTCCAAACACAGCCCATGCACAACTCCACCGGGGAAGGTGCCAGACAGGAGTTCTCTTGGTAGTTTTTACACTACCTTGGTAGGAAGCTGAAAGGCACAAGAAAAGAAGTTGTACCTGCTTTGTGGGCTGAGATGGGGAACCGCTGAATTTTGGAGTCGGCTGGTGGCAAAATCTTCCAAACACACACCATGCACAACTCCACCGGGGAAGGTGCCAGACAGGAGTTCTCCTGGTAGTTTTTACATTGCTCCGGTAGGCAGCTGAAAGGCACCACAAAAGTTTTTCTACCTGCTTTCTGGGCTGAGATGGGGAACCGCTGAATTTTGGACTCGGCCGGTGACAAAATGTTCCAAACACACCCCATGCACAACTCCACCGGGGAAGGTGCCAGACAGGAGTTCTCTTGGTAGTTTTTACACTACCTTGGTAGGCAGCTGAAAGGCACCACAAAAGTTGTTCTACCTGCTTTCTGGGCTGAGATGGGGAAACGCTGAATTTTGGACTCGGCCGGTGACAAAATGTTCCAAACACACCCCATGCACAACTCCACCGGGGAAGGTGCCAGACAGGAGTTCTCCTGGTAGTTTTTACACTACCTTGGTAGGGAGCTGAAAGACACCACAAAAGTTGTTCTACCTGCTTTCTGGGCTGAGATGGGGAAACGCTGAATTTTGGAGTCGGCTGGTGACAAAATGTTCCAAACACACCCCATGCACAACTCCACCGGGGAAGGTGCCAGACAGGAGTTCTCCTGGTAGTTTTTACACTACCTTGGTAGGCATTTGAAAGGCACCACAAAAGTTGTTCTACCTGCTTTCTGGGCTGAGATGGGGAACCGCTGAATTTTGGAGTCGGCTGGTGACAAAATGTTCCAAACACACCCCATGCACAACTCCACCGGGGAAGGTGCCAGACAGGAGTTCTCCTGGTAGTTTTTACACTACCTTGGTAGGCATCTGAAAGGCACCACAAAAGTTGTTCTACCTGCTTTCTGGGCTGAGATGGGGAACCGCTGAATTTTGGAGTCGGCCGGTGACAAAATGTTCCAAACACACCCCATGCACAACTCCACCGGGGAAGGTGCCAGACAGGAGTTCTCCTGGTAGTTTTTACACTACCTTGGTAGGCATCTGAAAGGCACCACAAAAGTTGTTCTACCTGCTTTCTGGGCTGAGATGGGGAATCGCTGAATTTTGGAGTCGCCCGGTGACAAAATGTTCCAAACACACCCCCTGCACAACTCCACCGGGGAAGGTGCCAGACAGGAGTTCTCCTGGTAGTTTTTACATTGCTCCGGTAGGCATCTGAAAGGCACCACAAAAGTTGTTCTACCTGCTTTCTGGGCTGAGATGGGGAACCGCTGAATTTTGGACTCGGCCAGTGACAAAATGTTCCAAAGACACCCCATGCACAACTCCACCGGGGAAGGTGCCAGACAGGAGTTCTCTTAGTAGTTTTTACACTACCTTGGTAGGCACCTGAAAGGCACCACAAAAGTTGTTCTACCTGCTTTCTGGGCTGAGATGGGGAATCGCTGAATTTTGGACTCGGCCGGTGACAAAATGTTCCAAACACACCCCATGCACAACTCCACCGGGGAAGGTGCCAGACAGGAGTTCTCTTAATAGTTTTTACACTACCTTGGTAGGCAGCTGAAAGGCACCACAAAAGTTGTTCTACCTGCTTTCTGGGCTGAGATGGGGAAACGCTGAATTTTGGACTCGGCTGGTGACAAAATGTTCCAAACACACCCCATGCACAACTCCACCGGGGAAGGTGCCAGACAGGAGTTCTCTTAGTAGTTTTTACACTACCTTGGTAGGCAGCTGAAAGGCACCACAAAAGTTGTTCTACCTGCTTTCTGGGCTGAGATGGGGAACCGCTGAATTTTGGACTCGGCTGGTGACAAAATGTTCCAAACACACCCCATGCACAACTCCACTAGCGAAGGTGCCAGACAGGAGTTCTCCTGGTAGTTTTTACACTACCTTGGTAGGCATCTGAAAGACACCACAAAAGTTGTTCTACCTGCTTTCTGGGCTGAGATGGGGAACCGCTGAATTTTGGAGTCGGCCGGTGACAAAATGTTCCAAACACAGCCCATGCACAACTCCACCGGGGAAGGTGCCAGACAGGAGTTCTCTTGGTAGTTTTTACACTACCTTGGTAGGAAGCTGAAAGGCACAAGAAAAGAAGTTGTACCTGCTTTGTGGGCTGAGATGGGGAACCGCTGAATTTTGGAGTCGGCTGGTGACAAAATGTTCCAGACACACCCCCTGCACAACTCCACCGGGGAAGGTGCCAGACAGGAGTTCTCCTGGTAGTTTTTACATTGCTCCGGTAGGCAGCTGAAAGGCACCACAAAAGTTTTTCTACCTGCTTTCTGGGCTGAGATGGGGAATCGCTGAATTTTGGAGTCGCCCGGTGACAAAATGTTCCAAACACACCCCATGCACAACTCCACCGGGGAAGGTGCCAGGAACGAATTCTGTTGGTAGTTTTTACACTACCTTGGTAGGCAGCTGAAAGGCACCACAAAAGTTGTTCTACCTGCTTTCTGGGCTGAGATGGGGAACCGCTGAATTTTGGACTCGGCCGGTGACAAAATGTTCCAAACACACCCCATGCACAACTCCACCGGGGAAGGTGCCAGACAGGAGTTCTCCTGGTAGTTTTTACACTACCTTGGTAGGCAGCTGAAAGACACGACAAAAGTTGTTCTACCTGCTTTCTGGGCTGAGATGGGGAATCGCTGAATTTTGGAGTCGGCCGGTGACAAAATGTTCCAAACACACCCCACGCACAACTCCACCGGGGAAGGTGCCAGACAGGAGTTCTCTTAGTAGTTTTTACACTACCTTGGTAGGCATCTGAAAGACAAGACAAAAGTTGTTCTACCTGCTTTCTGGGCTGAGATGGGGAACCGCTGAATTTTGGACTCGGCCAGTGACAAAATGTTCCAAAGACACCCCATGCACAACTCCACCGGGGAAGGTGCCAGACAGGAGTTCTCTTAGTAGTTTTTACACTACCTTGGTAGGCATCTGAAAGACACCACAAAAGTTGTTCTACCTGCTTTCTGGGCTGAGATGGGGAACCGCTGAATTTTGGAGTCGGCCGGTGACAAAATGTTCCAAACACACCCCATGCACAACTCCACCGGGGAAGGTGCCAGACAGGAGTTCTCCTGGTAGTTTTTACATTGCTCCGGTAGGCATCTGAAAGACACCACAAAAGTTGTTCTACCTGCTTTCTGGGCTGAGATGGGGAAACGCTGAATTTTGGACTCGGCTGGTGACAAAATGTTCCAAACACACCCCATGCACAACTCCACCGGGGAAGGTGCCAGACAGGAGTTCTCCTGGTAGTTTTTACATTGCTCCGGTAGGCATCTGAAAGACACCACAAAAGTTGTTCTACCTGCTTTCTGGGCTGAGATGGGGAACCGCTGAATTTTGGAGTCGGCCGGTGACAAAATGTTCCAAACACAGCCCATGCACAACTCCACCGGGGAAGGTGCCAGACAGGAGTTCTCTTGGTAGTTTTTACACTACCTTGGTAGGAAGCTGAAAGGCACAAGAAAAGAAGTTGTACCTGCTTTGTGGGCTGAGATGGGGAACCGCTGAATTTTGGAGTCGGCTGGTGGCAAAATGTTCCAAACACACACCATGCACAACTCCACCGGGGAAGGTGCCAGACAGGAGTTCTCCTGGTAGTTTTTACATTGCTCCGGTAGGCAGCTGAAAGGCACCACAAAAGTTTTTCTACCTGCTTTCTGGGCTGAGATGGGGAACCGCTGAATTTTGGACTCGGCCGGTGACAAAATGTTCCAAACACACCCCATGCACAACTCCACCGGGGAAGGTGCCAGACAGGAGTTCTCTTGGTAGTTTTTACACTACCTTGGTAGGCAGCTGAAAGGCACCACAAAAGTTGTTCTACCTGCTTTCTGGGCTGAGATGGGGAAACGCTGAATTTTGGACTCGGCCGGTGACAAAATGTTCCAAACACACCCCATGCACAACTCCACCGGGGAAGGTGCCAGACAGGAGTTCTCCTGGTAGTTTTTACACTACCTTGGTAGGGAGCTGAAAGACACCACAAAAGTTGTTCTACCTGCTTTCTGGGCTGAGATGGGGAAACGCTGAATTTTGGAGTCGGCTGGTGACAAAATGTTCCAAACACACCCCATGCACAACTCCACCGGGGAAGGTGCCAGACAGGAGTTCTCCTGGTAGTTTTTACACTACCTTGGTAGGCATTTGAAAGGCACCACAAAAGTTGTTCTACCTGCTTTCTGGGCTGAGATGGGGAACCGCTGAATTTTGGAGTCGGCTGGTGACAAAATGTTCCAAACACACCCCATGCACAACTCCACCGGGGAAGGTGCCAGACAGGAGTTCTCCTGGTAGTTTTTACACTACCTTGGTAGGCATCTGAAAGGCACCACAAAAGTTGTTCTACCTGCTTTCTGGGCTGAGATGGGGAACCGCTGAATTTTGGAGTCGGCCGGTGACAAAATGTTCCAAACACACCCCATGCACAACTCCACCGGGGAAGGTGCCAGACAGGAGTTCTCCTGGTAGTTTTTACACTACCTTGGTAGGCATCTGAAAGGCACCACAAAAGTTGTTCTACCTGCTTTCTGGGCTGAGATGGGGAATCGCTGAATTTTGGAGTCGCCCGGTGACAAAATGTTCCAAACACACCCCCTGCACAACTCCACCGGGGAAGGTGCCAGACAGGAGTTCTCCTGGTAGTTTTTACATTGCTCCGGTAGGCATCTGAAAGGCACCACAAAAGTTGTTCTACCTGCTTTCTGGGCTGAGATGGGGAACCGCTGAATTTTGGACTCGGCCAGTGACAAAATGTTCCAAAGACACCCCATGCACAACTCCACCGGGGAAGGTGCCAGACAGGAGTTCTCTTAGTAGTTTTTACACTACCTTGGTAGGCACCTGAAAGGCACCACAAAAGTTGTTCTACCTGCTTTCTGGGCTGAGATGGGGAATCGCTGAATTTTGGACTCGGCCGGTGACAAAATGTTCCAAACACACCCCATGCACAACTCCACCGGGGAAGGTGCCAGACAGGAGTTCTCTTAATAGTTTTTACACTACCTTGGTAGGCAGCTGAAAGGCACCACAAAAGTTGTTCTACCTGCTTTCTGGGCTGAGATGGGGAAACGCTGAATTTTGGACTCGGCTGGTGACAAAATGTTCCAAACACACCCCATGCACAACTCCACCGGGGAAGGTGCCAGACAGGAGTTCTCTTAGTAGTTTTTACACTACCTTGGTAGGCAGCTGAAAGGCACCACAAAAGTTGTTCTACCTGCTTTCTGGGCTGAGATGGGGAACCGCTGAATTTTGGACTCGGCTGGTGACAAAATGTTCCAAACACACCCCATGCACAACTCCACCGGGGAAGGTGCCAGACAGGAGTTCTCCTGGTAGTTTTTACACTACCTTGGTAGGCATCTGAAAGACACCACAAAAGTTGTTCTACCTGCTTTCTGGGCTGAGATGGGGAACCGCTGAATTTTGGAGTCGGCTGGTGACAAAATGTTCCAAACACACCCCATGCACAACTCCACCGGGGAAGGTGCCAGACAGGAGTTCTCCTGGTAGTTTTTACATTGCTCCGGTAGGCATCTGAAAGACACCACAAAAGTTGTTCTACCTGCTTTCTGGGCTGAGATGGGGAACCGCTGAATTTTGGAGTCGGCCGGTGACAAAATGTTCCAATCACAGCCCATGCACAACTCCACCGGGGAAGGTGCCAGACAGGAGTTCTCTTGGTAGTTTTTACACTACCTTGGTAGGAAGCTGAAAGGCACAAGAAAAGAAGTTGTACCTGCTTTGTGGGCTGAGATGGGGAACCGCTGAATTTTGGAGTCGGCTGGTGGCAAAATGTTCCAAACACACCCCCTGCACAACTCCACCGGGGAAGGTGCCAGACAGGAGTTCTCCTGGTAGTTTTTACATTGCTCCGGTAGGCAGCTGAAAGGCACCACAAAAGTTTTTCTACCTGCTTTCTGGGCTGAGATGGGGAACCGCTGAATTTTGGACTCGGCCGTTGACAAAATGTTCCAAACACACCCCATGCACAACTCCACCGGGGAAGGTGCCAGGAACGAATTCTGTTGGTAGTTTTTACACTACCTTGGTAGGCAGCTGAAAGGCACCACAAAAGTTGTTCTACCTGCTTTCTGGGCTGAGATGGGGAAACGCTGAATTTTGGACTCGGCCGGTGACAAAATGTTCCAAACACACCCCATGCACAACTCCACCGGGGAAGGTGCCAGACAGGAGTTCTCCTGGTAGTTTTTACACTACCTTGGTAGGGAGCTGAAAGACACCACAAAAGTTGTTCTACCTGCTTTCTGGGCTGAGATGGGGAAACGCTGAATTTTGGAGTCGGCTGGTGACAAAATGTTCCAAACACACCCCATGCACAACTCCACCGGGGAAGGTGCCAGACAGGAGTTCTCCTGGTAGTTTTTACACTACCTTGGTAGGCATCTGAAAGGCACCACAAAAGTTGTTCTACCTGCTTTCTGGGCTGAGATGGGGAAACGCTGAATTTTGGAGTCGGCTGGTGACAAAATGTTCCAAACACACCCCATGCACAACTCCACCGGGGAAGGTGCCAGACAGGAGTTCTCCTGGTAGTTTTTACACTACCTTGGTAGGCATCTGAAAGGCACCACAAAAGTTGTTCTACCTGCTTTCTGGGCTGAGATGGGGAACCGCTGAATTTTGGAGTCGGCCGGTGACAAAATGTTCCAAACACACCCCATGCACAACTCCACCGGGGAAGGTGCCAGACAGGAGTTCTCCTGGTAGTTTTTACACTACCTTGGTAGGCATCTGAAAGGCACCACAAAAGTTGTTCTACCTGCTTTCTGGGCTGAGATGGGGAATCGCTGAATTTTGGAGTCGCCCGGTGACAAAATGTTCCAAACACACCCCATGCACAACTCCACCGGGGAAGGTGCCAGACAGGAGTTCTCCTGGTAGTTTTTACATTGCTCCGGTAGGCAGCTGAAAGGCACCACAAAAGTTGTTCTACCTGCTTTCTGGGCTGAGATGGGGAATCGCTGAATTTTGGACTCGGCCGGTGACAAAATGTTCCAAAGACACCCCATGCACAACTCCACCGGGGAATGTGCCAGACAAGCGTTCTCTTGATAGTTTTTACACTACCTTGGTAGGCATCTGAAAGACACCACAAAAGTTGTTCTACCTGCTTTCTGGGCTGAGATGGGGAACCGCTGAATTTTGGAGTCGGGCGGTGACAAAATGTTCCAAACACACCCCATGCACAACTCCACTAGCGAAGGTGCCAGGGACGAGCTCTGTTGGTAGTTTTTACATTGCTCCGGTAGGCATCAAAAGGACACCACAAAAGTTGTTCTACCTGCTTTCTGGGCTGAGATGGGGAATCGCTGAATTTTGGACTCGGCCGGTGACAAAATGTTCCAAAGACACCCCATGCACAACTCCACCGGGGAAGGTGCCAGGCAGGAGTTCTCTTGGTAGTTTTTACACTACCTTGGTAGGCATTTGAAAGGCACCACAAAAGTTGTCCTACCTGCTTTCTGGGCTGAGATGGGGAACCGCTGAATTTTGGACTCGGCTGGTGACAAAATGTTCCAAACACACCCCATGCACAACTCCACCGGGGAAGGTGCCAGACAGGAGTTCTCCTGGTAGTTTTTACATTGCTCCGGTAGGCATCTGAAAGACACCACAAAAGTTGTTCTACCTGCTTTCTGGGCTGAGATGGGGAACCGCTGAATTTTGGAGTCGGCTGGTGGCAAAATTTTCCAAACACACCCCCTGCACAACTCCACCGGGGAAGGTGCCAGACAGGAGTTCTCCTGGTAGTTTTTACATTGCTCCGGTAGGCATCTGAAAGACACCACAAAAGTTGTTCTACCTGCTTTGTGGGCTGAGATGGGGAAACGCTGAATTTTGGAGTCGGCTGGTGACAAAATGTTCCAAACACACCCCCTGCACAACTCCACCGGGGAAGGTGCCAGACAGGAGTTCTCCTGGTAGTTTTTACACTACCTTGGTAGGCATTTGAAAGGCACCACAAAAGTTGTTCTTCCTGCTTTCTGGGCTGAGATGGGGAACCGCTGAATTTTGGAGTCGGCCGGTGACAAAATGTTCCAAACACACCCCATGCACAACTCCACCGGGGAAGGTGCCAGACAGGAGTTCTCTTGGTAGTTTTTACACTACCTTGGTAGGCAGCTGAAAGGCACCACAAAAGTTGTTCTACCTGCTTTCTGGGCTGAGATGGGGAAACGCTGAATTTTGGACTCGGCTGGTGACAAAATGTTCCAAACACACCCCATGCACAACTCCACCGGGGAAGGTGCCAGACAGGAGTTCTCCTGGTAGTTTTTACACTACCTTGGTAGGCATCTGAAAGACACCACAAAAGTTGTTCTACCTGCTTTCGGGGCTGAGATGGGGAATCGCTGAATTTTGGACTCGGCCGGTGACAAAATGTTCCAAACACACCCCATGCACAACTCCACCGGGGAAGGTGCCAGACAGGAGTTCTCTTGGTAGTTTTTACACTACCTTGGTAGGAAGCTGAAAGACACAAGAAAAGAAGTTGTACCTGCTTTGTGGGCTGAGATGGGGAACCGCTGAATTTTGGAGTCGGCTGGTGGCAAAATGTTCCAAACACACCCCATGCACAACTCCACCGGGGAAGGTGCCAGACAGGAGTTCTCCTGGTAGTTTTTACATTGCTCCGGTAGGCAGCTGAAAGGCACCACAAAAGTTGTTCTACCTGCTTTCTGGGCTGAGATGGGGAACCGCTGAATTTTGGACTCGGCCGGTGACAAAATGTTCCAAACACACCCCATGCACAACTCCACCGGGGAAGGTGCCAGACAGGAGTTCTCTTGGTAGTTTTTACACTACCTTGGTAGGCAGCTGAAAGGCACAAGAAAAGTTGTTGTACCTGCTTTGTGGGCTGAGATGGGGAACCGCTGAATTTTGGAGTCGGCCGTTGACAAAATGTTCCAAACACACCCCATGCACAACTCCACCGGGGAAGGTGCCAGACAGGAGTTCTCTTAGTAGTTTTTACACTACCTTGGTAGGCATTTGAAAGGCACCACAAAAGTTGTTCTACCTGCTTTCTGGGCTGAGATGGGGAACCGCTGAATTTTGGACTCGGCTGGTGACAAAATGTTCCAAACACACCCCATGCACAACTCCACCACGGAAGGTGCCAGACAGGAGTTCTCCTGGTAGTTTTTACACTACCTTGGTAGGCATCTGAAAGACACCACAAAAGTTGTTCTACCTGCTTTCTGGGCTGAGATGGGGAACCGCTGAATTTTGGAGTCGGCTGGTGGCAAAATGTTCCAAACACACCCCCTGCACAACTCCACCGGGGAAGGTGCCAGACAGGAGTTCTCCTGGTAGTTTTTACATTGCTCCGGTAGGCATCTGAAAGACACCACAAAAGTTGTTCTACCTGCTTTGTGGGCTGAGATGGGGAAACGCTGAATTTTGGACTCGGCCGGTGACAAAATGTTCCAAACACACCCCCTGCACAACTCCACCGGGGAAGGTGCCAGACAGGAGTTCTCCTGGTAGTTTTTACACTACCTTGGTAGGCATTTGAAAGGCACCACAAAAGTTGTTCTTCCTGCTTTCTGGGCTGAGATGGGGAACCGCTGAATTTTGGAGTCGGCCGGTGACAAAATGTTCCAAACACACCCCATGCACAACTCCACCGGGGAAGGTGCCAGACAGGAGTTCTCTTGGTAGTTTTTACACTACCTTGGTAGGCAGCTGAAAGGCACCACAAAAGTTGTTCTACCTGCTTTCTGGGCTGAGATGGGGAAACGCTGAATTTTGGACTCGGCTGGTGACAAAATGTTCCAAACACACCCCATGCACAACTCCACCGGGGAAGGTGCCAGACAGGAGTTCTCCTGGTAGTTTTTACACTACCTTGGTAGGCATCTGAAAGACACCACAAAAGTTGTTCTACCTGCTTTCGGGGCTGAGATGGGGAATCGCTGAATTTTGGAGTCGGCTGGTGACAAAATGTTCCAAACACACCCCATGCACAACTCCACCGGGGAAGGTGCCAGACAGGAGTTCTCTTGGTAGTTTTTACACTACCTTGGTAGGCATTTGAAAGGCACCACAAAAGTTGTTCTACCTGCTTTCTGGGCTGAGATGGGGAACCGCTGAATTTTGGACTCGGCTGGTGACAAAATGTTCCAAAGACACCCCATGCACAACTCCACCGGGGAAGGTGCCAGACAGGAGTTCTCTTAGTAGTTTTTACACTACCTTGGTAGGCATTTGAAAGGCACCACAAAAGTTGTTCTACCTGCTTTCTGGGCTGAGATGGGGAACAGCTGAATTTTGGACTCGGCTGGTGACAAAATGTTCCAAACACACCCCCTGCACAACTCCACCGGGGAAGGTGCCAGACAGGAGTTCTCCTGGTAGTTTTTACACTACCTTGGTAGGCATCTGAAAGACACCACAAAAGTTGTTCTACCTGCTTTCTGGGCTGAGATGGGGAACCGCTGAATTTTGGAGTCGGCTGGTGGCAAAATTTTCCAAACACACCCCCTGCACAACTCCACCGGGGAAGGTGCCAGACAGGAGTTCTCCTGGTAGTTTTTACATTGCTCCGGTAGGCATCTGAAAGACACCACAAAAGTTGTTCTACCTGCTTTCTGGGCTGAGATGGGGAAACGCTGAATTTTGGAGTCGGCTGGTGACAAAATGTTCCAAACACACCCCATGCACAACTCCACCACGGAAGGTGCCAGACAGGAGTTCTCCTGGTAGTTTTTACACTACCTTGGTAGGCATTTGAAAGGCACCACAAAAGTTGTTCTTCCTGCTTTCTGGGCTGAGATGGGGAACCGCTGAATTTTGGAGTCGGCCGGTGACAAAATGTTCCAAACACACCCCATGCACAACTCCACCGGGGAAGGTGCCAGACAGGAGTTCTCTTGGTAGTTTTTACACTACCTTGGTAGGCAGCTGAAAGGCACCACAAAAGTTGTTCTACCTGCTTTCTGGGCTGAGATGGGGAAACGCTGAATTTTGGACTCGGCTGGTGACAAAATGTTCCAAACACACCCCATGCACAACTCCACCGGGGAAGGTGCCAGACAGGAGTTCTCCTGGTAGTTTTTACACTACCTTGGTAGGCATCTGAAAGACACCACAAAAGTTGTTCTACCTGCTTTCGGGGCTGAGATGGGGAATCGCTGAATTTTGGACTCGGCCGGTGACAAAATGTTCCAAACACACCCCATGCACAACTCCACCGGGGAAGGTGCCAGACAGGAGTTCTCTTGGTAGTTTTTACACTACCTTGGTAGGAAGCTGAAAGACACAAGAAAAGAAGTTGTACCTGCTTTGTGGGCTGAGATGGGGAACCGCTGAATTTTGGAGTCGGCTGGTGACAAAATGTTCCAAACACACCCCATGCACAACTCCACCGGGGAAGGTGCCAGACAGGAGTTCTCCTGGTAGTTTTTACATTGCTCCGGTAGGCAGCTGAAAGGCACCACAAAAGTTGTTCTACCTGCTTTCTGGGCTGAGATGGGGAACCGCTGAATTTTGGACTCGGCCGGTGACAAAATGTTCCAAACACACCCCATGCACAACTCCACCGGGGAAGGTGCCAGACAGGAGTTCTCTTGGTAGTTTTTACACTACCTTGGTAGGCAGCTGAAAGGCACAAGAAAAGTTGTTCTACCTGCTTTGTGGGCTGAGATGGGGAACCGCTGAATTTTGGAGTCGGCCGTTGACAAAATGTTCCAAACACACCCCATGCACAACTCCACCGGGGAAGGTGCCAGGCAGGAGTTCTCTTGGTAGTTTTTACACTACCTTGGTAGGCATTTGAAAGGCACCACAAAAGTTGTTCTACCTGCTTTCTGGGCTGAGATGGGGAACCGCTGAATTTTGGACTCGGCTGGTGACAAAATGTTCCAAACACACCCCATGCACAACTCCACCACGGAAGGTGCCAGACAGGAGTTCTCCTGGTAGTTTTTACACTACCTTGGTAGGCATCTGAAAGACACCACAAAAGTTGTTCTACCTGCTTTCTGGGCTGAGATGGGGAACCGCTGAATTTTGGAGTCGGCTGGTGGCAAAATGTTCCAAACACACCCCCTGCACAACTCCACCGGGGAAGGTGCCAGACAGGAGTTCTCCTGGTAGTTTTTACATTGCTCCGGTAGGCATCTGAAAGACACCACAAAAGTTGTTCTACCTGCTTTGTGGGCTGAGATGGGGAAACGCTGAATTTTGGACTCGGCTGGTGACAAAATGTTCCAAACACACCCCCTGCACAACTCCACCGGGGAAGGTGCCAGACAGGAGTTCTCCTGGTAGTTTTTACACTACCTTGGTAGGCATTTGAAAGGCACCACAAAAGTTGTTCTACCTGCTTTCTGGGCTGAGATGGGGAACCGCTGAATTTTGGAGTCGGCCGGTGACAAAATGTTCCAAACACACCCCATGCACAACTCCACCGGGGAAGGTGCCAGACAGGAGTTCTCTTGGTAGTTTTTACACTACCTTGGTAGGCAGCTGAAAGGCACCACAAAAGTTGTTCTACCTGCTTTCTGGGCTGAGATGGGGAAACGCTGAATTTTGGACTCGGCTGGTGACAAAATGTTCCAAACACACCCCATGCACAACTCCACCGGGGAAGGTGCCAGACAGGAGTTCTCCTGGTAGTTTTTACACTACCTTGGTAGGCATCTGAAAGACACCACAAAAGTTGTTCTACCTGCTTTCGGGGCTGAGATGGGGAATCGCTGAATTTTGGACTCGGCCGGTGACAAAATGTTCCAAACACACCCCATGCACAACTCCACCGGGGAAGGTGCCAGACAGGAGTTCTCTTAGTAGTTTTTACACTACCTTGGTAGGCATTTGAAAGGCACCACAAAAGTTGTTCTACCTGCTTTCTGGGCTGAGATGGGGAACCGCTGAATTTTGGACTCGGCTGGTGACAAAATGTTCCAAACACACCCCATGCACAACTCCACCGGGGAAGGTGCCAGACAGGAGTTCTCTTAGTAGTTTTTACACTACCTTGGTAGGCATTTGAAAGGCACCACAAAAGTTGTTCTACCTGCTTTCTGGGCTGAGATGGGGAACAGCTGAATTTTGGACTCGGCTGGTGACAAAATGTTCCAAACACACCCCATGCACAACTCCACCGGGGAAGGTGCCAGACAGGAGTTCTCCTGGTAGTTTTTACACTACCTTGGTAGGCATCTGAAAGACACCACAAAAGTTGTTCTACCTGCTTTCTGGGCTGAGATGGGGAACCGCTGAATTTTGGACTCGGCTGGTGACAAAATGTTCCAAACACACCCCCTGCACAACTCCACCGGGGAAGGTGCCAGACAGGAGTTCTCCTGGTAGTTTTTACATTGCTCCGGTAGGCATCTGAAAGACACGACAAAAGTTGTTCTACCTGCTTTCTGGGCTGAGATGGGGAACCGCTGAATTTTGGACTCGGCTGGTGACAAAATGTTCCAAACACACCCCATGCACAACTCCACCGGGGAAGGTGCCAGGAACGAATTCTGTTGGTAGTTTTTACACTACCTTGGTGGTAAGCTGAAAGGCACAAGAAAAGAAGTTGTACCTGCTTTGTGGGCTGAGATGGGGAACCGCTGAATTTTGGAGTCGGCTGGTGGCAAAATGTTCCAAACACACCCCATGCACAACTCCACCGGGGAAGGTGCCAGACAGGAGTTCTCCTGGTAGTTTTTACATTGCTCCGGTAGGCAGCTGAAAGGCACCACAAAAGTTTTTCTACCTGCTTTCTGGGCTGAGATGGGGAACCGCTGAATTTTGGACTCGGCCGGTGACAAAATGTTCCAAACACACCCCATGCACAACTCCACCGGGGAAGGTGCCAGACAGGAGTTCTCTTGGTAGTTTTTACACTACCTTGGTAGGCAGCTGAAAGGCACCACAAAAGTTGTTCTACCTGCTTTCTGGGCTGAGATGGGGAAACGCTGAATTTTGGACTCGGCCGGTGACAAAATGTTCCAAACACACCCCATGCACAACTCCACCGGGGAAGGTGCCAGACAGGAGTTCTCTTGGTAGTTTTTACACTACCTTGGTAGGCATTTGAAAGGCACCACAAAAGTTGTTCTACCTGCTTTCTGGGCTGAGATGGGGAACCGCTGAATTTTGGACTCGGCTGGTGACAAAATGTTCCAAACACACCCCATGCACAACTCCACCGGGGAAGGTGCCAGACAGGAGTTCTCCTGGTAGTTTTTACACTACCTTGGTAGGCATCTGAAAGACACCACAAAAGTTGTTCTACCTGCTTTCTGGGCTGAGATGGGGAACCGCTGAATTTTGGAGTCGGCTGGTGGCAAAATGTTCCAAACACACCCCCTGCACAACTCCACCGGGGAAGGTGCCAGACAGGAGTTCTCCTGGTAGTTTTTACATTGCTCCGGTAGGCATCTGAAAGACACCACAAAAGTTGTTCTACCTGCTTTGTGGGCTGAGATGGGGAAACGCTGAATTTTGGACTCGGCTGGTGACAAAATGTTCCAAACACACCCCCTGCACAACTCCACCGGGGAAGGTGCCAGACAGGAGTTCTCCTGGTAGTTTTTACACTACCTTGGTAGGCATTTGAAAGGCACCACAAAAGTTGTTCTTCCTGCTTTCTGGGCTGAGATGGGGAACCGCTGAATTTTGGAGTCGGCCGGTGACAAAATGTTCCAAACACACCCCATGCACAACTCCACCGGGGAAGGTGCCAGACAGGAGTTCTCTTGGTAGTTTTTACACTACCTTGGTAGGCAGCTGAAAGGCACCACAAAAGTTGTTCTACCTGCTTTCTGGGCTGAGATGGGGAAACGCTGAATTTTGGACTCGGCTGGTGACAAAATGTTCCAAACACACCCCATGCACAACTCCACCGGGGAAGGTGCCAGACAGGAGTTCTCCTGGTAGTTTTTACACTACCTTGGTAGGGAGCTGAAAGACACCACAAAAGTTGTTCTACCTGCTTTCGGGGCTGAGATGGGGAATCGCTGAATTTTGGACTCGGCCGGTGACAAAATGTTCCAAACACACCCCATGCACAACTCCACCGGGGAAGGTGCCAGACAGGAGTTCTCTTAGTAGTTTTTACACTACCTTGGTAGGCATTTGAAAGGCACCACAAAAGTTGTTCTACCTGCTTTCTGGGCTGAGATGGGGAACCGCTGAATTTTGGACTCGGCTGGTGACAAAATGTTCCAAACACACCCCATGCACAACTCCACCGGGGAAGGTGCCAGACAGGAGTTCTCTTAGTAGTTTTTACACTACCTTGGTAGGCATTTGAAAGGCACCACAAAAGTTGTTCTACCTGCTTTCTGGGCTGAGATGGGGAACAGCTGAATTTTGGACTCGGCTGGTGACAAAATGTTCCAAACACACCCCATGCACAACTCCACCGGGGAAGGTGCCAGACAGGAGTTCTCCTGGTAGTTTTTACACTACCTTGGTAGGCATCTGAAAGACACCACAAAAGTTGTTCTACCTGCTTTCTGGGCTGAGATGGGGAACCGCTGAATTTTGGAGTCGGCTGGTGACAAAATGTTCCAAACACACCCCCTGCACAACTCCACCGGGGAAGGTGCCAGACAGGAGTTCTCCTGGTAGTTTTTACATTGCTCCGGTAGGCATCTGAAAGACACCACAAAAGTTGTTCTACCTGCTTTCTGGGCTGAGATGGGGAACCGCTGAATTTTGGAGTCGGCCGGTGACAAAATGTTCCAAACACACCCCATGCACAACTCCACCGGGGAAGGTGCCAGGAACGAATTCTGTTGGTAGTTTTTACACTACCTTGGTAGGAAGCTGAAAGGCACAAGAAAAGAAGTTGTACCTGCTTTGTGGGCTGAGATGGGGAACCGCTGAATTTTGGAGTCGGCTGGTGGCAAAATGTTCCAAACACACCCCATGCACAACTCCACCGGGGAAGGTGCCAGACAGGAGTTCTCCTGGTAGTTTTTACATTGCTCCGGTAGGCAGCTGAAAGGCACCACAAAAGTTTTTCTACCTGCTTTCTGGGCTGAGATGGGGAACCGCTGAATTTTGGACTCGGCCGGTGACAAAATGTTCCAAACACACCCCCTGCACAACTCCACCGGGGAAGGTGCCAGACAGGAGTTCTCTTGGTAGTTTTTACACTACCTTGGTAGGCAGCTGAAAGGCACCACAAAAGTTGTTCTACCTGCTTTCTGGGCTGAGATGGGGAAACGCTGAATTTTGGACTCGGCCGGTGACAAAATGTTCCAAACACACCCCATGCACAACTCCACCGGGGAAGGTGCCAGACAGGAGTTCTCCTGGTAGTTTTTACACTACCTTGGTAGGCATCTGAAAGGCACGACAAAAGTTGTTCTACCTGCTTTCTGGGCTGAGATGGGGAACCGCTGAATTTTGGACTCGGCCGGTGACAAAATGTTCCAAACACACCCCATGCACAACTCCACCGGGGAAGGTGCCAGACAGGAGTTCTCCTGGTAGTTTTTACACTACCTTGGTAGGCATCTGAAAGGCACCACAAAAGTTGTTCTACCTGCTTTCTGGGCTGAGATGGGGAAACGCTGAATTTTGGAGTCGGCTGGTGACAAAATGTTCCAAACACACCCAATGCACAACTCCACCGGGGAAGGTGCCAGACAGGAGTTCTCCTGGTAGTTTTTACACTACCTTGGTAGGCATCTGAAAGGCACCACAAAAGTTGTTCTACCTGCTTTCTGGGCTGAGATGGGGAACCGCTGAATTTTGGAGTCGGCTGGTGACAAAATGTTCCAAACACACCCCATGCACAACTCCACCGGGGAAGGTGCCAGACAGGAGTTCTCCTGGTAGTTTTTACACTACCTTGGTAGGCAGCTGAAAGGCACCACAAAAGTTGTTCTACCTGCTTTCTGGGCTGAGATGGGGAATCGCTGAATTTTGGACTCGGCTGGTGACAAAATGTTCCGAACACACCCCATGCAGAACTCCACCGGGGAAGGTGCCAGACAGGAGTTCTCCTGGTAGTTTTTATATTGCTCCGGTAGGCAGCTGAAAGACACCACAAAAGTTGTTCTACCTGCTTTCTGGGCTGAGATGGGGAATCGCTGAATTTTGGACTCGGCCGGTGACAAAATGTTCCAAAGACACCCCATGCACAACTCCACCGGGGAATGTGCCAGACAAGCGTTCTCTTGATAGTTTTTACACTACCTTGGTAGGCATCTGAAAGACAAGACAAAAGTTGTTCTACCTGCTTTCTGGGCTGAGATGGGGAACCGCTGAATTTTGGAGTCGGGCGGTGACAAAATGTTCCAAACACACCCCATGCACAACTCCACCGGGGAAGGTGCCAGACAGGAGTTCTCCTGGTAGTTTTTACATTGCTCCGGTAGGCATCTGAAAGACACCACAAAAGTTGTTCTACCTGCTTTCTGGGCTGAGATGGGGAACAGCTGAATTTTGGACTCGGCCAGTGACAAAATGTTCCAAAGACACCCCATGCACAACTCCACCGGGGAAGGTGCCAGACAGGAGTTCTCTTGGTAGATTTTACACTACCTTGGTAGGGAGCTGAAAGGCAGCACAAAAGTTGTTCTACCTGCTTTCTGGGCTGAGATGGGGAATCGCTGAATTTTGGACTCGGCTGGTGACAAAATGTTCCAAACACACCCCCTGCACAACTCCACCGGGGAAGGTGCCAGACAGGAGTTCTCCTGGTAGTTTTTACACTACCTTGGTAGGCACCTGAAAGGCACCACAAAAGTTGTTCTACCTGCTTTCTAGGCTGAGATGGGGAATCGCTGAATTTTGGACTCGGCCGGTGACAAAATGTTCCAAAGACACCCCATGCACAACTCCACCGGGGAAGGTGCCAGACAGGAGTTCTCCTGGTAGTTTTTACACTACCTTGGTAGGCACCTGAAAGGCACCACAAAAGTTGTTCTACCTGCTTTCTGGGCTGAGATGGGGAAACGCTGAATTTTGGACTCGGCTGGTGACAAAATGTTCCAAAGACACCCCCTGCACAACTCCACCGGGGAAGGTGCCAGACAGGAGTTCTCCTGGTAGTTTTTACACTACCTTGGTAGGCACCTGAAAGGCACCACAAAAGTTGTTCTACCTGCTTTCTGGGCTGAGATGGGGAATCGCTGAATTTTGGAGTCGGCCGGTGACAAAATGTTCCAAACACACCCCCTGCACAACTCCACCACGGAAGGTGCCAGACAGGAGTTCTCCTGGTAGTTTTTACATTGCTCCGGTAGGCATCTGAAAGACACCACAAAAGTTGTTCTACCTGCTTTCTGGGCTGAGATGGGGAACCGCTGAATTTTGGAGTCGGCCGGTGACAAAATGTTCCAAACACACCCCATGCACAACTCCACCGGGGAAGGTGCCAGACAGGAGTTCTCTTGGTAGTTTTTACACTACCTTGGTAGGCAGCTGAAAGGCACCACAAAAGTTGTTCTACCTGCTTTCTGGGCTGAGATGGGGAACCGCTGAATTTTGGAGTCGGCCGGTGACACAATGTTCCAAAGACACCCCATGCACAACTCCACCGGGGAAGGTGCCAGGCAGGAGTTCTCTTGGTAGATTTTACACTACCTTGGTAGGCAGCTGAAAGGCACCACAAAAGTTGTTCTACCTGCTTTCTGGGCTGAGATGGGGAATCGCTGAATTTTGGACTCGGCCGGTGACAAAATGTTCCAAACACACCCCCTGCAGAACTCCACCGGGGAAGGTGCCAGACAGGAGTTCTCCTGGTAGTTTTTACATTGCTCCGGTAGGCATCTGAAAGACACCACAAAAGTTGTTCTACCTGCTTTCTGGGCTGAGATGGGGAACCGCTGAATTTTGGACTCGGCCGGTGACAAAATGTTCCAAACACACCCCCATCAAAACTCCACCGGGGAAGGTGCCAGACAAGCGTTCTATTGATAGTTTTTACACTACCTTGGTAGGCATCTAAAAGACACCACAAAAGTTGTTCTACCTGCTTTCTGGGCTGAGATGGGGAACCGCTGAATTTTGGAGTCGGCCGGTGACACAATGTTCCAAACACACCCCATGCACAACTCCACCGGGGAAGGTGCCAGGCAGGAGTTCTCTTGGTAGTTTTTACACTACCTTGGTAGGCATCTGAAAGGCACCACAAAAGTTGTTCTACCTGCTTTCTGGGCTGAGATGGGGAATCGCTGAATTTTGGACTCGGCCGGTGACAAAATGTTCCAAACACACCCCCTGCACAACTCCACCGGGGAAGGTGCCAGACAGGAGTTCTCCTGGTAGTTTTTACATTGCTCCGGTAGGCATCTGAAAGACACCACAAAAGTTGTTCTACCTGCTTTCTGGGCTGAGATGGGGAAACGCTGAATTTTGGACTCGGCCGGTGACAAAATGTTCCAAACACACCCCATGCACAACTCCACCGGGGAAGGTGCCAGACAGGAGTTCTCCTGTAGTTTTTACATTGCTCTGGTAGGCATCTGAAAGACACCACAAAAGTTGTTCTACCTGCTTTCTGGGCTGAGATGGGGAACCGCTGAATTTTGGAGTCAGCTGGTGACAAAATGTTCCAAACACACCCCATGCACAACTCCACCGGGGAAGGTGCCAGACAGGAGTTCTCCTGGTAGTTTTTACACTACCTTGGTAGGCAGCTGAAAGGCAGCACAAAAGTTGTTCTACCTGCTTTCTGGGCTGAGATGGGGAATCGCTGAATTTTGGACTCGGCCGGTGACAAAATGTTCCAAGCACACCCCCTGCACAGCTCCACCGGGGAAGGTGCCAGACAGGAGTTCTCCTGGTAGTTTTTACACTACCTTGGTAGGCACCTGCAAGGCACCACAAAAGTTGTTCTACCTGCTTTCTGGGCTGAGATGGGGAACCGCTGAATTTTGGACTCGGCCGGTGACACAATGTTCCAAACACACCCCATGCACAACTCCACTAGCGAAGGTGCCAGGCAGGAGTTCTCTTGGTAGTTTTTTTACACTACCTTGGTAGGCATCTGAAAGGCACCACAAAAGTTGTTCTACCTGCTTTCGGGGCTGAGATGGGGAATCGCTGAATTTTGGACTCGGCCGGTGACAAAATGTTCCAAACACACCCCCCTGCACAACTCCACCGGGGAAGGTGCCAGACAGGAGTTCTCCTGGTAGTTTTTACATTGCTCCGGTAGGCATCTGAAAGACACCACAAAAGTTGTTCTACCTGCTTTCTGGGCTGAGATGGGGAACCGCTGAATTTTGGACTCGGCCGGTGACAAAATGTTCCAAACACACCCCCCTGCACAACTCCACCGGGGAAGGTGCCAGACAAGCGTTCTATTGATAGTTTTTACACTACCTTGGTAGGCATCTAAAAGACACCACAAAAGATGTTCTACCTGCTTTCTGGGCTGAGATGGGGAACCGCTGAATTTTGGAGTCGGCTGGTGACAAAATGTTCCAAACACACCCCATGCACAACTCCACCGGGGAAGGTGCCAGACAGGAGTTCTCTTGGTAGATTTTACACTACCTTGGTAGGCAGCTGAAAGGCACCACAAAAGTTGTTCTATCTGCTTTCTGGGCTGAGATGGGGAATCGCTGAATTTTGGACTCGGCCGGTGACAAAATGTTCCAAAGACACCCCATGCACAACTCCACCGGGGAAGGTGCCAGGCAGGAGTTCTCTTTGTAGTTTTTACACTACCTTGGTAGGCATTTGAAAGGCACCACAAAAGTTGTTCTACCTGCTTTCTGGGCTGAGATGGGGAACCGCTGAATTTTGGAGTCGGCTGGTGACAAAATGTTCCAAACACACCCCATGCACAACTCCACCGGGGAAGGTGCCAGACAGGAGTTCTCCTGGTAGTTTTTACATTGCTCCGGTAGGCAGCTGAAAGACACCACAAAAGTTGTTCTACCTGCTTTCTGGGCTGAGATGAGGAACCGCTGAATTTTGGAGTCGGCCGGTGACAAAATGTTCCAAACACACCCCCTGCACAACTCCACCGGGGAAGGTGCCAGACAGGAGTTCTCTTAGTAGTTTTTACACTACCTTGGTAGGCATCTGAAAGACACCACAAAAGTTGTTCTACCTGCTTTCTGGGCTGAGATGGGGATCCGCTGAATTTTGGAGTCGGCCGGTGACAAAATGTTCCAAACACACCCAATGCACAACTCCACTAGCGAAGGTGCCAGACAGGAGTTCTCCTGGTAGTTTTTACACTACCTTGGTAGGCAGCTGAAAGGCACCACAAAAGTTGTTCTACCTGCTTTCTGGGCTGAGATGGGGAACCGCTGAATTTTTGGACTCGGCCGGTGACAAAATGTTCCAAACACACCCCCTGCACAACTCCACCGGGGAAGGTGCCAGACAGGAGTTCTCTTGGTAGTTTTTACACTACCTTGGTAGGCATTTGAAAGACACCACAAACGTTGTTCTACCTGCTTTCTGGGCTGAGATGGGGAACCGCTGAATTTTTGGACTCGGCTGGTGACAAAATATTCCGAACACACCCCATGCACAACTCCACCGGGGAAGGTGCCAGACAGGAGTTCTCCTGTAGTTTTTACATTGCTCCGGTAGGCATCTGAAAGACACCACAAAAGTTGTTCTACCTGCTTTCTGGGCTGAGATGGGGAAACGCTGAATTTTGGAGTCGGCCGGTGACAAAATGTTCCAAACACACCCCCTGCACAACTCCACCGGGGAAGGTGCCAGACAGGAGTTCTCCTGGTAGTTTTTACACTACCTTGGTAGGCAGCTGAAAGGCACCACAAAAGTTGTTCTACCTGCTTTCTGGGCTGAGATGGGGAACCGCTGAATTTTGGACTCGGCTGGTGACAAAATGTTCCGAACACACCCCATGCACAACTCCACCGGGGAAGGTGCCAGACAGGAGTTCTCCTGGTAGTTTTTACATTGCTCCGGTAGGCAGCTGAAAGACACCACAAAAGTTGTTCTACCTGCTTTCTGGGCTGAGATGGGGAATCGCTGAATTTTGGAGTCGGCCGGTGACAAAATGTTCCAAAGACACCCCATGCACAACTCCACCGGGGAATGTGCCAGACAAGCGTTCTCTTGATAGTTTTTACACTACCTTGGTAGGCATCTGAAAGACACCACAAAAGTTGTTGTACCTGCTTTGTGGGCTGAGATGGGGAACCGCTGAATTTTGGAGTCGGCCGTTGACAAAATGTTCCAAACACACCCCATGCACAACTCCACTAGCGAAGGTGCCAGGGACGAGCTCTGTTGGTAGTTTTTACATTGCTCCGGTAGGCATCAAAAAGACACCACAAAAGTTGTTCTACCTGCTTTCTGGGCTGAGATGGGGAATCGCTGAATTTTGGACTCGGCCGGTGACAAAATGTTCCAAAGACACCCCATGCACAACTCCACCGGGGAAGGTGCCAGGCAGGAGTTCTCTTGGTAGTTTTTACACTACCTTGGTAGGCATTTGAAAGGCACCACAAAAGTTGTTCTACCTGCTTTCTGGGCTGAGATGGGGAACCGCTGAATTTTGGAGTCGGCTGGTGACAAAATGTTCCAAACACACCCCATGCACAACTCCACCGGGGAAGGTGCCAGACAGGAGTTCTCCTGGTAGTTTTTACATTGCTCCGGTAGGCAGCTGAAAGACACCACAAAAGTTGTTCTACCTGCTTTCTGGGCTGAGATGAGGAACCGCTGAATTTTGGACTCGGCCGGTGACAAAATGTTCCAAACACACCCCCTGCACAACTCCACCGGGGAAGGTGCCAGACAGGAGTTCTCTTAGTAGTTTTTACACTACCTTCGTAGGCAGCTGAAAGGCACCACAAAAGTTGTTCTACCTGCTTATTGGGCTGAGATGGGGAACCGCTGAATTTTGGACTCGGCCGGTGACAAAATGTTCCAAACACACCCAATGCACAACTCCACTAGCGAAGGTGCCAGACAGGAGTTCTCCTGGTAGTTTTTACACTACCTTGGTAGGCACCTGAAAGGCACCACAAAAGTTGTTCTACCTGCTTTCTGGGCTGAGATGGGGAACCGCTGAATTTTTGGACTCGGCCGGTGACAAAATGTTCCAAACACACCCCCTGCACAACTCCACCGGGGAAGGTGCCAGGCAGGAGTTCTCTTGGTAGTTTTTACACTACCTTGGTAGGCATTTGAAAGACACCACAAAAGTTGTTCTACCTGCTTTCTGGGCTGAGATGGGGAACCGCTGAATTTTTGGACTCGGCTGGTGACAAAATATTCCGAACACACCCCATGCACAACTCCACCGGGGAAGGTGCCAGACAGGAGTTCTCCTGTAGTTTTTACATTGCTCCGGTAGGCATCTGAAAGACACCACAAAAGTTGTTCTACCTGCTTTCTGGGCTGAGATGGGGAACCGCTGAATTTTGGAGTCGGCCGGTGACAAAATGTTCCAAAGACACCCCATGCACAACTCCACCGGGGAAGGTGCCAGGCAGGAGTTCTCTTGGTAGTTTTTACACTACCTTGGTAGGCAGCTGAAAGGCACCACAAAAGTTGTTCTACCTGCTTTCTGGGCTGAGATGGGGAACCGCTGAATTTTGGACTCGGCTGGTGACAAAATGTTCCGAACACACCCCATGCACAACTCCACCGGGGAAGGTGCCAGACAGGAGTTCTCCTGTAGTTTTTACATTGCTCCGGTAGGCAGCTGAAAGACACCACAAAAGTTGTTCTACCTGCTTTCTGGGCTGAGATGGGGAATCGCTGAATTCTGGACTCGGCCGGTGACAAAATGTTCCAAAGACACCCCATGCACAACTCCACCGGGGAATGTGCCAGACAAGCGTTCTCTTGATAGTTTTTACACTACCTTGGTAGGCATCTGAAAGACACCACAAAAGTTGTTCTACCTGCTTTCTGGGCTGAGATGGGGAAACGCTGAATTTTGGAGTCGGGCGGTGACAAAATGTTCCAAACACACCCCATGCACAACTCCACTAGCGAAGGTGCCAGGGACGAGCTCTGTTGGTAGTTTTTACATTGCTCCGGTAGGCATCAAAAGGACACCACAAAAGTTGTTCTACCTGCTTTCTGGGCTGAGATGGGGAATCGCTGAATTTTGGACTCGGCCGGTGACAAAATGTTCCAAAGACACCCCATGCACAACTCCACCGGGGAAGGTGCCAGGCAGGAGTTCTCTTGGTAGTTTTTACACTACCTTGGTAGGCACCTGAAAGCCACCACAAAAGTTGTTCTACCTGCTTTCTGGGCTGAGATGGGGATCCGCTGAATTTTGGAGTCGGCCGGTGACAAAATGTTCCAAACACACCCAATGCACAACTCCACTAGCGAAGGTGCCAGACAGGAGTTCTCCTGGTAGTTTTTACACTACCTTGGTAGGCACCTGAAAGGCACCACAAAAGTTGTTCTACCTGCTTTCTGGGCTGAGATGGGGAACCGCTGAATTTTTGGACTCGGCCGGTGACAAAATGTTCCAAACACACCCCCTGCACAACTCCACCGGGGAAGGTGCCAGGCAGGAGTTCTCTTGGTAGTTTTTACACTACCTTGGTAGGCATTTGAAAGACACCACAAAAGTTGTTCTACCTGCTTTCTGGGCTGAGATGGGGAACCGCTGAATTTTTGGACTCGGCTGGTGACAAAATATTCCGAACACACCCCATGCACAACTCCACCGGGGAAGGTGCCAGACAGGAGTTCTCCTGTAGTTTTTACATTGCTCCGGTAGGCATCTGAAAGACACCACAAAAGTTGTTCTACCTGCTTTCTGGGCTGAGATGGGGAAACGCTGAATTTTGGAGTCGGCCGGTGACAAAATGTTCCAAACACACCCCCTGCACAACTCCACCGGGGAAGGTGCCAGACAGGAGTTCTCCTGGTAGTTTTTACACTACCTTGGTAGGCAGCTGAAAGGCACCACAAAAGTTGTTCTACCTGCTTTCTGGGCTGAGATGGGGAACCGCTGAATTTTGGAGTCGGCTGGTGACAAAATGTTCCGAACACACCCCATGCACAACTCCACCGGGGAAGGTGCCAGACAGGAGTTCTCCTGGTAGTTTTTACATTGCTCCGGTAGGCAGCTGAAAGACACCACAAAAGTTGTTCTACCTGCTTTCTGGGCTGAGATGGGGAATCGCTGAATTTTGGAGTCGGCCGGTGACAAAATGTTCCAAACACACCCCCTGCACAACTCCACCGGGGAAGGTGCCAGGCAGGAGTTCTCTTGGTAGTTTTTACACTACCTTGGTAGGCATTTGAAAGACACCACAAAAGTTGTTCTACCTGCTTTCTGGGCTGAGATGGGGAATCGCTGAATTTTGGACTCGGCCGGTGACAAAATGTTCCAAACACACCCCCTGCACAACTCCACCGGGGAAGGTGCCAGACAGGAGTTCTCTTAGTAGTTTTTACACTACCTTGGTAGGCACCTGAAAGGCACCACAAAAGTTGTTCTACCTGCTTTCTGGGCTGAGATGGGGAACCGCTGAATTTTGGACTCGGCCGGTGACAAAATGTTCCAAACACACCCCATGCACAACTCCACCGGGGAAGGTGCCAGGCAGGAGTTCTCTTGGTAGTTTTTACACTACCTTGGTAGGCATCTGAAAGACACCACAAAAGTTGTTCTACCTGCTTTCTGGGCTGAGATGGGGAACCGCTGAATTTTGGAGTCGGGCGGTGACAAAATGTTCCAAACACACCCCATGCACAACTCCACTAGCGAAGGTGCCAGGGACGAGCTCTGTTGGTAGTTTTTACATTGCTCCGGTAGGCATCAAAAGGACACCACAAAAGTTGTTCTATCTGCTTTCTGGGCTGAGATGGGGAATCGCTGAATTTTGGACTCGGCCGGTGACAAAATGTTCCAAAGACACCCCATGCACAACTCCACCGGGGAAGGTGCCAGGCAGGAGTTCTCTTGGTAGTTTTTACACTACCTTGGTAGGCAGCTGAAAGGCACCACAAAAGTTGTTCTACCTGCTTTCTGGGCTGAGATGGGGAACCGCTGAATTTTGGAGTCGGCTGGTGACAAAATGTTCCAAACACACCCCATGCACAACTCCACCGGGGAAGGTGCCAGACAGGAGTTCTCCTGGTAGTTTTTACATTGCTCCGGTAGGCAGCTGAAAGACACCACAAAAGTTGTTCTACCTGCTTTCTGGGCTGAGATGAGGAACCGCTGAATTTTGGACTCGGCCGGTGACAAAATGTTCCAAACACACCCCCTGCACAACTCCACCGGGGAAGGTGCCAGACAGGAGTTCTCTTGGTAGTTTTTACACTACCTTGGTAGGCAGCTGAAAGGCACCACAAAAGTTGTTCTACCTGCTTTCTGGGCTGAGATGGGGATCCGCTGAATTTTGGAGTCGGCCGGTGACAAAATGTTCCAAACACACCCAATGCACAACTCCACTAGCGAAGGTGCCAGACAGGAGTTCTCTTTGTAGTTTTTACACTACCTTGGTAGGCACCTGAAAGGCACCACAAAAGTTGTTCTACCTGCTTTCTGGGCTGAGATGGGGAACTGCTGAATTTTTGGACTCGGCCGGTGACAAAATGTTCCAAACACACCCCCTGCACAACTCCACCGGGGAAGGTGCCAGGCAGGAGTTCTCTTGGTAGTTTTTACACTACCTTGGTAGGCATTTGAAAGACACCACAAAAGTTGTTCTACCTGCTTTCTGGGCTGAGATGGGGAACCGCTGAATTTTTGGACTCGGCTGGTGACAAAATATTCCGAACACACCCCATGCACAACTCCACCGGGGAAGGTGCCAGACAGGAGTTCTCCTGTAGTTTTTACATTGCTCCGGTAGGCATCTGAAAGACACCACAAAAGTTGTTCTACCTGCTTTCTGGGCTGAGATGGGGAAACGCTGAATTTTGGAGTCGGCCGGTGACAAAATGTTCCAAACACACCCCATGCACAACTCCACCGGGGAAGGTGCCAGACAGGAGTTCTCTTGGTAGTTTTTACACTACCTTGGTAGGCATTTGAAAGGCACCACAAAAGTTGTTCTACCTGCTTTCTGGGCTGAGATGGGGAACCGCTGAATTTTGGACTCGGCTGGTGACAAAATGTTCCGAACACACCCCATGCACAACTCCACCGGGGAAGGTGCCAGACAGGAGTTCTCCTGGTAGTTTTTACATTGCTCCGGTAGGCAGCTGAAAGACACCACAAAAGTTGTTCTACCTGCTTTCTGGGCTGAGATGGGGAATCGCTGAATTTTGGAGTCGGCCGGTGACAAAATGTTCCAAACACACCCCCTGCACAACTCCACCGGGGAAGGTGCCAGGCAGGAGTTCTCTTGGTAGTTTTTACACTACCTTGGTAGGCATTTGAAAGACACCACAAAAGTTGTTCTACCTGCTTTCTGGGCTGAGATGGGGAATCGCTGAATTTTGGACTCGGCCGGTGACAAAATGTTCCAAACACACCCCCTGCACAACTCCACCGGGGAAGGTGCCAGACAGGAGTTCTCTTAGTAGTTTTTACACTACCTTGGTAGGCAGCTGAAAGGCACCACAAAAGTTGTTCTACCTGCTTTCTGGGCTGAGATGGGGAACCGCTGAATTTTGGAGTCGGCCGGTGACAAAATGTTCCAAACACACCCCATGCACAACTCCACCGGGGAAGGTGCCAGGCAGGAGTTCTCCTGGTAGTTTTTACACTACCTTGGTAGGCATCTGAAAGACACCACAAAAGTTGTTCTACCTGCTTTCTGGGCTGAGATGGGGAACCGCTGAATTTTGGAGTCGGGCGGTGACAAAACGTTCCAAACACACCCCATGCACAACTCCACTAGCGAAGGTGCCAGGGACGAGCTCTGTTGGTAGTTTTTACATTGCTCCGGTAGGCATCAAAAGGACACCACAAAAGTTGTTCTACCTGCTTTCTGGGCTGAGATGGGGAATCGCTGAATTTTGGACTCGGCCGGTGACAAAATGTTCCAAAGACACCCCATGCACAACTCCACCGGGGAAGGTGCCAGGCAGGAGTTCTCTTGGTAGTTTTTACACTACCTTGGTAGGCATTTGAAAGGCACCACAAAAGTTGTTCTACCTGCTTTCTGGGCTGAGATGGGGAACCGCTGAATTTTGGAGTCGGCTGGTGACAAAATGTTCCAAACACACCCCATGCACAACTCCACCGGGGAAGGTGCCAGACAGGAGTTCTCCTGGTAGTTTTTACATTGCTCCGGTAGGCAGCTGAAAGACACCACAAAAGTTGTTCTACCTGCTTTCTGGGCTGCGATGGGGAACCGCTGAATTTTGGACTCGGCCAGTGACAAAATGTTCCAAAGACACCCCATGCACAACTCCACCGGGGAAGGTGCCAGACAGGAGTTCTCCTGGTAGATTTTACACTACCTTGGTAGGGAGCTGAAAGGCAGCACAAAAGTTGTTCTACCTGCTTTCTGGGCTGAGATGGGGAATCGCTGAATTTTGGACTCGGCCGGTGACAAAATGTTCCAAACACACCCCCTGCACAACTCCACCGGGGAAGGTGCCAGACAGGAGTTCTCCTGGTAGTTTTTACACTACCTTGGTAGGCACCTGAATGGCACCACAAAAGTTGTTCTACCTGCTTTCTGGGCTGAGATGGGGAATCGCTGAATTTTTGGACTCGGCCGGTGACAAAATGTTCCAAACACACCCCCTGCACAACTCCACCGGGGAAGGTGCCAGGCAGGAGTTCTCTTGGTAGTTTTTACACTACCTTGGTAGGCATTTGAAAGACACCACAAAAGTTGTTCTACCTGCTTTCTGGGCTGAGATGGGGAACCGCTGAATTTTTGGACTCGGCTGGTGACAAAATATTCCGAACACACCCCATGCACAACTCCACCGGGGAAGGTGCCAGACAGGAGTTCTCCTGTAGTTTTTACATTGCTCCGGTAGGCATCTGAAAGACACCACAAAAGTTGTTCTACCTGCTTTCTGGGCTGAGATGGGGAAACGCTGAATTTTGGAGTCGGCCGGTGACAAAATGTTCCAAACACACCCCCTGCACAACTCCACCGGGGAAGGTGCCAGACAGGAGTTCTCTTGGTAGTTTTTACACTACCTTGGTAGGCATTTGAAAGGCACCACAAAAGTTGTTCTACCTGCTTTCTGGGCTGAGATGGGGAACCGCTGAATTTTGGACTCGGCTGGTGACAAAATGTTCCGAACACACCCCATGCACAACTCCACCGGGGAAGGTGCCAGACAGGAGTTCTCCTGGTAGTTTTTACATTGCTCCGGTAGGCAGCTGAAAGACACCACAAAAGTTGTTCTACCTGCTTTCTGGGCTGAGATGGGGAATCGCTGAATTTTGGAGTCGGCCGGTGACAAAATGTTCCAAACACACCCCCTGCACAACTCCACCGGGGAAGGTGCCAGGCAGGAGTTCTCTTGGTAGTTTTTACACTACCTTGGTAGGCATTTGAAAGACACCACAAAAGTTGTTCTACCTGCTTTCTGGGCTGAGATGGGGAATCGCTGAATTTTGGACTCGGCCGGTGACAAAATGTTCCAAACACACCCCCTGCACAACTCCACCGGGGAAGGTGCCAGACAGGAGTTCTCTTAGTAGTTTTTACACTACCTTGGTAGGCAGCTGAAAGGCACCACAAAAGTTGTTCTACCTGCTTTCTGGGCTGAGATGGGGAACCGCTGAATTTTGGAGTCGGCCGGTGACAAAATGTTCCAAACACACCCCATGCACAACTCCACCGGGGAAGGTGCCAGGCAGGAGTTCTCCTGGTAGTTTTTACACTACCTTGGTAGGCATCTGAAAGACACCACAAAAGTTGTTCTACCTGCTTTCTGGGCTGAGATGGGGAACCGCTGAATTTTGGAGTCGGGCGGTGACAAAACGTTCCAAACACACCCCATGCACAACTCCACTAGCGAAGGTGCCAGGGACGAGCTCTGTTGGTAGTTTTTACATTGCTCCGGTAGGCATCAAAAGGACACCACAAAAGTTGTTCTACCTGCTTTCTGGGCTGAGATGGGGAATCGCTGAATTTTGGACTCGGCCGGTGACAAAATGTTCCAAAGACACCCCATGCACAACTCCACCGGGGAAGGTGCCAGGCAGGAGTTCTCTTGGTAGTTTTTACACTACCTTGGTAGGCATTTGAAAGGCACCACAAAAGTTGTTCTACCTGCTTTCTGGGCTGAGATGGGGAACCGCTGAATTTTGGAGTCGGCTGGTGACAAAATGTTCCAAACACACCCCATGCACAACTCCACCGGGGAAGGTGCCAGACAGGAGTTCTCCTGGTAGTTTTTACATTGCTCCGGTAGGCAGCTGAAAGACACCACAAAAGTTGTTCTACCTGCTTTCTGGGCTGCGATGGGGAACCGCTGAATTTTGGACTCGGCCAGTGACAAAATGTTCCAAAGACACCCCATGCACAACTCCACCGGGGAAGGTGCCAGACAGGAGTTCTCCTG
This sequence comes from Falco cherrug, assembly GCF_023634085.1. NCBI lineage: Eukaryota > Metazoa > Chordata > Aves > Falconiformes > Falconidae > Falco > Falco cherrug. The sequence continues at coordinate 485,755 of NW_026599511.1, read as the reverse complement.
GTAGATTTTACACTACCTTGGTAGGGAGCTGAAAGGCAGCACAAAAGTTGTTCTACCTGCTTTCTGGGCTGAGATGGGGAATCGCTGAATTTTGGACTCGGCCGGTGACAAAATGTTCCAAACACACCCCCTGCACAACTCCACCGGGGAAGGTGCCAGACAGGAGTTCTCCTGGTAGTTTTTACACTACCTTGGTAGGCACCTGAATGGCACCACAAAAGTTGTTCTACCTGCTTTCTGGGCTGAGATGGGGAATCGCTGAATTTTGGACTCGGCCGGTGACAAAATGTTCCAAAGACACCCCATGCACAACTCCACCGGGGAAGGTGCCAGACAGGAGTTCTCTTGGTAGATTTTACACTACCTTGGTAGGCATCTGAAAGGCAGCACAAAAGTTTTTCTACCTGCTTTCTGGGCTGAGATGGGGAAACGCTGAATTTTGGACTCGGCTGGTGACAAAATGTTCCAAAGACACCCCCTGCACAACTCCACCGGGGAAGGTGCCAGGCAGGAGTTCTCTTGGTAGTTTTTACACTACCTTGGTAGGCATTTGAAAGGCACCACAAAAGTTGTTCTACCTGCTTTCTGGGCTGAGATGGGGAATCGCTGAATTTTGGACTCGGCCGGTGACAAAATGTTCCAAACACACCTCATGCACAACTCCACCGGGGAAGGTGCCAGACAGGAGTTCTCTTGGTAGTTTTTACACTACCTTGGTAGGCAGCTGAAAGGCACCACAAAAGTTGTTCTACCTGCTTTCTGGGCTGAGATGGGGAACCGCTGAATTTTGGAGTCGGGCGGTGACAAAATGTTCCAAACACACCCCATGCACAACTCCACCGGGGAAGGTGCCAGGCAGGAGTTCTCTTGGTAGTTTTTACACTACCTTGGTAGGCAGCTGAAAGGCACCACAAAAGTTGTTCTACCTGCTTTCTGGGCTGAGATGGGGAATCGCTGAATTTTGGACTCGGCCGGTGACAAAATGTTCCAAACACACCCCCTGCACAACTCCACCGGGGAAGGTGCCAGACAGGAGTTCTCCTGGTAGTTTTTACATTGCTCCGGTAGGCATCTGAAAGACACCACAAAAGTTGTTCTACCTGCTTTCTGGGCTGAGATGGGGAAACGCTGAATTTTGGACTCGGCCGGTGACAAAATGTTCCAAAGACACCCCATGCACAACTCCACCGGGGAAGGTGCCAGACAGGAGTTCTCCTGTAGTTTTTACATTGCTCCGGTAGGCACCTGAAAGACACCACAAAAGTTGTTCTACCTGCTTTCTGGGCTGAGATGGGGAACCGCTGAATTTTGGAGTCGGCCGGTGACAAAATGTTCCAAACACACCCCCTGCACAACTCCACCGGGGAAGGTGCCAGACAGGAGTTCTCTTGGTAGATTTTACACTACCTTGGTAGGGAGCTGAAAGGCAGCACAAAAGTTGTTCTACCTGCTTTCTGGGCTGAGATGGGGAATCGCTGAATTTTGGACTCGGCCGGTGACAAAATGTTCCAAACACACCCCCTGCACAACTCCACCGGGGAAGGTGCCAGACAGGAGTTCTCCTGGTAGTTTTTACACTACCTTGGTAGGCAGCTGAAAGGCACCACAAAAGTTGTTCTACCTGCTTTCTGGGCTGAGATGGGGAACCGCTGAATTTTGGAGTCGGCCGGTGACAAAATGTTCCAAACACACCCCATGCACAACTCCACTAGCGAAGGTGCCAGGGACGAGCTCTGTTGGTAGTTTTTACATTGCTCCGGTAGGCATCAAAAGGACACCACAAAAGTTGTTCTATCTGCTTTCTGGGCTGAGATGGGGAATCGCTGAATTTTGGACTCGGCTGGTGACAAAATGTTCCAAAGACACCCTATGCACAACTCCACCGGGGAAGGTGCCAGGCAGGAGTTCTCTTGGTAGTTTTTACACTACCTTGGTAGGCAGCTGAAAGGCACCACAAAACTTGTTCTACCTGCTTTCTGGGCTGAGATGGGGAAACGCTGAATTTTTGACTCGGCTGGTGACAAAATGTTCCAAACACACCCCATGCACAACTCCACCGGGGAAGGTGCCAGACAGGAGTTCTCCTGGTAGTTTTTACATTGCTCCGGTAGGCAGCTGAAAGACACCACAAAAGTTGTTCTACCTGCTTTCTGGGCTGAGATGAGGAACCGCTGAATTTTGGACTCGGCCGGTGACAAAATGTTCCAAAGACACCCCCTGCACAACTCCACCGGGGAAGGTGCCAGACAGGAGTTCTCCTGGTAGTTTTTACACTACCTTGGTAGGCAGCTGAAAGGCACCACAAAAGTTGTTCTACCTGCTTTCTGGGCTGAGATGGGGAACCGCTGAATTTTGGAGTCGGCCGGTGACAAAATGTTCCAAACACACCCAATGCACAACTCCACTAGCGAAGGTGCCAGACAAGAGTTCTCCTGGTAGTTTTTACACTACCTTGGTAGGCACCTGAAAGGCACCACAAAAGTTGTTCTACCTGCTTTCTGGGCTGAGATGGGGAACCGCTGAATTTTTGGACTCGGCCGGTGACAAAATGTTCCAAACACACCCCCTGCACAACTCCACCGGGGAAGGTGCCAGACAGGAGTTCTCCTGGTAGTTTTTACACTACCTTGGTAGGCAGCTGAAAGGCACCACAAAAGTTGTTCTACCTGCTTTCTGGGCTGAGATGGGGAACCGCTGAATTTTGGACTCGGCTGGTGACAAAATGTTCCAAACACACCCCATGCACAACTCCACCGGGGAAGGTGCCAGACAGGAGTTCTCCTGGTAGTTTTTACATTGCTCCGGTAGGCAGCTGAAAGACACCACAAAAGTTGTTCTACCTGCTTTCTGGGCTGAGATGGGGAATCGCTGAATTTTGGAGTCGGCCGGTGACAAAATGTTCCAAACACACCCCATGCACAACTCCACCGGGGAAGGTGCCAGGCAGGAGTTCTCTTGGTAGTTTTTACACTACCTTGGTAGGCATTTGAAAGACACCACAAAAGTTGTTCTACCTGCTTTCTGGGCTGAGATGGGGAATCGCTGAATTTTGGACTCGGCCGGTGACAAAATGTTCCAAACACACCCCCTGCACAACTCCACCGGGGAAGGTGCCAGACAGGAGTTCTCTTAGTAGTTTTTACACTACCTTGGTAGGCAGCTGAAAGGCACCACAAAAGTTGTTCTACCTGCTTTCTGGGCTGAGATGGGGAACCGCTGAATTTTGGAGTCGGCCGGTGACAAAATGTTCCAAACACACCCCATGCACAACTCCACCGGGGAAGGTGCCAGGCAGGAGTTCTCTTGGTAGTTTTTACACTACCTTGGTAGGCATCTGAAAGACACCACAAAAGTTGTTCTACCTGCTTTCTGGGCTGAGATGGGGAACCGCTGAATTTTGGAGTCGGGCGGTGACAAAATGTTCCAAACACACCCCATGCACAACTCCACTAGCGAAGGTGCCAGGGACGAGCTCTGTTGGTAGTTTTTACATTGCTCCGGTAGGCATCAAAAGGACACCACAAAAGTTGTTCTACCTGCTTTCTGGGCTGAGATGGGGAATCGCTGAATTTTGGACTCGGCCGGTGACAAAATGTTCCAAAGACACCCCATGCACAACTCCACCGGGGAAGGTGCCAGGCAGGAGTTCTCTTGGTAGTTTTTACACTACCTTGGTAGGCATTTGAAAGGCACCACAAAAGTTGTTCTACCTGCTTTCTGGGCTGAGATGGGGAACCGCTGAATTTTGGAGTCGGCTGGTGACAAAATGTTCCAAACACACCCCATGCACAACTCCACCGGGGAAGGTGCCAGACAGGAGTTCTCCTGGTAGTTTTTACATTGCTCCGGTAGGCAGCTGAAAGACACCACAAAAGTTGTTCTACCTGCTTTCTGGGCTGAGATGGGGAACCGCTGAATTTTGGACTCGGCCAGTGACAAAATGTTCCAAAGACACCCCATGCACAACTCCACCGGGGAAGGTGCCAGACAGGAGTTCTCCTGGTAGATTTTACACTACCTTGGTAGGGAGCTGAAAGGCAGCACAAAAGTTGTTCTACCTGCTTTCTGGGCTCAGATGGGGAATCGCTGAATTTTGGACTCGGCCGGTGACAAAATGTTCCAAACACACCCCCTGCACAACTCCACCGGGGAAGGTGCCAGACAGGAGTTCTCCTGGTAGTTTTTACACTACCTTGGTAGGCACCTGAATGGCACCACAAAAGTTGTTCTACCTGCTTTCTGGGCTGAGATGGGGAATCGCTGAATTTTGGACTCGGCCGGTGACAAAATGTTCCAAAGACACCCCATGCACAACTCCACCGGGGAAGGTGCCAGACAGGAGTTCTCCTGGTAGTTTTTACATTGCTCCGGTAGGCAGCTGAAAGACACCACAAAAGTTGTTCTACCTGCTTTCTGGGCTGAGATGAGGAACCGCTGAATTTTGGACTTGGCCGGTGACAAAATGTTCCAAACACACCCCCTGCACAACTCCACCGGGGAAGGTGCCAGACAGGAGTTCTCTTAGTAGTTTTTACACTACCTTGGTAGGCAGCTGAAAGGCACCACAAAAGTTGTTCTACCTGCTTTCTGGGCTGAGATGGGGAACCGCTGAATTTTGGAGTCGGCCGGTGACAAAATGTTCCAAACACACCCAATGCACAACTCCACTAGCGAAGGTGCCAGACAAGAGTTCTCCTGGTAGTTTTTACACTACCTTGGTAGGCACCTGAAAGACACGACAAAAGTTGTTCTACCTGCTTTCTGGGCTGAGATGGGGAACCGCTGAATTTTTGGACTCGGCCGGTGACAAAATGTTCCAAACACACCCCATGCACAACTCCACCGGGGAAGGTGCCAGACAGGAGTTCTCCTGGTAGTTTTTACACTACCTTGGTAGGCAGCTGAAAGGCACCACAAAAGTTGTTCTACCTGCTTTCTGGGCTGAGATGGGGAACCGCTGAATTTTGGACTCGGCTGGTGACAAAATGTTCCGAACACACCCCATGCACAACTCCACCGGGGAAGGTGCCAGACAGGAGTTCTCCTGGTAGTTTTTACATTGCTCCGGTAGGCAGCTGAAAGACACCACAAAAGTTGTTCTACCTGCTTTCTGGGCTGAGATGGGGAATCGCTGAATTTTGGAGTCGGCCGGTGACAAAATGTTCCAAACACACCCCCTGCACAACTCCACCGGGGAAGGTGCCAGGCAGGAGTTCTCTTGGTAGTTTTTACACTACCTTGGTAGGCATTTGAAAGACACCACAAAAGTTGTTCTACCTGCTTTCTGGGCTGAGATGGGGAATCGCTGAATTTTGGACTCGGCCGGTGACAAAATGTTCCAAACACACCCCCTGCACAACTCCACCGGGGAAGGTGCCAGACAGGAGTTCTCTTAGTAGTTTTTACACTACCTTGGTAGGCAGCTGAAAGGCACCACAAAAGTTGTTCTACCTGCTTTCTGGGCTGAGATGGGGAACCGCTGAATTTTGGAGTCGGCCGGTGACAAAATGTTCCAAACACACCCCATGCACAACTCCACCGGGGAAGGTGCCAGGCAGGAGTTCTCTTGGTAGTTTTTACACTACCTTGGTAGGCATCTGAAAGACACCACAAAAGTTGTTCTACCTGCTTTCTGGGCTGAGATGGGGAACCGCTGAATTTTGGAGTCGGGCGGTGACAAAATGTTCCAAACACACCCCATGCACAACTCCACTAGCGAAGGTGCCAGGGACGAGCTCTGTTGGTAGTTTTTACATTGCTCCGGTAGGCATCAAAAGGACACCACAAAAGTTGTTCTACCTGCTTTCTGGGCTGAGATGGGGAATCGCTGAATTTTGGACTCGGCCGGTGACAAAATGTTCCAAAGACACCCCATGCACAACTCCACCGGGGAAGGTGCCAGGCAGGAGTTCTCTTGGTAGTTTTTACACTACCTTGGTAGGCAGCTGAAAGGCACCACAAAAGTTGTTCTACCTGCTTTCTGGGCTGAGATGGGGAACCGCTGAATTTTGGAGTCGGCTGGTGACAAAATGTTCCAAACACACCCCATGCACAACTCCACCGGGGAAGGTGCCAGACAGGAGTTCTCCTGGTAGTTTTTACATTGCTCCGGTAGGCAGCTGAAAGACACCACAAAAGTTGTTCTACCTGCTTTCTGGGCTGAGATGGGGAACCGCTGAATTTTGGACTCGGCCAGTGACAAAATGTTCCAAAGACACCCCATGCACAACTCCACCGGGGAAGGTGCCAGACAGGAGTTCTCCTGGTAGATTTTACACTACCTTGGTAGGGAGCTGAAAGGCAGCACAAAAGTTGTTCTACCTGCTTTCTGGGCTGAGATGGGGAATCGCTGAATTTTGGACTCGGCCGGTGACAAAATGTTCCAAAGACACCCCATGCACAACTCCACCGGGGAAGGTGCCAGACAGGAGTTCTCCTGGTAGTTTTTACACTACCTTGGTAGGCACCTGAATGGCACCACAAAAGTTGTTCTACCTGCTTTCTGGGCTGAGATGGGGAATCGCTGAATTTTGGACTCGGCCGGTGACAAAATGTTCCAAAGACACCCCCTGCACAACTCCACCGGGGAAGGTGCCAGACAGGAGTTCTCCTGGTAGATTTTACACTACCTTGGTAGGCATCTGAAAGGCAGCACAAAAGTTTTTCTACCTGCTTTCTGGGCTGAGATGGGGAAACGCTGAATTTTGGACTCGGCTGGTGACAAAATGTTCCAAAGACACCCCCTGCACAACTCCACCGGGGAAGGTGCCAGGCAGGAGTTCTCTTGGTAGTTTTTACACTACCTTGGTAGGCATTTGAAAGGCACCACAAAAGTTGTTCTACCTGCTTTCTGGGCTGAGATGGGGAATCGCTGAATTTTGGACTCGGCCGGTGACAAAATGTTCCAAACACACCTCATGCACAACTCCACCGGGGAAGGTGCCAGACAGGAGTTCTCTTGGTAGTTTTTACACTACCTTGGTAGGCAGCTGAAAGGCACCACAAAAGTTGTTCTACCTGCTTTCTGGGCTGAGATGGGGAACCGCTGAATTTTGGAGTCGGCCGGTGACAAAATGTTCCAAACACACCCCATGCACAACTCCACCGGGGAAGGTGCCAGGCAGGAGTTCTCTTGGTAGTTTTTACACTACCTTGGTAGGCATCTGAAAGGCACCACAAAAGTTGTTCTACCTGCTTTCTGGGCTGAGATGGGGAATCGCTGAATTTTGGACTCGGCCGGTGACAAAATGTTCCAAACACACCCCCTGCACAACTCCACCGGGGAAGGTGCCAGACAGGAGTTCTCCTGGTAGTTTTTACATTGCTCCGGTAGGCATCTGAAAGACACCACAAAAGTTGTTCTACCTGCTTTCTGGGCTGAGATGGGGAAACGCTGAATTTTGGACTCGGCCGGTGACAAAATGTTCCAAAGACACCCCATGCACAACTCCACCGGGGAAGGTGCCAGGCAGGAGTTCTCCTGTAGTTTTTACATTGCTCCGGTAGGCACCTGAAAGACACCACAAAAGTTGTTCTACCTGCTTTCTGGGCTGAGATGGGGAACCGCTGAATTTTGGAGTCGGCCGGTGACAAAATGTTCCAAACACACCCCCTGCACAACTCCACCGGGGAAGGTGCCAGACAGGAGTTCTCTTGGTAGATTTTACACTACCTTGGTAGGGAGCTGAAAGGCACCACAAAAGTTGTTCTACCTGCTTTCTGGGCTGAGATGGGGAATCGCTGAATTTTGGACTCGGCCGGTGACAAAATGTTCCAAACACACCCCACGCACAACTCCACCGGGGAAGGTGCCAGACAGGAGTTCTCCTGGTAGATTTTACACTACCTTGGTAGGCAGCTGAAAGGCACCACAAAAGTTGTTCTACCTGCTTTCTGGGCTGAGATGGGGAACCGCTGAATTTTGGAGTCGGCCGGTGACAAAATGTTCCGAAAACACCCCATGCACAACTCCACTAGCGAAGGTGCCAGGGACGAGCTCTGTTGGTAGTTTTTACATTGCTCCGGTAGGCATCAAAAGGACACCACAAAAGTTGTTCTATCTGCTTTCTGGGCTGAGATGGGGAACCGCTGAATTTTGGACTCGGCTGGTGACAAAATGTTCCAAAGACACCCTATGCACAACTCCACCGGGGAAGGTGCCAGGCAGGAGTTCTCTTTGTAGTTTTTACACTACCTTGGTAGGCATTTGAAAGGCACCACAAAAGTTGTTCTACCTGCTTTCTGGGCTGAGATGGGGAACCGCTGAATTTTGGAGTCGGCTGGTGACAAAATGTTCCAAACACACCCCATGCACAACTCCACCGGGGAAGGTGCCAGACAGGAGTTCTCCTGGTAGTTTTTACATTGCTCCGGTAGGCAGCTGAAAGACACCACAAAAGTTGTTCTACCTGCTTTCTGGGCTGAGATGAGGAACCGCTGAATTTTGGACTCGGCCGGTGACAAAATGTTCCAAACACACCCCCTGCACAACTCCACCGGGGAAGGTGCCAGACAGGAGTTCTCTTAGTAGTTTTTACACTACCTTGGTAGGCAGCTGAAAGGCACCACAAAAGTTGTTCTACCTGCTTTCTGGGCTGAGATGGGGAACCGCTGAATTTTGGAGTCGGCCGGTGACAAAATGTTCCAAACACACCCCATGCACAACTCCACTAGCGAAGGTGCCAGACAAGAGTTCTCCTGGTAGTTTTTACACTACCTTGGTAGGCACCTGAAAGGCACCACAAAAGTTGTTCTACCTGCTTTCTGGGCTGAGATGGGGAACCGCTGAATTTTTGGACTCGGCCGGTGACAAAATGTTCCAAACACACCCCCTGCACAACTCCACCGGGGAAGGTGCCAGGCAGGAGTTCTCTTGGTAGTTTTTACACTACCTTGGTAGGCATTTGAAAGACACCACAAAAGTTGTTCTACCTGCTTTCTGGGCTGAGATGGGGAACCGCTGAATTTTTGGACTCGGCTGGTGACAAAATATTCCGAACACACCCCATGCACAACTCCACCGGGGAAGGTGCCAGACAGGAGTTCTCCTGTAGTTTTTACATTGCTCCGGTAGGCATCTGAAAGACACCACAAAAGTTGTTCTACCTGCTTTCTGGGCTGAGATGGGGAACCGCTGAATTTTGGAGTCGGGCGGTGACAAAATGTTCCAAACACACCCCATGCACAACTCCACTAGCGAAGGTGCCAGGGACGAGCTCTGTTGGTAGTTTTTACATTGCTCCGGTAGGCATCAAAAGGACACCACAAAAGTTGTTCTACCTGCTTTCTGGGCTGAGATGGGGAATCGCTGAATTTTGGACTCGGCCGGTGACAAAATGTTCCAAAGACACCCCCTGCACAACTCCACCGGGGAAGGTGCCAGGCAGGAGTTCTCTTGGTAGTTTTTACACTACCTTGGTAGGCATTTGAAAGGCACCACAAAAGTTGTTCTACCTGCTTTCTGGGCTGAGATGGGGAACCGCTGAATTTTGGAGTCGGCTGGTGACAAAATGTTCCAAACACACCCCATGCACAACTCCACCGGGGAAGGTGCCAGACAGGAGTTCTCCTGGTAGTTTTTACATTGCTCCGGTAGGCATCTGAAAGACACCACAAAAGTTGTTCTACCTGCTTTCTGGGCTGAGATGGGGAACCGCTGAATTTTGGACTCGGCCAGTGACAAAATGTTCCAAAGACACCCCATGCACAACTCCACCGGGGAAGGTGCCAGACAGGAGTTCTCCTGGTAGATTTTACACTACCTTGGTAGGGAGCTGCAAGGCAGCACAAAAGTTGTTCTACCTGCTTTCTGGGCTGAGATGGGGAATCGCTGAATTTTGGACTCGGCCGGTGACAAAATGTTCCAAACACACCCCCTGCACAACTCCACCGGGGAAGGTGCCAGACAGGAGTTCTCTTAGTAGTTTTAACACTACCTTGGTAGGCATCTGAAAGACAAGACAAAAGTTGTTCTACCTGCTTTCTGGGCTGAGATGGGGAACCGCTGAATTTTGGAGTCGGCCGGTGACAAAATGTTCCAAACACACCCCATGCACAACTCCACTAGCGAAGGTGCCAGACAAGAGTTCTCCTGGTAGTTTTTACACTACCTTGGTAGGCACCTGAAAGGCACCACAAAAGTTGTTCTACCTGCTTTCTGGGCTGAGATGGGGAACCGCTGAATTTTTGGACTCGGCCGGTGACAAAATGTTCCAAACACACCCCCTGCACAACTCCACCGGGGAAGGTGCCAGGCAGGAGTTCTCTTGGTAGTTTTTACACTACCTTGGTAGGCATTTGAAAGACACCACAAAAGTTGTTCTACCTGCTTTCTGGGCTGAGATGGGGAACCGCTGAATTTTGGAGTCGGCTGGTGACAAAATATTCCGAACACACCCCATGCACAACTCCACCGGGGAAGGTGCCAGACAGGAGTTCTCCTGTAGTTTTTACATTGCTCCGGTAGGCATCTGAAAGACACCACAAAAGTTGTTCTACCTGCTTTCTGGGCTGAGATGGGGAACCGCTGAATTTTGGAGTCGGCCGGTGACAAAATGTTCCAAAGACACCCCATGCACAACTCCACCGGGGAAGGTGCCAGACAAGCGTTCTCTTGATAGTTTTTACACTACCTTGGTAGGCATCTGAAAGACACCACAAAAGTTGTTCTACCTGCTTTCTGGGCTGAGATGGGGAACCGCTGAATTTTGGAGTCGGGCGGTGACAAAATGTTCCAAACACACCCCATGCACAACTCCACTAGCGAAGGTGCCAGGGACGAGCTCTGTTGGTAGTTTTTACATTGCTCCGGTAGGCATCAAAAGGACACCACAAAAGTTGTTCTACCTGCTTTCTGGGCTGAGATGGGGAATCGCTGAATTTTGGACTCGGCCGGTGACAAAATGTTCCAAAGACACCCCCTGCACAACTCCACCGGGGAAGGTGCCAGGCAGGAGTTCTCTTGGTAGTTTTTACACTACCTTGGTAGGCATTTGAAAGGCACCACAAAAGTTGTTCTACCTGCTTTCTGGGCTGAGATGGGGAACCGCTGAATTTTGGAGTCGGCTGGTGACAAAATGTTCCAAACACACCCCATGCACAACTCCACCGGGGAAGGTGCCAGACAGGAGTTCTCCTGGTAGTTTTTACATTGCTCCGGTAGGCATCTGAAAGACACCACAAAAGTTGTTCTACCTGCTTTCTGGGCTGAGATGGGGAAACGCTGAATTTTGGACTCGGCCAGTGACAAAATGTTCCAAAGACACCCCATGCACAACTCCACCGGGGAAGGTGCCAGACAGGAGTTCTCCTGGTAGATTTTACACTACCTTGGTAGGGAGCTGCAAGGCAGCACAAAAGTTGTTCTACCTGCTTTCTGGGCTGAGATGGGGAATCGCTGAATTTTGGACTCGGCCGGTGACAAAATGTTCCAAACACACCCCCTGCACAACTCCACCGGGGAAGGTGCCAGACAGGAGTTCTCTTGGTAGATTTTACACTACCTTGGTAGGGAGCTGAAAGGCAGCACAAAAGTTGTTCTACCTGCTTTCTGGGCTGAGATGGGGAATCGCTGAATTTTGGACTCGGCCGGTGACAAAATGTTCCAAACACACCCCCTGCACAACTCCACCGGGGAAGGTGCCAGACAGGAGTTCTCCTGGTAGTTTTTACACTACCTTGGTAGGCACCTGAAAGGCACCACAAAAGTTGTTCTACCTGCTTTCTGGGCTGAGATGGGGAACCGCTGAATTTTGGAGTCGGCCGGTGACAAAATGTTCCGAACACACCCCATGCACAACTCCACTAGCGAAGGTGCCAGGGACGAGCTCTGTTGGTAGTTTTTACATTGCTCCGGTAGGCATCAAAAGGACACCACAAAAGTTGTTCTACCTGCTTTCTGGGCTGAGATGGGGAATCGCTGAATTTTGGACTCGGCCGGTGACAAAATGTTCCAAACACACCCCATGCACAACTCCACCGGGGAAGGTGCCAGGCAGGAGTTCTCTTGGTAGTTTTTACACTACCTTGGTAGGCATTTGAAAGGCACCACAAAAGTTGTTCTACCTGCTTTCTGGGCTGAGATGGGGAATCGCTGAATTTTGGAGTCGGCTGGTGACAAAATGTTCCAAACACACCCCATGCACAACTCCACCGGGGAAGGTGCCAGACAGGAGTTCTCCTGGTAGTTTTTACATTGCTCCGGTAGGCATCTGAAAGACACCACAAAAGTTGTTCTACCTGCTTTCTGGGCTGAGATGGGGAAACGCTGAATTTTGGACTCGGCCGGTGACAAAATGTTCCAAAGACACCCCATGCACAACTCCACCGGGGAAGGTGCCAGACAGGAGTTCTCCTGGTAGTTTTTACACTACCTTGGTAGGCACCTGAAAGGCACCACAAAAGTTGTTCTACCTGCTTTCTGGGCTGAGATGGGGAACCGCTGAATTTTGGACTCGGCCGGTGACAAAATGTTCCAAACACACCCCATGCACAACTCCACCGGGGAAGGTGCCAGGCAGGAGTTCTCCTGGTAGTTTTTACACTACCTTGGTAGGCATCTGAAAGACACCACAAAAGTTGTTCTACCTGCTTTCTGGGCTGAGATGGGGAACCGCTGAATTTTGGAGTCGGGCGGTGACAAAATGTTCCAAACACACCCCATGCACAACTCCACCGGGGAAGGTGCCAGGCAGGAGTTCTCTTGGTAGTTTTTACACTACCTTGGTAGGCAGCTGAAAGGCACCACAAAAGTTGTTCTACCTGCTTTCTGGGCTGAGATGGGGAACCGCTGAATTTTGGACTCGGCTGGTGACAAAATGTTCCGAACACACCCCATGCACAACTCCACCGGGGAAGGTGCCAGACAGGAGTTCTCCTGTAGTTTTTACATTGCTCCGGTAGGCAGCTGAAAGACACCACAAAAGTTGTTCTACCTGCTTTCTGGGCTGAGATGGGGAATCGCTGAATTTTGGACTCGGCCGGTGACAAAATGTTCCAAAGACACCCCATGCACAACTCCACCGGGGAATGTGCCAGACAAGCGTTCTCTTGATAGTTTTTACACTACCTTGGTAGGCATCTGAAAGACACCACAAAAGTTGTTCTACCTGCTTTCTGGGCTGAGATGGGGAACCGCTGAATTTTGGAGTTGGGCGGTGACAAAATGTTCCAAACACACCCCATGCACAACTCCACTAGCGAAGGTGCCAGGGACGAGCTCTGTTGGTAGTTTTTACATTGCTCCGGTAGGCATCAAAAGGACACCACAAAAGTTGTTCTACCTGCTTTCTGGGCTGAGATGGGGAATCGCTGAATTTTGGACTCGGCCGGTGACAAAATGTTCCAAAGACACCCCATGCACAACTCCACCGGGGAAGGTGCCAGGCAGGAGTTCTCTTGGTAGTTTTTACACTACCTTGGTAGGCATTTGAAAGGCACCACAAAAGTTGTTCTACCTGCTTTCTGGGCTGAGATGGGGAACCGCTGAATTTTGGAGTCGGCTGGTGACAAAATGTTCCAAACACACCCCATGCACAACTCCACCGGGGAAGGTGCCAGACAGGAGTTCTCCTGGTAGTTTTTACATTGCTCCGGTAGGCAGCTGAAAGACACCACAAAAGTTGTTCTACCTGCTTTCTGGGCTGAGATGAGGAACCGCTGAATTTTGGACTCGGCCGGTGACAAAATGTTCCAAACACACCCCCTGCACAACTCCACCGGGGAAGGTGCCAGACAGGAGTTCTCTTGGTAGTTTTTACACTACCTTGGTAGGCAGCTGAAAGGCACCACAAAAGTTGTTCTACCTGCTTTCTGGGCTGAGATGGGGATCCGCTGAATTTTGGAGTCGGCCGGTGACAAAATGTTCCAAACACACCCAATGCACAACTCCACTAGCGAAGGTGCCAGACAGGAGTTCTCCTGGTAGTTTTTACACTACCTTGGTAGGCACCTGAAAGGCACCACAAAAGTTGTTCTACCTGCTTTCTGGGCTGAGATGGGGAACTGCTGAATTTTTGGACTCGGCCGGTGACAAAATGTTCCAAACACACCCCCTGCACAACTCCACCGGGGAAGGTGCCAGGCAGGAGTTCTCTTGGTGGTTTTTACACTACCTTGGTAGGCATTTGAAAGACACCACAAAAGTTGTTCTACCTGCTTTCTGGGCTGAGATGGGGAACCGCTGAATTTTTGGACTCGGCTGGTGACAAAATATTCCGAACACACCCCATGCACAACTCCACCGGGGAAGGTGCCAGACAGGAGTTCTCCTGTAGTTTTTACATTGCTCCGGTAGGCATCTGAAAGACACCACAAAAGTTGTTCTACCTGCTTTCTGGGCTGAGATGGGGAAACGCTGAATTTTGGAGTCGGCCGGTGACAAAATGTTCCAAACACACCCCCTGCACAACTCCACCGGGGAAGGTGCCAGACAGGAGTTCTCCTGGTAGTTTTTACACTACCTTGGTAGGCAGCTGAAAGGCACCACAAAAGTTGTTCTACCTGCTTTCTGGGCTGAGATGGGGAATCGCTGAATTTTGGACTCGGCTGGTGACAAAATGTTCCGAACACACCCCATGCACAACTCCACCGGGGAAGGTGCCAGACAGGAGTTCTCCTGGTAGTTTTTACATTGCTCCGGTAGGCAGCTGAAAGACACCACAAAAGTTGTTCTACCTGCTTTCTGGGCTGAGATGGGGAATCGCTGAATTTTGGAGTCGGCCGGTGACAAAATGTTCCAAACACACCCCATGCACAACTCCACTAGCGAAGGTGCCAGGGACGAGCTCTGTTGGTAGTTTTTACATTGCTCTGGTAGGCATCAAAAGGACACCACAAAAGTTGTTCTACCTGCTTTCTGGGCTGAGATGGGGAACCGCTGAATTTTGGAGTCAGCTGGTGACAAAATGTTCCAAACACACCCCCTGCACAACTCCACCGGGGAAGGTGCCAGACAGGAGTTCTCCTGGTAGTTTTTACATTGCTCCGGTAGGCAGCTGAAAGACACCACAAAAGTTGTTCTACCTGCTTTCTGGGCTGAGATGGGGAACCGCTGAATTTTGGACTCGGCCAGTGACAAAATGTTCCAAAGACACCCCATGCACAACTCCACCGGGGAAGGTGCCAGACAGGAGTTCTCTTGGTAGATTTTACACTACCTTGGTAGGGAGCTGAAAGGCAGCACAAAAGTTGTTCTACCTGCTTTCTGGGCTGAGATGGGGAATCGCTGAATTTTGGACTCGGCCGGTGACAAAATGTTCCAAACACACCCCCTGCACAACTCCACCGGGGAAGGTGCCAGACAGGAGTTCTCCTGGTAGTTTTTACACTACCTTGGTAGGCACCTGAATGGCACCACAAAAGTTGTTCTACCTGCTTTCTGGGCTGAGATGGGGAATCGCTGAATTTTGGACTCGGCCGGTGACAAAATGTTCCAAAGACACCCCATGCACAACTCCACCGGGGAAGGTGCCAGACAGGAGTTCTCTTGGTAGATTTTACACTACCTTGGTAGGCATCTGAAAGGCAGCACAAAAGTTTTTCTACCTGCTTTCTGGGCTGAGATGGGGAAACGCTGAATTTTGGACTCGGCTGGTGACAAAATGTTCCAAAGACACCCCCTGCACAACTCCACCGGGGAAGGTGCCAGGCAGGAGTTCTCTTGGTAGTTTTTACACTACCTTGGTAGGCATTTGAAAGGCACCACAAAAGTTGTTCTACCTGCTTTCTGGGCTGAGATGGGGAACCGCTGAATTTTGGAGTCGGGCGGTGACAAAATGTTCCAAACACACCCCATGCACAACTCCACCGGGGAAGGTGCCAGGCAGGAGTTCTCTTGGTAGTTTTTACACTACCTTGGTAGGCAGCTGAAAGGCACCACAAAAGTTGTTCTACCTGCTTTCTGGGCTGAGATGGGGAACCGCTGAATTTTGGACTCGGCTGGTGACAAAATGTTCCGAACACACCCCATGCACAACTCCACCGGGGAAGGTGCCAGACAGGAGTTCTCCTGTAGTTTTTACATTGCTCCGGTAGGCAGCTGAAAGACACCACAAAAGTTGTTCTACCTGCTTTCTGGGCTGAGATGGGGAATCGCTGAATTTTGGACTCGGCCGGTGACAAAATGTTCCAAAGACACCCCATGCACAACTCCACCGGGGAATGTGCCAGACAAGCGTTCTCTTGATAGTTTTTACACTACCTTGGTAGGCATCTGAAAGACACCACAAAAGTTGTTCTACCTGCTTTCTGGGCTGAGATGGGGAACCGCTGAATTTTGGAGTCGGGCGGTGACAAAATGTTCCAAACATACCCCATGCACAACTCCACTAGCGAAGGTGCCAGGGACGAGCTCTGTTGGTAGTTTTTACATTGCTCCGGTAGGCATCAAAAGGACACCACAAAAGTTGTTCTACCTGCTTTCTGGGCTGAGATGGGGAATCGCTGAATTTTGGACTCGGCCGGTGACAAAATGTTCCAAAGACACCCCATGCACAACTCCACCGGGGAAGGTGCCAGGCAGGAGTTCTCTTGGTAGTTTTTACACTACCTTGGTAGGCATTTGAAAGACACCACAAAAGTTGTTCTACCTGCTTTCTGGGCTGAGATGGGGAACCGCTGAATTTTGGAGTCGGCTGGTGACAAAATGTTCCAAACACACCCCATGCACAACTCCACCGGGGAAGGTGCCAGACAGGAGTTCTCCTGGTAGTTTTTACATTGCTCCGGTAGGCAGCTGAAAGACACCACAAAAGTTGTTCTACCTGCTTTCTGGGCTGAGATGAGGAACCGCTGAATTTTGGACTCGGCCGGTGACAAAATGTTCCAAACACACCCCCTGCACAACTCCACCGGGGAAGGTGCCAGACAGGAGTTCTCTTGGTAGTTTTTACACTACCTTGGTAGGCAGCTGAAAGGCACCACAAAAGTTGTTCTACCTGCTTTCTGGGCTGAGATGGGGATCCGCTGAATTTTGGAGTCGGCCGGTGACAAAATGTTCCAAACACACCCAATGCACAACTCCACTAGCGAAGGTGCCAGACAGGAGTTCTCCTGGTAGTTTTTACACTACCTTGGTAGGCACCTGAAAGGCACCACAAAAGTTGTTCTACCTGCTTTCTGGGCTGAGATGGGGAACTGCTGAATTTTTGGACTCGGCCGGTGACAAAATGTTCCAAACACACCCCCTGCACAACTCCACCGGGGAAGGTGCCAGGCAGGAGTTCTCTTGGTAGTTTTTACACTACCTTGGTAGGCATTTGAAAGACACCACAAAAGTTGTTCTACCTGCTTTCTGGGCTGAGATGGGGAACCGCTGAATTTTTGGACTCGGCTGGTGACAAAATATTCCGAACACACCCCATGCACAACTCCACCGGGGAAGGTGCCAGACAGGAGTTCTCCTGGTAGTTTTTACATTGCTCCGGTAGGCATCTGAAAGACACCACAAAAGTTGTTCTACCTGCTTTCTGGGCTGAGATGGGGAACCGCTGAATTTTGGAGTCGGCCGGTGACAAAATGTTCCAAACACACCCCCTGCACAACTCCACCGGGGAAGGTGCCAGACAGGAGTTCTCCTGGTAGTTTTTACACTACCTTGGTAGGCAGCTGAAAGGCACCACAAAAGTTGTTCTACCTGCTTTCTGGGCTGAGATGGGGAACCGCTGAATTTTGGACTCGGCTGGTGACAAAATGTTCCGAACACACCCCATGCACAACTCCACCGGGGAAGGTGCCAGACAGGAGTTCTCCTGGTAGTTTTTACATTGCTCCGGTAGGCATCTGAAAGACACCACAAAAGTTGTTCTACCTGCTTTCTGGGCTGAGATGGGGAATCGCTGAATTTTGGAGTCGGCCGGTGACAAAATGTTCCAAACACACCCCCTGCACAACTCCACCGGGGAAGGTGCCAGACAGGAGTTCTCCTGGTAGTTTTTACACTACCTTGGTAGGCATCTGAAAGACACCACAAAAGTTGTTCTACCTGCTTTCTGGGCTGAGATGGGGAATCGCTGAATTTTGGACTCGGCCGGTGACAAAATGTTCCAAACACACCCCCTGCACAACTCCACCGGGGAAGGTGCCAGACAGGAGTTCTCTTAGTAGTTTTTACACTACCTTGGTAGGCAGCTGAAAGGCACCACAAAAGTTGTTCTACCTGCTTTCTGGGCTGAGATGGGGAACCGCTGAATTTTGGAGTCGGCCGGTGACAAAATGTTCCAAACACACCCCATGCACAACTCCACCGGGGAAGGTGCCAGGCAGGAGTTCTCTTGGTAGTTTTTACACTACCTTGGTAGGCATCTGAAAGACACCACAAAAGTTGTTCTACCTGCTTTCTGGGCTGAGATGGGGAACCGCTGAATTTTGGAGTCGGGCGGTGACAAAATGTTCCAAACACACCCCATGCACAACTCCACTAGCGAAGGTGCCAGGGACGAGCTCTGTTGGTAGTTTTTACATTGCTCCGGTAGGCATCAAAAGGACACCACAAAAGTTGTTCTACCTGCTTTCTGGGCTGAGATGGGGAATCGCTGAATTTTGGACTCGGCCGGTGACAAAATGTTCCAAAGACACCCCATGCACAACTCCACCGGGGAAGGTGCCAGGCAGGAGTTCTCTTGGTAGTTTTTACACTACCTTGGTAGGCATTTGAAAGGCACCACAAAAGTTGTTCTACCTGCTTTCTGGGCTGAGATGGGGAACCGCTGAATTTTGGAGTCGGCTGGTGACAAAATGTTCCAAACACACCCCATGCACAACTCCACCGGGGAAGGTGCCAGACAGGAGTTCTCCTGGTAGTTTTTACATTGCTCCGGTAGGCAGCTGAAAGACACCACAAAAGTTGTTCTACCTGCTTTCTGGGCTGAGATGGGGAACCGCTGAATTTTGGACTCGGCCAGTGACAAAATGTTCCAAAGACACCCCATGCACAACTCCACCGGGGAAGGTGCCAGACAGGAGTTCTCCTGGTAGATTTTACACTACCTTGGTAGGGAGCTGAAAGGCAGCACAAAAGTTGTTCTACCTGCTTTCTGGGCTGAGATGGGGAATCGCTGAATTTTGGACTCGGCCGGTGACAAAATGTTCCAAACACACCCCCTGCACAACTCCACCGGGGAAGGTGCCAGACAGGAGTTCTCCTGGTAGTTTTTACACTACCTTGGTAGGCAGCTGAATGGCACCACAAAAGTTGTTCTACCTGCTTTCTGGGCTGAGATGGGGAATCGCTGAATTTTGGACTCGGCCGGTGACAAAATGTTCCAAAGACACCCCATGCACAACTCCACCGGGGAAGGTGCCAGACAGGAGTTCTCTTGGTAGATTTTACACTACCTTGGTAGGCATCTGAAAGGCAGCACAAAAGTTTTTCTACCTGCTTTCTGGGCTGAGATGGGGAAACGCTGAATTTTGGACTCGGCTGGTGACAAAATGTTCCAAAGACACCCCCTGCACAACTCCACCGGGGAAGGTGCCAGGCAGGAGTTCTCTTGGTAGTTTTTACACTACCTTGGTAGGCATTTGAAAGGCACCACAAAAGTTGTTCTACCTGCTTTCTGGGCTGAGATGGGGAATCGCTGAATTTTGGACTCGGCCGGTGACAAAATGTTCCAAACACACCTCATGCACAACTCCACCGGGGAAGGTGCCAGACAGGAGTTCTCTTGGTAGTTTTTACACTACCTTGGTAGGCAGCTGAAAGGCACCACAAAAGTTGTTCTACCTGCTTTCTGGGCTGAGATGGGGAACCGCTGAATTTTGGAGTCGGCCGGTGACAAAATGTTCCAAACACACCCCATGCACAACTCCACCGGGGAAGGTGCCAGACAGGAGTTCTCTTGGTAGATTTTACACTACCTTGGTAGGGAGCTGAAAGGCAGCACAAAAGTTGTTCTACCTGCTTTCTGGGCTGAGATGGGGAATCGCTGAATTTTGGACTCGGCCGGTGACAAAATGTTCCAAACACACCCCCTGCACAACTCCACCGGGGAAGGTGCCAGACAGGAGTTCTCCTGGTAGTTTTTACACTACCTTGGTAGGCAGCTGAAAGGCACCACAAAAGTTGTTCTACCTGCTTTCTGGGCTGAGATGGGGAACCGCTGAATTTTGGAGTCGGCCGGTGACAAAATGTTCCGAACACACCCCATGCACAACTCCACTAGCGAAGGTGCCAGGGACGAGCTCTGTTGGTAGTTTTTACATTGCTCCGGTAGGCATCAAAAGGACACCACAAAAGTTGTTCTATCTGCTTTCTGGGCTGAGATGGGGAATCGCTGAATTTTGGACTCGGCCGGTGACAAAATGTTCCAAAGACACCCTATGCACAACTCCACCGGGGAAGGTGCCAGGCAGGAGTTCTCTTTGTAGTTTTTACACTACCTTGGTAGGCATTTGAAAGGCACCACAAAAGTTGTTCTACCTGCTTTCTGGGCTGAGATGGGGAACCGCTGAATTTTGGAGTCGGCTGGTGACAAAATGTTCCAAACACACCCCATGCACAACTCCACCGGGGAAGGTGCCAGACAGGAGTTCTCCTGGTAGTTTTTACATTGCTCCGGTAGGCAGCTGAAAGACACCACAAAAGTTGTTCTACCTGCTTTCTGGGCTGAGATGAGGAACCGCTGAATTTTGGACTCGGCCGGTGACAAAATGTTCCAAACACACCCCCTGCACAACTCCACCGGGGAAGGTGCCAGACAGGAGTTCTCTTAGTAGTTTTTACACTACCTTGGTAGGCAGCTGAAAGGCACCACAAAAGTTGTTCTACCTGCTTTCTGGGCTGAGATGGGGAACCGCTGAATTTTGGACTCGGCCGGTGACAAAATGTTCCAAACACACCCAATGCACAACTCCACTAGCGAAGGTGCCAGACAAGAGTTCTCCTGGTAGTTTTTACACTACCTTGGTAGGCAGCTGAAAGGCACCACAAAAGTTGTTCTACCTGCTTTCTGGGCTGAGATGGGGAACCGCTGAATTTTTGGACTCGGCCGGTGACAAAATGTTCCAAACACACCCCCTGCACAACTCCACCGGGGAAGGTGCCAGGCAGGAGTTCTCTTGGTAGTTTTTACACTACCTTGGTAGGCATTTGAAAGACACCACAAAAGTTGTTCTACCTGCTTTCTGGGCTGAGATGGGGAACCGCTGAATTTTTGGACTCGGCTGGTGACAAAATATTCCGAACACACCCCATGCACAACTCCACCGGGGAAGGTGCCAGACAGGAGTTCTCCTGTAGTTTTTACATTGCTCCGGTAGGCATCTGAAAGACACCACAAAAGTTGTTCTACCTGCTTTCTGGGCTGAGATGGGGAACCGCTGAATTTTGGAGTCGGCCGGTGACAAAATGTTCCAAAGACACCCCATGCACAACTCCACCGGGGAAGGTGCCAGACAAGCGTTCTCTTGATAGTTTTTACACTACCTTGGTAGGCATCTGAAAGACACCACAAAAGTTGTTCTACCTGCTTTCTGGGCTGAGATGGGGAACCGCTGAATTTTGGAGTCGGGCGGTGACAAAATGTTCCAAACACACCCCATGCACAACTCCACTAGCGAAGGTGCCAGGGACGAGCTCTGTTGGTAGTTTTTACATTGGTCCGGTAGGAATCAAAAGGACACCACAAAAGTTGTTCTACCTGCTTTCTGGGCTGAGATGGGGAACCGCTGAATTTTGGAGTCGGCTGGTGACAAAATGTTCCAAACACACCCCATGCACAACTCCACCGGGGAAGGTGCCAGACAGGAGTTCTCCTGGTAGTTTTTACATTGCTCCGGTAGGCATCTGAAAGACACCACAAAAGTTGTTCTACCTGCTTTCTGGGCTGAGATGGGGAACCGCTGAATTTTGGAGTCGGCCAGTGACAAAATGTTCCAAAGACACCCCATGCACAACTCCACCGGGGAAGGTGCCAGACAGGAGTTCTCCTGGTAGATTTTACACTACCTTGGTAGGGAGCTGCAAGGCAGCACAAAAGTTGTTCTACCTGCTTTCTGGGCTGAGATGGGGAATCGCTGAATTTTGGACTCGGCCGGTGACAAAATGTTCCAAACACACCCCCTGCACAACTCCACCGGGGAAGGTGCCAGACAGGAGTTCTCTTGGTAGATTTTACACTACCTTGGTAGGGAGCTGAAAGGCAGCACAAAAGTTGTTCTACCTGCTTTCTGGGCTGAGATGGGGAATCGCTGAATTTTGGACTCGGCCGGTGACAAAATGTTCCAAACACACCCCCTGCACAACTCCACCGGGGAAGGTGCCAGACAGGAGTTCTCCTGGTAGTTTTTACACTACCTTGGTAGGCACCTGAAAGGCACCACAAAAGTTGTTCTACCTGCTTTCTGGGCTGAGATGGGGAACCGCTGAATTTTGGAGTCGGCCGGTGACAAAATGTTCCGAACACACCCCATGCACAACTCCACTAGCGAAGGTGCCAGGGACGAGCTCTGTTGGTAGTTTTTACATTGCTCCGGTAGGCATCAAAAGGACACCACAAAAGTTGTTCTACCTGCTTTCTGGGCTGAGATGGGGAATCGCTGAATTTTGGACTCGGCCGGTGACAAAATGTTCCAAAGACACCCCATGCACAACTCCACCGGGGAAGGTGCCAGGCAGGAGTTCTCTTGGTAGTTTTTACACTACCTTGGTAGGCATTTGAAAGGCACCACAAAAGTTGTTCTACCTGCTTTCTGGGCTGAGATGGGGAATCGCTGAATTTTGGAGTCGGCTGGTGACAAAATGTTCCAAACACACCCCATGCACAACTCCACCGGGGAAGGTGCCAGACAGGAGTTCTCCTGGTAGTTTTTACATTGCTCCGGTAGGCAGCTGAAAGACACCACAAAAGTTGTTCTACCTGCTTTCTGGGCTGAGATGGGGAACCGCTGAATTTTGGACTCGGCCAGTGACAAAATGTTCCAAAGACACCCCATGCACAACTCCACTAGCGAAGGTGCCAGACAGGAGTTCTCCTGGTAGTTTTTACACTACCTTGGTAGGCACCTGAAAGGCACCACAAAAGTTGTTCTACCTGCTTTCTGGGCTGAGATGGGGAACCGCTGAATTTTGGACTCGGCCGGTGACAAAATGTTCCAAACACACCCCATGCACAACTCCACCGGGGAAGGTGCCAGGCAGGAGTTCTCTTGGTAGTTTTTACACTACCTTGGTAGGCATCTGAAAGACACCACAAAAGTTGTTCTACCTGCTTTCTGGGCTGAGATGGGGAACCGCTGAATTTTGGAGTCGGCCGGTGACAAAATGTTCCAAACACACCCAATGCACAACTCCACTAGCGATGGTGCCAGACAGGAGTTCTCCTGGTAGTTTTTACACTACCTTGGTAGGCATCTGAAAGGCACCACAAAAGTTGTTCTACCTGCTTTCTGGGCTGAGATGGGGAATCGCTGAATTTTGGACTCGGCCGGTGACAAAATGTTCCAAACACACCCCCTGCACAACTCCACCGGGGAAGGTGCCAGACAGGAGTTCTCCTGGTAGTTTTTACATTGCTCCGGTAGGCATCTGAAAGACACCACAAAAGTTGTTCTACCTGCTTTCTGGGCTGAGATGGGGAAACGCTGAATTTTGGACTCGGCCGGTGACAAAATGTTCCAAACACACCCCATGCACAACTCCACCGGGGAAGGTGCCAGACAGGAGTTCTCCTGTAGTTTTTACATTGCTCCGGTAGGCATCTGAAAGACACCACAAAAGTTGTTCTACCTGCTTTCTGGGCTGAGATGGGGAAACGCTGAATTTTGGACTCGGCTGGTGACAAAATGTTCCAAACACAACCCATGCACAACTCCACCGGGGAAGGTGCCAGACAGGAGTTCTCCTGGTAGATTTTACACTACCTTGGTAGGGAGCTGAAAGGCAGCACAAAAGTTGTTCTACCTGCTTTCTGGGCTGAGATGGGGAATCGCTGAATTTTGGACTCGGCCGGTGACAAAATGTTCCAAACACACCCCATGCACAACTCCACCGGGGAAGGTGCCAGACAGGAGTTCTCTTGGTAGTTTTTACACTACCTTGGTAGGCAGCTGAAAGGCACCACAAAAGTTGTTCTACCTGCTTTCTGGGCTGAGATGGGGAACCGCTGAATTTTGGAGTCGGCCGGTGACAAAATGTTCCAAAGACACCCCATGCACAACTCCACTAGCGAAGGTGCCAGGGATGAGCTCTGTTGGTAGTTTTTACATTGCTCCGGTAGGCATCAAAAGGACACCACAAAAGTTGTTCTACCTGCTTTCTGGGCTGAGATGGGGAATCGCTGAATTTTGGACTCGGCCGGTGACAAAATGTTCCAAAGACACCCCATGCACAACTCCACCGGGGAAGGTGCCAGGCAGGAGTTCTCTTGGTAGTTTTTACACTACCTTGGTAGGCATTTGAAAGGCACCACAAAAGTTGTTCTACCTGCTTTCTGGGCTGAGATGGGGAACCGCTGAATTTTGGAGTCGGCTGGTGACAAAATGTTCCAAACACACCCCATGCACAACTCCACCGGGGAAGGTGCCAGACAGGAGTTCTCCTGGTAGTTTTTACATTGCTCCGGTAGGCAGCTGAAAGACACCACAAAAGTTGTTCTACCTGCTTTCTGGGCTGAGATGGGGAACCGCTGAATTTTGGAGTCGGCCGGTGACAAAATGTTCCAAACACACCCCCTGCACAACTCCACCGGGGAAGGTGCCAGACAGGAGTTCTCTTAGTAGTTTTTACACTACCTTGGTAGGCAGCTGAAAGGCACCACAAAAGTAGTTCTACCTGCTTTCTGGGCTGAGATGGGGAACCGCTGAATTTTGGAGTCGGCCGGTGACAAAATGTTCCAAACACACCCAATGCACAACTCCACTAGCGAAGGTGCCAGACAGGAGTTCTCCTGGTAGTTTTTACACTACCTTGGTAGGCACCTGAAAGGCACCACAAAAGTTGTTCTACCTGCTTTCTGGGCTGAGATGGGGAACCGCTGAATTTTGGACTCGGCCGGTGACAAAATGTTCCAAACACACCCCCTGCACAACTCCACCGGGGAAGGTGCCAGACAGGAGTTCTCTTGGTAGTTTTTACACTACCTTGGTAGGCATTTGAAAGACACCACAAAAGTTGTTCTACCTGCTTTCTGGGCTGAGATGGGGAACCGCTGAATTTTTGGACTCGGCTGGTGACAAAATATTCCGAACACACCCCATGCACAACTCCACCGGGGAAGGTGCCAGACAGGAGTTCTCCTGTAGTTTTTACATTGCTCCGGTAGGCATCTGAAAGACACCACAAAAGTTGTTCTACCTGCTTTCTGGGCTGAGATGGGGAACCGCTGAATTTTGGAGTCGGCCGGTGACAAAATGTTCCAAACACACCCCCTGCACAACTCCACCGGGGAAGGTGCCAGACAGGAGTTCTCTTGGTAGATTTTACACTACCTTGGTAGGCAGCTGAAAGACACCACAAAAGTTGTTCTACCTGCTTTCTGGGCTGAGATGGGGAACCGCTGAATTTTGGACTCGGCCGGTGACAAAATGTTCCAAACACACCCCATGCACAACTCCACCGGGGAAGGTGCCAGGCAGGAGTTCTCTTGGTAGTTTTTACACTACCTTGGTAGGCAGCTGAAAGGCACCACAAAAGTTGTTCTACCTGCTTTCTGGGCTGAGATGGGGAATCGCTGAATTTTGGAGTCGGCCGGTGACAAAATGTTCCAAAGACATCCCATGCACAACTCCACCGGGGAAGGTGCCAGGCAGGAGTTCTCTTGGTAGTTTTTACACTACCTTGGTAGGCATTTGAAAGGCACCACAAAAGTTGTTCTACCTGCTTTCTGGGCTGAGATGGGGAATCGCTGAATTTTGGAGTCGGCTGGTGACAAAATGTTCCAAACACACCCCATGCACAACTACACCGGGGAAGGTGCCAGACAGGAGTTCTCCTGGTAGTTTTTACATTGCTCCGGTAGGCATCTGAAAGACACCACAAAAGTTGTTCTACCTGCTTTCTGGGCTGAGATGGGGAACCGCTGAATTTTGGACTCGGCCAGTGACAAAATGTTCCAAAGACACCCCATGCACAACTCCACTAGCGAAGGTGCCAGACAGGAGTTCTCCTGGTAGTTTTTACACTACCTTGGTAGGCACCTGAAAGGCACCACAAAAGTTGTTCTACCTGCTTTCTGGGCTGAGATGGGGAACCGCTGAATTTTGGACTCGGCCGGTGACAAAATGTTCCAAACACACCCCATGCACAACTCCACCGGGGAAGGTGCCAGGCAGGAGTTCTCTTGGTAGTTTTTACACTACCTTGGTAGGCAGCTGAAAGGCACCACAAAAGTTGTTCTACCTGCTTTCTGGGCTGAGATGGGGAACCGCTGAATTTTGGACTCGGCCGGTGACAAAATGTTCCGAACACACCCCATGCACAACTCCACCGGGGAAGGTGCCAGACAGGAGTTCTCCTGGTAGTTTTTACATTGCTCCGGTAGGCAGCTGAAAGACACCACAAAAGTTGTTCTACCTGCTTTCTGGGCTGAGATGGGGAATCGCTGAATTTTGGACTCGGCCGGTGACAAAATGTTCCAAAGACACCCCATGCACAACTCCACCGGGGAATGTGCCAGACAAGCGTTCTCTTGATAGTTTTTACACTACCTTGGTAGGCATCTGAAAGACACCACAAAAGTTGTTCTACCTGCTTTCTGGGCTGAGATGGGGAACCGCTGAATTTTGGACTCGGCCGGTGACAAAATGTTCCAAACACACCCCCTGCACAACTCCACCGGGGAAGGTGCCAGACAGGAGTTCTCCTGGTAGTTTTTACATTGCTCCGGTAGGCATCTGAAAGACACCACAAAAGTTGTTCTACCTGCTTTCTGGGCTGAGATGGGGAACCGCTGAATTTTGGACTCGGCCGGTGACAAAATGTTCCAAAGACACCCCATGCACAACTCCACTAGCGAAGGTGCCAGACAGGAGTTCTCCTGGTAGTTTTTACACTACCTTGGTAGGCACCTGAAAGGCACCACAAAAGTTGTTCTACCTGCTTTCTGGGCTGAGATGGGGAACCGCTGAATTTTGGAGTCGGCCGGTGACAAAATGTTCCAAACACACCCCATGCACAACTCCACCGGGGAAGGTGCCAGGCAGGAGTTCTCTTGGTAGTTTTTACACTACCTTGGTAGGCATCTGAAAGGCACCACAAAAGTTGTTCTACCTGCTTTCTGGGCTGAGATGGGGAATCGCTGAATTTTGGACTCGGCCGGTGACAAAATGTTCCAAACACACCCCCTGCACAACTCCACCGGGGAAGGTGCCAGACAGGAGTTCTCCTGGTAGTTTTTACATTGCTCCGGTAGGCATCTGAAAGACACCACAAAAGTTGTTCTACCTGCTTTCTGGGCTGAGATGGGGAACCGCTGAATTTTGGACTCGGCCGGTGACAAAATGTTCCAAACACACCCCCTGCAAAACTCCACCGGGGAAGGTGCCAGACAAGCGTTCTCTTGATAGTTTTTACACTACCTTGGTAGGCATCTAAAAGACACCACAAAAGATGTTCTACCTGCTTTCTGGGCTGAGATGGGGAACCGCTGAATTTTGGAGTCGGCCGGTGGACAAAATGTTCCAAACACACCCCCTGCACAACTCCACCGGGGAAGGTGCCAGACAGGAGTTCTCTTGGTAGATTTTACACTACCTTGGTAGGCAGCTGAAAGACACCACAAAAGTTGTTCTATCTGCTTTCTGGGCTGAGATGGGGAATCGCTGAATTTTGGACTCGGCCGGTGACAAAATGTTCCAAAGACACCCCATGCACAACTCCACCGGGGAAGGTGCCAGGCAGGAGTTCTCTTTGTAGTTTTTACACTACCTTGGTAGGCAGCTGAAAGGCACCACAAAAGTTGTTCTACCTGCTTTCTGGGCTGAGATGGGGAACCGCTGAATTTTGGAGTCGGCCGGTGACAAAATGTTCCAAACACACCCCATGCACAACTCCACCGGGGAAGGTGCCAGACAGGAGTTCTCCTGGTAGTTTTTACATTGCTCCGGTAGGCAGCTGAAAGACACCACAAAAGTTGTTCTACCAGCTTTCTGGGCTGAGATGAGGAACCGCTGAATTTTGGACTCGTCCGGTGACAAAATGTTCCAAACACACCCCCTGCACAACTCCACCGGGGAAGGTGCCAGACAGGAGTTCTCTTAGTAGTTTTTACACTACCTTGGTAGGCAGCTGAAAGGCACCACAAAAGTTGTTCTACCTGCTTTCTGGGCTGAGATGGGGAACCGCTGAATTTTGGAGTCGGCCGGTGACAAAATGTTCCAAACACACCCAATGCACAACTCCACTAGCGAAGGTGCCAGACAGGAGTTCTCCTGGTAGTTTTTACACTACCTTGGTAGGCACCTGAAAGGCACCACAAAAGTTGTTCTACCTGCTTTCTGGGCTGAGATGGGGAACCGCTGAATTTTGGACTCGGCTGGTGACAAAATGTTCCAAACACACCCCATGCACAACTCCACCGGGGAAGGTGCCAGACAGGAGTTCTCCTGGTAGTTTTTACATTGCTCCGGTAGGCAGCTGAAAGACACCACAAAAGTTGTTCTACCAGCTTTCTGGGCTGAGATGAGGAACCGCTGAATTTTGGACTCGGCCGGTGACAAAATGTTCCAAACACACCCCCTGCACAACTCCACCGGGGAAGGTGCCAGACAGGAGTTCTCCTGGTAGTTTTTACACTACCTTGGTAGGCAGCTGAAAGGCACCACAAAAGTTGTTCTACCTGCTTTCTGGGCTGAGATGGGGAACCGCTGAATTTTGGAGTCGGCCGGTGACAAAATGTTCCAAACACACCCAATGCACAACTCCACTAGCGAAGGTGCCAGACAGGAGTTCTCCTGGTAGTTTTTACACTACCTTGGTAGGCACCTGAAAGGCACCACAAAAGTTGTTCTACCTGCTTTCTGGGCTGAGATGGGGAACCGCTGAATTTTGGACTCGGCTGGTGACAAAATGTTCCAAACACACCCCCTGCACAACTCCACCGGGGAAGGTGCCAGGCAGGAGTTCTCTTGGTAGTTTTTACACTACCTTGGTAGGCATTTGAAAGACACCACAAAAGTTGTTCTACCTGCTTTCTGGGCTGAGATGGGGAACCGCTGAATTTTTGGACTCGGCTGGTGACAAAATATTCCGAACACACCCCATGCACAACTCCACCGGGGAAGGTGCCAGACAGGAGTTCTCCTGTAGTTTTTACTTTGCTCCGGTAGGCAGCTGAAAGACACCACAAAAGTTGTTCTACCTGCTTTCTGGGCTGAGATGGGGAACCGCTGAATTTTGGAGTCGGCCGGTGACAAAATGTTCCAAACACACCCCCTGCACAACTCCACCGGGGAAGGTGCCAGACAGGAGTTCTCTTAGTAGTTTTTACACTACCTTGGTAGGCAGCTGAAAGGCACCACAAAAGTAGTTCTACCTGCTTTCTGGGCTGAGATGGGGAACCGCTGAATTTTGGAGTCGGCCGGTGACAAAATGTTCCAAACACACCCAATGCACAACTCCACTAGCGAAGGTGCCAGACAGGAGTTCTCCTGGTAGTTTTTACACTACCTTGGTAGGCACCTGAAAGGCACCACAAAAGTTGTTCTACCTGCTTTCTGGGCTGAGATGGGGAACCGCTGAATTTTGGACTCGGCCGGTGACAAAATGTTCCAAACACACCCCCTGCACAACTCCACCGGGGAAGGTGCCAGACAGGAGTTCTCTTGGTAGTTTTTACACTACCTTGGTAGGCATTTGAAAGACACCACAAAACTTGTTCTACCTGCTTTCTGGGCTGAGATGGGGAACCGCTGAATTTTTGGACTCGGCTGGTGACAAAATATTCCGAACACACCCCATGCACAACTCCACCGGGGAAGGTGCCAGACAGGAGTTCTCCTGTAGTTTTTACATTGCTCCGGTAGGCATCTGAAAGACACCACAAAAGTTGTTCTACCTGCTTTCTGGGCTGAGATGGGGAACCGCTGAATTTTGGAGTCGGCCGGTGACAAAATGTTCCAAACACACCCCCTGCACAACTCCACCGGGGAAGGTGCCAGACAGGAGTTCTCTTGGTAGATTTTACACTACCTTGGTAGGCAGCTGAAAGACACCACAAAAGTTGTTCTACCTGCTTTCTGGGCTGAGATGGGGAACCGCTGAATTTTGGACTCGGCCGGTGACAAAATGTTCCAAACACACCCCATGCACAACTCCACCGGGGAAGGTGCCAGGCAGGAGTTCTCTTGGTAGTTTTTACACTACCTTGGTAGGCAGCTGAAAGGCACCACAAAAGTTGTTCTACCTGCTTTCTGGGCTGAGATGGGGAATCGCTGAATTTTGGAGTCGGCCGGTGACAAAATGTTCCAAAGACATCCCATGCACAACTCCACCGGGGAAGGTGCCAGGCAGGAGTTCTCTTGGTAGTTTTTACACTACCTTGGTAGGCATTTGAAAGGCACCACAAAAGTTGTTCTACCTGCTTTCTGGGCTGAGATGGGGAATCGCTGAATTTTGGAGTCGGCTGGTGACAAAATGTTCCAAACACACCCCATGCACAACTACACCGGGGAAGGTGCCAGACAGGAGTTCTCCTGGTAGTTTTTACATTGCTCCGGTAGGCATCTGAAAGACACCACAAAAGTTGTTCTACCTGCTTTCTGGGCTGAGATGGGGAACCGCTGAATTTTGGACTCGGCCAGTGACAAAATGTTCCAAAGACACCCCATGCACAACTCCACTAGCGAAGGTGCCAGACAGGAGTTCTCCTGGTAGTTTTTACACTACCTTGGTAGGCACCTGAAAGGCACCACAAAAGTTGTTCTACCTGCTTTCTGGGCTGAGATGGGGAACCGCTGAATTTTGGACTCGGCCGGTGACAAAATGTTCCAAACACACCCCATGCACAACTCCACCGGGGAAGGTGCCAGGCAGGAGTTCTCTTGGTAGTTTTTACACTACCTTGGTAGGGAGCTGAAAGGCAGCACAAAAGTTGTTCTACCTGCTTTCTGGGCTCAGATGGGGAACCGCTGAATTTTGGACTCGGCCGGTGACAAAATGTTCCGAACACACCCCATGCACAACTCCACCGGGGAAGGTGCCAGACAGGAGTTCTCCTGGTAGTTTTTACATTGCTCCGGTAGGCAGCTGAAAGACACCACAAAAGTTGTTCTACCTGCTTTCTGGGCTGAGATGGGGAATCGCTGAATTTTGGACTCGGCCGGTGACAAAATGTTCCAAAGACACCCCATGCACAACTCCACCGGGGAATGTGCCAGACAAGCGTTCTCTTGATAGTTTTTACACTACCTTGGTAGGCATCTGAAAGACACCACAAAAGTTGTTCTACCTGCTTTCTGGGCTGAGATGGGGAACCGCTGAATTTTGGACTCGGCCGGTGACAAAATGTTCCAAACACACCCCCTGCACAACTCCACCGGGGAAGGTGCCAGACAGGAGTTCTCCTGGTAGTTTTTACATTGCTCCGGTAGGCATCTGAAAGACACCACAAAAGTTGTTCTACCTGCTTTCTGGGCTGAGATGGGGAACCGCTGAATTTTGGACTCGGCCGGTGACAAAATGTTCCAAAGACACCCCATGCACAACTCCACTAGCGAAGGTGCCAGACAGGAGTTCTCCTGGTAGTTTTTACACTACCTTGGTAGGCACCTGAAAGGCACCACAAAAGTTGTTCTACCTGCTTTCTGGGCTGAGATGGGGAACCGCTGAATTTTGGAGTCGGCCGGTGACAAAATGTTCCAAACACACCCCATGCACAACTCCACCGGGGAAGGTGCCAGGCAGGAGTTCTCTTGGTAGTTTTTACACTACCTTGGTAGGCATCTGAAAGGCACAAGAAAAGTTGTTCTACCTGCTTTCTGGGCTGAGATGGGGAATCGCTGAATTTTGGACTCGGCCGGTGACAAAATGTTCCAAACACACCCCCTGCACAACTCCACCGGGGAAGGTGCCAGACAGGAGTTCTCCTGGTAGTTTTTACATTGCTCCGGTAGGCATCTGAAAGACACCACAAAAGTTGTTCTACCTGCTTTCTGGGCTGAGATGGGGAACCGCTGAATTTTGGACTCGGCCGGTGACAAAATGTTCCAAACACACCCCCTGCAAAACTCCACCGGGGAAGGTGCCAGACAAGCGTTCTCTTGATAGTTTTTACACTACCTTGGTAGGCATCTAAAAGACACCACAAAAGATGTTCTACCTGCTTTCTGGGCTGAGATGGGGAACCGCTGAATTTTGGAGTCGGCCGGTGGACAAAATGTTCCAAACACACCCCCTGCACAACTCCACCGGGGAAGGTGCCAGACAGGAGTTCTCTTGGTAGATTTTACACTACCTTGGTAGGCAGCTGAAAGGCACCACAAAAGTTGTTCTATCTGCTTTCTGGGCTGAGATGGGGAATCGCTGAATTTTGGACTCGGCCGGTGACAAAATGTTCCAAAGACACCCCATGCACAACTCCACCGGGGAAGGTGCCAGGCAGGAGTTCTCTTTGTAGTTTTTACACTACCTTGGTAGGCAGCTGAAAGGCACCACAAAAGTTGTTCTACCTGCTTTCTGGGCTGAGATGGGGAACCGCTGAATTTTGGAGTCGGCCGGTGACAAAATGTTCCAAACACACCCCATGCACAACTCCACCGGGGAAGGTGCCAG
The DNA here is from genome assembly GCF_023634085.1 of Falco cherrug. Classification (NCBI taxonomy): domain Eukaryota; kingdom Metazoa; phylum Chordata; class Aves; order Falconiformes; family Falconidae; genus Falco; species Falco cherrug. The sequence continues at coordinate 453,054 of NW_026599511.1, read as the reverse complement.
ACAGGAGTTCTCCTGGTAGTTTTTACATTGCTCCGGTAGGCAGCTGAAAGACACCACAAAAGTTGTTCTACCAGCTTTCTGGGCTGAGATGAGGAACCGCTGAATTTTGGACTCGTCCGGTGACAAAATGTTCCAAACACACCCCCTGCACAACTCCACCGGGGAAGGTGCCAGACAGGAGTTCTCTTAGTAGTTTTTACACTACCTTGGTAGGCAGCTGAAAGGCACCACAAAAGTTGTTCTACCTGCTTTCTGGGCTGAGATGGGGAACCGCTGAATTTTGGAGTCGGCCGGTGACAAAATGTTCCAAACACACCCAATGCACAACTCCACTAGCGAAGGTGCCAGACAGGAGTTCTCCTGGTAGTTTTTACACTACCTTGGTAGGCACCTGAAAGGCACCACAAAAGTTGTTCTACCTGCTTTCTGGGCTGAGATGGGGAACCGCTGAATTTTGGACTCGGCTGGTGACAAAATGTTCCAAACACACCCCATGCACAACTCCACCGGGGAAGGTGCCAGACAGGAGTTCTCCTGGTAGTTTTTACATTGCTCCGGTAGGCATCTGAAAGACACCACAAAAGTTGTTCTACCAGCTTTCTGGGCTGAGATGAGGAACCGCTGAATTTTGGACTCGGCCGGTGACAAAATGTTCCAAACACACCCCCTGCACAACTCCACCGGGGAAGGTGCCAGACAGGAGTTCTCCTGGTAGTTTTTACACTACCTTGGTAGGCAGCTGAAAGGCACCACAAAAGTTGTTCTACCTGCTTTCTGGGCTGAGATGGGGAACCGCTGAATTTTGGAGTCGGCCGGTGACAAAATGTTCCAAACACACCCAATGCACAACTCCACTAGCGAAGGTGCCAGACAGGAGTTCTCCTGGTAGTTTTTACACTACCTTGGTAGGCACCTGAAAGGCACCACAAAAGTTGTTCTACCTGCTTTCTGGGCTGAGATGGGGAACCGCTGAATTTTGGACTCGGCTGGTGACAAAATGTTCCAAACACACCCCCTGCACAACTCCACCGGGGAAGGTGCCAGGCAGGAGTTCTCTTGGTAGTTTTTACACTACCTTGGTAGGCATTTGAAAGACACCACAAAAGTTGTTCTACCTGCTTTCTGGGCTGAGATGGGGAACCGCTGAATTTTGGACTCGGCCGGTGACAAAATGTTCCAAAGACACCCCATGCACAACTCCACCGGGGAATGTGCCAGACAAGCGTTCTCTTGATAGTTTTTACACTACCTTGGTAGGCATCTGAAAGACACCACAAAAGTTGTTCTACCTGCTTTCTGGGCTGAGATGGGGAACCGCTGAATTTTGGACTCGGCTGGTGACAAAATGTTCCAAACACACCCCATGCACAACTCCACTAGCGAAGGTGCCAGGGACGAGCTCTGTTGGTAGTTTTTACATTGCTCCGGTAGGCATCAAAAGGACACCACAAAAGTTGTTCTACCTGCTTTCTGGGCTGAGATGGGGAATCGCTGAATTTTGGACTCGGCCGGTGACAAAATGTTCCAAAGACACCCCCTGCACAACTCCACCGGGGAAGGTGCCAGGCAGGAGTTCTCTTGGTAGTTTTTACACTACCTTAGTAGCCATTTGAAAGGCACCACAAAAGTTGTTCTACCTGCTTTCTGGGCTGAGATGGGGAACCGCTGAATTTTGGAGTCGGCTGGTGACAAAATGTTCCAAACACACCCCATGCACAACTCCACCGGGGAAGGTGCCAGACAGGAGTTCTCCTGGTAGTTTTTACATTGCTCCGGTAGGCATCTGAAAGACACCACAAAAGTTGTTCTACCTGCTTTCTGGGCTGAGATGGGGAACCGCTGAATTTTGGACTCGGCCAGTGACAAAATGTTCCAAAGACACCCCATGCACAACTCCACCGGGGAAGGTGCCAGACAGGAGTTCTCCTGGTAGATTTTACACTACCTTGGTAGGGAGCTGCAAGGCAGCACAAAAGTTGTTCTACCTGCTTTCTGGGCTGAGATGGGGAACCGCTGAATTTTGGACTCGGCCGGTGACAAAATGTTCCAAACACACCCCCTGCACAACTCCACCGGGGAAGGTGCCAGACAGGAGTTCTCCTGGTAGTTTTTACACTACCTTGGTAGGCAGCTGAAAGGCACCACAAAAGTTGTTCTACCTGCTTTCTGGGCTGAGATGGGGAATCGCTGAATTTTGGACTCGGCCGGTGACAAAATGTTCCAAAGACACCCCATGCACAACTCCACCGGGGAAGGTGCCAGACAGGAGTTCTCCTGGTAGATTTTACACTACCTTGGTAGGCATCTGAAAGGCAGCACAAAAGTTTTTCTACCTGCTTTCTGGGCTGAGATGGGGAAACGCTGAATTTTGGACTCGGCCGGTGACAAAATGTTCCAAAGACACCCCCTGCACAACTCCACCGGGGAAGGTGCCAGACAGGAGTTCTCCTGGTAGTTTTTACACTACCTTGGTAGGCACCTGAAAGGCACCACAAAAGTTGTTCTACCTGCTTTCTGGGCTGAGATGGGGAATCGCTGAATTTTGGACTCGGCCGGTGACAAAATGTTCCAAACACACCCCCTGCACAACTCCACCGGGGAAGGTGCCAGACAGGAGTTCTCCTGGTAGTTTTTACATTGCTCCGGTAGGCATCTGAAAGACACCACAAAAGTTGTTCTACCTGCTTTCTGGGCTGAGATGGGGAACCGCTGAATTTTGGACTCGGCCGGTGACAAAATGTTCCAAACACACCCCATGCACAACTCCACCGGGGAAGGTGCCAGACAGGAGTTCTCTTGGTAGTTTTTACACTACCTTGGTAGGCAGCTGAAAGGCACCACAAAAGTTGTTCTACCTGCTTTCTGGGCTGAGATGGGGAACCGCTGAATTTTGGAGTCGGCCGGTGACAAAATGTTCCAAACACACCCCATGCACAACTCCACCGGGGAAGGTGCCAGGCAGGAATTCTCTTGGTAGTTTTTACACTACCTTGGTAGGCATCTGAAAGGCACCACAAAAGTTGTTCTACCTGCTTTCTGGGCTGAGATGGGGAATCGCTGAATTTTGGACTCGGCCGGTGACAAAATGTTCCAAACACACCCCCTGCACAACTCCACCGGGGAAGGTGCCAGACAGGAGTTCTCCTGGTAGTTTTTACATTGCTCCGGTAGGCATCTGAAAGACACCACAAAAGTTGTTCTACCTGCTTTCTGGGCTGAGATGGGGAACCGCTGAATTTTGGACTCGGCCGGTGACAAAATGTTCCAAACACACCCCATGCACAACTCCACCGGGGAAGGTGCCAGACAGGAGTTCTCCTGTAGTTTTTACATTGCTCCGGTAGGCATCTGAAAGACACCACAAAAGTTGTTCTACCTGCTTTCTGGGCTGAGATGGGGAACCGCTGAATTTTGGAGTCGGCCGGTGACAAAATGTTCCAAACACACCCCCTGCACAACTCCACCGGGGAAGGTGCCAGACAGGAGTTCTCTTGGTAGATTTTACACTACCTTGGTAGGGAGCTGAAAGGCAGCACAAAAGTTGTTCTACCTGCTTTCTGGGCTGAGATGGGGAATCGCTGAATTTTGGACTCGGCCGGTGACAAAATGTTCCAAACACACCCCATGCACAACTCCACCGGGGAAGGTGCCAGACAGGCGTTTTCGTGGTAGTTTTTACACTACCTTGGTAGGCACCTGAAAGGCACCACAAAAGTTGTTCTACCTGCTTTCTGGGCTGAGATGGGGAAACGCTGAATTTTGGAGTCGGCCGGTGACAAAATGTTCCGAACACACCCCATGCACAACTCCACTAGCGAAGGTGCCAGACAGGAGTTCTCCTGGTAGTTTTTACATTGCTCCGGTAGGCATCAAAAGGACACCACAAAAGTTGTTCTACCTGCTTTCTGGGCTGAGATGGGGAATCGCTGAATTTTGGACTCGGCCGGTGACAAAATGTTCCAAACACACCCCATGCACAACTCCACCGGGGAAGGTGCCAGACAGGAGTTCTCTTGGTAGTTTTTACACTACCTTGGTAGGCAGCTGAAAGGCACCACAAAAGTTGTTCTACCTGCTTTCTGGGCTGAGATGGGGAACCGCTGAATTTTGGAGTCGGCCGGTGACAAAATGTTCCAAACACACCCCATGCACAACTCCACCGGGGAAGGTGCCAGGCAGGAGTTCTCTTGGTAGTTTTTACACTACCTTGGTAGGCATTTGAAAGACACCACAAAAGTTGTTCTACCTGCTTTCTGGGCTGAGATGGGGAACCGCTGAATTTTTGGACTCGACTGGTGACAAAATATTCTGAACACACCCCATGCACAACTCCACCGGGGAAGGTGCCAGACAGGAGTTCTCTTGGTAGATTTTACACTACCTTGGTAGGCAGCTGAAAGGCACCACAAAAGTTGTTCTACCTGCTTTCTGGGCTGAGATGGGGAACCGCTGAATTTTGGAGTCGGCCGGTGACAAAATGTTCCGAACACACCCCATGCACAACTCCACTAGCGAAGGTGCCAGGGACGAGCTCTGTTGGTAGTTTTTACATTGCTCCGGTAGGCATCAAAAGGACACCACAAAAGTTGTTCTACCTGCTTTCTGGGCTGAGATGGGGAACCGCTGAATTTTGGACTCGGCCGGTGACAAAATGTTCCAAAGACATCCCATGCACAACTCCACCGGGGAAGGTGCCAGGCAGGAGTTCTCTTGGTAGTTTTTACACTACCTTGGTAGGCATTTGAAAGGCACCAAAAAAGTTGTTCTACCTGCTTTCTGGGCTGAGATGGGGAATCGCTGAATTTTGGAGTCGGCTGGTGACAAAATGTTCCAAAGACACCCCATGCACAACTACACCGGGGAAGGTGCCAGACAGGAGTTCTCCTGGTAGTTTTTACATTGCTCCGGTAGGCATCTGAAAGACACCACAAAAGTTGTTCTACCTGCTTTCTGGGCTGAGATGGGGAACCGCTGAATTTTGGACTCGGCCAGTGACAAAATGTTCCAAAGACACCCCATGCACAACTCCACTAGCGAAGGTGCCAGACAGGAGTTCTCCTGGTAGTTTTTACACTACCTTGGTAGGCACCTGAAAGGCACCACAAAAGTTGTTCTACCTGCTTTCTGGGCTGAGATGGGGAACCGCTGAATTTTGGACTCGGCCGGTGACAAAATGTTCCAAACACACCCCATGCACAACTCCACCGGGGAAGGTGCCAGGCAGGAGTTCTCTTGGTAGTTTTTACACTACCTTGGTAGGCAGCTGAAAGGCACCACAAAAGTTGTTCTACCTGCTTTCTGGGCTGAGATGGGGAACCGCTGAATTTTGGACTCGGCTGGTGACAAAATGTTCCGAACACACCCCATGCACAACTCCACCGGGGAAGGTGCCAGACAGGAGTTCTCCTGGTAGTTTTTACATTGCTCCGGTAGGCAGCTGAAAGACACCACAAAAGTTGTTCTACCTGCTTTCTGGGCTGAGATGGGGAATCGCTGAATTTTGGACTCGGCCGGTGACAAAATGTTCCAAAGACACCCCATGCACAACTCCACCGGGGAAGGTGCCAGACAAGCGTTCTCTTGATAGTTTTTACACTACCTTGGTAGGCATCTGAAAGACACCACAAAAGTTGTTCTACCTGCTTTCTGGGCTGAGATGGGGAACCGCTGAATTTTGGAGTCGGGCGGTGACAAAATGTTCCAAACACACCCCATGCACAACTCCACTAGTGAAGGTGCCAGGGACGAGCTCTGTTGGTAGTTTTTACATTGCTCCGGTAGGCATCAAAAGGACACCAAAAAAGTTGTTCTACCTGCTTTCTGGGCTGAGATGGGGAATCGCTGAATTTTGGACTCGGCCGGTGACAAAATGTTCCAAAGACACCCCATGCACAACTCCACCGGGGAAGGTGCCAGGCAGGAGTTCTCTTGGTAGTTTTTACACTACCTTGGTAGGCAGCTGAAAGGCACCACAAAAGTTGTTCTACCTGCTTTCTGGGCTGAGATGGGGAACCGCTGAATTTTGGACTCGGCCGGTGACAAAATGTTCCAAACACACCCCATGCACAACTCCACCGGGGAAGGTGCCAGACAGGAGTTCTCCTGGTAGTTTTTACACTACCTTGGTAGGCATTTGAAAGACACCACAAAACTTGTTCTACCTGCTTTCTGGGCTGAGATGGGGAACCGCTGAATTTTTGGACTCGGCTGGTGACAAAATATTCCGAACACACCCCATGCACAACTCCACCGGGGAAGGTGCCAGACAGGAGTTCTCCTGTAGTTTTTACATTGCTCCGGTAGGCAGCTGAAAGACACCACAAAAGTTGTTCTACCTGCTTTCTGGGCTGAGATGGGGAACCGCTGAATTTTGGAGTTGGCCGGTGACAAAATGTTCCAAACACACCCCCTGCACAACTCCACCGGGGAAGGTGCCAGACAGGAGTTCTCTTGGTAGATTTTACACTACCTTGGTAGGCAGCTGAAAGGCACCACAAAAGTTGTTCTACCTGCTTTCTGGGCTGAGATGGGGAACCGCTGAATTTTGGAGTCGGCCGGTGACAAAATGTTCCGAACACACCCCATGCACAACTCCACTAGCGAAGGTGCCAGGGACGAGCTCTGTTGGTAGTTTTTACATTGCTCCGGTAGGCATCAAAAGGACACCACAAAAGTTGTTCTACCTGCTTTCTGGGCTGAGATGGGGAACCGCTGAATTTTGGAGTCGGCTGGTGACAAAATGTTCCAAACACACCCCATGCACAACTCCACCGGGGAAGGTGCCAGACAGGAGTTCTCCTGGTAGTTTTTACATTGCTCCGGTAGGCATCTGAAAGACACCACAAAAGTTGTTCTACCTGCTTTCTGGGCTGAGATGGGGAACCGCTGAATTTTGGACTCGGCCAGTGACAAAATGTTCCAAAGACACCCCATGCACAACTCCACCGGGGAAGGTGCCAGACAGGAGTTCTCTTAGTAGTTTTTACACTACCTTGGTAGGCACCTGAAAGGCACCACAAAAGTTGTTCTACCTGCTTTCTGGGCTGAGATGGGGAACCGCTGAATTTTGGAGTCGGCCGGTGACAAAATGTTCCAAACACACCCCATGCACAACTCCACCGGGGAAGGTGCCAGGCAGGAGTTCTCTTGGTAGTTTTTACACTACCTTGGTAGGCAGCTGAAAGGCACCACAAAAGTTGTTCTACCTGCTTTCTGGGCTGAGATGGGGAACCGCTGAATTTTGGACTCGGCTGGTGACAAAATGTTCCGAACACACCCCATGCACAACTCCACCGGGGAAGGTGCCAGACAGGAGTTCTCCTGGTAGTTTTTACATTGCTCCGGTAGGCAGCTGAAAGACACCACAAAAGTTGTTCTACCTGCTTTCTGGGCTGAGATGGGGAACCGCTGAATTTTGGAGTCGGCCGGTGACAAAATGTTCCAAACACACCCCATGCACAACTCCACTAGCGAAGGTGCCAGGGACGAGCTCTGTTGGTAGTTTTTATATTGCTCCGGTAGGCATCAAAAGGACACCACAAAAGTTGTTCTACCTGCTTTCTGGGCTGAGATGGGGAATCGCTGAATTTTGGACTCGGCCGGTGACAAAATGTTCCAAAGACACCCCATGCACAACTCCACCGGGGAAGGTGCCAGACAGGAGTTCTCCTGGTAGTTTTTACATTGCTCCGGTAGGCATCTGAAAGACACCACAAAAGTTGTTCTACCTGCTTTGTGGGCTGAGATGGGGAAACGCTGAATTTTGGAGTCGGCTGGTGACAAAATGTTCCAAACACACCCCCTGCACAACTCCACCGGGGAAGGTGCCAGGCAGGAGTTCTCTTGGTAGTTTTTACACTACCTTGGTAGGCATTTGAAAGGCACCACAAAAGTTGTTCTTCCTGCTTTCTGGGCTGAGATGGGGAACCGCTGAATTTTGGAGTCGGCCGGTGACAAAATGTTCCAAACACACCCCATGCACAACTCCACCGGGGAAGGTGCCAGACAGGAGTTCTCTTGGTAGTTTTTACACTACCTTGGTAGGCAGCTGAAAGGCACCACAAAAGTTGTTCTACCTGCTTTCTGGGCTGAGATGGGGAAACGCTGAATTTTGGACTCGGCTGGTGACAAAATGTTCCAAACACACCCCATGCACAACTCCACCGGGGAAGGTGCCAGACAGGAGTTCTCCTGGTAGTTTTTACACTACCTTGGTAGGCATCTGAAAGACACCACAAAAGTTGTTCTACCTGCTTTCGGGGCTGAGATGGGGAATCGCTGAATTTTGGACTCGGCCGGTGACAAAATGTTCCAAACACACCCCATGCACAACTCCACCGGGGAAGGTGCCAGACAGGAGTTCTCTTGGTAGTTTTTACACTACCTTGGTAGGCATTTGAAAGGCACCACAAAAGTTGTTCTACCTGCTTTCTGGGCTGAGATGGGGAAACGCTGAATTTTGGACTCGGCTGGTGACAAAATGTTCCAAACACACCCCATGCACAACTCCACCGGGGAAGGTGCCAGACAGGAGTTCTCTTAGTAGTTTTTACACTACCTTGGTAGGCATTTGAAAGACACCACAAAAGTTGTTCTACCTGCTTTCTGGGCTGAGATGGGGAACAGCTGAATTTTGGACTCGGCTGGTGACAAAATGTTCCAAAGACACCCCATGCACAACTCCACCGGGGAAGGTGCCAGACAGGAGTTCTCCTGGTAGTTTTTACACTACCTTGGTAGGCAGCTGAAAGACACCACAAAAGTTGTTCTACCTGCTTTCTGGGCTGAGATGGGGAACCGCTGAATTTTGGAGTCGGCCGGTGACAAAATGTTCCGAACACACCCCATGCACAACTCCACTAGCGAAGGTGCCAGGGACGAGCTCTGTTGGTAGTTTTTACATTGCTCCGGTAGGCATCAAAAGGACACCACAAAAGTTGTTCTACCTGCTTTCTGGGCTGAGATGGGGAATCGCTGAATTTTGGACTCGGCCGGTGACAAAATGTTCCAAAGACACCCCATGCACAACTCCACCGGGGAAGGTGCCAGGCAGGAGTTCTCTTGGTAGTTTTTACACTACCTTGGTAGGCATTTGAAAGGCACCACAAAAGTTGTTCTACCTGCTTTCTGGGCTGAGATGGGGAATCGCTGAATTTTGGAGTCGGCTGGTGACAAAATGTTCCAAACACACCCCATGCACAACTCCACCGGGGAAGGTGCCAGACAGGAGTTCTCCTGGTAGTTTTTACATTGCTCCGGTAGGCATCTGAAAGACACCACAAAAGTTGTTCTACCTGCTTTCTGGGCTGAGATGGGGAACCGCTGAATTTTGGACTCGGCCAGTGACAAAATGTTCCAAAGACACCCCATGCACAACTCCACCGGGGAAGGTGCCAGACAGGAGTTCTCTTAGTAGTTTTTACACTACCTTGGTAGGCACCTGAAAGGCACCACAAAAGTTGTTCTACCTGCTTTCTGGGCTGAGATGGGGAACCGCTGAATTTTGGAGTCGGCCGGTGACAAAATGTTCCAAACACACCCCATGCACAACTCCACCGGGGAAGGTGCCAGGCAGGAGTTCTCTTGGTAGTTTTTACACTACCTTGGTAGGCAGCTGAAAGGCACCACAAAAGTTGTTCTACCTGCTTTCTGGGCTGAGATGGGGAACCGCTGAATTTTGGACTCGGCTGGTGACAAAATGTTCCGAACACACCCCATGCACAACTCCACCGGGGAAGGTGCCAGACAGGAGTTCTCCTGGTAGTTTTTACATTGCTCCGGTAGGCAGCTGAAAGACACCACAAAAGTTGTTCTACCTGCTTTCTGGGCTGAGATGGGGAACCGCTGAATTTTGGAGTCGGGCGGTGACAAAATGTTCCAAACACACCCCATGCACAACTCCACTAGCGAAGGTGCCAGGGACGAGCTCTGTTGGTAGTTTTTACATTGCTCCGGTAGGCATCAAAAGGACACCACAAAAGTTGTTCTACCTGCTTTCTGGGCTGAGATGGGGAATCGCTGAATTTTGGACTCGGCCGGTGACAAAATGTTCCAAAGACACCCCATGCACAACTCCACCGGGGAAGGTGCCAGACAGGAGTTCTCTTGGTAGATTTTACACTACCTTGGTAGGCATCTGAAAGGCACCACAAAAGTTGTTCTTCCTGCTTTCTGGGCTGAGATGGGGAACCGCTGAATTTTGGACTCGGCCGGTGACAAAATGTTCCAAACACACCCCATGCACAACTCCACCGGGGAAGGTGCCAGACAGGAGTTCTCCTGGTAGTTTTTACACTACCTTGGTAGGCATCTGAAAGACACCACAAAAGTTGTTCTACCTGCTTTCGGGGCTGAGATGGGGAATCGCTGAATTTTGGACTCGGCCGGTGACAAAATGTTCCAAACACACCCCATGCACAACTCCACCGGGGAAGGTGCCAGACAGGAGTTCTCTTGGTAGTTTTTACACTACCTTGGTAGGCATTTGAAAGGCACCACAAAAGTTGTTCTACCTGCTTTCTGGGCTGAGATGGGGAAACGCTGAATTTTGGACTCGGCTGGTGACAAAATGTTCCAAACACACCCCATGCACAACTCCACCGGGGAAGGTGCCAGAAAGGAGTTCTCTTAGTAGTTTTTACACTACCTTGGTAGGCATTTGAAAGACACCACAAAAGTTGTTCTACCTGCTTTCTGGGCTGAGATGGGGAACAGCTGAATTTTGGACTCGGCTGGTGACAAAATGTTCCAAAGACACCCCATGCACAACTCCACCGGGGAAGGTGCCAGACAGGAGTTCTCCTGGTAGTTTTTACACTACCTTGGTAGGCAGCTGAAAGACACCACAAAAGTTGTTCTACCTGCTTTCTGGGCTGAGATGGGGAAACGCTGAATTTTGGAGTCGGCTGGTGACAAAATGTTCCAAACACACCCCCTGCACAACTCCACCGGGGAAGGTGCCAGACAGGAGTTCTCTTGGTAGTTTTTACACTACCTTGGTAGGCAGCTGAAAGGCACCACAAAAGTTGTTCTACCTGCTTTCTGGGCTGAGATGGGGAAACGCTGAATTTTGGACTCGGCCGGTGACAAAATGTTCCAAACACACCCCATGCACAACTCCACCACGGAAGGTGCCAGACAGGAGTTCTCCTGGTAGTTTTTACACTACCTTGGTAGGCATCTGAAAGACACCACAAAAGTTGTTCTACCTGCTTTCGGGGCTGAGATGGGGAATCGCTGAATTTTGGACTCGGCCGGTGACAAAATGTTCCAAACACACCCCATGCACAACTCCACCGGGGAAGGTGCCAGACAGGAGTTCTCTTGGTAGTTTTTACACTACCTTGGTAGGCATTTGAAAGGCACCACAAAAGTTGTTCTACCTGCTTTCTGGGCTGAGATGGGGAAACGCTGAATTTTGGACTCGGCTGGTGACAAAATGTTCCAAACACACCCCATGCACAACTCCACCGGGGAAGGTGCCAGAAAGGAGTTCTCTTAGTAGTTTTTACACTACCTTGGTAGGCATTTGAAAGACACCACAAAAGTTGTTCTACCTGCTTTCTGGGCTGAGATGGGGAACAGCTGAATTTTGGACTCGGCTGGTGACAAAATGTTCCAAAGACACCCCATGCACAACTCCACCGGGGAAGGTGCCAGACAGGAGTTCTCCTGGTAGTTTTTACACTACCTTGGTAGGCAGCTGAAAGACACCACAAAAGTTGTTCTACCTGCTTTCTGGGCTGAGATGGGGAAACGCTGAATTTTGGAGTCGGCTGGTGACAAAATGTTCCAAACACACCCCCTGCACAACTCCACCGGGGAAGGTGCCAGACAGGAGTTCTCCTGGTAGTTTTTACATTGCTCCGGTAGGCATCTGAAAGACACCACAAAAGTTGTTCTACCTGCTTTCTGGGCTGAGATGGGGAACCGCTGAATTTTGGAGTCGGCCGGTGACAAAATGTTCCAAACACACCCCCTGCACAACTCCACCGGGGAAGGTGCCAGGAACGAATTCTGTTGGTAGTTTTTACACTACCTTGGTAGGAAGCTGAAAGGCACAAGAAAAGAAGTTGTACCTGCTTTGTGGGCTGAGATGGGGAACCGCTGAATTTTGGAGTCGGCTGGTGGCAAAATGTTCCAAACACACCCCATGCACAACTCCACCGGGGAAGGTGCCAGACAGGAGTTCTCCTGGTAGTTTTTACATTGCTCCGGTAGGCAGCTGAAAGGCACCACAAAAGTTTTTCTACCTGCTTTCTGGGCTGAGATGGGGAACGGCTGAATTTTGGACTCGGCCGGTGACAAAATGTTCCAAAGACACCCCATGCACAACTCCACCGGGGAAGGTGCCAGACAGGAGTTCTCCTGGTAGTTTTTACACTACCTTGGTAGGCAGCTGAAAGGCACCACAAAAGTTGTTCTACCTGCTTTCTGGGCTGAGATGGGGAAACGCTGAATTTTGGACTCGGCCGGTGACAAAATGTTCCAAACACACCCCATGCACAACTCCACCGGGGAAGGTGCCAGACAGGAGTTCTCCTGGTAGTTTTTACACTACCTTGGTAGGCATCTGAAAGACACGACAAAAGTTGTTCTACCTGCTTTCTGGGCTGAGATGGGGAACCGCTGAATTTTGGACTCGGCCGGTGACAAAATGTTCCAAACACACCCCATGCACAACTCCACCGGGGAAGGTGCCAGGCAGGAGTTCTCCTGGTAGTTTTTACACTACCTTGGTAGGCATCTGAAAGACACCACAAAAGTTGTTCTACCTGCTTTCTGGGCTGAGATGGGGAAACGCTGAATTTTGGACTCGGCTGGTGACAAAATGTTCCAAAGACACCCCATGCACAACTCCACCGGGGAAGGTGCCAGACAGGAGTTCTCCTGGTAGTTTTTACACTACCTTGGTAGGCATCTGAAAGGCACCACAAAAGTTGTTCTACCTGCTTTCTGGGCTGAGATGGGGAAACGCTGAATTTTGGAGTCGGCTGGTGACAAAATGTTCCAAACACACCCCATGCACAACTCCACTGGGGAAGGTGCCAGACAGGAGTTCTCCTGGTAGTTTTTACACTACCTTGGTAGGCAGCTGAAAGGCACCACAAAAGTTGTTCTACCTGCTTTCTGGGCTGAGATGGGGAAACGCTGAATTTTGGACTCGGCTGGTGACAAAATGTTCCAAACACACCCCATGCACAACTCCACCGGGGAAGGTGCCAGACAGGAGTTCTCCTGGTAGTTTTTACATTGCTCCGGTAGGCATCTGAAAGACACCACAAAAGTTGTTCTACCTGCTTTCTGGGCTGAGATGGGGAACCGCTGAATTTTGGACTCGGCCAGTGACAAAATGTTCCAAAGACACCCCATGCACAACTCCACCGGGGAAGGTGCCAGACAGGAGTTCTCCTGGTAGTTTTTACATTGCTCCGGTAGGCATCTGAAAGACACCACAAAAGTTGTTCTACCTGCTTTCTGGGCTGAGATGGGGAATCGCTGAATTTTGGACTCGGCCGGTGACAAAATGTTCCAAAGACACCCCATGCACAACTCCACCGGGGAATGTGCCAGACAAGCGTTCTCTTGATAGTTTTTACACTACCTTGGTAGGCATCTGAAAGACACCACAAAAGTTGTTCTACCTGCTTTCTGGGCTGAGATGGGGAACCGCTGAATTTTGGAGTCGGGCGGTGACAAAATGTTCCAAACACACCCCATGCACAACTCCACCGGGGAAGGTGCCAGACAGGAGTTCTCTTGGTAGTTTTTACACTACCTTGGTAGGCAGCTGAAAGGCACCACAAAAGTTGTTCTACCTGCTTTCTGGGCTGAGATGGGGAAACGCTGAATTTTGGACTCGGCTGGTGACAAAATGTTCCAAACACACCCCCTGCACAACTCCACCGGGGAAGGTGCCAGACAGGAGTTCTCTTAGTAGTTTTTACACTACCTTGGTAGGCATCTGAAAGACACCACAAAAGTTGTTCTACCTGCTTTCGGGGCTGAGATGGGGAATCGCTGAATTTTGGACTCGGCCGGTGACAAAATGTTCCAAAGACACCCCATGCACAACTCCACCGGGGAAGGTGCCAGACAGGAGTTCTCTTAGTAGTTTTTACACTACCTTGGTAGGCATTTGAAAGACACCACAAAAGTTGTTCTACCTGCTTTCTGGGCTGAGATGGGGAACAGCTGAATTTTGGACTCGGCTGGTGACAAAATGTTCCAAAGACACCCCATGCACAACTCCACCGGGGAAGGTGCCAGACAGGAGTTCTCCTGGTAGTTTTTACACTACCTTGGTAGGCATCTGAAAGACACCACAAAAGTTGTTCTACCTGCTTTCTGGGCTGAGATGGGGAACCGCTGAATTTTGGAGTCGGCTGGTGACAAAATGTTCCAAACACACCCCCTGCACAACTCCACCGGGGAAGGTGCCAGACAGGAGTTCTCCTGGTAGTTTTTACATTGCTCCGGTAGGCATCTGAAAGACACCACAAAAGTTGTTCTACCTGCTTTCTGGGCTGAGATGGGGAACCGCTGAATTTTGGAGTCGGCCGGTGACAAAATGTTCCAAACACACCCCATGCACAACTCCACCGGGGAAGGTGCCAGACAGGAGTTCTCCTGGTAGTTTTTACACTACCTTGGTAGGCATCTGAAAGACACCACAAAAGTTGTTCTACCTGCTTTCTGGGCTGAGATGGGGAACCGCTGAATTTTGGAGTCGGCTGGTGACAAAATGTTCCAAACACACCACCTGCACAACTCCACCGGGGAAGGTGCCAGACAGGAGTTCTCCTGGTAGTTTTTACATTGCTCCGGTAGGCATCTGAAAGACACCACAAAAGTTGTTCTACCTGCTTTCTGGGCTGAGATGGGGAACCGCTGAATTTTGGAGTCGGCCGGTGACAAAATGTTCCAAACACACCCCATGCACAACTCCACCGGGGAAGGTGCCAGGAACGAATTCTGTTGGTAGTTTTTACACTACCTTGGTAGGAAGCTGAAAGGCACAAGAAAAGAAGTTGTACCTGCTTTGTGGGCTGAGATGGGGAACCGCTGAATTTTGGAGTCGGCTGGTGGCAAAATGTTCCAAACACACCCCATGCACAACTCCACCGGGGAAGGTGCCAGACAGGAGTTCTCCTGGTAGTTTTTACATTGCTCCGGTAGGCAGCTGAAAGGCACCACAAAAGTTTTTCTACCTGCTTTCTGGGCTGAGATGGGGAACGGCTGAATTTTGGACTCGGCCGGTGACAAAATGTTCCAAAGACACCCCATGCACAACTCCACCGGGGAAGGTGCCAGACAGGAGTTCTCCTGGTAGTTTTTACACTACCTTGGTAGGCACCTGAAAGGCACCACAAAAGTTGTTCTACCTGCTTTCTGGGCTGAGATGGGGAAACGCTGAATTTTGGACTCGGCCGGTGACAAAATGTTCCAAACACACCCCATGCACAACTCCACCGGGGAAGGTGCCAGACAGGAGTTCTCCTGGTAGTTTTTACACTACCTTGGTAGGCAGCTGAAAGGCACCACAAAAGTTGTTCTACCTGCTTTCTGGGCTGAGATGGGGAACCGCTGAATTTTGGACTCGGCCGGTGACAAAATGTTCCAAACACACCCCATGCACAACTCCACCGGGGAAGGTGCCAGACAGGAGTTCTCTTGGTAGTTTTTACACTACCTTGGTAGGCATCTGAAAGACACCACAAAAGTTGTTCTACCTGCTTTCTGGGCTGAGATGGGGAAACGCTGAATTTTGGAGTCGGCTGGTGACAAAATGTTCCAAAGACACCCCATGCACAACTCCACCGGGGAAGGTGCCAGACAGGAGTTCTCCTGGTAGTTTTTACACTACCTTGGTAGGCAGCTGAAAGGCACCACAAAAGTTGTTCTACCTGCTTTCTGGGCTGAGATGGGGAAACGCTGAATTTTGGAGTCGGCTGGTGACAAAATGTTCCAAACACACCCCATGCACAACTCCACCGGGGAAGGTGCCAGACAGGAGTTCTCCTGGTAGTTTTTACACTACCTTGGTAGGCAGCTGAAAGGCACCACAAAAGTTGTTCTACCTGCTTTCTGGGCTGAGATGGGGAACAGCTGAATTTTGGACTCGGCCAGTGACAAAATGTTCCAAAGACACCCCATGCACAACTCCACCGGGGAAGGTGCCAGACAGGAGTTCTCTTGGTAGATTTTACACAACCTTGGTAGGGAGCTGAAAGGCAGCACAAAAGTTGTTCTACCTGCTTTCTGGGCTGAGATGGGGAATCGCTGAATTTTGGACTCGGCCGGTGACAAAATGTTCCAAACACACCCCCTGCACAACTCCACCGGGGAAGGTGCCAGACAGGAGTTCTCCTGGTAGTTTTTACACTACCTTGGTAGGCACCTGAAAGGCACCACAAAAGTTGTTCTACCTGCTTTCTGGGCTGAGATGGGGAATCGCTGAATTTTGGACTCGGCCGGTGACAAAATGTTCCAAAGACACCCCATGCACAACTCCACCGGGGAAGGTGCCAGACAGGAGTTCTCTTGGTAGATTTTACACTACCTTGGTAGGCATCTGAAAGGCAGCACAAAAGTTTTTCTACCTGCTTTCTGGGCTGAGATGGGGAAACGCTGAATTTTGGACTCGGCTGGTGACAAAATGTTCCAAAGTCACCCCCTGCACAACTCCACCGGGGAAGGTGCCAGACAGGAGTTCTCCTGGTAGTTTTTACACTACCTTGGTAGGCACCTGAAAGGCACCACAAAAGTTGTTCTACCTGCTTTCTGGGCTGAGATGGGGAATCGCTGAATTTTGGAGTCGGCCGGTGACAAAATGTTCCAAACACACCCCCTGCACAACTCCACCGGGGAAGGTGCCAGACAGGAGTTCTCCTGGTAGTTTTTACATTGCTCCGGTAGGCATCTGAAAGACACCACAAAAGTTGTTCTACCTGCTTTCTGGGCTGAGATGGGGAACCGCTGAATTTTGGACTCGGCCGGTGACAAAATGTTCCAAACACACCCCCATCAAAACTCCACCGGGGAAGGTGCCAGACAAGCGTTCTATTGATAGTTTTTACACTACCTTGGTAGGCATCTAAAAGACACCACAAAAGTTGTTCTACCTGCTTTCTGGGCTGAGATGGGGAACCGCTGAATTTTGGAGTCGGCCGGTGACACAATGTTCCAAACACACCCCATGCACAACTCCACCGGGGAAGGTGCCAGGCAGGAGTTCTCTTGGTAGTTTTTACACTACCTTGGTAGGCATCTGAAAGGCAGCACAAAAGTTTTTCTACCTGCTTTCTGGGCTGAGATGGGGAATCGCTGAATTTTGGACTCGGCCGGTGACAAAATGTTCCAAACACACCCCCTGCACAACTCCACCGGGGAAGGTGCCAGACAGGAGTTCTCCTGGTAGTTTTTACATTGCTCCGGTAGGCATCTGAAAGACACCACAAAAGTTGTTCTACCTGCTTTCTGGGCTGAGATGGGGAAACGCTGAATTTTGGACTCGGCCGGTGACAAAATGTTCCAAAGACACCCCATGCACAACTCCACCGGGGAAGGTGCCAGACAGGAGTTCTCCTGTAGTTTTTACATTGCTCCGGTAGGCATCTGAAAGACACCACAAAAGTTGTTCTACCTGCTTTCTGGGCTGAGATGGGGAACCGCTGAATTTTGGAGTTGGCTGGTGACAAAATGTTCCAAACACACCCCATGCACAACTCCACCGGGGAAGGTGCCAGACAGGAGTTCTCCTGGTAGTTTTTACACTACCTTGGTAGGCAGCTGAAAGGCAGCACAAAAGTTGTTCTACCTGCTTTCTGGGCTGAGATGGGGAATCGCTGAATTTTGGACTCGGCCGGTGACAAAATGTTCCAAACACACCCCCTGCACAGCTCCACCGGGGAAGGTGCCAGACAGGAGTTCTCCTGGTAGTTTTTACACTACCTTGGTAGGCACCTGAAAGGCACCACAAAAGTTGTTCTACCTGCTTTCTGGGCTGAGATGGGGAAACGCTGAATTTTGGACTCGGCCGGTGACACAATGTTCCAAACACACCCCATGCACAACTCCACCGGGGAAGGTGCCAGGCAGGAGTTCTCTTGGTAGTTTTTACACTACCTTGGTAGGCATCTGAAAGGCAGCACAAAAGTTGTTCTACCTGCTTTCTGGGCTGAGATGGGGAATCGCTGAATTTTGGACTCGGCCGGTGACAAAATGTTCCAAACACACCCCCTGCACAACTCCACCGGGGAAGGTGCCAGACAGGAGTTCTCCTGGTAGTTTTTACATTGCTCCGGTAGGCATCTGAAAGACACCACAAAAGTTGTTCTACCTGCTTTCTGGGCTGAGATGGGGAACCGCTGAATTTTGGACTCGGCCGGTGACAAAATGTTCCAAACACACCCCCTGCAAAACTCCACCGGGGAAGGTGCCAGACAAGCGTTCTATTGATAGTTTTTACACTACCTTGGTAGGCATCTAAAAGACACCACAAAAGATGTTCTACCTGCTTTCTGGGCTGAGATGGGGAACCGCTGAATTTTGGAGTCGGCCGGTGACAAAATGTTCCAAACACACCCCCTGCACAACTCCACCGGGGAAGGTGCCAGACAGGAGTTCTCTTGGTAGATTTTACACTACCTTGGTAGGCAGCTGAAAGGCACCACAAAAGTTGTTCTATCTGCTTTCTGGGCTGAGATGGGGAATCGCTGAATTTTGGACTCGGCCGGTGACAAAATGTTCCAAAGACACCCCATGCACAACTCCACCGGGGAAGGTGCCAGGCAGGAGTTCTCTTGGTAGTTTTTACACTACCTTGGTAGGCATTTGAAAGACACCACAAAAGTTGTTCTACCTGCTTTCTGGGCTGAGATGGGGAACCGCTGAATTTTGGAGTCGGCTGGTGACAAAATGTTCCAAACACACCCCATGCACAACTCCACCGGGGAAGGTGCCAGACAGGAGTTCTCCTGGTAGTTTTTACATTGCTCCGGTAGGCAGCTGAAAGACACCACAAAAGTTGTTCTACCTGCTTTCTGGGCTGAGATGAGGAACCGCTGAATTTTGGACTCGGCCGGTGACAAAATGTTCCAAACACACCCCCTGCACAACTCCACCGGGGAAGGTGCCAGACAGGAGTTCTCTTAGTAGTTTTTACACTACCTTGGTAGGCATCTGAAAGACACCACAAAAGTTGTTCTACCTGCTTTCTGGGCTGAGATGGGGAACCGCTGAATTTTGGAGTCGGCCGGTGACAAAATGTTCCAAACACACCCAATGCACAACTCCACTAGCGAAGGTGCCAGACAGGAGTTCTCCTGGTAGTTTTTACACTACCTTGGTAGGCACCTGAAAGGCACCACAAAAGTTGTTCTACCTGCTTTCTGGGCTGAGATGGGGAACCGCTGAATTTTTGGACTCGGCCGGTGACAAAATGTTCCAAACACACCCCCTGCACAACTCCACCGGGGAAGGTGCCAGGCAGGAGTTCTCTTGGTAGTTTTTACACTACCTTGGTAGGCATTTGAAAGACACCACAAAAGTTGTTCTACCTGCTTTCTGGGCTGAGATGGGGAACCGCTGAATTTTTGGACTCGGCTGGTGACAAAATATTCCGAACACACCCCATGCACAACTCCACCGGGGAAGGTGCCAGACAGGAGTTCTCCTGTAGTTTTTACATTGCTCCGGTAGGCATCTGAAAGACACCACAAAAGTTGTTCTACCTGCTTTCTGGGCTGAGATGGGGAAACGCTGAATTTTGGAGTCGGCCGGTGACAAAATGTTCCAAACACACCCCATGCACAACTCCACCGGGGAAGGTGCCAGACAGGAGTTCTCCTGGTAGTTTTTACATTGCTCCGGTAGGCAGCTGAAAGACACCACAAAAGTTGTTCTACCTGCTTTCTGGGCTGAGATGGGGAATTGCTGAATTTTGGAGTCGGCCGGTGACAAAATGTTCCAAAGACACCCCCTGCACAACTCCACCGGGGAATGTGCCAGACAAGCGTTCTCTTGATAGTTTTTACACTACCTTGGTAGGCATCTGAAAGACACCACAAAAGTTGTTCTACCTGCTTTCTGGGCTGAGATGGGGAACCGCTGAATTTTGGAGTCGGGCGGTGACAAAATGTTCCAAACACACCCCATGCACAACTCCACTAGCGAAGGTGCCAGGGACGAGCTCTGTTGGTAGTTTTTACATTGCTCCGGTAGGCATCAAAAAGACACCACAAAAGTTGTTCTACCTGCTTTCTGGGCTGAGATGGGGAATCGCTGAATTTTGGACTCGGCCGGTGACAAAATGTTCCAAAGACACCCCATGCACAACTCCACCGGGGAAGGTGCCAGGCAGGAGTTCTCTTGGTAGTTTTTACACTACCTTGGTAGGCATTTGAAAGGCACCACAAAAGTTGTTCTACCTGCTTTCTGGGCTGAGATGGGGAACCGCTGAATTTTGGAGTCGGCTGGTGACAAAATGTTCCAAACACACCCCATGCACAACTCCACCGGGGAAGGTGCCAGACAGGAGTTCTCCTGGTAGTTTTTACATTGCTCCGGTAGGCATCTGAAAGACACCACAAAAGTTGTTCTACCTGCTTTGTGGGCTGAGATGGGGAAACGCTGAATTTTGGACTCGGCCAGTGACAAAATGTTCCAAAGACACCCCATGCACAACTCCACCGGGGAAGGTGCCAGACAGGAGTTCTCCTGGTAGATTTTACACTACCTTGGTAGGGAGCTGCAAGGCAGCACAAAAGTTGTTCTACCTGCTTTCTGGGCTGAGATGGGGAATCGCTGAATTTTGGAGTCGGCCGGTGACAAAATGTTCCAAACACACCCCCTGCACAACTCCACCGGGGAAGGTGCCAGACAGGAGTTCTCTTGGTAGATTTTACACTACCTTGGTAGGCAGCTGAAAGGCACCACAAAAGTTGTTCTATCTGCTTTCTGGGCTGAGATGGGGAATCGCTGAATTTTGGACTCGGCCGGTGACAAAATGTTCCAAAGACACCCCATGCACAACTCCACCGGGGAAGGTGCCAGACAGGAGTTCTCTTGGTAGATTTTACACTACCTTGGTAGGCATCTGAAAGGCAGCACAAAAGTTTTTCTACCTGCTTTCTGGGCTGAGATGGGGAAACGCTGAATTTTGGACTCGGCTGGTGACAAAATGTTCCAAAGACACCCCCTGCACAACTCCACCGGGGAAGGTGCCAGGGAGGAGTTCTCTTTGTAGTTTTTACACTACCTTGGTAGGCATTTGAAAGGCACCACAAAAGTTGTTCTACCTGCTTTCTGGGCTGAGATGGGGAACCGCTGAATTTTTGGACTCGGCTGGTGACAAAATATTCCGAACACACCCCATGCACAACTCCACCGGGGAAGGTGCCAGACAGGAGTTCTCCTGTAGTTTTTACATTGCTCCGGTAGGCATCTGAAAGACACCACAAAAGTTGTTCTACCTGCTTTCTGGGCTGAGATGGGGAAACGCTGAATTTTGGAGTCGGCCGGTGACAAAATGTTCCAAACACACCCAATGCACAACTCCACTAGCGAAGGTGCCAGACAGGAGTTCTCCTGGTAGTTTTTACACTACCTTGGTAGGCACCTGAAAGGCACCACAAAAGTTGTTCTACCTGCTTTCTGGGCTGAGATGGGGAACCGCTGAATTTTTGGACTCGGCCGGTGACAAAATGTTCCAAACACACCCCCTGCACAACTCCACCGGGGAAGGTGCCAGGCAGGAGTTCTCTTGGTAGTTTTTACACTACCTTGGTAGGCATTTGAAAGACACCACAAAAGTTGTTCTACCTGCTTTCTGGGCTGAGATGGGGAACCGCTGAATTTTTGGACTCGGCTGGTGACAAAATATTCCGAACACACCCCATGCACAACTCCACCGGGGAAGGTGCCAGACAGGAGTTCTCCTGTAGTTTTTACATTGCTCCGGTAGGCATCTGAAAGACACCACAAAAGTTGTTCTACCTGCTTTCTGGGCTGAGATGGGGAAACGCTGAATTTTGGACTCGGCCGGTGACAAAATGTTCCAAACACACCCCCTGCACAACTCCACCGGGGAAGGTGCCAGACAGGAGTTCTCCTGGTAGTTTTTACACTACCTTGGTAGGCAGCTGAAAGGCACCACAAAAGTTGTTCTACCTGCTTTCTGGGCTGAGATGGGGAACCGCTGAATTTTGGACTCGGCTGGTGACAAAATGTTCCGAACACACCCCATGCACAACTCCACCGGGGAAGGTGCCAGACAGGAGTTCTCCTGGTAGTTTTTACATTGCTCCGGTAGGCAGCTGAAAGACACCACAAAAGTTGTTCTACCTGCTTTCTGGGCTGAGATGGGGAATCGCTGAATTTTGGAGTCGGCCGGTGACAAAATGTTCCAAAGACACCCCATGCACAACTCCACCGGGGAATGTGCCAGACAAGCGTTCTCTTGATAGTTTTTACACTACCTTGGTAGGCATCTGAAAGACACCACAAAAGTTGTTCTACCTGCTTTCTGGGCTGAGATGGGGAACCGCTGAATTTTGGACTCGGCCGGTGACAAAATGTTCCAAACACACCCCCTGCAGAACTCCACCGGGGAAGGTGCCAGGCAGGAGTTCTCCTGGTAGTTTTTACATTGCTCCGGTAGGCATCTGAAAGACACCACAAAAGTTGTTCTACCTGCTTTCTGGGCTGAGATGGGGAATCGCTGAATTTTGGACTCGGCCGGTGACAAAATGTTCCAAAGACACCCCATGCACAACTCCACCGGGGAAGGTGCCAGGCAGGAGTTCTCTTGGTAGTTTTTACACTACCTTGGTAGGCATTTGAAAGGCACCACAAAAGTTGTTCTACCTGCTTTCTGGGCTGAGATGGGGAACCGCTGAATTTTGGAGTCGGCTGGTGACAAAATGTTCCAAACACACCCCATGCACAACTCCACCGGGGAAGGTGCCAGACAGGAGTTCTCCTGGTAGTTTTTACATTGCTCCGGTAGGCATCTGAAAGACACCACAAAAGTTGTTCTACCTGCTTTGTGGGCTGAGATGGGGAAACGCTGAATTTTGGACTCGGCCAGTGACAAAATGTTCCAAAGACACCCCATGCACAACTCCACCGGGGAAGGTGCCAGACAGGAGTTCTCCTGGTAGATTTTACACTACCTTGGTAGGGAGCTGCAAGGCAGCACAAAAGTTGTTCTACCTGCTTTCTGGGCTGAGATGGGGAATCGCTGAATTTTGGACTCGGCCGGTGACAAAATGTTCCAAACACACCCCCTGCACAACTCCACCGGGGAAGGTGCCAGACAGGAGTTCTCTTGGTAGATTTTACACTACCTTGGTAGGCATCTGAAAGGCAGCACAAAAGTTTTTCTACCTGCTTTCTGGGCTGAGATGGGGAAACGCTGAATTTTGGACTCGGCTGGTGACAAAATGTTCCAAAGACACCCCCTGCACAACTCCACCGGGGAAGGTGCCAGGGAGGAGTTCTCTTGGTAGTTTTTACACTACCTTGGTAGGCATTTGAAAGACACCACAAAAGTTGTTCTACCTGCTTTCTGGGCTGAGATGGGGAACCGCTGAATTTTTGGACTCGGCTGGTGACAAAATATTCCGAACACACCCCATGCACAACTCCACCGGGGAAGGTGCCAGACAGGAGTTCTCCTGTAGTTTTTACATTGCTCCGGTAGGCATCTGAAAGACACCACAAAAGTTGTTCTACCTGCTTTCTGGGCTGAGATGGGGAAACGCTGAATTTTGGAGTCGGCCGGTGACAAAATGTTCCAAACACACCCCCTGCACAACTCCACCGGGGAAGGTGCCAGACAGGAGTTCTCCTGGTAGTTTTTACACTACCTTGGTAGGCAGCTGAAAGGCACCACAAAAGTTGTTCTACCTGCTTTCTGGGCTGAGATGGGGAACCGCTGAATTTTGGACTCGGCTGGTGGCAAAATGTTCCAAACACACCCCATGCACAACTCCACCGGGGAAGGTGCCAGACAGGAGTTCTCCTGGTAGTTTTTACATTGCTCCGGTAGGCAGCTGAAAGACACCACAAAAGTTGTTCTACCTGCTTTCTGGGCTGAGATGGGGAATCGCTGAATTTTGGAGTCGGCCGGTGACAAAATGTTCCAAAGACACCCCATGCACAACTCCACCGGGGAATGTGCCAGACAAGCGTTCTCTTGATAGTTTTTACACTACCTTGGTAGGCATCTGAAAGACACCACAAAAGTTGTTCTACCTGCTTTCTGGGCTGAGATGGGGAACCGCTGAATTTTGGAGTCGGGCGGTGACAAAATGTTCCAAAGACACCCCATGCACAACTCCACCGGGGAAGGTGCCAGGCAGGAGTTCTCTTGGTAGTTTTTACACTACCTTGGTAGGCATTTGAAAGGCACCACAAAAGTTGTTCTACCTGCTTTCTGGGCTGAGATGGGGAATCGCTGAATTTTGGACTCGGCCGGTGACAAAATGTTCCAAAGACACCCCATGCACAACTCCACCGGGGAAGGTGCCAGACAGGAGTTCTCTTGGTAGATTTTACACTACCTTGGTAGGCATCTGAAAGGCAGCACAAAAGTTTTTCTACCTGCTTTCTGGGCTGAGATGGGGAACCGCTGAATTTTGGACTCGGCTGGTGACAAAATGTTCCAAAGACACCCCCTGCACAACTCCACCGGGGAAGGTGCCAGGGAGGAGTTCTCTTGGTAGTTTTTACACTACCTTGGTAGGCATTTGAAAGACACCACAAAAGTTGTTCTACCTGCTTTCTGGGCTGAGATGGGGAACCGCTGAATTTTTGGACTCGGCTGGTGACAAAATATTCCGAACACACCCCATGCACAACTCCACCGGGGAAGGTGCCAGACAGGAGTTCTCCTGTAGTTTTTACATTGCTCCGGTAGGCATCTGAAAGACACCACAAAAGTTGTTCTACCTGCTTTCTGGGCTGAGATGGGGAAACGCTGAATTTTGGACTCGGCCGGTGACAAAATGTTCCAAACACACCCCCTGCACAACTCCACCGGGGAAGGTGCCAGACAGGAGTTCTCCTGGTAGTTTTTACACTACCTTGGTAGGCAGCTGAAAGGCACCACAAAAGTTGTTCTACCTGCTTTCTGGGCTGAGATGGGGAACCGCTGAATTTTGGACTCGGCTGGTGACAAAATGTTCCGAACACACCCCATGCACAACTCCACCGGGGAAGGTGCCAGACAGGAGTTCTCCTGGTAGTTTTTACATTGCTCCGGTAGGCAGCTGAAAGACACCACAAAAGTTGTTCTACCTGCTTTCTGGGCTGAGATGGGGAATCGCTGAATTTTGGAGTCGGCCGGTGACAAAATGTTCCAAAGACACCCCATGCACAACTCCACCGGGGAATGTGCCAGACAAGCGTTCTCTTGATAGTTTTTACACTACCTTGGTAGGCATCTGAAAGACACCACAAAAGTTGTTCTACCTGCTTTCTGGGCTGAGATGGGGAACCGCTGAATTTTGGAGTCGGGCGGTGACAAAATGTTCCAAACACACCCCATGCACAACTCCACTAGCGAAGGCGCCAGGGACGAGCTCTGTTGGTAGTTTTTACATTGCTCCGGTAGGCATCAAAAAGACACCACAAAAGTTGTTCTACCTGCTTTCTGGGCTGAGATGGGGAATCGCTGAATTTTGGACTCGGCCGGTGACAAAATGTTCCAAAGACACCCCATGCACAACTCCACCGGGGAAGGTGCCAGGCAGGAGTTCTCTTGGTAGTTTTTACACTACCTTGGTAGGCATTTGAAAGGCACCACAAAAGTTGTTCTACCTGCTTTCTGGGCTGAGATGGGGAATCGCTGAATTTTGGAGTCGGCTGGTGACAAAATGTTCCAAACACACCCCATGCACAACTCCACCGGGGAAGGTGCCAGACAGGAGTTCTCCTGGTAGTTTTTACATTGCTCCGGTAGGCATCTGAAAGACACCACAAAAGTTGTTCTACCTGCTTTGTGGGCTGAGATGGGGAAACGCTGAATTTTGGACTCGGCCAGTGACAAAATGTTCCAAAGACACCCCATGCACAACTCCACCGGGGAAGGTGCCAGACAGGAGTTCTCCTGGTAGATTTTACACTACCTTGGTAGGGAGCTGCAAGGCAGCACAAAAGTTGTTCTACCTGCTTTCTGGGCTGAGATGGGGAATCGCTGAATTTTGGACTCGGCCGGTGACAAAATGTTCCAAACACACCCCCTGCACAACTCCACCGGGGAAGGTGCCAGACAGGAGTTCTCCTGGTAGTTTTTACACTACCTTGGTAGGCACCTGAAAGGCACCACAAAAGTTGTTCTACCTGCTTTCTGGGCTGAGATGGGGAATCGCTGAATTTTGGACTCGGCCGGTGACAAAATGTTCCAAAGACACCCCATGCACAACTCCACCGGGGAAGGTGCCAGACAGGAGTTCTCTTGGTAGATTTTACACTACCTTGGTAGGCATCTGAAAGGCAGCACAAAAGTTTTTCTACCTGCTTTCTGGGCTGAGATGGGGAAACGCTGAATTTTGGACTCGGCTGGTGACAAAATGTTCCAAAGACACCCCCTGCACAACTCCACCGGGGAAGGTGCCAGGGAGGAGTTCTCTTGGTAGTTTTTACACTACCTTGGTAGGCATTTGAAAGACACCACAAAAGTTGTTCTACCTGCTTTCTGGGCTGAGATGGGGAACCGCTGAATTTTTGGACTCGGCTGGTGACAAAATATTCCGAACACACCCCATGCACAACTCCACCGGGGAAGGTGCCAGACAGGAGTTCTCCTGTAGTTTTTACATTGCTCCGGTAGGCATCTGAAAGACACCACAAAAGTTGTTCTACCTGCTTTCTGGGCTGAGATGGGGAAACGCTGAATTTTGGAGTCGGCCGGTGACAAAATGTTCCAAACACACCCCCTGCACAACTCCACCGGGGAAGGTGCCAGACAGGAGTTCTCCTGGTAGTTTTTACACTACCTTGGTAGGCAGCTGAAAGGCACCACAAAAGTTGTTCTACCTGCTTTCTGGGCTGAGATGGGGAACCGCTGAATTTTGGACTCGGCTGGTGACAAAATGTTCCGAACACACCCCATGCACAACTCCACCGGGGAAGGTGCCAGACAGGAGTTCTCCTGGTAGTTTTTACATTGCTCCGGTAGGCATCTGAAAGACACCACAAAAGTTGTTCTACCTGCTTTCTGGGCTGAGATGGGGAATCGCTGAATTTTGGAGTCGGCCGGTGACAAAATGTTCCAAACACACCCCATGCACAACTCCACTAGCGAAGGTGCCAGGGACGAGCTCTGTTGGTAGTTTTTACATTGCTCCGGTAGGCATCAAAAAGACACCACAAAAGTTGTTCTACCTGCTTTCTGGGCTGAGATGGGGAATCGCTGAATTTTGGACTCGGCCGGTGACAAAATGTTCCAAAGACACCCCATGCACAACTCCACCGGGGAAGGTGCCAGGCAGGAGTTCTCTTGGTAGTTTTTACACTACCTTGGTAGGCATTTGAAAGGCACCACAAAAGTTGTTCTACCTGCTTTCTGGGCTGAGATGGGGAACCGCTGAATTTTGGAGTCGGCTGGTGACAAAATGTTCCAAACACACCCCATGCACAACTCCACCGGGGAAGGTGCCAGACAGGAGTTCTCCTGGTAGTTTTTACATTGCTCCGGTAGGCATCTGAAAGACACCACAAAAGTTGTTCTACCTGCTTTGTGGGCTGAGATGGGGAAACGCTGAATTTTGGACTCGGCCAGTGACAAAATGTTCCAAAGACACCCCATGCACAACTCCACCGGGGAAGGTGCCAGACAGGAGTTCTCTTGGTAGATTTTACACTACCTTGGTAGGCAGCTGAAAGGCACCACAAAAGTTGTTCTATCTGCTTTCTGGGCTGAGATGGGGAATCGCTGAATTTTGGACTCGGCCGGTGACAAAATGTTCCAAACACACCCCCTGCACAACTCCACCGGGGAAGGTGCCAGACAGGAGTTCTCCTGGTAGTTTTTACACTACCTTGGTAGGCAGCTGAAAGGCACCACAAAAGTTGTTCTACCTGCTTTCTGGGCTGAGATGGGGAATCGCTGAATTTTGGACTCGGCCGGTGACAAAATGTTCCAAAGACACCCCATGCACAACTCCACCGGGGAAGGTGCCAGACAGGAGTTCTCTTGGTAGATTTTACACTACCTTGGTAGGCATCTGAAAGGCAGCACAAAAGTTTTTCTACCTGCTTTCTGGGCTGAGATGGGGAAACGCTGAATTTTGGACTCGGCTGGTGACAAAATGTTCCAAAGACACCCCCTGCACAACTCCACCGGGGAAGGTGCCAGGCAGGAGTTCTCTTGGTAGTTTTTACACTACCTTGGTAGGCATCTGAAAGGCACCACAAAAGTTGTTCTACCTGCTTTCGGGGCTGAGATGGGGAATCGCTGAATTTTGGACTCGGCCGGTGACAAAATGTTCCAAACACACCCCCTGCACAACTCCACCGGGGAAGGTGCCAGACAGGAGTTCTCTTGGTAGTTTTTACACTACCTTGGTAGGCAGCTGAAAGGCACCACAAAAGTTGTTCTACCTGCTTTCTGGGCTGAGATGGGGAACCGCTGAATTTTGGAGTCGGCCGGTGACAAAATGTTCCAAACACACCCCATGCACAACTCCACCGGGGAAGGTGCCAGGCAGGAGTTCTCTTGGTAGTTTTTACACTACCTTGGTAGGCATCTGAAAGGCACCACAAAAGTTGTTCTACCTGCTTTCTGGGCTGAGATGGGGAATCGCTGAATTTTGGACTCGGCCGGTGACAAAATGTTCCAAACACACCCCCTGCACAACTCCACCGGGGAAGGTGCCAGACAGGAGTTCTCCTGGTAGTTTTTACATTGCTCCGGTAGGCATCTGAAAGACACCACAAAAGTTGTTCTACCTGCTTTCTGGGCTGAGATGGGGAAACGCTGAATTTTGGACTCGGCCGGTGACAAAATGTTCCAAAGACACCCCATGCACAACTCCACCGGGGAAGGTGCCAGACAGGAGTTCTCCTGTAGTTTTTACATTGCTCCGGTAGGCACCTGAAAGACACCAAAAAAGTTGTTCTACCTGCTTTCTGGGCTGAGATGGGGAACCGCTGAATTTTGGACTCGGCCGGTGACAAAATGTTCCAAAGACACCCCATGCACAACTCCACCGGGGAAGGTGCCAGACAGGAGTTCTCTTGGTAGATTTTACACTACTTTGGTAGGGAGCTGAAAGGCAGCACAAAAGTTGTTCTACCTGCTTTCTGGGCTGAGATGGGGAATCGCTGAATTTTGGACTCGGCCGGTGACAAAATGTTCCAAACACACCCCACGCACAACTCCACCGGGGAAGGTGCCAGACAGGAGTTCTCCTGGTAGTTTTTACACTACCTTGGTAGGCACCTGAAAGGCACCACAAAAGTTGTTCTACCTGCTTTCTGGGCTGAGATGGGGAACCGCTGAATTTTGGAGTCGGCCGGTGACAAAATGTTCCGAACACACCCCATGCACAACTCCACTAGCGAAGGTGCCAGGGACGAGCTCTGTTGGTAGTTTTTACATTGCTCCGGTAGGCATCAAAAGGACACCACAAAAGTTGTTCTATCTGCTTTCTGGGCTGAGATGGGGAATCGCTGAATTTTGGACTCGGCCGGTGACAAAATATTCCAAAGAAACCACATGCACAACTCCACCGGGGAAGGTGCCAGGCAGGAGTTCTCTTGGTAGTTTTTACACTACCTTGGTAGGCATTTGAAAGGCACCACAAAAGTTGTTCTACCTGCTTTCTGGGCTGAGATGGGGAACCGCTGAATTTTGGAGTCGGCTGGTGACAAAATGTTCCAAACACACCCCATGCACAACTCCACCGGGGAAGGTGCCAGACAGGAGTTCTCCTGGTAGTTTTTACATTGCTCCGGTAGGCAGCTGAAAGACACCACAAAAGTTGTTCTACCTGCTTTCTGCGCTGAGATGAGGAACCGCTGAATTTTGGACTCGGCCGGTGACAAAATGTTCCAAACACACCCCCTGCACAACTCCACCGGGGAAGGTGCCAGACAGGAGTTCTCTTAGTAGTTTTTACACTACCTTGGTAGGCAGCTGAAAGGCACCACAAAAGTTGTTCTACCTGCTTTCTGGGCTGAGATGGGGAACCGCTGAATTTTGGAGTCGGCCGGTGACAAAATGTTCCAAACACACCCAATGCACAACTCCACTAGCGAAGGTGCCAGACAGGAGTTCTCCTGGTAGTTTTTACACTACCTTGGTAGGCACCTGAAAGGCACCACAAAAGTTGTTCTACCTGCTTTCTGGGCTGAGATGGGGAACCGCTGAATTTTTGGACTCGGCCGGTGACAAAATGTTCCAAACACACCCCCTGCACAACTCCACCGGGGAAGGTGCCAGGCAGGAGTTCTCTTGGTAGTTTTTACACTACCTTGGTAGGCATTTGAAAGACACCACAAAAGTTGTTCTACCTGCTTTCTGGGCTGAGATGGGGAACCGCTGAATTTTTGGACTCGGCTGGTGACAAAATATTCCGAACACACCCCATGCACAACTCCACCGGGGAAGGTGCCAGACAGGAGTTCTCCTGTAGTTTTTACACTACCTTGGTAGGCATTTGAAAGACACCACAAAAGTTGTTCTACCTGCTTTCTGGGCTGAGATGGGGAATCGCTGAATTTTGGACTCGGCCGGTGACAAAATGTTCCAAACACACCCCCTGCACAACTCCACCGGGGAAGGTGCCAGACAGGAGTTCTCTTAGTAGTTTTTACACTACCTTGGTAGGCAGCTGAAAGGCACCACAAAAGTTGTTCTACCTGCTTTCTGGGCTGAGATGGGGAACCGCTGAATTTTGGAGTCGGCCGGTGACAAAATGTTCCAAACACACCCCATGCACAACTCCACCGGGGAAGGTGCCAGGCAGGAGTTCTCTTGGTAGTTTTTACACTACCTTGGTAGGCATCTGAAAGACACCACAAAAGTTGTTCTACCTGCTTTCTGGGCTGAGATGGGGAACCGCTGAATTTTGGAGTCGGGCGGTGACAAAATGTTCCAAACACACCCCATGCACAACTCCACTAGCGAAGGTGCCAGGGACGAGCTCTGTTGGTAGTTTTTACATTGCTCCGGTAGGCATCAAAAGGACACCACAAAAGTTGTTCTATCTGCTTTCTGGGCTGAGATGGGGAATCGCTGAATTTTGGACTCGGCCGGTGACAAAATGTTCCAAAGACACCCCATGCACAACTCCACCGGGGAAGGTGCCAGGCAGGAGTTCTCTTGGTAGTTTTTACACTACCTTGGTAGGCATTTGAAAGGCACCACAAAAGTTGTTCTACCTGCTTTCTGGGCTGAGATGGGGAACCGCTGAATTTTGGAGTCGGCTGGTGACAAAATGTTCCAAACACACCCCATGCACAACTCCACCGGGGAAGGTGCCAGACAGGAGTTCTCCTGGTAGTTTTTACATTGCTCCGGTAGGCAGCTGAAAGACACCACAAAAGTTGTTCTACCTGCTTTCTGGGCTGAGATGAGGAACCGCTGAATTTTGGACTCGGCCGGTGACAAAATGTTCCAAACACACCCCCTGCACAACTCCACCGGGGAAGGTGCCAGACAGGAGTTCTCTTAGTAGTTTTTACACTACCTTGGTAGGCAGCTGAAAGGCACCACAAAAGTTGTTCTACCTGCTTTCTGGGCTGAGATGGGGAACCGCTGAATTTTGGAGTCGGCCGGTGACAAAATGTTCCAAACACACCCAATGCACAACTCCACTAGCGAAGGTGCCAGACAGGAGTTCTCCTGGTAGTTTTTACACTACCTTGGTAGGCACCTGAAAGGCACCACAAAAGTTGTTCTACCTGCTTTCTGGGCTGAGATGGGGAACCGCTGAATTTTTGGACTCGGCCGGTGACAAAATGTTCCAAACACACCCCCTGCACAACTCCACCGGGGAAGGTGCCAGGCAGGAGTTCTCTTGGTAGTTTTTACACTACCTTGGTAGGCATTTGAAAGACACCACAAAAGTTGTTCTACCTGCTTTCTGGGCTGAGATGGGGAACCGCTGAATTTTTGGACTCGGCTGGTGACAAAATATTCCGAAAACACCCCATGCACAACTCCACCGGGGAAGGTGCCAGACAGGAGTTCTCCTGTAGTTTTTACATTGCTCCGGTAGGCATCTGAAAGACACCACAAAAGTTGTTCTACCTGCTTTCTGGGCTGAGATGGGGAACCGCTGAATTTTGGAGTCGGCCGGTGACAAAATGTTCCAAACACACCCCATGCACAACTCCACCGGGGAAGGTGCCAGGCAGGAGTTCTCTTGGTAGTTTTTACACTACCTTGGTAGGCATCTGAAAGACACCACAAAAGTTGTTCTACCTGCTTTCTGGGCTGAGATGGGGAACCGCTGAATTTTGGAGTCGGGCGGTGACAAAATGTTCCAAACACACCCCATGCACAACTCCACTAGCGAAGGTGCCAGGGACGAGCTCTGTTGGTAGTTTTTACATTGCTCCGGTAGGCATCAAAAGGACACCACAAAAGTTGTTCTACCTGCTTTCTGGGCTGAGATGGGGAATCGCTGAATTTTGGACTCGGCCGGTGACAAAATGTTCCAAAGACACCCCATGCACAACTCCACCGGGGAAGGTGCCAGGCAGGAGTTCTCTTGGTAGTTTTTACACTACCTTGGTAGGCATTTGAAAGGCACCACAAAAGTTGTTCTACCTGCTTTCTGGGCTGAGATGGGGAACCGCTGAATTTTGGAGTCGGCTGGTGACAAAATGTTCCAAACACACCCCATGCACAACTCCACCGGGGAAGGTGCCAGACAGGAGTTCTCCTGGTAGTTTTTACATTGCTCCGGTAGGCAGCTGAAAGACACCACAAAAGTTGTTCTACCTGCTTTCTGGGCTGAGATGAGGAACCGCTGAATTTTGGACTCGGCCGGTGACAAAATGTTCCAAACACACCCCCTGCACAACTCCACCGGGGAAGGTGCCAGACAGGAGTTCTCTTGGTAGTTTTTACACTACCTTGGTAGGCAGCTGAAAGGCACCACAAAAGTTGTTCTACCTGCTTTCTGGGCTGAGATGGGGAACCGCTGAATTTTTGGACTCGGCCGGTGACAAAATGTTCCAAACACACCCCCTGCACAACTCCACCGGGGAAGGTGCCAGGCAGGAGTTCTCTTGGTAGTTTTTACACTACCTTGGTAGGCATTTGAAAGACACCACAAAAGTTGTTCTACCTGCTTTCTGGGCTGAGATGGGGAACCGCTGAATTTTTGGACTCGGCTGGTGACAAAATATTCCGAACACACCCCATGCACAACTCCACCGGGGAAGGTGCCAGACAGGAGTTCTCCTGTAGTTTTTACATTGCTCCGGTAGGCATCTGAAAGACACCACAAAAGTTGTTCTACCTGCTTTCTGGGCTGAGATGGGGAACCGCTGAATTTTGGAGTCGGCCGGTGACAAAATGTTCCAAACACACCCCCTGCACAACTCCACCGGGGAAGGTGCCAGACAGGAGTTCTCCTGTAGTTTTTACATTGCTCCGGTAGGCATCTGAAAGACACCACAAAAGTTTTTCTACCTGCTTTCTGGGCTGAGATGGGGAACCGCTGAATTTTGGACTCGGCTGGTGACAAAATGTTCCGAACACACCCCATGCACAACTCCACCGGGGAAGGTGCCAGACAGGAGTTCTCCTGGTAGTTTTTACATTGCTCCGGTAGGCAGCTGAAAGACACCACAAAAGTTGTTCTACCTGCTTTCTGGGCTGAGATGGGGAATCGCTGAATTTTGGAGTCGGCCGGTGACAAAATGTTCCAAACACACCCCCTGCACAACTCCACCGGGGAAGGTGCCAGGCAGGAGTTCTCTTGGTAGTTTTTACACTACCTTGGTAGGCATTTGAAAGACACCACAAAAGTTGTTCTACCTGCTTTCTGGGCTGAGATGGGGAATCGCTGAATTTTGGACTCGGCCGGTGACAAAATGTTCCAAACACACCCCCTGCACAACTCCACCGGGGAAGGTGCCAGACAGGAGTTCTCTTAGTAGTTTTTACACTACCTTGGTAGGCAGCTGAAAGGCAC
The DNA here is from genome assembly GCF_023634085.1 of Falco cherrug. Classification (NCBI taxonomy): domain Eukaryota; kingdom Metazoa; phylum Chordata; class Aves; order Falconiformes; family Falconidae; genus Falco; species Falco cherrug. The sequence continues at coordinate 418,894 of NW_026599511.1, read as the reverse complement.
CACAAAAGTTGTTCTACCTGCTTTCTGGGCTGAGATGGGGAACCGCTGAATTTTGGAGTCGGCCGGTGACAAAATGTTCCAAACACACCCCATGCACAACTCCACCGGGGAAGGTGCCAGGCAGGAGTTCTCTTGGTAGTTTTTACACTACCTTGGTAGGCATCTGAAAGACACCACAAAAGTTGTTCTACCTGCTTTCTGGGCTGAGATGGGGAACCGCTGAATTTTGGAGTCGGGCGGTGACAAAATGTTCCAAACACACCCCATGCACAACTCCACTAGCGAAGGTGCCAGGGACGAGCTCTGTTGGTAGTTTTTACATTGCTCCGGTAGGCATCAAAAGGACACCACAAAAGTTGTTCTATCTGCTTTCTGGGCTGAGATGGGGAATCGCTGAATTTTGGACTCGGCCGGTGACAAAATGTTCCAAAGACACCCCATGCACAACTCCACCGGGGAAGGTGCCAGGCAGGAGTTCTCTTGGTAGTTTTTACACTACCTTGGTAGGCATTTGAAAGGCACCACAAAAGTTGTTCTACCTGCTTTCTGGGCTGAGATGGGGAACCGCTGAATTTTTGGACTCGGCTGGTGACAAAATATTCCGAACACACCCCATGCACAACTCCACCGGGGAAGGTGCCAGACAGGAGTTCTCCTGTAGTTTTTACATTGCTCCGGTAGGCATCTGAAAGACACCACAAAAGTTGTTCTACCTGCTTTCTGGGCTGAGATGGGGAACCGCTGAATTTTGGAGTCGGCCGGTGACAAAATGTTCCAAACACACCCCATGCACAACTCCACCGGGGAAGGTGCCAGACAGGAGTTCTCTTGGTAGTTTTTACACTACCTTGGTAGGCAGCTGAAAGGCACCACAAAAGTTGTTCTACCTGCTTTCTGGGCTGAGATGGGGAACCGCTGAATTTTGGACTCGGCTGGTGACAAAATGTTCCGAACACACCCCATGCACAACTCCACCGGGGAAGGTGCCAGACAGGAGTTCTCCTGTAGTTTTTACATTGCTCCGGTAGGCAGCTGAAAGACACCACAAAAGTTGTTCTACCTGCTTTCTGGGCTGAGATGGGGAATCGCTGAATTTTGGACTCGGCCGGTGACAAAATGTTCCAAAGACACCCCATGCACAACTCCACCGGGGAAGGTGCCAGGCAGGAGTTCTCTTGGTAGTTTTTACACTACCTTGGTAGGCATCTGAAAGACACCACAAAAGTTGTTCTACCTGCTTTCTGGGCTGAGATGGGGAACCGCTGAATTTTGGAGTCGGGCGGTGACAAAATGTTCCAAACACACCCCATGCACAACTCCACTAGCGAAGGTGCCAGGGACGAGCTCTGTTGGTAGTTTTTACATTGCTCCGGTAGGCATCAAAAGGACACCACAAAAGTTGTTCTACCTGCTTTCTGGGCTGAGATGGGGAATCGCTGAATTTTGGACTCGGCCGGTGACAAAATGTTCCAAAGACACCCCATGCACAACTCCACCGGGGAAGGTGCCAGGCAGGAGTTCTCTTGGTAGTTTTTACACTACCTTGGTAGGCAGCTGAAAGGCACCACAAAAGTTGTTCTACCTGCTTTCTGGGCTGAGATGGGGAACCGCTGAATTTTGGAGTCGGCTGGTGACAAAATGTTCCAAACACACCCCCTGCACAACTCCACCGGGGAAGGTGCCAGACAGGAGTTCTCCTGGTAGTTTTTACATTGCTCCGGTAGGCATCTGAAAGACACCACAAAAGTTGTTCTACCTGCTTTCTGGGCTGAGATGGGGAACCGCTGAATTTTGGACTCGGCCAGTGACAAAATGTTCCAAAGACACCCCATGCACAACTCCACCGGGGAAGGTGCCAGACAGGAGTTCTCCTGGTAGATTTTACACTACCTTGGTAGGGAGCTGAAAGACACCACAAAAGTTGTTCTACCTGCTTTCTGGGCTGAGATGGGGAATCGCTGAATTTTGGACTCGGCCGGTGACAAAATGTTCCAAACACACCCCCTGCACAACTCCACCGGGGAAGGTGCCAGACAGGAGTTCTCTTAGTAGTTTTTACACTACCTTGGTAGGCAGCTGAAAGGCACCACAAAAGTTGTTCTACCTGCTTTCTGGGCTGAGATGGGGAACCGCTGAATTTTGGAGTCGGGCGGTGACAAAATGTTCCAAACACACCCCATGCACAACTCCACTAGCGAAGGTGCCAGGGACGAGCTCTGTTGGTAGTTTTTACATTGCTCCGGTAGGCATCAAAAGGACACCACAAAAGTTGTTCTACCTGCTTTCTGGGCTGAGATGGGGAATCGCTGAATTTTGGACTCGGCCGGTGACAAAATGTTCCAAAGACACCCCATGCACAACTCCACCGGGGAAGGTGCCAGGCAGGAGTTCTCTTGGTAGTTTTTACACTACCTTGGTAGGCATTTGAAAGGCACCACAAAAGTTGTTCTACCTGCTTTCTGGGCTGAGATGGGGAACCGCTGAATTTTGGAGTCGGCTGGTGACAAAATGTTCCAAACACACCCCATGCACAACTCCACCGGGGAAGGTGCCAGACAGGAGTTCTCCTGGTAGTTTTTACATTGCTCCGGTAGGCAGCTGAAAGACACCACAAAAGTTGTTCTACCTGCTTTCTGGGCTGAGATGAGGAACCGCTGAATTTTGGACTCGGCCGGTGACAAAATGTTCCAAACACACCCCCTGCACAACTCCACCGGGGAAGGTGCCAGACAGGAGTTCTCTTGGTAGTTTTTACACTACCTTGGTAGGCAGCTGAAAGGCACCACAAAAGTTGTTCTACCTGCTTTCTGGGCTGAGATGGGGAACCGCTGAATTTTTGGACTCGGCCGGTGACAAAATGTTCCAAACACACCCCCTGCACAACTCCACCGGGGAAGGTGCCAGGCAGGAGTTCTCTTGGTAGTTTTTACACTACCTTGGTAGGCATTTGAAAGACACCACAAAAGTTGTTCTACCTGCTTTCTGGGCTGAGATGGGGAACCGCTGAATTTTTGGACTCGGCTGGTGACAAAATATTCCGAACACACCCCATGCACAACTCCACCGGGGAAGGTGCCAGACAGGAGTTCTCCTGTAGTTTTTACATTGCTCCGGTAGGCATCTGAAAGACACCACAAAAGTTGTTCTACCTGCTTTCTGGGCTGAGATGGGGAACCGCTGAATTTTGGAGTCGGCCGGTGACAAAATGTTCCAAACACACCCCCTGCACAACTCCACCGGGGAAGGTGCCAGACAGGAGTTCTCCTGTAGTTTTTACATTGCTCCGGTAGGCATCTGAAAGACACCACAAAAGTTTTTCTACCTGCTTTCTGGGCTGAGATGGGGAACCGCTGAATTTTGGACTCGGCTGGTGACAAAATGTTCCGAACACACCCCATGCACAACTCCACCGGGGAAGGTGCCAGACAGGAGTTCTCCTGGTAGTTTTTACATTGCTCCGGTAGGCAGCTGAAAGACACCACAAAAGTTGTTCTACCTGCTTTCTGGGCTGAGATGGGGAATCGCTGAATTTTGGAGTCGGCCGGTGACAAAATGTTCCAAACACACCCCCTGCACAACTCCACCGGGGAAGGTGCCAGGCAGGAGTTCTCTTGGTAGTTTTTACACTACCTTGGTAGGCATTTGAAAGACACCACAAAAGTTGTTCTACCTGCTTTCTGGGCTGAGATGGGGAATCGCTGAATTTTGGACTCGGCCGGTGACAAAATGTTCCAAACACACCCCCTGCACAACTCCACCGGGGAAGGTGCCAGACAGGAGTTCTCCTGGTAGTTTTTACACTACCTTGGTAGGCAGCTGAAAGGCACCACAAAAGTTGTTCTACCTGCTTTCTGGGCTGAGATGGGGAACCGCTGAATTTTGGAGTCGGCCGGTGACAAAATGTTCCAAACACACCCAATGCACAACTCCACCGGGGAAGGTGCCAGGCAGGAGTTCTCTTGGTAGTTTTTACACTACCTTGGTAGGCATCTGAAAGACACCACAAAAGTTGTTCTACCTGCTTTCTGGGCTGAGATGGGGAACCGCTGAATTTTGGAGTCGGGCGGTGACAAAATGTTCCAAACACACCCCATGCACAACTCCACTAGCGAAGGTGCCAGGGACGAGCTCTGTTGGTAGTTTTTACATTGCTCCGGTAGGCATCAAAAGGACACCACAAAAGTTGTTCTATCTGCTTTCTGGGCTGAGATGGGGAATCGCTGAATTTTGGAGTCGGCCGGTGACAAAATGTTCCAAACACACCCCCTGCACAACTCCACCGGGGAAGGTGCCAGGCAGGAGTTCTCTTGGTAGTTTTTACACTACCTTGGTAGGCATTTGAAAGACACCACAAAAGTTGTTCTACCTGCTTTCTGGGCTGAGATGGGGAATCGCTGAATTTTGGACTCGGCCGGTGACAAAATGTTCCAAACACACCCCCTGCACAACTCCACCGGGGAAGGTGCCAGACAGGAGTTCTCTTAGTAGTTTTTACACTACCTTGGTAGGCAGCTGAAAGGCACCACAAAAGTTGTTCTACCTGCTTTCTGGGCTGAGATGGGGAACCGCTGAATTTTGGAGTCGGCCGGTGACAAAATGTTCCAAACACACCCCATGCACAACTCCACCGGGGAAGGTGCCAGGCAGGAGTTCTCTTGGTAGTTTTTACACTACCTTGGTAGGCATCTGAAAGACACCACAAAAGTTGTTCTACCTGCTTTCTGGGCTGAGATGGGGAACCGCTGAATTTTGGAGTCGGGCGGTGACAAAATGTTCCAAACACACCCCATGCACAACTCCACTAGCGAAGGTGCCAGGGACGAGCTCTGTTGGTAGTTTTTACATTGCTCCGGTAGGCATCAAAAGGACACCACAAAAGTTGTTCTATCTGCTTTCTGGGCTGAGATGGGGAATCGCTGAATTTTGGACTCGGCCGGTGACAAAATGTTCCAAAGACACCCCATGCACAACTCCACCGGGGAAGGTGCCAGGCAGGAGTTCTCTTGGTAGTTTTTACACTACCTTGGTAGGCATTTGAAAGGCACCACAAAAGTTGTTCTACCTGCTTTCTGGGCTGAGATGGGGAACCGCTGAATTTTTGGACTCGGCTGGTGACAAAATATTCCGAACACACCCCATGCACAACTCCACCGGGGAAGGTGCCAGACAGGAGTTCTCCTGGTAGTTTTTACATTGCTCCGGTAGGCATCTGAAAGACACCACAAAAGTTGTTCTACCTGCTTTCTGGGCTGAGATGGGGAACCGCTGAATTTTGGAGTCGGCCGGTGACAAAATGTTCCAAACACACCCCATGCACAACTCCACCGGGGAAGGTGCCAGACAGGAGTTCTCTTGGTAGTTTTTACACTACCTTGGTAGGCAGCTGAAAGGCACCACAAAAGTTGTTCTACCTGCTTTCTGGGCTGAGATGGGGAACCGCTGAATTTTGGACTCGGCTGGTGACAAAATGTTCCGAACACACCCCATGCACAACTCCACCGGGGAAGGTGCCAGACAGGAGTTCTCCTGTAGTTTTTACATTGCTCCGGTAGGCAGCTGAAAGACACCACAAAAGTTGTTCTACCTGCTTTCTGGGCTGAGATGGGGAATCGCTGAATTTTGGACTCGGCCGGTGACAAAATGTTCCAAAGACACCCCATGCACAACTCCACCGGGGAAGGTGCCAGGCAGGAGTTCTCTTGGTAGTTTTTACACTACCTTGGTAGGCATCTGAAAGACACCACAAAAGTTGTTCTACCTGCTTTCTGGGCTGAGATGGGGAACCGCTGAATTTTGGAGTCGGGCGGTGACAAAATGTTCCAAACACACCCCATGCACAACTCCACTAGCGAAGGTGCCAGGGACGAGCTCTGTTGGTAGTTTTTACATTGCTCCGGTAGGCATCAAAAGGACACCACAAAAGTTGTTCTACCTGCTTTCTGGGCTGAGATGGGGAATCGCTGAATTTTGGACTCGGCCGGTGACAAAATGTTCCAAAGACACCCCATGCACAACTCCACCGGGGAAGGTGCCAGGCAGGAGTTCTCTTGGTAGTTTTTACACTACCTTGGTAGGCAGCTGAAAGGCACCACAAAAGTTGTTCTACCTGCTTTCTGGGCTGAGATGGGGAACCGCTGAATTTTGGAGTCGGCTGGTGACAAAATGTTCCAAACACACCCCATGCACAACTCCACCGGGGAAGGTGCCAGACAGGAGTTCTCCTGGTAGTTTTTACATTGCTCCGGTAGGCATCTGAAAGACACCACAAAAGTTGTTCTACCTGCTTTCTGGGCTGAGATGGGGAACCGCTGAATTTTGGACTCGGCCAGTGACAAAATGTTCCAAAGACACCCCATGCACAACTCCACCGGGGAAGGTGCCAGACAGGAGTTCTCCTGGTAGATTTTACACTACCTTGGTAGGGAGCTGAAAGACACCACAAAAGTTGTTCTACCTGCTTTCTGGGCTGAGATGGGGAATCGCTGAATTTTGGACTCGGCCGGTGACAAAATGTTCCAAACACACCCCCTGCACAACTCCACCGGGGAAGGTGCCAGACAGGAGTTCTCTTAGTAGTTTTTACACTACCTTGGTAGGCAGCTGAAAGGCACCACAAAAGTTGTTCTACCTGCTTTCTGGGCTGAGATGGGGAACCGCTGAATTTTGGAGTCGGGCGGTGACAAAATGTTCCAAACACACCCCATGCACAACTCCACTAGCGAAGGTGCCAGGGACGAGCTCTGTTGGTAGTTTTTACATTGCTCCGGTAGGCATCAAAAGGACACCACAAAAGTTGTTCTACCTGCTTTCTGGGCTGAGATGGGGAATCGCTGAATTTTGGACTCGGCCGGTGACAAAATGTTCCAAAGACACCCCATGCACAACTCCACCGGGGAAGGTGCCAGGCAGGAGTTCTCTTGGTAGTTTTTACACTACCTTGGTAGGCATTTGAAAGGCACCACAAAAGTTGTTCTACCTGCTTTCTGGGCTGAGATGGGGAACCGCTGAATTTTGGAGTCGGCTGGTGACAAAATGTTCCAAACACACCCCATGCACAACTCCACCGGGGAAGGTGCCAGACAGGAGTTCTCCTGGTAGTTTTTACATTGCTCCGGTAGGCAGCTGAAAGACACCACAAAAGTTGTTCTACCTGCTTTCTGGGCTGAGATGAGGAACCGCTGAATTTTGGACTCGGCCGGTGACAAAATGTTCCAAACACACCCCCTGCACAACTCCACCGGGGAAGGTGCCAGACAGGAGTTCTCTTGGTAGTTTTTACACTACCTTGGTAGGCAGCTGAAAGGCACCACAAAAGTTGTTCTACCTGCTTTCTGGGCTGAGATGGGGAACCGCTGAATTTTTGGACTCGGCCGGTGACAAAATGTTCCAAACACACCCCCTGCACAACTCCACCGGGGAAGGTGCCAGGCAGGAGTTCTCTTGGTAGTTTTTACACTACCTTGGTAGGCATTTGAAAGACACCACAAAAGTTGTTCTACCTGCTTTCTGGGCTGAGATGGGGAACCGCTGAATTTTTGGACTCGGCTGGTGACAAAATATTCCGAACACACCCCATGCACAACTCCACCGGGGAAGGTGCCAGACAGGAGTTCTCCTGTAGTTTTTACATTGCTCCGGTAGGCATCTGAAAGACACCACAAAAGTTGTTCTACCTGCTTTCTGGGCTGAGATGGGGAACCGCTGAATTTTGGAGTCGGCCGGTGACAAAATGTTCCAAACACACCCCCTGCACAACTCCACCGGGGAAGGTGCCAGACAGGAGTTCTCCTGTAGTTTTTACATTGCTCCGGTAGGCATCTGAAAGACACCACAAAAGTTTTTCTACCTGCTTTCTGGGCTGAGATGGGGAACCGCTGAATTTTGGACTCGGCTGGTGACAAAATGTTCCGAACACACCCCATGCACAACTCCACCGGGGAAGGTGCCAGACAGGAGTTCTCCTGGTAGTTTTTACATTGCTCCGGTAGGCAGCTGAAAGACACCACAAAAGTTGTTCTACCTGCTTTCTGGGCTGAGATGGGGAATCGCTGAATTTTGGAGTCGGCCGGTGACAAAATGTTCCAAACACACCCCCTGCACAACTCCACCGGGGAAGGTGCCAGGCAGGAGTTCTCTTGGTAGTTTTTACACTACCTTGGTAGGCATTTGAAAGACACCACAAAAGTTGTTCTACCTGCTTTCTGGGCTGAGATGGGGAATCGCTGAATTTTGGACTCGGCCGGTGACAAAATGTTCCAAACACACCCCCTGCACAACTCCACCGGGGAAGGTGCCAGACAGGAGTTCTCTTAGTAGTTTTTACACTACCTTGGTAGGCAGCTGAAAGGCACCACAAAAGTTGTTCTACCTGCTTTCTGGGCTGAGATGGGGAACCGCTGAATTTTGGAGTCGGCCGGTGACAAAATGTTCCAAACACACCCCATGCACAACTCCACCGGGGAAGGTGCCAGGCAGGAGTTCTCTTGGTAGTTTTTACACTACCTTGGTAGGCATCTGAAAGACACCACAAAAGTTGTTCTACCTGCTTTCTGGGCTGAGATGGGGAACCGCTGAATTTTGGAGTCGGGCGGTGACAAAATGTTCCAAACACACCCCATGCACAACTCCACTAGCGAAGGTGCCAGGGACGAGCTCTGTTGGTAGTTTTTACATTGCTCCGGTAGGCATCAAAAGGACACCACAAAAGTTGTTCTATCTGCTTTCTGGGCTGAGATGGGGAATCGCTGAATTTTGGAGTCGGCCGGTGACAAAATGTTCCAAAGACACCCCATGCACAACTCCACCGGGGAAGGTGCCAGGCAGGAGTTCTCTTGGTAGTTTTTACACTACCTTGGTAGGCATTTGAAAGGCACCACAAAAGTTGTTCTACCTGCTTTCTGGGCTGAGATGGGGAACCGCTGAATTTTTGGACTCGGCTAGTGACAAAATATTCCGAACACACCCCATGCACAACTCCACCGGGGAAGGTGCCAGACAGGAGTTCTCCTGTAGTTTTTACATTGCTCCGGTAGGCATCTGAAAGACACCACAAAAGTTGTTCTACCTGCTTTCTGGGCTGAGATGGGGAACCGCTGAATTTTGGAGTCGGCCGGTGACAAAATGTTCCAAACACACCCCATGCACAACTCCACCGGGGAAGGTGCCAGACAGGAGTTCTCTTGGTAGTTTTTACACTACCTTGGTAGGCAGCTGAAAGGCACCACAAAAGTTGTTCTACCTGCTTTCTGGGCTGAGATGGGGAACCGCTGAATTTTGGACTCGGCTGGTGACAAAATGTTCCGAACACACCCCATGCACAACTCCACCGGGGAAGGTGCCAGACAGGAGTTCTCCTGTAGTTTTTACATTGCTCCGGTAGGCAGCTGAAAGACACCACAAAAGTTGTTCTACCTGCTTTCTGGGCTGAGATGGGGAATCGCTGAATTTTGGACTCGGCCGGTGACAAAATGTTCCAAAGACACCCCATGCACAACTCCACCGGGGAAGGTGCCAGGCAGGAGTTCTCTTGGTAGTTTTTACACTACCTTGGTAGGCATCTGAAAGACACCACAAAAGTTGTTCTACCTGCTTTCTGGGCTGAGATGGGGAACCGCTGAATTTTGGAGTCGGGCGGTGACAAAATGTTCCAAACACACCCCATGCACAACTCCACTAGCGAAGGTGCCAGGGACGAGCTCTGTTGGTAGTTTTTACATTGCTCCGGTAGGCATCAAAAGGACACCACAAAAGTTGTTCTACCTGCTTTCTGGGCTGAGATGGGGAATCGCTGAATTTTGGACTCGGCCGGTGACAAAATGTTCCAAAGACACCCCATGCACAACTCCACCGGGGAAGGTGCCAGGCAGGAGTTCTCTTGGTAGTTTTTACACTACCTTGGTAGGCAGCTGAAAGGCACCACAAAAGTTGTTCTACCTGCTTTCTGGGCTGAGATGGGGAACCGCTGAATTTTGGAGTCGGCTGGTGACAAAATGTTCCAAACACACCCCATGCACAACTCCACCGGGGAAGGTGCCAGACAGGAGTTCTCCTGGTAGTTTTTACATTGCTCCGGTAGGCATCTGAAAGACACCACAAAAGTTGTTCTACCTGCTTTCTGGGCTGAGATGGGGAACCGCTGAATTTTGGACTCGGCCAGTGACAAAATGTTCCAAAGACACCCCATGCACAACTCCACCGGGGAAGGTGCCAGACAGGAGTTCTCCTGGTAGATTTTACACTACCTTGGTAGGGAGCTGAAAGACACCACAAAAGTTGTTCTACCTGCTTTCTGGGCTGAGATGGGGAATCGCTGAATTTTGGACTCGGCCGGTGACAAAATGTTCCAAACACACCCCCTGCACAACTCCACCGGGGAAGGTGCCAGACAGGAGTTCTCTTAGTAGTTTTTACACTACCTTGGTAGGCAGCTGAAAGGCACCACAAAAGTTGTTCTACCTGCTTTCTGGGCTGAGATGGGGAACCGCTGAATTTTGGAGTCGGCCGGTGACAAAATGTTCCAAACACACCCCCTGCACAACTCCACCGGGGAAGGTGCCAGGCAGGAGTTCTCTTGGTAGTTTTTACACTACCTTGGTAGGCATTTGAAAGACACCACAAAAGTTGTTCTACCTGCTTTCTGGGCTGAGATGGGGAACCGCTGAATTTTTGGACTCGGCTGGTGACAAAATATTCCGAACACACCCCATGCACAACTCCACCGGGGAAGGTGCCAGACAGGAGTTCTCCTGTAGTTTTTACATTGCTCCGGTAGGCATCTGAAAGACACCACAAAAGTTGTTCTACCTGCTTTCTGGGCTGAGATGGGGAAACGCTGAATTTTGGAGTCGGCCGGTGACAAAATGTTCCAAACACACCCCATGCACAACTCCACCGGGGAAGGTGCCAGGCAGGAGTTCTCTTGGTAGTTTTTACACTACCTTGGTAGGCAGCTGAAAGGCACCACAAAAGTTGTTCTACCTGCTTTCTGGGCTGAGATGGGGAACCGCTGAATTTTGGAGTCGGCTGGTGACAAAATGTTCCGAACACACCCCATGCACAACTCCACCGGGGAAGGTGCCAGACAGGAGTTCTCCTGGTAGTTTTTACATTGCTCCGGTAGGCATCTGAAAGACACCACAAAAGTTGTTCTACCTGCTTTCTGGGCTGAGATGGGGAATCGCTGAATTTTGGACTCGGCCAGTGACAAAATGTTCCAAAGACACCCCATGCACAACTCCACCGGGGAATGTGCCAGACAAGCGTTCTCTTGATAGTTTTTACACTACCTTGGTAGGCATCTGAAAGACACCACAAAAGTTGTTCTACCTGCTTTCTGGGCTGAGATGGGGAACCGCTGAATTTTGGAGTTGGCCGGTGACAAAATGTTCCAAACACACCCCATGCACAACTCCACTAGCGAAGGTGCCAGGGACGAGCTCTGTTGGTAGTTTTTACATTGCTCCGGTAGGCATCAAAAGGACACCACAAAAGTTGTTCTACCTGCTTTCTGGGCTGAGATGGGGAACCGCTGAATTTTGGAGTCGGCTGGTGACAAAATGTTCCAAACACACCCCATGCACAACTCCACCGGGGAAGGTGCCAGACAGGAGTTCTCCTGGTAGTTTTTACATTGCTCCGGTAGGCATCTGAAAGACACCACAAAAGTTGTTCTACCTGCTTTCTGGGCTGAGATGGGGAACCGCTGAATTTTGGACTCGGCCAGTGACAAAATGTTCCAAACACACCCCATGCACAACTCCACCGGGGAAGGTGCCAGACAGGAGTTCTCTTGGTAGATTTTACACTACCTTGGTAGGGAGCTGAAAGACACCACAAAAGTTGTTCTACCTGCTTTCTGGGCTGAGATGGGGAATCGCTGAATTTTGGACTCGGCCGGTGACAAAATGTTCCAAACACACCCCCTGCACAACTCCACCGGGGAAGGTGCCAGACAGGAGTTCTCTTGGTAGTTTTTACACTACCTTGGTAGGCACCTGAAAGGCACCACAAAAGTTGTTCTACCTGCTTTCTGGGCTGAGATGGGGAACCGCTGAATTTTGGAGTCGGCCGGTGACAAAATGTTCCGAACACACCCCATGCACAACTCCACTAGCGAAGGTGCCAGGGACGAGCTCTGTTGGTAGTTTTTACATTGCTCCGGTAGGCATCAAAAGGACACCACAAAAGTTGTTCTATCTGCTTTCTGGGCTGAGATGGGGAATCGCTGAATTTTGGACTCGGCCGGTGACAAAATGTTCCAAAGACACCCTATGCACAACTCCACCGGGGAAGGTGCCAGGCAGGAGTTCTCTTTGTAGTTTTTACACTACCTTGGTAGGCATTTGAAAGGCACCACAAAAGTTGTTCTACCTGCTTTCTGGGCTGAGATGGGGAACCGCTGAATTTTGGAGTCGGCTGGTGACAAAATGTTCCAAACACACCCCATGCACAACTCCACCGGGGAAGGTGCCAGACAGGAGTTCTCCTGGTAGTTTTTACATTGCTCCGGTAGGCAGCTGAAAGACACCACAAAAGTTGTTCTACCTGCTTTCTGGGCTGAGATGAGGAACCGCTGAATTTTGGACTCGGCCGGTGACAAAATGTTCCAAACACACCCCCTGCACAACTCCACCGGGGAAGGTGCCAGACAGGAGTTCTCTTAGTAGTTTTTACACTACCTTGGTAGGCAGCTGAAAGGCACCACAAAAGTTGTTCTACCTGCTTTCTGGGCTGAGATGGGGAACCGCTGAATTTTGGAGTCGGCCGGTGACAAAATGTTCCAAACACACCCAATGCACAACTCCACTAGCGAAGGTGCCAGACAAGAGTTCTCCTGGTAGTTTTTACACTACCTTGGTAGGCACCTGAAAGGCACCAAAAAAGTTGTTCTACCTGCTTTCTGGGCTGAGATGGGGAACCGCTGAATTTTTGGACTCGGCCGGAGACAAAATGTTCCAAACACACCCCATGCACAACTCCACCGGGGAAGGTGCCAGGAACGAATTCTGTTGGTAGTTTTTACACTACCTTGGTAGGCATTTGAAAGACACCACAAAAGTTGTTCTACCTGCTTTCTGGGCTGAGATGGGGAACCGCTGAATTTTTGGACTCGGCTGGTGACAAAATATTCCGAACACACCCCATGCACAACTCCACCGGGGAAGGTGCCAGACAGGAGTTCTCCTGTAGTTTTTACATTGCTCCGGTAGGCATCTGAAAGACACCACAAAAGTTGTTCTACCTGCTTTCTGGGCTGAGATGGGGAACCGCTGAATTTTGGAGTCGGCCGGTGACAAAATGTTCCAAACACACCCCATGCACAACTCCACCGGGGAAGGTGCCAGGCAGGAGTTCTCTTGGTAGTTTTTACACTACCTTGGTAGGCAGCTGAAAGGCACCACAAAAGTTGTTCTACCTGCTTTCTGGGCTGAGATGGGGAACCGCTGAATTTTGGACTCGGCTGGTGACAAAATGTTCCGAACACACCCCATGCACAACTCCACCGGGGAAGGTGCCAGACAGGAGTTCTCCTGGTAGTTTTTACATTGCTCCGGTAGGCAGCTGAAAGACACCACAAAAGTTGTTCTACCTGCTTTCTGGGCTGAGATGGGGAATCGCTGAATTTTGGACTCGGCCGGTGACAAAATGTTCCAAAGACACCCCATGCACAACTCCACCGGGGAATGTGCCAGACAAGCGTTCTCTTGATAGTTTTTACACTACCTTGGTAGGCATCTGAAAGACACCACAAAAGTTGTTCTACCTGCTTTCTGGGCTGAGATGGGGAACCGCTGAATTTTGGAGTCGGGCGGTGACAAAATGTTCCAAACACACCCCATGCACAACTCCACCGGGGAAGGTGCCAGGGACGAGCTCTGTTGGTAGTTTTTACATTGCTCCGGTAGGCATCAAAAGGACACCACAAAAGTTGTTCTACCTGCTTTCTGGGCTGAGATGGGGAATCGCTGAATTTTGGACTCGGCCGGTGACAAAATGTTCCAAAGACACCCCCTGCACAACTCCACCGGGGAAGGTGCCAGGCAGGAGTTCTCTTGGTAGTTTTTACACTACCTTGGTAGGCATTTGAAAGGCACCACAAAAGTTGTTCTACCTGCTTTCTGGGCTGAGATGGGGAACCGCTGAATTTTGGAGTCGGCTGGTGACAAAATGTTCCAAACACACCCCATGCACAACTCCACCGGGGAAGGTGCCAGACAGGAGTTCTCCTGGTAGTTTTTACATTGCTCCGGTAGGCATCTGAAAGACACCACAAAAGTTGTTCTACCTGCTTTCTGGGCTGAGATGGGGAACCGCTGAATTTTGGACTCGGCCAGTGACAAAATGTTCCAAAGACACCCCATGCACAACTCCACCGGGGAAGGTGCCAGACAGGAGTTCTCCTGGTAGATTTTACACTACCTTGGTAGGGAGCTGCAAGGCAGCACAAAAGTTGTTCTACCTGCTTTCTGGGCTGAGATGGGGAATCGCTGAATTTTGGACTCGGCCGGTGACAAAATGTTCCAAACACACCCCCTGCACAACTCCACCGGGGAAGGTGCCAGACAGGAGTTCTCTTGGTAGATTTTACACTACCTTGGTAGGGAGCTGAAAGGCAGCACAAAAGTTGTTCTACCTGCTTTCTGGGCTGAGATGGGGAATCGCTGAATTTTGGACTCGGCCGGTGACAAAATGTTCCAAACACACCCCCTGCACAACTCCACCGGGGAAGGTGCCAGACAGGAGTTCTCCTGGTAGTTTTTACACTACCTTGGTAGGCACCTGAAAGGCACCACAAAAGTTGTTCTACCTGCTTTCTGGGCTGAGATGGGGAACCGCTGAATTTTGGAGTCGGCCGGTGACAAAATGTTCCGAACACACCCCATGCACAACTCCACTAGCGAAGGTGCCAGGGACGAGCTCTGTTGGTAGTTTTTACATTGCTCCGGTAGGCATCAAAAGGACACCACAAAAGTTGTTCTACCTGCTTTCTGGGCTGAGATGGGGAATCGCTGAATTTTGGACTCGGCCGGTGACAAAATGTTCCAAAGACACCCCATGCACAACTCCACCGGGGAAGGTGCCAGACAGGAGTTCTCCTGGTAGTTTTTACACTACCTTGGTAGGCACCTGAAAGGCACCACAAAAGTTGTTCTACCTGCTTTCTGGGCTGAGATGGGGAACCGCTGAATTTTGGACTCGGCCGGTGACAAAATGTTCCAAACACACCCCATGCACAACTCCACCGGGGAAGGTGCCAGGCAGGAGTTCTCTTGGTAGTTTTTACACTACCTTGGTAGGCATCTGAAAGACACCACAAAAGTTGTTCTACCTGCTTTCTGGGCTGAGATGGGGAACCGCTGAATTTTGGAGTCGGCCGGTGACAAAATGTTCCAAACACACCCCATGCACAACTCCACCGGGGAAGGTGCCAGGCAGGAGTTCTCTTGGTAGTTTTTACACTACCTTGGTAGGCAGCTGAAAGGCACCACAAAAGTTGTTCTACCTGCTTTCTGGGCTGAGATGGGGAATCGCTGAATTTTGGACTCGGCCGGTGACAAAATGTTCCAAACACACCCCCTGCACAACTCCACCGGGGAAGGTGCCAGACAGGAGTTCTCCTGGTAGTTTTTACATTGCTCCGGTAGGCATCTGAAAGACACCACAAAAGTTGTTCTACCTGCTTTCTGGGCTGAGATGGGGAACCGCTGAATTTTGGACTCGGCCGGTGACAAAATGTTCCAAACACACCCCATGCACAACTCCACCGGGGAAGGTGCCAGACAGGAGTTCTCCTGTAGTTTTTACATTGCTCCGGTAGGCATCTGAAAGACACCACAAAAGTTGTTCTACCTGCTTTCTGGGGTGAGATGGGGAAACGCTGAATTTTGGACTCGGCTGGTGACAAAATGTTCCAAACACACCCCCTGCACAACTCCACCGGGGAAGGTGCCAGACAGGAGTTCTCCTGGTAGATTTTACACTACCTTGGTAGGGAGCTGAAAGGCAGCACAAAAGTTGTTCTACCTGCTTTCTGGGCTGAGATGGGGAATCGCTGAATTTTGGACTCGGCCGGTGACAAAATGTTCCAAACACACCCCATGCACAACTCCACCGGGGAAGGTGCCAGACAGGAGTTCTCTTGGTAGTTTTTACACTACCTTGGTAGGCAGCTGAAAGGCACCACAAAAGTTGTTCTACCTGCTTTCTGGGCTGAGATGGGGAACCGCTGAATTTTGGAGTCGGCCGGTGACAAAATGTTCCAAAGACACCCCATGCACAACTCCACCGGGGAAGGTGCCAGGCAGGAGTTCTCTTTGTAGTTTTTACACTACCTTGGTAGGCATTTGAAAGGCACCACAAAAGTTGTTCTACCTGCTTTCTGGGCTGAGATGGGGAACCGCTGAATTTTGGAGTCGGCTGGTGACAAAATGTTCCAAACACACCCCATGCACAACTCCACCGGGGAAGGTGCCAGACAGGAGTTCTCCTGGTAGTTTTTACATTGCTCCGGTAGGCAGCTGAAAGACACCACAAAAGTTGTTCTACCTGCTTTCTGGGCTGAGATGGGGAACCGCTGAATTTTGGACTCGGCCGGTGACAAAATGTTCCAAACACACCCCCTGCACAACTCCACCGGGGAAGGTGCCAGACAGGAGTTCTCTTAGTAGTTTTTACACTACCTTGGTAGGCAGCTGAAAGGCACCACAAAAGTAGTTCTACCTGCTTTCTGGGCTGAGATGGGGAACCGCTGAATTTTGGAGTCGGCCGGTGACAAAATGTTCCAAACACACCCAATGCACAACTCCACTAGCGAAGGTGCCAGACAGGAGTTCTCCTGGTAGTTTTTACACTACCTTGGTAGGCACCTGAAAGGCACCACAAAAGTTGTTCTACCTGCTTTCTGGGCTGAGATGGGGAACCGCTGAATTTTGGAGTCGGCCGGTGACAAAATGTTCCAAACACACCCCCTGCACAACTCCACCGGGGAAGGTGCCAGACAGGAGTTCTCTTGGTAGTTTTTACACTACCTTGGTAGGCATTTGAAAGACACCACAAAAGTTGTTCTACCTGCTTTCTGGGCTGAGATGGGGAACCGCTGAATTTTTGGACTCGGCTGGTGACAAAATATTCCGAACACACCCCATGCACAACTCCACCGGGGAAGGTGCCAGACAGGAGTTCTCCTGTAGTTTTTACATTGCTCCGGTAGGCATCTGAAAGACACCACAAAAGTTGTTCTACCTGCTTTCTGGGCTGAGATGGGGAACCGCTGAATTTTGGAGTCGGCCGGTGACAAAATGTTCCAAACACACCCCATGCACAACTCCACCGGGGAAGGTGCCAGACAGGAGTTCTCTTGGTAGATTTTACACTACCTTGGTAGGCAGCTGAAAGACACCACAAAAGTTGTTCTACCTGCTTTCTGGGCTGAGATGGGGAACCGCTGAATTTTGGACTCGGCCGGTGACAAAATGTTCCAAACACACCCCATGCACAACTCCACCGGGGAAGGTGCCAGGCAGGAGTTCTCTTGGTAGTTTTTACACTACCTTGGTAGGCAGCTGAAAGGCACCACAAAAGTTGTTCTACCTGCTTTCTGGGCTGAGATGGGGAATCGCTGAATTTTGGAGTCGGCCGGTGACAAAATGTTCCAAAGACACCCCATGCACAACTCCACCGGGGAAGGTGCCAGGCAGGAGTTCTCTTGGTAGTTTTTACACTACCTTGGTAGGCATTTGAAAGGCACCACAAAAGTTGTTCTACCTGCTTTCTGGGCTGAGATGGGGAATCGCTGAATTTTGGAGTCGGCTGGTGACAAAATGTTCCAAACACACCCCATGCACAACTACACCGGGGAAGGTGCCAGACAGGAGTTCTCCTGGTAGTTTTTACATTGCTCCGGTAGGCATCTGAAAGACACCACAAAAGTTGTTCTACCTGCTTTCTGGGCTGAGATGGGGAACCGCTGAATTTTGGACTCGGCCGGTGACAAAATGTTCCAAACACACCCCATGCACAACTCCACCGGGGAAGGTGCCAGACAGGAGTTCTCTTGGTAGTTTTTACACTACCTTGGTAGGCATCTGAAAGGCACCACAAAAGTTGTTCTACCTGCTTTCTGGGCTGAGATGGGGAATCGCTGAATTTTGGACTCGGCCGGTGACAAAATGTTCCAAACACACCCCCTGCACAACTCCACCGGGGAAGGTGCCAGACAGGAGTTCTCCTGGTAGTTTTTACATTGCTCCGGTAGGCATCTGAAAGACACCACAAAAGTTGTTCTACCTGCTTTCTGGGCTGAGATGGGGAAACGCTGAATTTTGGACTCGGCCGGTGACAAAATGTTCCAAACACACCCCCTGCACAACTCCACCGGGGAAGGTGCCAGACAGGAGTTCTCCTGTAGTTTTTACATTGCTCCGGTAGGCATCTGAAAGACACCACAAAAGTTGTTCTACCTGCTTTCTGGGGTGAGATGGGGAAACGCTGAATTTTGGACTCGGCTGGTGACAAAATGTTCCAAACACACCCCCTGCACAACTCCACCGGGGAAGGTGCCAGACAGGAGTTCTCCTGGTAGATTTTACACTACCTTGGTAGGGAGCTGAAAGGCAGCACAAAAGTTGTTCTACCTGCTTTCTGGGCTGAGATGGGGAATCGCTGAATTTTGGACTCGGCCGGTGACAAAATGTTCCAAACACACCCCATGCACAACTCCACCGGGGAAGGTGCCAGACAGGAGTTCTCTTAGTAGTTTTTACACTACCTTGGTAGGCAGCTGAAAGGCACCACAAAAGTTGTTCTACCTGCTTTCTGGGCTGAGATGGGGAACCGCTGAATTTTGGAGTCGGCCGGTGACAAAATGTTCCAAAGACACCCCATGCACAACTCCACCGGGGAAGGTGCCAGGCAGGAGTTCTCTTTGTAGTTTTTACACTACCTTGGTAGGCAGCTGAAAGGCACCACAAAAGTTGTTCTACCTGCTTTCTGGGCTGAGATGGGGAACCGCTGAATTTTGGAGTCGGCTGGTGACAAAATGTTCCAAACACACCCCATGCACAACTCCACCGGGGAAGGTGCCAGACAGGAGTTCTCCTGGTAGTTTTTACATTGCTCCGGTAGGCAGCTGAAAGACACCACAAAAGTTGTTCTACCTGCTTTCTGGGCTGAGATGGGGAACCGCTGAATTTTGGAGTCGGCCGGTGACAAAATGTTCCAAACACACCCCCTGCACAACTCCACCGGGGAAGGTGCCAGACAGGAGTTCTCTTAGTAGTTTTTACACTACCTTGGTAGGCAGCTGAAAGGCACCACAAAAGTAGTTCTACCTGCTTTCTGGGCTGAGATGGGGAACCGCTGAATTTTGGAGTCGGCCGGTGACAAAATGTTCCAAACACACCCAATGCACAACTCCACTAGCGAAGGTGCCAGACAGGAGTTCTCCTGGTAGTTTTTACACTACCTTGGTAGGCACCTGAAAGGCACCACAAAAGTTGTTCTACCTGCTTTCTGGGCTGAGATGGGGAACCGCTGAATTTTGGAGTCGGCCGGTGACAAAATGTTCCAAACACACCCCCTGCACAACTCCACCGGGGAAGGTGCCAGACAGGAGTTCTCTTGGTAGTTTTTACACTACCTTGGTAGGCAGCTGAAAGGCACCACAAAAGTTGTTCTACCTGCTTTCTGGGCTGAGATGGGGAACCGCTGAATTTTTGGACTCGGCTGGTGACAAAATATTCCGAACACACCCCATGCACAACTCCACCGGGGAAGGTGCCAGACAGGAGTTCTCCTGTAGTTTTTACATTGCTCCGGTAGGCATCTGAAAGACACCACAAAAGTTGTTCTACCTGCTTTCTGGGCTGAGATGGGGAACCGCTGAATTTTGGACTCGGCCAGTGACAAAATGTTCCAAAGACACCCCATGCACAACTCCACCGGGGAAGGTGCCAGACAGGAGTTCTCCTGGTAGTTTTTACACTACCTTGGTAGGCACCTGAAAGGCACCACAAAAGTTGTTCTACCTGCTTTCTGGGCTGAGATGGGGAACCGCTGAATTTTGGACTCGGCCGGTGACAAAATGTTCCAAACACACCCCATGCACAACTCCACCGGGGAAGGTGCCAGGCAGGAGTTCTCTTGGTAGTTTTTACACTACCTTGGTAGGCATCTGAAAGACACCACAAAAGTTGTTCTACCTGCTTTCTGGGCTGAGATGGGGAACCGCTGAATTTTGGAGTCGGGCGGTGACAAAATGTTCCAAACACACCCCATGCACAACTCCACCGGGGAAGGTGCCAGGCAGGAGTTCTCTTGGTAGTTTTTACACTACCTTGGTAGGCATCTGAAAGGCACCACAAAAGTTGTTCTACCTGCTTTCTGGGCTGAGATGGGGAATCGCTGAATTTTGGACTCGGCCGGTGACAAAATGTTCCAAACACACCCCCTGCACAACTCCACCGGGGAAGGTGCCAGACAGGAGTTCTCCTGGTAGTTTTTACATTGCTCCGGTAGGCATCTGAAAGACACCACAAAAGTTGTTCTACCTGCTTTCTGGGCTGAGATGGGGAAACGCTGAATTTTGGACTCGGCCGGTGACAAAATGTTCCAAACACACCCCATGCACAACTCCACCGGGGAAGGTGCCAGACAGGAGTTCTCCTGTAGTTTTTACATTGCTCCGGTAGGCATCTGAAAGACACCACAAAAGTTGTTCTACCTGCTTTCTGGGGTGAGATGGGGAAACGCTGAATTTTGGACTCGGCTGGTGACAAAATGTTCCAAACACACCCCCTGCACAACTCCACCGGGGAAGGTGCCAGACAGGAGTTCTCCTGGTAGATTTTACACTACCTTGGTAGGGAGCTGAAAGGCAGCACAAAAGTTGTTCTACCTGCTTTCTGGGCTGAGATGGGGAATCGCTGAATTTTGGACTCGGCCGGTGACAAAATGTTCCAAACACACCCCATGCACAACTCCACCGGGGAAGGTGCCAGACAGGAGTTCTCTTGGTAGTTTTTACACTACCTTGGTAGGCAGCTGAAAGGCACCACAAAAGTTGTTCTACCTGCTTTCTGGGCTGAGATGGGGAACCGCTGAATTTTGGAGTCGGCCGGTGACAAAATGTTCCAAAGACACCCCATGCACAACTCCACCGGGGAAGGTGCCAGGCAGGAGTTCTCTTTGTAGTTTTTACACTACCTTGGTAGGCAGCTGAAAGGCACCACAAAAGTAGTTCTACCTGCTTTCTGGGCTGAGATGGGGAACCGCTGAATTTTGGAGTCGGCCGGTGACAAAATGTTCCAAACACACCCAATGCACAACTCCACTAGCGAAGGTGCCAGACAGGAGTTCTCCTGGTAGTTTTTACACTACCTTGGTAGGCACCTGAAAGGCACCACAAAAGTTGTTCTACCTGCTTTCTGGGCTGAGATGGGGAACCGCTGAATTTTGGAGTCGGCCGGTGACAAAATGTTCCAAACACACCCCCTGCACAACTCCACCGGGGAAGGTGCCAGGCAGGAGTTCTCTTGGTAGTTTTTACACTACCTTGGTAGGCATTTGAAAGACACCACAAAAGTTGTTCTACCTGCTTTCTGGGCTGAGATGGGGAACCGCTGAATTTTTGGACTCGGCTGGTGACAAAATATTCCGAACACACCCCATGCACAACTCCACCGGGGAAGGTGCCAGACAGGAGTTCTCCTGTAGTTTTTACATTGCTCCGGTAGGCATCTGAAAGACACCACAAAAGTTGTTCTACCTGCTTTCTGGGCTGAGATGGGGAACCGCTGAATTTTGGAGTCGGCCGGTGACAAAATGTTCCAAACACACCCCATGCACAACTCCACCGGGGAAGGTGCCAGACAGGAGTTCTCTTGGTAGATTTTACACTACCTTGGTAGGCAGCTGAAAGACACCACAAAAGTTGTTCTACCTGCTTTCTGGGCTGAGATGGGGAACCGCTGAATTTTGGACTCGGCCGGTGACAAAATGTTCCAAACACACCCCATGCACAACTCCACCGGGGAAGGTGCCAGGCAGGAGTTCTCTTGGTAGTTTTTACACTACCTTGGTAGGCAGCTGAAAGGCACCACAAAAGTTGTTCTACCTGCTTTCTGGGCTGAGATGGGGAATCGCTGAATTTTGGAGTCGGCCGGTGACAAAATGTTCCAAAGACACCCCATGCACAACTCCACCGGGGAAGGTGCCAGGCAGGAGTTCTCTTGGTAGTTTTTACACTACCTTGGTAGGCATTTGAAAGGCACCACAAAAGTTGTTCTACCTGCTTTCTGGGCTGAGATGGGGAATCGCTGAATTTTGGAGTCGGCTGGTGACAAAATGTTCCAAACACACCCCATGCACAACTACACCGGGGAAGGTGCCAGACAGGAGTTCTCCTGGTAGTTTTTACATTGCTCCGGTAGGCATCTGAAAGACACCACAAAAGTTGTTCTACCTGCTTTCTGGGCTGAGATGGGGAACCGCTGAATTTTGGACTCGGCCAGTGACAAAATGTTCCAAAGACACCCCATGCACAACTCCACTAGCGAAGGTGCCAGACAGGAGTTCTCCTGGTAGTTTTTACACTACCTTGGTAGGCACCTGAAAGGCACCACAAAAGTTGTTCTACCTGCTTTCTGGGCTGAGATGGGGAACCGCTGAATTTTGGACTCGGCCGGTGACAAAATGTTCCAAACACACCCCCTGCACAACTCCACCGGGGAAGGTGCCAGACAGGAGTTCTCTTGGTAGTTTTTACACTACCTTGGTAGGCAGCTGAAAGGCACCACAAAAGTTGTTCTACCTGCTTTCTGGGCTGAGATGGGGAACAGCTGAATTTTGGACTCGGCTGGTGACAAAATGTTCCGAACACACCCCATGCACAACTCCACCGGGGAAGGTGCCAGACAGGAGTTCTCCTGGTAGTTTTTACATTGCTCCGGTAGGCAGCTGAAAGACACCACAAAAGTTGTTCTACCTGCTTTCTGGGCTGAGATGGGGAATCGCTGAATTTTGGACTCGGCCGGTGACAAAATGTTCCAAAGACACCCCATGCACAACTCCACCGGGGAATGTGCCAGACAAGCGTTCTCTTGATAGTTTTTACACTACCTTGGTAGGCATCTGAAAGACACCACAAAAGTTGTTCTACCTGCTTTCTGGGCTGAGATGGGGAACCGCTGAATTTTGGACTCGGCCGGTGACAAAATGTTCCAAACACACCCCCTGCACAACTCCACCGGGGAAGGTGCCAGACAGGAGTTCTCCTGGTAGTTTTTACATTGCTCCGGTAGGCATCTGAAAGACACCACAAAAGTTGTTCTACCTGCTTTCTGGGCTGAGATGGGGAACCGCTGAATTTTGGAGTCGGCCGGTGACAAAATGTTCCAAAGACACCCCATGCACAACTCCACTAGCGAAGGTGCCAGACAGGAGTTCTCCTGGTAGTTTTTACACTACCTTGGTAGGCACCTGAAAGGCACCACAAAAGTTGTTCTACCTGCTTTCTGGGCTGAGATGGGGAACCGCTGAATTTTGGACTCGGCCGGTGACAAAATGTTCCAAAGACACCCCATGCACAACTCCACCGGGGAAGGTGCCAGGCAGGAGTTCTCTTGGTAGTTTTTACACTACCTTGGTAGGCATCTGAAAGGCACCACAAAAGTTGTTCTACCTGCTTTCTGGGCTGAGATGGGGAATCGCTGAATTTTGGACTCGGCCGGTGACAAAATGTTCCAAACACACCCCCTGCACAACTCCACCGGGGAAGGTGCCAGACAGGAGTTCTCCTGTAGTTTTTACATTGCTCCGGTAGGCATCTGAAAGACACCACAAAAGTTGTTCTACCTGCTTTCTGGGCTGAGATGGGGAACCGCTGAATTTTGGAGTCGGCCGGTGACAAAATGTTCCAAACACACCCCCTGCACAACTCCACCGGGGAAGGTGCCAGACAGGAGTTCTCCTGGTAGATTTTACACTACCTTGGTAGGGAGCTGAAAGGCAGCACAAAAGTTGTTCTACCTGCTTTCTGGGCTGAGATGGGGAATCGCTGAATTTTGGACTCGGCCGGTGACAAAATGTTCCAAACACACCCCCTGCACAACTCCACCGGGGAAGGTGCCAGACAGGAGTTCTCCTGGTAGTTTTTACATTGCTCCGGTAGGCATCTGAAAGACACCACAAAAGTTGTTCTACCTGCTTTCTGGGCTGAGATGGGGAACCGCTGAATTTTGGACTCGGCCGGTGACAAAATGTTCCAAACACACCCCCTGCAAAACTCCACCGGGGAAGGTGCCAGACAAGCGTTCTCTTGATAGTTTTTACACTACCTTGGTAGGCATCTAAAAGACACCACAAAAGATGTTCTACCTGCTTTCTGGGCTGAGATGGGGAACCGCTGAATTTTGGAGTCGGCCGGTGACAAAATGTTCCAAACACACCCCCTGCACAACTCCACCGGGGAAGGTGCCAGACAGGAGTTCTCTTGGTAGATTTTACACTACCTTGGTAGGCAGCTGAAAGGCACCACAAAAGTTGTTCTATCTGCTTTCTGGGCTGAGATGGGGAATCGCTGAATTTTGGACTCGGCCGGTGACAAAATGTTCCAAAGACACCCCATGCACAACTCCACCGGGGAAGGTGCCAGGCAGGAGTTCTCTTGGTAGTTTTTACACTACCTTGGTAGGCATTTGAAAGGCACCACAAAAGTTGTTCTACCTGCTTTCTGGGCTGAGATGGGGAACCGCTGAATTTTGGAGTCGGCTGGTGACAAAATGTTCCAAACACACCCCATGCACAACTCCACCGGGGAAGGTGCCAGACAGGAGTTCTCCTGGTAGATTTTACACTACCTTGGTAGGGAGCTGAAAGGCAGCACAAAAGTTGTTCTACCTGCTTTCTGGGCTGAGATGGGGAATCGCTGAATTTTGGACTCGGCCGGTGACAAAATGTTCCAAAGACACCCCATGCACAACTCCACCGGGGAAGGTGCCAGACAGGAGTTCTCTTGGTAGTTTTTACACTACCTTGGTAGGCAGCTGAAAGGCACCACAAAAGTTGTTCTACCTGCTTTCTGGGCTGAGATGGGGAACCGCTGAATTTTGGAGTCGGCCGGTGACAAAATGTTCCAAAGACACCCCATGCACAACTCCACCGGGGAAGGTGCCAGGCAGGAGTTCTCTTTGTAGTTTTTACACTACCTTGGTAGGCATTTGAAAGGCACCACAAAAGTTGTTCTACCTGCTTTCTGGGCTGAGATGGGGAACCGCTGAATTTTGGACTCGGCCGGTGACAAAATGTTCCAAACACACCCCCTGCACAACTCCACCGGGGAAGGTGCCAGACAGGAGTTCTCCTGTAGTTTTTACATTGCTCCGGTAGGCATCTGAAAGACACCACAAAAGTTGTTCTACCTGCTTTCTGGGCTGAGATGGGGAACCGCTGAATTTTGGAGTCGGCCGGTGACAAAATGTTCCAAACACACCCCCTGCACAACTCCACCGGGGAAGGTGCCAGACAGGAGTTCTCCTGGTAGATTTTACACTACCTTGGTAGGGAGCTGAAAGGCAGCACAAAAGTTGTTCTACCTGCTTTCTGGGCTGAGATGGGGAAACGCTGAATTTTGGACTCGGCCGGTGACAAAATGTTCCAAACACACCCCCTGCACAACTCCACCGGGGAAGGTGCCAGACAGGAGTTCTCCTGGTAGTTTTTACATTGCTCCGGTAGGCATCTGAAAGACACCACAAAAGTTGTTCTACCTGCTTTCTGGGCTGAGATGGGGAACCGCTGAATTTTGGACTCGGCCGGTGACAAAATGTTCCAAACACACCCCCTGCAAAACTCCACCGGGGAAGGTGCCAGACAAGCGTTCTCTTGATAGTTTTTACACTACCTTGGTAGGCATCTAAAAGACACCACAAAAGATGTTCTACCTGCTTTCTGGGCTGAGATGGGGAACCGCTGAATTTTGGAGTCGGCCGGTGACAAAATGTTCCAAACACACCCCCTGCACAACTCCACCGGGGAAGGTGCCAGACAGGAGTTCTCTTGGTAGATTTTACACTACCTTGGTAGGCAGCTGAAAGGCACCACAAAAGTTGTTCTATCTGCTTTCTGGGCTGAGATGGGGAATCGCTGAATTTTGGACTCGGCTGGTGACAAAATATTCCGAACACGCCCCATGCACAACTCCACCGGGGAAGGTGCCAGACAGGAGTTCTCCTGTAGTTTTTACATTGCTCCGGTAGGCATCTGAAAGACACCACAAAAGTTGTTCTACCTGCTTTCTGGGCTGAGATGGGGAACCGCTGAATTTTGGAGTCGGCCGGTGACAAAATGTTCCAAACACACCCCATGCACAACTCCACCGGGGAAGGTGCCAGACAGGAGTTCTCTTGGTAGATTTTACACTACCTTGGTAGGCAGCTGAAAGACACCACAAAAGTTGTTCTACCTGCTTTCTGGGCTGAGATGGGGAACCGCTGAATTTTGGACTCGGCCGGTGACAAAATGTTCCAAACACACCCCATGCACAACTCCACCGGGGAAGGTGCCAGGCAGGAGTTCTCTTAGTAGTTTTTACACTACCTTGGTAGGCAGCTGAAAGGCACCACAAAAGTTGTTCTACCTGCTTTCTGGGCTGAGATGGGGAATCGCTGAATTTTGGAGTCGGCCGGTGACAAAATGTTCCAAAGACATCCCATGCACAACTCCACCGGGGAAGGTGCCAGGCAGGAGTTCTCTTGGTAGTTTTTACACTACCTTGGTAGGCATTTGAAAGGCACCACAAAAGTTGTTCTACCTGCTTTCTGGGCTGAGATGGGGAATCGCTGAATTTTGGAGTCGGCTGGTGACAAAATGTTCCAAACACACCCCATGCACAACTACACCGGGGAAGGTGCCAGACAGGAGTTCTCCTGGTAGTTTTTACATTGCTCCGGTAGGCATCTGAAAGACACCACAAAAGTTGTTCTACCTGCTTTCTGGGCTGAGATGGGGAACCGCTGAATTTTGGACTCGGCCAGTGACAAAATGTTCCAAAGACACCCCATGCACAACTCCACTAGCGAAGGTGCCAGACAGGAGTTCTCCTGGTAGTTTTTACACTACCTTGGTAGGCACCTGAAAGGCACCACAAAAGTTGTTCTACCTGCTTTCTGGGCTGAGATGGGGAACCGCTGAATTTTGGACTCGGCCGGTGACAAAATGTTCCAAACACACCCCATGCACAACTCCACCGGGGAAGGTGCCAGGCAGGAGTTCTCTTGGTAGTTTTTACACTACCTTGGTAGGCAGCTGAAAGGCACCACAAAAGTTGTTCTACCTGCTTTCTGGGCTGAGATGGGGAACAGCTGAATTTTGGACTCGGCTGGTGACAAAATGTTCCGAACACACCCCATGCACAACTCCACCGGGGAAGGTGCCAGACAGGAGTTCTCCTGGTAGTTTTTACATTGCTCCGGTAGGCAGCTGAAAGACACCACAAAAGTTGTTCTACCTGCTTTCTGGGCTGAGATGGGGAATCGCTGAATTTTGGACTCGGCCGGTGACAAAATGTTCCAAAGACACCCCATGCACAACTCCACCGGGGAATGTGCCAGACAAGCGTTCTCTTGATAGTTTTTACACTACCTTGGTAGGCATCTGAAAGACACCACAAAAGTTGTTCTACCTGCTTTCTGGGCTGAGATGGGGAACCGCTGAATTTTGGACTCGGCCGGTGACAAAATGTTCCAAACACACCCCCTGCACAACTCCACCGGGGAAGGTGCCAGACAGGAGTTCTCCTGGTAGTTTTTACATTGCTCCGGTAGGCATCTGAAAGACACCACAAAAGTTGTTCTACCTGCTTTCTGGGCTGAGATGGGGAACCGCTGAATTTTGGAGTCGGCCGGTGACAAAATGTTCCAAAGACACCCCATGCACAACTCCACTAGCGAAGGTGCCAGACAGGAGTTCTCCTGGTAGTTTTTACACTACCTTGGTAGGCACCTGAAAGGCACCACAAAAGTTGTTCTACCTGCTTTCTGGGCTGAGATGGGGAACCGCTGAATTTTGGAGTCGGCCGGTGACAAAATGTTCCAAACACACCCCATGCACAACTCCACCGGGGAAGGTGCCAGGCAGGAGTTCTCTTGGTAGTTTTTACACTACCTTGGTAGGCATCTGAAAGGCACCACAAAAGTTGTTCTACCTGCTTTCTGGGCTGAGATGGGGAATCGCTGAATTTTGGACTCGGCCGGTGACAAAATGTTCCAAACACACCCCCTGCACAACTCCACCGGGGAAGGTGCCAGACAGGAGTTCTCCTGTAGTTTTTACATTGCTCCGGTAGGCATCTGAAAGACACCACAAAAGTTGTTCTACCTGCTTTCTGGGCTGAGATGGGGAACCGCTGAATTTTGGAGTCGGCCGGTGACAAAATGTTCCAAACACACCCCCTGCACAACTCCACCGGGGAAGGTGCCAGACAGGAGTTCTCCTGGTAGATTTTACACTACCTTGGTAGGGAGCTGAAAGGCAGCACAAAAGTTGTTCTACCTGCTTTCTGGGCTGAGATGGGGAATCGCTGAATTTTGGACTCGGCCGGTGACAAAATGTTCCAAACACACCCCCTGCACAACTCCACCGGGGAAGGTGCCAGACAGGAGTTCTCCTGGTAGTTTTTACATTGCTCCGGTAGGCATCTGAAAGACACCACAAAAGTTGTTCTACCTGCTTTCTGGGCTGAGATGGGGAACCGCTGAATTTTGGACTCGGCCGGTGACAAAATGTTCCAAACACACCCCCTGCAAAACTCCACCGGGGAAGGTGCCAGACAAGCGTTCTCTTGATAGTTTTTACACTACCTTGGTAGGCATCTAAAAGACACCACAAAAGATGTTCTACCTGCTTTCTGGGCTGAGATGGGGAACCGCTGAATTTTGGAGTCGGCCGGTGACAAAATGTTCCAAACACACCCCCTGCACAACTCCACCGGGGAAGGTGCCAGACAGGAGTTCTCTTGGTAGATTTTACACTACCTTGGTAGGCAGCTGAAAGGCACCACAAAAGTTGTTCTACCTGCTTTCTGGGCTGAGATGGGGAATCGCTGAATTTTGGAGTCGGCCGGTGACAAAATGTTCCAAAGACACCCCATGCACAACTCCACCGGGGAAGGTGCCAGGCAGGAGTTCTCTTTGTAGTTTTTACACTACCTTGGTAGGCATTTGAAAGGCACCACAAAAGTTGTTCTACCTGCTTTCTGGGCTGAGATGGGGAACCGCTGAATTTTGGACTCGGCTGGTGACAAAATGTTCCAAACACACCCCATGCACAACTCCACCGGGGAAGGTGCCAGACAGGAGTTCTCCTGGTAGTTTTTACATTGCTCCGGTAGGCAGCTGAAAGACACCACAAAAGTTGTTCTACCAGCTTTGTGGGCTGAGATGAGGAACCGCTGAATTTTGGAGTCGGCCGGTGACAAAATGTTCCAAACACACCCCCTGCACAACTCCACCGGGGAAGGTGCCAGACAGGAGTTCTCCTGGTAGTTTTTACACTACCTTGGTAGGCAGCTGAAAGGCACCACAAAAGTTGTTCTACCTGCTTTCTGGGCTGAGATGGGGAACCGCTGAATTTTGGAGTCGGCCGGTGACAAAATGTTCCAAACACACCCAATGCACAACTCCACTAGCGAAGGTGCCAGACAGGAGTTCTCCTGGTAGTTTTTACACTACCTTGGTAGGCAGCTGAAAGGCACCACAAAAGTTGTTCTACCTGCTTTCTGGGCTGAGATGGGGAACCGCTGAATTTTGGACTCGGCTGGTGACAAAATGTTCCGAACACACCCCATGCACAACTCCACCGGGGAAGGTGCCAGACAGGAGTTCTCCTGGTAGTTTTTACATTGCTCCGGTAGGCAGCTGAAAGACACCACAAAAGTTGTTCTACCTGCTTTCTGGGCTGAGATGGGGAACCGCTGAATTTTGGACTCGGCCGGTGACAAAATGTTCCAAAGACACCCCATGCACAACTCCACCGGGGAATGTGCCAGACAAGCGTTCTCTTGATAGTTTTTACACTACCTTGGTAGGCATCTGAAAGACACCACAAAAGTTGTTCTACCTGCTTTCTGGGCTGAGATGGGGAACCGCTGAATTTTGGAGTCGGCTGGTGACAAAATGTTCCAAACACACCCCATGCACAACTCCACTAGCGAAGGTGCCAGGGACGAGCTCTGTTGGTAGTTTTTACATTGCTCCGGTAGGCATCAAAAGGACACCACAAAAGTTGTTCTACCTGCTTTCTGGGCTGAGATGGGGAATCGCTGAATTTTGGACTCGGCCGGTGACAAAATGTTCCAAAGACACCCCCTGCACAACTCCACCGGGGAAGGTGCCAGGCAGGAGTTCTCTTGGTAGTTATTACACTACCTTAGTAGCCATTTGAAAGGCACCACAAAAGTTGTTCTACCTGCTTTCTGGGCTGAGATGGGGAACCGCTGAATTTTGGAGTCGGCTGGTGACAAAATGTTCCAAACACACCCCATGCACAACTCCACCGGGGAAGGTGCCAGACAGGAGTTCTCCTGGTAGTTTTTACATTGCTCCGGTAGGCATCTGAAAGACACCACAAAAGTTGTTCTACCTGCTTTCTGGGCTGAGATGGGGAACCGCTGAATTTTGGACTCGGCCAGTGACAAAATGTTCCAAAGACACCCCATGCACAACTCCACCGGGGAAGGTGCCAGACAGGAGTTCTCCTGGTAGATTTTACACTACCTTGGTAGGGAGCTGAAAGGCAGCACAAAAGTTGTTCTACCTGCTTTCTGGGCTGAGATGGGGAATCGCTGAATTTTGGACTCGGCCGGTGACAAAATGTTCCAAACACACCCCCTGCACAACTCCACCGGGGAAGGTGCCAGACAGGAGTTCTCCTGGTAGTTTTTACACTACCTTGGTAGGCAGCTGAAAGGCACCACAAAAGTTGTTCTACCTGCTTTCTGGGCTGAGATGGGGAATCGCTGAATTTTGGACTCGGCCGGTGACAAAATGTTCCAAAGACACCCCCTGCACAACTCCACCGGGGAAGGTGCCAGACAGGAGTTCTCTTGGTAGATTTTACACTACCTTGGTAGGCATCTGAAAGGCAGCACAAAAGTTGTTCTACCTGCTTTCTGGGCTGAGATGGGGAAACGCTGAATTTTGGACTCGGCTGGTGACAAAATGTTCCAAAGACACCCCCTGCACAACTCCACCGGGGAAGGTGCCAGACAGGAGTTCTCCTGGTAGTTTTTACACTACCTTGGTAGGCACCTGAAAGGCACCACAAAAGTTGTTCTACCTGCTTTCTGGGCTGAGATGGGGAATCGCTGAATTTTGGAGTCGGCCGGTGACAAAATGTTCCAAACACACCCCATGCACAACTCCACCGGGGAAGGTGCCAGACAGGAGTTCTCTTGGTAGTTTTTACACTACCTTGGTAGGCAGCTGAAAGGCACCACAAAAGTTGTTCTACCTGCTTTCTGGGCTGAGATGGGGAACCGCTGAATTTTGGAGTCGGCCGGTGACAAAATGTTCCGAACACACCCCATGCACAACTCCACCGGGGAAGGTGCCAGGCAGGAATTCTCTTGGTAGTTTTTACACTACCTTGGTAGGCATCTGAAAGGCACCACAAAAGTTGTTCTACCTGCTTTCTGGGCTGAGATGGGGAATCGCTGAATTTTGGACTCGGCCGGTGACAAAATGTTCCAAACACACCCCCTGCACAACTCCACCGGGGAAGGTGCCAGACAGGAGTTCTCCTGGTAGTTTTTACATTGCTCCGGTAGGCATCTGAAAGACACCACAAAAGTTGTTCTACCTGCTTTCTGGGCTGAGATGGGGAAACGCTGAATTTTGGACTCGGCCGGTGACAAAATGTTCCAAACACACCCCATGCACAACTCCACCGGGGAAGGTGCCAGACAGGAGTTCTCCTGTAGTTTTTACATTGCTCCGGTAGGCATCTGAAAGACACCACAAAAGTTGTTCTACCTGCTTTCTGGGCTGAGATGGGGAACCACTGAATTTTGGAGTCGGCCGGTGACAAAATGTTCCAAACACACCCCATGCACAACTCCACCGGGGAAGGTGCCAGACAGGAGTTCTCTTAGTAGTTTTTACACTACCTTGGTAGGCATCTGAAAGGCACCACAAAAGTTGTTCTACCTGCTTTCTGGGCTGAGATGGGGAACCGCTGAATTTTGGAGTCGGCCGGTGACAAAATGTTCCAAACACACCCCATGCACAACTCCACCGGGGAAGGTGCCAGACAGGAGTTCTCCTGGTAGTTTTTACACTACCTTGGTAGGCATCTGAAAGACACCACAAAAGTTGTTCTACCTGCTTTCTGGGCTGAGATGGGGAAACGCTGAATTTTGGAGTCGGCCGGTGACAAAATGTTCCAAACACACCCCATGCACAACTCCACCGGGGAAGGTGACAGACAGGAGTTCTCCTGGTAGTTTTTACACTACCTTGGTAGGCATCTGAAAGGCACCACAAAAGTTGTTCTACCTGCTTTCTGGGCTGAGATGGGGAACCGCTGAATTTTGGACTCGGCTGGTGACAAAATGTTCCAAACACACCCCATGCACAACTCCACCACGGAAGGTGCCAGACAGGAGTTCTCCTGGTAGTTTTTACACTACCTTGGTAGGCATCTGAAAGACACCACAAAAGTTGTTCTACCTGCTTTGTGGGCTGAGATGGGGAACCGCTGAATTTTGGAGTCGGGCGGTGACAAAATGTTCCAAACACACCCCATGCACAACTCCACTAGTGAAGGTGCCAGGGGCGAGCTCTGTTGGTAGTTTTTACATTGCTCCGGTAGGCATCTGAAAGACACCACAAAAGTTGTTCTACCTGCTTTCTGGGCTGAGATGGGGAATCGCTGAATTTTGGAGTCGGCCGGTGACAAAATGTTCCACAGACACCCCATGCACAACTCCACCGGGGAAGGTGCCAGGAACGAATTCTGTTGGTAGTTTTTACACTACCTTGGTAGGCATCTGAAAGGCACAAGAAAAGTTGTTGTACCTGCTTTGTGGGCTGAGATGGGGAACCGCTGAATTTTGGACTCGGCCGGTGACAAAATGTTCCAAACACACCCCCTGCACAACTCCACCGGGGAAGGTGCCAGACAGGAGTTCTCCTGGTAGTTTTTACACTACCTTGGTAGGCATTTGAAAGGCACCACAAAAGTTGTTCTACCTGCTTTGTGGGCTGAGATGGGGAACCGCTGAATTTTGGACTCGGCTGGTGACAAAATGTTCCAAACACACCCCACGCACAACTCCACCGGGGAAGGTGCCAGACAGGAGTTCTCCTGGTAGTTTTTACACTACCTTGGTAGGCATCTGAAAGACACCACAAAAGTTGTTCTACCTGCTTTCTGGGCTGAGATGGGGAACCGCTGAATTTTGGAGTCGGCTGGTGGCAAAATGTTCCAAACACACCCCCTGCACAACTCCACCGGGGAAGGTGCCAGACAGGAGTTCTCCTGGTAGTTTTTACATTGCTCCGGTAGGCATCTGAAAGACACCACAAAAGTTGTTCTACCTGCTTTCTGGGCTGAGATGGGGAACCGCTGAATTTTGGAGTCGGCTGGTGACAAAATGTTCCAAACACACCCCATGCACAACTCCACCGGGGAAGGTGCCAGACAGGAGTTCTCCTGGTAGTTTTTACATTGCTCCGGTAGGCATCTGAAAGACACCACAAAAGTTGTTCTACCTGCTTTCTGGGCTGAGATGGGGAACCGCTGAATTTTGGACTCGGCTGGTGACAAAATGTTCCAAACACACCCCATGCACAACTCCACCACGGAAGGTGCCAGACAGGAGTTCTCCTGGTAGTTTTTACACTACCTTGGTAGGCATCTGAAAGACACCACAAAAGTTGTTCTACCTGCTTTCTGGGCTGAGATGGGGAACCGCTGAATTTTGGAGTCGGCTGGTGGCAAAATGTTTCAAACACACCCCCTGCACAACTCCACCGGGGAAGGTGCCAGACAGGAGTTCTCCTGGTAGTTTTTACATTGCTCCGGTAGGCATCTGAAAGACACCACAAAAGTTGTTCTACCTGCTTTCTGGGCTGAGATGGGGAAACGCTGAATTTTGGAGTCGGCTGGTGACAAAATGTTCCAAACACACCCCCTGCACAACTCCACCGGGGAAGGTGCCAGACAGGAGTTCTCCTGGTAGTTTTTACATTACCTTGGTAGGCAGCTGAAAGGCACCACAAAAGTTGTTCTACCTGCTTTCTGGGCTGAGATGGGGAAACGCTGAATTTTGGAGTCGGCTGGTGACAAAATGTTCCAAACACACCCCCTGCACAACTCCACCGGGGAAGGTGCCAGACAGGAGTTCTCCTGGTAGTTTTTACACTACCTTGGTAGGCATCTGAAAGACACCACAAAAGTTGTTCTACCTGCTTTCTGGGCTGAGATGGGGAATCGCTGAATTTTGGACTCGGCCGGTGACAAAATGTTCCAAACACACCCCATGCACAACTCCACCGGGGAAGGTGCCAGACAGGAGTTCTCTTAGTAGTTTTAACACTACCTTGGTAGGCATTTGAAAGGCACAAGAAAAGAAGTTGTACCTGCTTTGTGGGCTGAGATGGGGAACCGCTGAATTTTGGAGTCGACCGGTGACAAAATGTTCCAAACACACCCCATGCACAACTCCACTAGCGAAGGTGCCAGGGACGAGCTCTGTTGGTAGTTTTTACATTGCTCCGGTAGGCATCAAAAGGACACCACAAAAGTTGTTCTACCTGCTTTCTGGCCTGAGATGGGGAATCGCTGAATTTTGGACTCGGCCGGTGACAAAATGTTCCAAAGACACCCCATGCACAACTCCACCGGGGAAGGTGCCAGGCAGGAGTTCTCTTGGTAGTTTTTACACTACCTTGGTAGGCATTTGAAAGGCACCACAAAAGTTGTTCTACCTGCTTTCTGGGCTGAGATGGGGAAACGCTGAATTTTGGACTCGGCTGGTGACAAAATGTTCCAAACACACCCCATGCACAACTCCACCGGGGAAGGTGCCAGACAGGAGTTCTCCTGGTAGTTTTTACATTGCTCCGGTAGGCATCTGAAAGACACCACAAAAGTTGTTCTACCTGCTTTCTGGGCTGAGATGGGGAACCGCTGAATTTTGGACTCGGCTGGTGACAAAATGTTCCAAACACACCCCATGCACAACTCCACCGGGGAAGGTGCCAGACAGGAGTTCTCCTGGTAGTTTTTACACTACCTTGGTAGGCAGCTGAAAGGCACCACAAAAGTTGTTCTACCTGCTTTCTGGGCTGAGATGGGGAACCGCTGAATTTTGGACTCGGCTGGTGACAAAATGTTCCAAACACACCCCATGCACAACTCCACCGGGGAAGGTGCCAGACAGGAGTTCTCCTGGTAGTTTTTACACTACCTTGGTAGGCATCTGAAAGGCACCACAAAAGTTGTTCTACCTGCTTTCTGGGCTGAGATGGGGAACCGCTGAATTTTGGAGTCGGCCGGTGACAAAATGTTCCAAACACACCCCATGCACAACTCCACCGGGGAAGGTGCCAGGCAGGAGTTCTCTTGGTAGTTTTTACACTACCTTGGTAGGCATCTGAAAGGCACCACAAAAGTTGTTCTACCTGCTTTCTGGGCTGAGATGGGGAATCGCTGAATTTTGGACTCGGCCGGTGACAAAATGTTCCAAACACACCCCATGCACAACTCCACCGGGGAAGGTGCCAGACAGGAGTTCTCCTGGTAGTTTTTACATTGCTCCGGTAGGCATCTGAAAGACACCACAAAAGTTGTTCTACCTGCTTTCTGGGCTGAGATGGGGAAACGCTGAATTTTGGACTCGGCCGGTGACAAAATGTTCCAAACACACCCCCTGCAAAACTCCACCGGGGAAGGTGCCAGACAAGCGTTCTCTTGATAGTTTTTACACTACCTTGGTAGGCATCTAAAAGACACCACAAAAGATGTTCTACCTGCTTTCTGGGCTGAGATGGGGAACCGCTGAATTTTGGAGTCGGCTGGTGACAAAATGTTCCAAACACACCCCATGCACAACTCCACTAGCGAAGGTGCCAGGGACGAGCTCTGTTGGTAGTTTTTACATTGCTCCGGTAGGCATCAAAAGGACACCACAAAAGTTGTTCTACCTGCTTTCTGGGCTGAGATGGGGAATCGCTGAATTTTGGACTCGGCCGGTGACAAAATGTTCCAAAGACACCCCATGCACAACTCCACCGGGGAAGGTGCCAGGCAGGAGTTCTCTTGGTAGTTTTTACACTACCTTGGTAGGCATTTGAAAGGCACCACAAAAGTTGTTCTACCTGCTTTCTGGGCTGAGATGGGGAACCGCTGAATTTTGGAGTCGGCTGGTGACAAAATGTTCCAAACACACCCCATGCACAACTCCACCGGGGAAGGTGCCAGACAGGAGTTCTCCTGGTAGTTTTTACATTGCTCCGGTAGGCATCAAAAGGACACCACAAAAGTTGTTCTACCTGCTTTCTGGGCTGAGATGGGGAACCGCTGAATTTTGGAGTCGGCTGGTGGCAAAATGTTCCAAACACACCCCCTGCACAACTCCACCGGGGAAGGTGCCAGACAGGAGTTCTCCTGGTAGTTTTTACATTGCTCCGGTAGGCATCTGAAAGACACCACAAAAGTTGTTCTACCTGCTTTGTGGGCTGAGATGGGGAAACGCTGAATTTTGGAGTCGGCTGGTGACAAAATGTTCCAAACACACCCCCTGCACAACTCCACCGGGGAAGGTGCCAGACAGGAGTTCTCCTGGTAGTTTTTACACTACCTTGGTAGGCATTTGAAAGGCACCACAAAAGTTGTTCTTCCTGCTTTCTGGGCTGAGATGGGGAACCGCTGAATTTTGGACTCGGCCGGTGACAAAATGTTCCAAACACACCCCATGCACAACTCCACCGGGGAAGGTGCCAGGCAGGAGTTCTCTTGGTAGTTTTTACACTACCTTGGTAGGCATTTGAAAGGCACCACAAAAGTTGTTCTACCTGCTTTCTGGGCTGAGATGGGGAACCGCTGAATTTTGGAGTCGGCTGGTGACAAAATGTTCCAAACACACCCCATGCACAACTCCACCGGGGAAGGTGCCAGACAGGAGTTCTCCTGGTAGTTTTTACATTGCTCCGGTAGGCATCAAAAGGACACCACAAAAGTTGTTCTACCTGCTTTCTGGGCTGAGATGGGGAACCGCTGAATTTTGGAGTCGGCTGGTGGCAAAATGTTCCAAACACACCCCCTGCACAACTCCACCGGGGAAGGTGCCAGACAGGAGTTCTCCTGGTAGTTTTTACATTGCTCCGGTAGGCATCTGAAAGACACCACAAAAGTTGTTCTACCTGCTTTGTGGGCTGAGATGGGGAAACGCTGAATTTTGGAGTCGGCTGGTGACAAAATGTTCCAAACACACCCCCTGCACAACTCCACCGGGGAAGGTGCCAGACAGGAGTTCTCCTGGTAGTTTTTACACTACCTTGGTAGGCAGCTGAAAGGCACCACAAAAGTTGTTCTACCTGCTTTCTGGGCTGAGATGGGGAACCGCTGAATTTTGGACTCGGCCGGTGACAAAATGTTCCAAACACACCCCATGCACAACTCCACCGGGGAAGGTGCCAGACAGGAGTTCTCTTAGTAGTTTTTACACTACCTTGGTAGGCAGCTGAAAGGCACCACAAAAGTTGTTCTACCTGCTTTCTGGGCTGAGATGTGGAACCGCTGAATTTTGGAGTCGGCTGGTGACAAAATGTTCCAAACACACCCCATGCACAACTCCACCGGGGAAGGTGCCAGACAGGAGTTCTCCTGGTAGTTTTTAGACTACCTTGGTGGGCATTTGAAAGGCACCACAAAAGTTGTTCTACCTGCTTTCTGGGCTGAGATGAGGAAACGCTGAATTTTGGAGTCGGCTGGTGACAAAATGTTCCAAACACACCCCCTGCACAACTCCACCGGGGAAGGTGCCAGACAGGAGTTCTCCTGGTAGTTTTTACACTACCTTGGTAGGCATTTGAAAGGCACCACAAAAGTTGTTCTTCCTGCTTTCTGGGCTGAGATGGGGAACCGCTGAATTTTGGAGTCGGCCGGTGACAAAATGTTCCAAACACACCCCATGCACAACTCCACCGGGGAAGGTGCCAGACAGGAGTTCTCTAGGTAGTTTTTACACTACCTTGGTAGGCAGCTGAAAGGCACCACAAAAGTTGTTCTACCTGCTTTCTGGGCTGAGATGGGGAAACGCTGAATTTTGGACTCGGCTGGTGACAAAATGTTCCAAACACACCCCATGCACAACTCCACCACGGAAGGTGCCAGACAGGAGTTCTCCTGGTAGTTTTTACACTACCTTGGTAGGCATCTGAAAGGCACCACAAAAGTTGTTCTACCTGCTTTCTGGGCTGAGATGGGGAAACGCTGAATTTTGGACTCGGCCGGTGACAAAATGTTCCAAACACACCCCATGCACAACTCCACCGGGGAAGGTGCCAGACAGGAGTTCTCTTGGTAGTTTTTACACTACCTTGGTAGGCAGCTGAAAGGCACCACAAAAGTTGTTCTACCTGCTTTCTGGGCTGAGATGGGGAAACGCTGAATTTTGGACTCGGCCGGTGACAAAATGTTCCAAACACACCCCATGCACAACTCCACCGGGGAAGGTGCCAGACAGGAGTTCTCCTGGTAGTTTTTACACTACCTTGGTAGGCATCTGAAAGACACCACAAAAGTTGTTCTACCTGCTTTCTGGGCTGAGATGGGGAACCGCTGAATTTTGGACTCGGCTGGTGACAAAATGTTCCAAACACACCCCATGCACAACTCCACCGGGGAAGGTGCCAGACAGGAGTTCTCCTGGTAGTTTTTACACTACCTTGGTAGGCATCTGAAAGGCACCACAAAAGTTGTTCTACCTGCTTTCTGGGCTGAGATGGGGAAACGCTGAATTTTGGACTCGGCTGGTGACAAAATGTTCCAAACACACCCCATGCACAACTCCACCGGGGAAGGTGCCAGACAGGAGTTCTCCTGGTAGTTTTTATATTGCTCCGGTAGGCATCTGAAAGACACCACAAAAGTTTTTCTACCTGCTTTCTGGGCTGAGATGGGGAACCGCTGAATTTTGGACTCGGCTGGTGACAAAATGTTCC
The DNA here is from genome assembly GCF_023634085.1 of Falco cherrug. Classification (NCBI taxonomy): domain Eukaryota; kingdom Metazoa; phylum Chordata; class Aves; order Falconiformes; family Falconidae; genus Falco; species Falco cherrug. The sequence goes on along the minus strand of NW_026599511.1, from coordinate 379,673 downwards.
AAACACACCCCATGCACAACTCCACCGGGGAAGGTGCCAGACAGGAGTTCTCCTGGTAGTTTTTACATTGCTCCGGTAGGCATCTGAAAGACACCACAAAAGTTGTTCTACCTGCTTTCTGGGCTGAGATGGGGAATCGCTGAATTTTGGAGTCGGCCGGTGACAAAATGTTCCAAACACACCCCATGCACAACTCCACCGGGGAAGGTGCCAGACAGGAGTTCTCTTGGTAGTTTTTACACTACCTTGGTAGGCAGCTGAAAGGCACCACAAAAGTTGTTCTACCTGCTTTCTGGGCTGAGATGGGGAACCGCTGAATTTTGGACTCGGCTGGTGACAAAATGTTCCAAACACACCCCATGCACAACTCCACCACGGAAGGTGCCAGACAGGAGTTCTCCTGGTAGTTTTTACACTACCTTGGTAGGCATCTGAAAGACACCACAAAAGTTGTTCTACCTGCTTTGTGGGCTGAGATGGGGAACCGCTGAATTTTGGAGTCGGCTGGTGGCAAAATGTTCCAAACACACCCCCTGCACAACTCCACCGGGGAAGGTGCCAGACAGGAGTTCTCCTGGTAGTTTTTACATTGCTCCGGTAGGCATCTGAAAGACACCACAAAAGTTGTTCTACCTGCTTTCTGGGCTGAGATGGGGAAACGCTGAATTTTGGAGTCGGCCGTTGACAAAATGTTCCAAACACACCCCATGCACAACTCCACCGGGGAAGGTGCCAGACAGGAGTTCTCTTGGTAGTTTTTACACTACCTTGGTAGGCAGCTGAAAGGCACCACAAAAGTTGTTCTACCTGCTTTCTGGGCTGAGATGGGGAACCGCTGAATTTTGGACTCGGCTGGTGACAAAATGTTCCAAACACACCCCATGCACAACTCCACCACGGAAGGTGCCAGACAGGAGTTCTCCTGGTAGTTTTTACACTACCTTGGTGGGCATTTGAAAGGCACCACAAAAGTTGTTCTACCTGCTTTCTGGGCTGAGATGGGGAAACGCTGAATTTTGGAGTCGGCTGGTGACAAAATGTTCCAAACACACCCCCTGCACAACTCCACCGGGGAAGGTGCCAGACAGGAGTTCTCCTGGTAGTTTTTACACTACCTTGGTAGGCATTTGAAAGGCACCACAAAAGTTGTTCTTCCTGCTTTCTGGTCTGAGATGGGGAACGGCTGAATTTTGGAGTCGGCCGGTGACAAAATGTTCCAAACACACCCCATGCACAACTCCACCGGGGAAGGTACCAGACAGGAGTTCTCTTGGTAGTTTTTACACTACCTTGGTAGGCAGCTGAAAGGCACCACAAAAGTTGTTCTACCTGCTTTCTGGGCTGAGATGGGGAACCGCTGAATTTTGGACTCGGCCGGTGACAAAATGTTCCAAACACACCCCATGCACAACTCCACCGGGGAAGGTGCAAGACAGGAGTTCTCCTGGTAGTTTTTACACTACCTTGGTAGGCAGCTGAAAGGCACCACAAAAGTTGTTCTACCTGCTTTCTGGGCTGAGATGGGGAACCGCTGAATTTTGGACTCGGCTGGTGACAAAATGTTCCAAACACACCCCATGCACAACTCCACCGGGGAAGGTGCCAGACAGGAGTTCTCCTGGTAGTTTTTAGACTACCTTGGTGGGCATTTGAAAGGCACCACAAAAGTTGTTCTACCTGCTTTCTGGGCTGAGATGGGGAACCGCTGAATTTTGGACTCGGCTGTTGACAAAATGTTCCAAACACACCCCATGCACAACTCCACCGGGGAAGGTGCCAGAAACGAGTTCTCCTGGTAGTTTTTACACTACCTTGGTAGGCATTTGAAAGGCACCACAAAAGTTGTTCTACCTGCTTTCTGGGCTGAGATGGGGAACCGCTGAATTTTGGACTCGGCTGGTGACAAAATGTTCCAAACACACCCCATGCACAACTCCACCACGGAAGGTGCCAGACAGGAGTTCTCCTGGTAGTTTTTACACTACCTTGGTAGGCATCTGAAAGACACCACAAAAGTTGTTCTACCTGCTTTGTGGGCTGAGATGGGGAACCGCTGAATTTTGGAGTCGGGCGGTGACAAAATGTTCCAAACACACCCCATGCACAACTCCACTAGCGAAGGTGCCAGGGGCGAGCTCTGTTGGTAGTTTTTACATTGCTCCGGTAGGCATCAAAAGGACACCACAAAAGTTGTTCTACCTGCTTTCTGGGCTGAGATGGGGAATCGCTGAATTTTGGACTCGGCCGGTGACAAAATGTTCCAAACACACCCCCTGCACAACTCCACCGGGGAAGGTGCCAGACAGGAGTTCTCTTGGTAGTTTTTACAGTACCTTGGTAGGCAGCTGAAAGGCACCACAAAAGTTGTTCTACCTGCTTTCTGGGCTGAGATGGGGAACCGCTGAATTTTGGACTCGGCTGGTGACAAAATGTTCCAAACACACCCCATGCACAACTCCACCACGGAAGGTGCCAGACAGGAGTTCTCCTGGTAGTTTTTACACTACCTTGGTGGGCATTTGAAAGGCACCACAAAAGTTGTTCTACCTGCTTTCTGGGCTGAGATGGGGAAACGCTGAATTTTGGAGTCGGCTGGTGACAAAATGTTCCAAAGACACCCCATGCACAACTCCACCGGGGAAGGTGCCAGACAGGAGTTCTCCTGGTAGTTTTTACACTACCTTGGTAGGCATTTGAAAGGCACCACAAAAGTTGTTCTTCCTGCTTTCTGGTCTGAGATGGGGAACCGCTGAATTTTGGACTCGGCTGGTGACAAAATGTTCCAAACACACCCCATGCACAACTCCACCGGGGAAGGTGCCAGACAGGAGTTCTCTTGGTAGTTTTTACACTACCTTGGTAGGCAGCTGAAAGGCACCACAAAAGTTGTTCTACCTGCTTTCTGGGCTGAGATGGGGAACCGCTGAATTTTGGACTCGGCCGGTGACAAAATGTTCCAAACACACCCCATGCACAACTCCACCGGGGAAGGTGCCAGACAGGAGTTCTCCTGGTAGTTTTTACACTACCTTGGTGGGCATTTGAAAGGCACCACAAAAGTTGTTCTACCTGCTTTCTGGGCTGAGATGGGGAAACGCTGAATTTTGGAGTCGGCTGGTGACAAAATGTTCCAAACACACCCCCTGCACAACTCCACCACGGAAGGTGCCAGACAGGAGTTCTCCTGGTAGTTTCTACACTACCTTGGTAGGCATTTGAAAGGCACCACAAAAGTTGTTCTTCCTGCTTTCTGGGCTGAGATGGGGAACCGCTGAATTTTGGAGTCGGCCGGTGACAAAATGTTCCAAACACACCCCATGCACAACTCCACCGGGGAAGGTGCCAGACAGGAGTTCTCTTGGTAGTTTTTACACTACCTTGGTAGGCAGCTGAAAGGCACCACAAAAGTTGTTCTACCTGCTTTCTGGGCTGAGATGGGGAACCGCTGAATTTTGGACTCGGCTGGTGACAAAATGTTCCAAACACACCCCATGCACAACTCCACCGGGGAAGGTGCCAGACAGGAGTTCTCCTGGTAGTTTTTACACTACCTTGGTAGGCAGCTGAAAGGCACCACAAAAGTTGTTCTACCTGCTTTCTGGGCTGAGATGGGGAACCGCTGAATTTTGGACTCGGCTGGTGACAAAATGTTCCAAACACACCCCATGCACAACTCCACCGGGGAAGGTGCCAGACAGGAGTTCTCCTGGTAGTTTTTACACTACCTTGGTAGGCATCTGAAAGACACCACAAAAGTTGTTCTACCTGCTTTCGGGGCTGAGATGGGGAATCGCTGAATTTTGGACTCGGCCGGTGACAAAATGTTCCAAACACACCCCATGCACAACTCCACCGGGGAAGGTGCCAGACAGGAGTTCTCTTGGTAGTTTTTACACTACCTTGGTAGGCATTTGAAAGGCACCACAAAAGTTGTTCTACCTGCTTTCTGGGCTGAGATGGGGAACCGCTGAATTTTGGACTCGGCTGGTGACAAAATGTTCCAAACACACCCCCTGCACAACTCCACCACGGAAGGTGCCAGACAGGAGTTCTCCTGGTAGTTTTTACATTGCTCCGGTAGGCATCTGAAAGACACCACAAAAGTTGTTCTACCTGCTTTCTGGGCTGAGATGGGGAACCGCTGAATTTTGGAGTCGGCCGGTGACAAAATGTTCCAAAGACACCCCATGCACAACTCCACCGGGGAAGGTGCCAGGAACGAATTCTGTTGGTAGTTTTTACACTACCTTGGTAGGCAGCTGAAAGGCACAAGAAAAGAAGTTGTACCTGCTTTGTGGGCTGAGATGGGGAACCGCTGAATTTTGGAGTCGGCTGGTGACAAAATGTTCCAAACACACCCCATGCACAACTCCACCGGGGAAGGTGCCAGACAGGAGTTCTCTTGGTAGTTTTTACACTACCTTGGTAGGCAGCTGAAAGGCACCACAAAAGTTGTTCTACCTGCTTTCTGGGCTGAGATGGGGAACCGCTGAATTTTGGAGTCGGCCGGTGACAAAATGTTCCAAACACACCCCATGCACAACTCCACCGGGGAAGGTGCCAGACAGGAGTTCTCCTGGTAGTTTTTACATTGCTCCGGTAGGCATCTGAAAGACACCACAAAAGTTGTTCTACCTGCTTTCTGGGCTGAGATGGGGAACCGCTGAATTTTGGACTCGGCCGGTGACAAAATGTTCCAAACACACCCCATGCACAACTCCACCGGGGAAGGTGCCAGACAGGAGTTCTCTTGGTAGTTTTTACACTACCTTGGTAGGCAGCTGAAAGGCACCACAAAAGTTGTTCTACCTGCTTTCTGGGCTGAGATGGGGAACCGCTGAATTTTGGACTCGGCTGTTGACAAAATGTTCCAAACACACCCCATGCACAACTCCACCGGGGAAGGTGCCAGACAGGAGTTCTCCTGGTAGTTTTTACACTACCTTGGTAGGCAGCTAAAAGGCACCACAAAAGTTGTTCTACCTGCTTTCTGGGCTGAGATGGGGAACCACTGAATTTTGGAGTCGGGCGGTGACAAAATGTTCCAAACACACCCCACGCACAACTCCACCGGGGAAGGTGCCAGACAGGAGTTCTCTTAGTAGTTTTTACACTACCTTGGTAGGCAGCTGAAAGGCACCACAAAAGTTGTTCTACCTGCTTTCTGGGCTGAGATGGGGAACCGCTGAATTTTGGAGTCGGCCGGTGACAAAATGTTCCAAACACACCCCATGCACAACTCCACCGGGGAAGGTGCCAGACAGGAGTTCTCTTAGTAGTTTTTACACTACCTTGGTAGGCATCTGAAAGACACCACAAAAGATGTTCTACCGGCTTTCTGGGCTGAGATGGGGAACAGCTGAATTTTGGACTCGGCTGGTGACAAAATGTTCCAAACACACCCCATGCACAACTCCACCGGGGAAGGTGCCAGACAGGAGTTCTCCTGGTAGTTTTTACACTACCTTGGTAGGCATCTGAAAGACACCACAAAAGTTGTTCTACCTGCTTTCTGGGCTGAGATGGGGAACCGCTGAATTTTGGAGTCGGCTGGTGACAAAATGTTCCAAACACACCCCATGCACAACTCCACCGGGGAAGGTGCCAGACAGGAGTTCTCCTGGTAGTTTTTACATTGCTCCGGTAGGCATCTGAAAGACACCACAAAAGTTGTTCTACCTGCTTTCTGGGCTGAGATGGGGAATCGCTGAATTTTGGAGTCGGCCGGTGACAAAATGTTCCACAGACACCCCATGCACAACTCCACCGGGGAAGGTGCCAGGAACGAATTCTGTTGGTAGTTATTACACTACCTTGGTAGGCAGCTGAAAGGCACAAGAAAAGTTGTTGTACCTGCTTTGTGGGCTGAGATGGGGAACCGCTGAATTTTGGAGTCGGCCGTTGACAAAATGTTCCAAACACACCCAATGCACAACTCCACTAGCGAAGGTGCCAGACAGGAGTTCTCCTGGTAGTTTTTACACTACCTTGGTAGGCACCTGAAAGGCACCACAAAAGTTGTTCTACCTGCTTTCTGGGCTGAGATGGGGAACCGCTGAATTTTTGGACTCGGCCGGTGACAAAATGTTCCAAACACACCCCATGCACAACTCCACCGGGGAAGGTGCCAGGCAGGAGTTCTCTTGGTAGTTTTTACACTACCTTGGTAGGCATTTGAAAGACACCACAAAAGTTGTTCTACCTGCTTTCTGGGCTGAGATGGGGAACCGCTGAATTTTTGGACTCGGCTGGTGACAAAATATTCCGAACACACCCCATGCACAACTCCACCGGGGAAGGTGCCAGACAGGAGTTCTCCTGTAGTTTTTACATTGCTCCGGTAGGCATCTGAAAGACACCACAAAAGTTGTTCTACCTGCTTTCTGGGCTGAGATGGGGAAACGCTGAATTTTGGAGTCGGCCGGTGACAAAATGTTCCAAACACACCCCCTGCACAACTCCACCGGGGAAGGTGCCAGACAGGAGTTCTCCTGGTAGTTTTTACATTGCTCCGGTAGGCAGCTGAAAGACACCACAAAAGTTGTTCTACCTGCTTTCTGGGCTGAGATGGGGAATCGCTGAATTTTGGAGTCGGCCGGTGACAAAATGTTCCAAAGACACCCCATGCACAACTCCACCAGGGAATGTGCCAGACAAGCGTTCTCTTGATAGTTTTTACACTACCTTGGTAGGCATCTGAAAGACACCACAAAAGTTGTTCTACCTGCTTTCTGGGCTGAGATGGGGAACCGCTGAATTTTGGAGTTGGGCGGTGACAAAATGTTCCAAACACACCCCATGCACAACTCCACTAGCGAAGGTGCCAGGGACGAGCTCTGTTGGTAGTTTTTACATTGCTCCGGTAGGCATCAAAAAGACACCACAAAAGTTGTTCTACCTGCTTTCTGGGCTGAGATGGGGAATCGCTGAATTTTGGACTCGGCCGGTGACAAAATGTTCCAAAGACACCCCATGCACAACTCCACTGGGGAAGGTGCCAGGCAGGAGTTCTCTTGGTAGTTTTTACACTACCTTGGTAGGCATTTGAAAGGCACCACAAAAGTTGTTCTACCTGCTTTCTGGGCTGAGATGGGGAACCGCTGAATTTTGGACTCGGCTGGTGACAAAATGTTCCAAAGACACCCCATGCACAACTCCACCGGGGAAGGTGCCAGACAGGAGTTCTCCTGGTAGTTTTTACATTGCTCCGGTAGGCATCTGAAAGACACCACAAAAGTTGTTCTACCTGCTTTGTGGGCTGAGATGGGGAAACGCTGAATTTTGGACTCGGCCAGTGACAAAATGTTCCAAAGACACCCCATGCACAACTCCACCGGGGAAGGTGCCAGACAGGAGTTCTCCTGGTAGATTTTACACTACCTTGGTAGGGAGCTGCAAGGCAGCACAAAAGTTGTTCTACCTGCTTTCTGGGCTGAGATGGGGAATCGCTGAATTTTGGACTCGGCCGGTGACAAAATGTTCCAAACACACCCCCTGCACAACTCCACCGGGGAAGGTGCCAGACAAGAGTTCTCTTGGTAGTTTTTACACTACCTTGGTAGGCACCTGAAAGGCACCACAAAAGTTGTTCTACCTGCTTTCTGGGCTGAGATGGGGAATCGCTGAATTTTGGACTCGGCCGGTGACAAAATGTTCCAAAGACACCCCATGCACAACTCCACCGGGGAAGGTGCCAGACAGGAGTTCTCTTGGTAGATTTTACACTACCTTGGTAGGCATCTGAAAGGCAGCACAAAAGTTTTTCTACCTGCTTTCTGGGCTGAGATGGGGAAACGCTGAATTTTGGACTCGGCTGGTGACAAAATGTTCCAAAGACACCCCCTGCACAACTCCACCGGGGAAGGTGCCAGACAAGAGTTCTCTTGAGAGTTTTTACACTACCTTGGTAGGCATCTGAAAGGCACCACAAAAGTTGTTCTACCTGCTTTCTGGGCTGAGATGGGGAATCGCTGAATTTTGGACTCGGCCGGTGACAAAATGTTCCAAACACACCCCCTGCACAACTCCACCGGGGAAGGTGCCAGACAGGAGTTCTCCTGGTAGTTTTTACATTGCTCCGGTAGGCATCTGAAAGACACCACAAAAGTTGTTCTACCTGCTTTCTGGGCTGAGATGGGGAACCGCTGAATTTTGGACTCGGCCGGTGACAAAATGTTCCAAAGACACCCCATGCACAACTCCACCGGGGAAGGTGCCAGACAGGAGTTCTCCTGTAGTTTTTACATTGCTCCGGTAGGCACCTGAAAGACACCACAAAAGTTGTTCTACCTGCTTTCTGGGCTGAGATGGGGAACCGCTGAATTTTGGACTCGGCCGGTGACAAAATGTTCCAAAGACACCCCATGCACAACTCCACCGGGGAAGGTGCCAGACAGGAGTTCTCTTGGTAGATTTTACACTACCTTGGTAGGCAGCTGAAAGGCAGCACAAAAGTTGTTCTACCTGCTTTCTGGGCTGAGATGGGGAATCGCTGAATTTTGGACTCGGCCGGTGACAAAATGTTCCAAACACACCCCCTGCACAACTCCACCGGGGAAGGTGCCAGACAGGAGTTCTCCTGGTAGTTTTTACACTACCTTGGTAGGCACCTGAAAGGCACCACAAAAGTTGTTCTACCTGCTTTCTGGGCTGAGATGGGGAACCGCTGAATTTTGGAGTCGGCCGGTGACAAAATGTTCCGAACACACCCCATGCACAACTCCACTAGCGAAGGTGCCAGGGACGAGCTCTGTTGGTAGTTTTTACATTGCTCCGGTAGGCATCAAAAGGACACCACAAAAGTTGTTCTACCTGCTTTCTGGGCTGAGATGGGGAATCGCTGAATTTTGGACTCGGCCGGTGACAAAATGTTCCAAAGACACCCCATGCACAACTCCACCGGGGAAGGTGCCAGGCAGGAGTTCTCTTGGTAGTTTTTACACTACCTTGGTAGGCATTTGAAAGGCACCACAAAAGTTGTTCTACCTGCTTTCTGGGCTGAGATGGGGAACCGCTGAATTTTGGAGTCGGCCGGTGACAAAATGTTCCAAACACACCCCATGCACAACTCCACCGGGGAAGGTGCCAGACAGGAGTTCTCCTGGTAGTTTTTACATTGCTCCGGTAGGCAGCTGAAAGACACCACAAAAGTTGTTCTACCTGCTTTCTGGGCTGAGATGAGGAACCGCTGAATTTTGGACTCGGCCGGTGACAAAATGTTCCAAACACACCCCCTGCACAACTCCACCGGGGAAGGTGCCAGACAGGAGTTCTCTTAGTAGTTTTTACACTACCTTGGTAGGCAGCTGAAAGGCACCACAAAAGTTGTTCTACCTGCTTTCTGGGCTGAGATGGGGAACCGCTGAATTTTGGAGTCGGCCGGTGACAAAATGTTCCAAACACACCCAATGCACAACTCCACTAGCGAAGGTGCCAGACAGGAGTTCTCCTGGTAGTTTTTACACTACCTTGGTAGGCACCTGAAAGGCACCACAAAAGTTGTTCTACCTGCTTTCTGGGCTGAGATGGGGAACCGCTGAATTTTTGGACTCGGCCGGTGACAAAATGTTCCAAACACACCCCCTGCACAACTCCACCGGGGAAGGTGCCAGGCAGGAGTTCTCTTGGTAGTTTTTACACTACCTTGGTAGGCATTTGAAAGACACCACAAAAGTTGTTCTACCTGCTTTCTGGGCTGAGATGGGGAACCGCTGAATTTTTGGACTCGGCTGGTGACAAAATATTCCGAACACACCCCATGCACAACTCCACCGGGGAAGGTGCCAGACAGGAGTTCTCCTGTAGTTTTTACATTGCTCCGGTAGGCATCTGAAAGACACCACAAAAGTTGTTCTACCTGCTTTCTGGGCTGAGATGGGGAAACGCTGAATTTTGGAGTCGGCCGGTGACAAAATGTTCCAAAGACACCCCATGCACAACTCCACCAGGGAATGTGCCAGACAAGCGTTCTCTTGATAGTTTTTACACTACCTTGGTAGGCATCTGAAAGACACCACAAAAGTTGTTCTACCTGCTTTCTGGGCTGAGATGGGGAACCGCTGAATTTTGGAGTCGGGCGGTGACAAAATGTTCCAAACACACCCCATGCACAACTCCACTAGCGAAGGTGCCAGGGACGAGCTCTGTTGGTAGTTTTTACATTGCTCCGGTAGGCATCTGAAAGACACCACAAAAGTTGTTCTACCTGCTTTCTGGGCTGAGATGGGGAATCGCTGAATTTTGGACTCGGCCGGTGACAAAATGTTCCAAAGACACCCCATGCACAACTCCACCGGGGAAGGTGCCAGGCAGGAGTTCTCTTGGTAGTTTTTACACTACCTTGGTAGGCATTTGAAAGGCACCACAAAAGTTGTTCTACCTGCTTTCTGGGCTGAGATGGGGAACCGCTGAATTTTGGAGTCGGCTGGTGACAAAATGTTCCAAAGACACCCCATGCACAACTCCACCGGGGAAGGTGCCAGACAGGAGTTCTCCTGGTAGTTTTTACATTGCTCCGGTAGGCATCTGAAAGACACCACAAAAGTTGTTCTACCTGCTTTGTGGGCTGAGATGGGGAAACGCTGAATTTTGGACTCGGCCAGTGACAAAATGTTCCAAAGACACCCCATGCACAACTCCACCGGGGAAGGTGCCAGACAGGAGTTCTCCTGGTAGATTTTACACTACCTTGGTAGGGAGCTGCAAGGCAGCACAAAAGTTGTTCTACCTGCTTTCTGGGCTGAGATGGGGAATCGCTGAATTTTGGACTCGGCCGGTGACAAAATGTTCCAAACACACCCCCTGCACAACTCCACCGGGGAAGGTGCCAGACAGGAGTTCTCCTGGTAGTTTTTACACTACCTTGGTAGGCACCTGAAAGGCACCACAAAAGTTGTTCTACCTGCTTTCTGGGCTGAGATGGGGAATCGCTGAATTTTGGACTCGGCCGGTGACAAAATGTTCCAAAGACACCCCATGCACAACTCCACCGGGGAAGGTGCCAGACAGGAGTTCTCTTGGTAGATTTTACACTACCTTGGTAGGCATCTGAAAGGCAGCACAAAAGTTTTTCTACCTGCTTTCTGGGCTGAGATGGGGAAACGCTGAATTTTGGACTCGGCTGGTGACAAAATGTTCCAAAGACACCCCCTGCACAACTCCACCGGGGAAGGTGCCAGACAAGAGTTCTCTTGAGAGTTTTTACACTACCTTGGTAGGCATCTGAAAGGCACCACAAAAGTTGTTCTACCTGCTTTCTGGGCTGAGATGGGGAATCGCTGAATTTTGGACTCGGCCGGTGACAAAATGTTCCAAACACACCCCCTGCACAACTCCACCGGGGAAGGTGCCAGACAGGAGTTCTCCTGGTAGTTTTTACATTGCTCCGGTAGGCATCTGAAAGACACCACAAAAGTTGTTCTACCTGCTTTCTGGGCTGAGATGGGGAACCGCTGAATTTTGGACTCGGCCGGTGACAAAATGTTCCAAAGACACCCCATGCACAACTCCACCGGGGAAGGTGCCAGACAGGAGTTCTCCTGTAGTTTTTACATTGCTCCGGTAGGCACCTGAAAGACACCACAAAAGTTGTTCTACCTGCTTTCTGGGCTGAGATGGGGAACCGCTGAATTTTGGACTCGGCCGGTGACAAAATGTTCCAAAGACACCCCATGCACAACTCCACCGGGGAAGGTGCCAGACAGGAGTTCTCTTGGTAGATTTTACACTACCTTGGTAGGCAGCTGAAAGGCAGCACAAAAGTTGTTCTACCTGCTTTCTGGGCTGAGATGGGGAATCGCTGAATTTTGGACTCGGCCGGTGACAAAATGTTCCAAACACACCCCCTGCACAACTCCACCGGGGAAGGTGCCAGACAGGAGTTCTCCTGGTAGTTTTTACACTACCTTGGTAGGCACCTGAAAGGCACCACAAAAGTTGTTCTACCTGCTTTCTGGGCTGAGATGGGGAACTGCTGAATTTTGGAGTCGGCCGGTGACAAAATGTTCCGAACACACCCCATGCACAACTCCACTAGCGAAGGTGCCAGGGACGAGCTCTGTTGGTAGTTTTTACATTGCTCCGGTAGGCATCAAAAGGACACCACAAAAGTTGTTCTACCTGCTTTCTGGGCTGAGATGGGGAATCGCTGAAATTTGGACTCGGCTGGTGACAAAATGTTCCAAAGACACCCCATGCACAACTCCACCGGGGAAGGTGCCAGGCAGGAGTTCTCTTGGTAGTTTTTACACTACCTTGGTAGGCATTTGAAAGGCACCACAAAAGTTGTTCTACCTGCTTTCTGGGCTGAGATGGGGAACCGCTGAATTTTGGAGTCGGCCGGTGACAAAATGTTCCAAACACACCCCATGCACAACTCCACCGGGGAAGGTGCCAGACAGGAGTTCTCCTGGTAGTTTTTACATTGCTCCGGTAGGCAGCTGAAAGACACCACAAAAGTTGTTCTACCTGCTTTCTGGGCTGAGATGAGGAACCGCTGAATTTTGGACTCGGCCGGTGACAAAATGTTCCAAACACACCCCCTGCACAACTCCACCGGGGAAGGTGCCAGACAGGATTTCTCTTGGTAGTTTTTACACTACCTTGGTAGGCAGCTGAAAGGCACCACAAAAGTTGTTCTACCTGCTTTCTGGGCTGAGATGGGGAACCGCTGAATTTTGGAGTCGGCCGGTGACAAAATGTTCCAAACACACCCAATGCACAACTCCACTAGCGAAGGTGCCAGACAGGAGTTCTCCTGGTAGTTTTTACACTACCTTGGTAGGCACCTGAAAGGCACCACAAAAGTTGTTCTACCTGCTTTCTGGGCTGAGATGGGGAACCGCTGAATTTTTGGACTCGGCCGGTGACAAAATGTTCCAAACACACCCCCTGCACAACTCCACCGGGGAAGGTGCCAGGCAGGAGTTCTCTTGGTAGTTTTTACACTACCTTGGTAGGCATTTGAAAGACACCACAAAAGTTGTTCTACCTGCTTTCTGGGCTGAGATGGGGAACCGCTGAATTTTTGGACTCGGCTGGTGACAAAATATTCCGAACACACCCCATGCACAACTCCACCGGGGAAGGTGCCAGACAGGAGTTCTCCTGTAGTTTTTACATTGCTCCGGTAGGCATCTGAAAGACACCACAAAAGTTGTTCTACCTGCTTTCTGGGCTGAGATGGGGAACCGCTGAATTTTGGAGTCGGCCGGTGACAAAATGTTCCAAAGACACCCCATGCACAACTCCACCGGGGAAGGTGCCAGGCAGGAGTTCTCTTGGTAGTTTTTACACTACCTTGGTAGGCAGCTGAAAGGCACCACAAAAGTTGTTCTACCTGCTTTCTGGGCTGAGATGGGGAACCGCTGAATTTTGGACTCGGCTGGTGACAAAATGTTCCGAACACACCCCATGCACAACTCCACCGGGGAAGGTGCCAGACAGGAGTTCTCCTGTAGTTTTTACATTGCTCCGGTAGGCAGCTGAAAGACACCACAAAAGTTGTTCTACCTGCTTTCTGGGCTGAGATGGGGAATCGCTGAATTTTGGACTCGGCCGGTGACAAAATGTTCCAAAGACACCCCATGCACAACTCCACCGGGGAATGTGCCAGACAAGCGTTCTCTTGATAGTTTTTACACTACCTTGGTAGGCATCTGAAAGACACCACAAAAGTTGTTCTACCTGCTTTCTGGGCTGAGATGGGGAACCGCTGAATTTTGGAGTCGGGCGGTGACAAAATGTTCCAAACACACCCCATGCACAACTCCACTAGCGAAGGTGCCAGGGACGAGCTCTGTTGGTAGTTTTTACATTGCTCCGGTAGGCATCAAAAGGACACCACAAAAGTTGTTCTACCTGCTTTCTGGGCTGAGATGGGGAATCGCTGAATTTTGGACTCGGCCGGTGACAAAATGTTCCAAAGACACCCCATGCACAACTCCACCGGGGAAGGTGCCAGGCAGGAGTTCTCTTGGTAGTTTTTACACTACCTTGGTAGGCATTTGAAAGGCACCACAAAAGTTGTTCTACCTGCTTTCTGGGCTGAGATGGGGAACCGCTGAATTTTGGAGTCGGCTGGTGACAAAATGTTCCAAACACACCCCATGCACAACTCCACCGGGGAAGGTGCCAGACAGGAGTTCTCCTGGTAGTTTTTACATTGCTCCGGTAGGCAGCTGAAAGACACCACAAAAGTTGTTCTACCTGCTTTCTGGGCTGAGATGAGGAACCGCTGAATTTTGGACTCGGCCGGTGACAAAATGTTCCAAACACACCCCCTGCACAACTCCACCGGGGAAGGTGCCAGACAGGAGTTCTCTTGGTAGTTTTTACACTACCTTGGTAGGCAGCTGAAAGGCACCACAAAAGTTGTTCTACCTGCTTTCTGGGCTGAGATGGGGATCCGCTGAATTTTGGAGTCGGCCGGTGACAAAATGTTCCAAACACACCCAATGCACAACTCCACTAGCGAAGGTGCCAGACAGGAGTTCTCCTGGTAGTTTTTACACTACCTTGGTAGCCACCTGAAAGGCACCACAAAAGTTGTTCTACCTGCTTTCTGGGCTGAGATGGGGAACCGCTGAATTTTTGGACTCGGCCGGTGACAAAATGTTCCAAACACACCCCCTGCACAACTCCACCGGGGAAGGTGCCAGGCAGGAGTTCTCTTGGTAGTTTTTACACTACCTTGGTAGGCATTTGAAAGACACCACAAAAGTTGTTCTACCTGCTTTCTGGGCTGAGATGGGGAACCGCTGAATTTTTGGACTCGGCTGGTGACAAAATATTCCGAACACACCCCATGCACAACTCCACCGGGGAAGGTGCCAGACAGGAGTTCTCCTGTAGTTTTTACATTGCTCCGGTAGGCATCTGAAAGACACCACAAAAGTTGTTCTACCTGCTTTCTGGGCTGAGATGGGGAACCGCTGAATTTTGGACTCGGCTGGTGGCAAAATGTTCCAAACACACCCCCTGCACAACTCCACCGGGGAAGGTGCCAGACAGGAGTTCTCCTGGTAGTTTTTACACTACCTTGGTAGGCAGCTGAAAGGCACCACAAAAGTTGTTCTACCTGCTTTCTGGGCTGAGATGGGGAACCGCTGAATTTTGGACTCGGCTGGTGACAAAATGTTCCGAACACACCCCATGCACAACTCTACCGTGGAAGGTGCCAGACAGGAGTTCTCCTGGTAGTTTTTACATTACTCCGGTAGACAGCTGAAAGACACCACAAAAGTTGTTCTACCTGCTTTCTGGGCTGAGATGGGGAATCGCTGAATTTTGGAGTCGGCCGGTGACAAAATGTTCCAAACACACCCCCTGCACAACTCCACCGGGGAAGGTGCCAGGCAGGAGTTCTCTTGGTAGTTTTTACACTACCTTGGTAGGCATTTGAAAGACACCACAAAAGTTGTTCTACCTGCTTTCTGGGCTGAGATGGGGAATCGCTGAATTTTGGACTCGGCCGGTGACAAAATGTTCCAAACACACCCCCTGCACAACTCCACCGGGGAAGGTGCCAGACAGGAGTTCTCTTAGTAGTTTTTACACTACCTTGGTAGGCAGCTGAAAGGCACCACAAAAGTTGTTCTACCTGCTTTCTGGGCTGAGATGGGGAACCGCTGAATTTTGGAGTCGGCCGGTGACAAAATGTTCCAAACACACCCCATGCACAACTCCACCGGGGAAGGTGCCAGGCAGGAGTTCTCTTGGTAGTTTTTACACTACCTTGGTAGGCATCTGAAAGACACCACAAAAGTTGTTCTACCTGCTTTCTGGGCTGAGATGGGGAACCGCTGAATTTTGGAGTCGGGCGGTGACAAAATGTTCCAAACACACCCCATGCACAACTCCACCGGGGAAGGTGCCAGGGACGAGCTCTGTTGGTAGTTTTTACACTACCTTGGTAGGCATCTGAAAGACACCACAAAAGTTGTTCTACCTGCTTTCTGGGCTGAGATGAGGAACCGCTGAATTTTGGACTCGGCCGGTGACAAAATGTTCCAAACACACCCCCTGCACAACTCCACCGGGGAAGGTGCCAGACAGGAGTTCTCTTGGTAGTTTTTACAGTACCTTGGTAGGCAGCTGAAAGGCACCACAAAAGTTGTTCTACCTGCTTTCTGGGCTGAGATGGGGAACCGCTGAATTTTGGACTCGGCTGGTGACAAAATGTTCCAAACACACCCCATGCACAACTCCACCACGGAAGGTGCCAGACAGGAGTTCTCCTGGTAGTTTTTACACTACCTTGGTGGGCATTTGAAAGGCACCACAAAAGTTGTTCTACCTGCTTTCTGGGCTGAGATGGGGAAACGCTGAATTTTGGAGTCGGCTGGTGACAAAATGTTCCAAAGACACCCCATGCACAACTCCACCGGGGAAGGTGCCAGACAGGAGTTCTCCTGGTAGTTTTTACACTACCTTGGTAGGCATTTGAAAGGCACCACAAAAGTTGTTCTTCCTGCTTTCTGGGCTGAGATGGGGAACCGCTGAATTTTTGGACTCGGCCGGTGACAAAATGTTCCAAACACACCCCCTGCACAACTCCACCGGGGAAGGTGCCAGGCAGGAGTTCTCTTGGTAGTTTTTACACTACCTTGGTAGGCATTTGAAAGACACCACAAAAGTTGTTCTACCTGCTTTCTGGGCTGAGATGGGGAACCGCTGAATTTTTGGACTCGGCTGGTGACAAATTATTCCGAACACACCCCATGCACAACTCCACCGGGGAAGGTGCCAGACAGGAGTTCTCCTGTAGTTTTTACATTGCTCCGGTAGGCATCTGAAAGACACCACAAAAGTTGTTCTACCTGCTTTCTGGGCTGAGATGGGGAACCGCAGAATTTTGGAGTCGGCCGGTGACAAAATGTTCCAAACACACCCCATGCACAACTCCACCGGGGAAGGTGCCAGGCAGGAGTTCTCTTGGTAGTTTTTACACTACCTTGGTAGGCAGCTGAAAGGCACCACAAAAGTTGTTCTACCTGCTTTCTGGGCTGAGATGGGGAACCGCTGAATTTTGGAGTCGGGCGGTGACAAAATGTTCCAAACACACCCCATGCACAACTCCACTAGCGAAGGTGCCAGGGACGAGCTCTGTTGGTAGTTTTTACATTGCTCCGGTAGGCATCAAAAGGACACCACAAAAGTTGTTCTACCTGCTTTCTGGGCTGAGATGGGGAATCGCTGAATTTTGGACTCGGCCGGTGACAAAATGTTCCAAAGACACCCCATGCACAACTCCACCGGGGAAGGTGCCAGGCAGGAGTTCTCTTGGTAGTTTTTACACTACCTTGGTAGGCATTTGAAAGGCACCACAAAAGTTGTTCTACCTGCTTTCTGGGCTGAGATGGGGAACCGCTGAATTTTGGAGTCGGCTGGTGACAAAATGTTCCAAACACACCCCATGCACAACTCCACCGGGGAAGGTGCCAGACAGGAGTTCTCCTGGTAGTTTTTACATTGCTCCGGTAGGCAGCTGAAAGACACCACAAAAGTTGTTCTACCTGCTTTCTGGGCTGAGATGGGGAACCGCTGAATTTTGGACTCGGCCGGTGACAAAATGTTCCAAACACACCCCCTGCACAACTCCACCGGGGAAGGTGCCAGACAGGAGTTCTCTTGGTAGTTTTTACACTACCTTGGTAGGCAGCTGAAAGGCACCACAAAAGTTGTTCTACCTGCTTTCTGGGCTGAGATGGGGATCCGCTGAATTTTGGAGTCGGCCGGTGACAAAATGTTCCAAACACACCCAATGCACAACTCCACTAGCGAAGGTGCCAGACAGGAGTTCTCCTGGTAGTTTTTACACTACCTTGGTAGGCACCTGAAAGGCACCACAAAAGTTGTTCTACCTGCTTTCTGGGCTGAGATGGGGAACCGCTGAATTTTTGGACTCGGCCGGTGACAAAATGTTCCAAACACACCCCCTGCACAACTCCACCGGGGAAGGTGCCAGGCAGGAGTTCTCTTGGTAGTTTTTACACTACCTTGGTAGGCATTTGAAAGACACCACAAAAGTTGTTCTACCTGCTTTCTGGGCTGAGATGGGGAACCGCTGAATTTTTGGACTCGGCTGGTGACAAAAATATTCCGAACACACCCCATGCACAACTCCACCGGGGAAGGTGCCAGACAGGAGTTCTCCTGTAGTTTTTACATTGCTCCGGTAGGCATCTGAAAGACACCACAAAAGTTGTTCTACCTGCTTTCTGGGCTGAGATGGGGAACCGCTGAATTTTGGAGTCGGCTGGTGGCAAAATGTTCCAAACACACCCCCTGCACAACTCCACCGGGGAAGGTGCCAGACAGGAGTTCTCCTGGTAGTTTTTACACTACCTTGGTAGGCAGCTGAAAGGCACCACAAAAGTTGTTCTACCTGCTTTCTGGGCTGAGATGGGGAACCGCTGAATTTTGGACTCGGCTGGTGACAAAATGTTCCGAACACACCCCATGCACAACTCCACCGGGGAAGGTGCCAGACAGGAGTTCTCCTGGTAGTTTTTACATTATTCCGGTAGACAGCTGAAAGACACCACAAAAGTTGTTCTACCTGCTTTCTGGGCTGAGATGGGGAATCGCTGAATTTTGGAGTCGGCCGGTGACAAAATGTTCCAAACACACCCCCTGCACAACTCCACCGGGGAAGGTGCCAGGCAGGAGTTCTCTTGGTAGTTTTTACACTACCTTGGTAGGCATTTGAAAGACACCACAAAAGTTGTTCTACCTGCTTTCTGGGCTGAGATGGGGAATCGCTGAATTTTGGACTCGGCCGGTGACAAAATGTTCCAAACACACCCCCTGCACAACTCCACCGGGGAAGGTGCCAGACAGGAGTTCTCTTAGTAGTTTTTACACTACCTTGGTAGGCAGCTGAAAGGCACCACAAAAGTTGTTCTACCTGCTTTCTGGGCTGAGATGGGGAACCGCTGAATTTTGGAGTCGGCCGGTGACAAAATGTTCCAAACACACCCCATGCACAACTCCACCGGGGAAGGTGCCAGGCAGGAGTTCTCTTGGTAGTTTTTACACTACCTTGGTAGGCATCTGAAAGACACCACAAAAGTTGTTCTACCTGCTTTCTGGGCTGAGATGGGGAACCGCTGAATTTTGGAGTCGGGCGGTGACAAAATGTTCCAAACACACCCCATGCACAACTCCACTAGCGAAGGTGCCAGGGACGAGCTCTGTTGGTAGTTTTTACATTGCTCCGGTAGGCATCAAAAGGACACCACAAAAGTTGTTCTATCTGCTTTCTGGGCTGAGATGGGGAATCGCTGAATTTTGGACTCGGCCGGTGACAAAATGTTCCAAAGACACCCCCTGCACAACTCCACCGGGGAAGGTGCCAGGCAGGAGTTCTCTTGGTAGTTTTTACACTACCTTGGTAGGCAGCTGAAAGGCACCACAAAAGTTGTTCTACCTGCTTTCTGGGCTGAGATGGGGAACCGCTGAATTTTGGAGTCGGCTGGTGACAAAATGTTCCAAACACACCCCATGCACAACTCCACCGGGGAAGGTGCCAGACAGGAGTTCTCCTGGTAGTTTTTACATTGCTCCGGTAGGCAGCTGAAAGACACCACAAAAGTTGTTCTACCTGCTTTCTGGGCTGAGATGAGGAACCGCTGAATTTTGGACTCGGCCGGTGACAAAATGTTCCAAACACACCCCCTGCACAACTCCACCGGGGAAGGTGCCAGACAGGAGTTCTCTTAGTAGTTTTTACACTACCTTGGTAGGCAGCTGAAAGGCACCACAAAAGTTGTTCTACCTGCTTTCTGGGCTGAGATGGGGAACCGCTGAATTTTGGAGTCGGCCGGTGACAAAATGTTCCAAACACACCCAATGCACAACTCCACCGGGGAAGGTGCCAGACAGGAGTTCTCCTGGTAGTTTTTACACTACCTTGGTAGGCACCTGAAAGGCACCACAAAAGTTGTTCTACCTGCTTTCTGGGCTGAGATGGGGAACCGCTGAATTTTTGGACTCGGCCGGTGACAAAATGTTCCAAACACACCCCCTGCACAACTCCACCGGGGAAGGTGCCAGGCAGGAGTTCTCTTGGTAGTTTTTACACTACCTTGGTAGGCATTTGAAAGACACCACAAAAGTTGTTCTACCTGCTTTCTGGGCTGAGATGGGGAACCGCTGAATTTTTGGACTCGGCTGGTGACAAAATATTCCGAACACACCCCATGCACAACTCCACCGGGGAAGGTGCCAGACAGGAGTTCTCCTGTAGTTTTTACATTGCTCCGGTAGGCATCTGAAAGACACCACAAAAGTTGTTCTACCTGCTTTCTGGGCTGAGATGGGGAACCGCTGAATTTTGGAGTCGGCCGGTGACAAAATGTTCCAAACACACCCCATGCACAACTCCACCGGGGAAGGTGCCAGACAGGAGTTCTCTTGGTAGTTTTTACACTACCTTGGTAGGCATTTGAAAGACACCACAAAAGTTGTTCTACCTGCTTTCTGGGCTGAGATGGGGAACCGCTGAATTTTGGACTCGGCTGGTGACAAAATGTTCCGAACACACCCCATGCACAACTCCACCGGGGAAGGTGCCAGACAGGAGTTCTCCTGGTAGTTTTTACATTGCTCCGGTAGGCATCTGAAAGACACCACAAAAGTTGTTCTACCTGCTTTCTGGGCTGAGATGGGGAACCGCTGAATTTTGGAGTCGGCCGGTGACAAAATGTTCCAAACACACCCCATGCACAACTCCACTAGCGAAGGTGCCAGGGACGAGCTCTGTTGGTAGTTTTTACATTGCTCCGGTAGGCATCAAAAGGACACCACAAAAGTTGTTCTACCTGCTTTCTGGGCTGAGATGGGGAACCGCTGAATTTTGGAGTCGGCCGGTGACAAAATGTTCCAAACACACCCCATGCACAACTCCACTAGCGAAGGTGCCAGGGACGAGCTCTGTTGGTAGTTTTTACATTGCTCCGGTAGGCATCAAAAGGACACCACAAAAGTTGTTCTACCTGCTTTCTGGGCTGAGATGGGGAATCGCTGAATTTTGGACTCGGCCGGTGACAAAATATTCCAAAGACACCCCATGCACAACTCCACCGGGGAAGGTGCCAGGCAGGAGTTCTCTTGGTAGTTTTTACACTACCTTGGTAGGCAGCTGAAAGGCACCACAAAAGTTGTTCTACCTGCTTTCTGGGCTGAGATGGGGAACCGCTGAATTTTGGACTCGGCTGGTGACAAAATGTTCCAAACACACCCCATGCACAACTCCACCACGGAAGGTGCCAGACAGGAGTTCTCCTGGTAGTTTTTACACTACCTTGGTGGGCATTTGAAAGGCACCACAAAAGTTGTTCTACCTGCTTTCTGGGCTGAGATGGGGAAACGCTGAATTTTGGAGTCGGCTGGTGACAAAATGTTCCAAAGACACCCCATGCACAACTCCACCGGGGAAGGTGCCAGACAGGAGTTCTCCTGGTAGTTTTTACACTACCTTGGTAGGCATTTGAAAGGCACCACAAAAGTTGTTCTTCCTGCTTTCTGGGCTGAGATGGGGAACCGCTGAATTTTTGGACTCAGCCGGTGACAAAATGTTCCAAACACACCCCCTGCACAACTCCACCGGGGAAGGTGCCAGGGAGGAGTTCTCTTGGTAGTTTTTACACTACCTTGGTAGGCATTTGAAAGACACCACAAAAGTTGTTCTACCTGCTTTCTGGGCTGAGATGGGGAACCGCTGAATTTTTGGACTCGGCTGGTGACAAATTATTCCGAACACACCCCATGCACAACTCCACCGGGGAAGGTGCCAGACAGGAGTTCTCCTGTAGTTTTTACATTGCTCCGGTAGGCATCTGAAAGACACCACAAAAGTTGTTCTACCTGCTTTCTGGGCTGAGATGGGGAACCGCAGAATTTTGGAGTCGGCCGGTGACAAAATGTTCCAAACACACCCCATGCACAACTCCACCGGGGAAGGTGCCAGGCAGGAGTTCTCTTGGTAGTTTTTACACTACCTTGGTAGGCAGCTGAAAGGCACCACAAAAGTTGTTCTACCTGCTTTCTGGGCTGAGATGGGGAACCGCTGAATTTTGGAGTCGGCCGGTGACAAAATGTTCCAAACACACCCCATGCACAACTCCACTAGCGAAGGTGCCAGGGACGAGCTCTGTTGGTAGTTTTTACATTGCTCCGGTAGGCAGCTGAAAGACACCACAAAAGTTGTTCTACCTGCTTTCTGGGCTGAGATGGGGAATCGCTGAATTTTGGAGTCGGCCGGTGACAAAATGTTCCAAACACACCCCATGCACAACTCCACCGGGGAAGGTGCCAGACAGGAGTTCTCCTGGTAGTTTTTACACTACCTTGGTGGGCATTTGAAAGGCACCACAAAAGTTGTTCTACCTGCTTTCTGGGCTGAGATGGGGAAACGCTGAATTTTGGAGTCGGCTGGTGACAAAATGTTCCAAAGACACCCCATGCACAACTCCACCGGGGAAGGTGCCAGACAGGAGTTCTCCTGGTAGTTTCTACACTACCTTGGTAGGCATTTGAAAGGCACCACAAAAGTTGTTCTTCCTGCTTTCTGGGCTGAGATGGGGAACCGCTGAATTTTGGAGTCGGCCGGTGACAAAATGTTCCAAACACACCCCATGCACAACTCCACCGGGGAAGGTGCCAGACAGGAGTTCTCTTGGTAGTTTTTACACTACCTTGGTAGGCAGCTGAAAGGCACCACAAAAATTGTTCTACCTGCTTTCTGGGCTGAGATGGGGAACCGCTGAATTTTGGACTCGGCTGGTGACAAAATGTTCCAAACACACCCCATGCACAACTCCACCGGGGAAGGTGCCAGACAGGAGTTCTCCTGGTAGTTTTTACACTACCTTGGTAGGCAGCTGAAAGGCACCACAAAAGTTGTTCTACCTGCTTTCTGGGCTGAGATGGGGAAACGCTGAATTTTGGACTCGGCTGGTGACAAAATGTTCCAAACACACCCCATGCACAACTCCACCGGGGAAGGTGCCAGACAGGAGTTCTCCTGGTAGTTTTTACACTACCTTGGTAGGCATCTGAAAGACACCACAAAAGTTGTTCTACCTGCTTTCGGGGCTGAGATGGGGAATCGCTGAATTTTGGACTCGGCCGGTGACAAAATGTTCCAAACACACCCCATGCACAACTCCACCGGGGAAGGTGCCAGACAGGAGTTCTCTTGGTAGTTTTTACACTACCTTGGTAGGCATTTGAAAGGCACCACAAAAGTTGTTCTACCTGCTTTCTGGGCTGAGATGGGGAACCGCTGAATTTTGGACTCGGCTGGTGACAAAATGTTCCAAACACACCCCCTGCACAACTCCACCACGGAAGGTGCCAGACAGGAGTTCTCCTGGTAGTTTTTACATTGCTCCGGTAGGCATCTGAAAGACACCACAAAAGTTGTTCTACCTGCTTTCTGGGCTGAGATGGGGAACCGCTGAATTTTGGAGTCGGCCGGTGACAAAATGTTCCAAAGACACCCCATGCACAACTCCACCGGGGAAGGTGCCAGGAACGAATTCTGTTGGTAGTTTTTACACTACCTTGGTAGGCAGCTGAAAGGCACAAGAAAAGAAGTTGTACCTGCTTTGTGGGCTGAGATGGGGAACCGCTGAATTTTGGAGTCGGCTGGTGACAAAATGTTCCAAACACACCCCATGCACAACTCCACCGGGGAAGGTGCCAGACAGGAGTTCTCTTGGTAGTTTTTACACTACCTTGGTAGGCAGCTGAAAGGCACCACAAAAGTTGTTCTACCTGCTTTCTGGGCTGAGATGGGGAACCGCTGAATTTTGGAGTCGGCCGGTGACAAAATGTTCCAAACACACCCCATGCACAACTCCACCGGGGAAGGTGCCAGACAGGAGTTCTCCTGGTAGTTTTTACACTACCTTGGTAGGCATCTGAAAGGCACCACAAAAGTTGTTCTACCTGCTTTCTGGGCTGAGATGGGGAACCGCTGAATTTTGGACTCGGCCGGTGACAAAATGTTCCAAACACACCCCATGCACAACTCCACCGGGGAAGGTGCCAGACAGGAGTTCTCTTGGTAGTTTTTACACTACCTTGGTAGGCAGCTGAAAGGCACCACAAAAGTTGTTCTACCTGCTTTCTGGGCTGAGATGGGGAACCGCTGAATTTTGGACTCGGCTGGTGACAAAATGTTCCAAACACACCCCATGCACAACTCCACCGGGGAAGGTGCCAGACAGGAGTTCTCCTGGTAGTTTTTACACTACCTTGGTAGGCAGCTAAAAGGCACCACAAAAGTTGTTCTACCTGCTTTCTGGGCTGAGATGGGGAACCACTGAATTTTGGAGTCGGGCGGTGACAAAATGTTCCAAACACACCCCACGCACAACTCCACCGGGGAAGGTGCCAGACAGGAGTTCTCTTAGTAGTTTTTACACTACCTTGGTAGGCAGCTGAAAGGCACCACAAAAGTTGTTCTACCTGCTTTCTGGGCTGAGATGGGGAACCGCTGAATTTTGGAGTCGGCCGGTGACAAAATGTTCCAAACACACCCCATGCACAACTCCACCGGGGAAGGTGCCAGACAGGAGTTCTCTTAGTAGTTTTTACACTACCTTGGTAGGCATCTGAAAGACACCACAAAAGATGTTCTACCGGCTTTCTGGGCTGAGATGGGGAACAGCTGAATTTTGGACTCGGCTGGTGACAAAATGTTCCAAACACACCCCATGCACAACTCCACCGGGGAAGGTGCCAGACAGGAGTTCTCCTGGTAGTTTTTACACTACCTTGGTAGGCATCTGAAAGACACCACAAAAGTTGTTCTACCTGCTTTCTGGGCTGAGATGGGGAACCGCTGAATTTTGGAGTCGGCTGGTGACAAAATGTTCCAAACACACCCCATGCACAACTCCACCGGGGAAGGTGCCAGACAGGAGTTCTCCTGGTAGTTTTTACATTGCTCCGGTAGGCATCTGAAAGACACCACAAAAGTTGTTCTACCTGCTTTCTGGGCTGAGATGGGGAATCGCTGAATTTTGGAGTCGGCCGGTGACAAAATGTTCCACAGACACCCCATGCACAACTCCACCGGGGAAGGTGCCAGGAACGAATTCTGTTGGTAGTTTTTACACTACCTTGGTAGGCAGCTGAAAGGCACAAGAAAAGTTGTTGTACCTGCTTTGTGGGCTGAGATGGGGAACCGCTGAATTTTGGAGTCGGCCGTTGACAAAATGTTCCAAACACACCCAATGCACAACTCCACTAGCGAAGGTGCCAGACAGGAGTTCTCCTGGTAGTTTTTACACTACCTTGGTAGGCACCTGAAAGGCACCACAAAAGTTGTTCTACCTGCTTTCTGGGCTGAGATGGGGAACCGCTGAATTTTTGGACTCGGCCGGTGACAAAATGTTCCAAACACACCCCATGCACAACTCCACCGGGGAAGGTGCCAGGCAGGAGTTCTCTTGGTAGTTTTTACACTACCTTGGTAGGCATTTGAAAGACACCACAAAAGTTGTTCTACCTGCTTTCTGGGCTGAGATGGGGAACCGCTGAATTTTTGGACTCGGCTGGTGACAAAATATTCCGAACACACCCCATGCACAACTCCACCGGGGAAGGTGCCAGACAGGAGTTCTCCTGTAGTTTTTACATTGCTCCGGTAGGCATCTGAAAGACACCACAAAAGTTGTTCTACCTGCTTTCTGGGCTGAGATGGGGAAACGCTGAATTTTGGAGTCGGCCGGTGACAAAATGTTCCAAACACACCCCCTGCACAACTCCACCGGGGAAGGTGCCAGACAGGAGTTCTCCTGGTAGTTTTTACATTGCTCCGGTAGGCAGCTGAAAGACACCACAAAAGTTGTTCTACCTGCTTTCTGGGCTGAGATGGGGAATCGCTGAATTTTGGAGTCGGCCGGTGACAAAATGTTCCAAAGACACCCCATGCACAACTCCACCAGGGAATGTGCCAGACAAGCGTTCTCTTGATAGTTTTTACACTACCTTGGTAGGCATCTGAAAGACACCACAAAAGTTGTTCTACCTGCTTTCTGGGCTGAGATGGGGAACCGCTGAATTTTGGAGTCGGGCGGTGACAAAATGTTCCAAACACACCCCATGCACAACTCCACTAGCGAAGGTGCCAGGGACGAGCTCTGTTGGTAGTTTTTACATTGCTCCGGTAGGCATCAAAAAGACACCACAAAAGTTGTTCTACCTGCTTTCTGGGCTGAGATGGGGAATCGCTGAATTTTGGACTCGGCCGGTGACAAAATGTTCCAAAGACACCCCATGCACAACTCCACTGGGGAAGGTGCCAGGCAGGAGTTCTCTTGGTAGTTTTTACACTACCTTGGTAGGCATTTGAAAGGCACCACAAAAGTTGTTCTACCTGCTTTCTGGGCTGAGATGGGGAACCGCTGAATTTTGGAGTCGGCTGGTGACAAAATGTTCCAAAGACACCCCATGCACAACTCCACCGGGGAAGGTGCCAGACAGGAGTTCTCCTGGTAGTTTTTACATTGCTCCGGTAGGCATCTGAAAGACACCACAAAAGTTGTTCTACCTGCTTTGTGGGCTGAGATGGGGAAACGCTGAATTTTGGACTCGGCCAGTGACAAAATGTTCCAAAGACACCCCATGCACAACTCCACCGGGGAAGGTGCCAGACAGGAGTTCTCCTGGTAGATTTTACACTACCTTGGTAGGGAGCTGCAAGGCAGCACAAAAGTTGTTCTACCTGCTTTCTGGGCTGAGATGGGGAATCGCTGAATTTTGGACTCGGCCGGTGACAAAATGTTCCAAACACACCCCCTGCACAACTCCACCGGGGAAGGTGCCAGACAAGAGTTCTCCTGGTAGTTTTTACACTACCTTGGTAGGCACCTGAAAGGCACCACAAAAGTTGTTCTACCTGCTTTCTGGGCTGAGATGGGGAATCGCTGAATTTTGGACTCGGCCGGTGACAAAATGTTCCAAAGACACCCCATGCACAACTCCACCGGGGAAGGTGCCAGACAGGAGTTCTCTTGGTAGATTTTACACTACCTTGGTAGGCATCTGAAAGGCAGCACAAAAGTTTTTCTACCTGCTTTCTGGGCTGAGATGGGGAAACGCTGAATTTTGGAGTCGGCTGGTGACAAAATGTTCCAAAGACACCCCCTGCACAACTCCACCGGGGAAGGTGCCAGACAAGAGTTCTCTTGAGAGTTTTTACACTACCTTGGTAGGCATCTGAAAGGCACCACAAAAGTTGTTCTACCTGCTTTCTGGGCTGAGATGGGGAATCGCTGAATTTTGGACTCGGCCGGTGACAAAATGTTCCAAACACACCCCCTGCACAACTCCACCGGGGAAGGTGCCAGACAGGAGTTCTCCTGGTAGTTTTTACATTGCTCCGGTAGGCATCTGAAAGACACCACAAAAGTTGTTCTACCTGCTTTCTGGGCTGAGATGGGGAACCGCTGAATTTTGGACTCGGCCGGTGACAAAATGTTCCAAAGACACCCCATGCACAACTCCACCGGGGAAGGTGCCAGACAGGAGTTCTCCTGTAGTTTTTACATTGCTCCGGTAGGCACCTGAAAGACACCACAAAAGTTGTTCTACCTGCTTTCTGGGCTGAGATGGGGAACCGCTGAATTTTGGACTCGGCCGGTGACAAAATGTTCCAAACACACCCCATGCACAACTCCACCGGGGAAGGTGCCAGACAGGAGTTCTCCTGGTAGTTTTTACATTGCTCCGGTAGGCATCTGAAAGACACCACAAAAGTTGTTCTACCTGCTTTCTGGGCTGAGATGGGGAATCGCTGAATTTTGGACTCGGCCGGTGACAAAATGTTCCAAACACACCCCCTGCACAACTCCACCGGGGAAGGTGCCAGACAGGAGTTCTCCTGGTAGTTTTTACACTACCTTGGTAGGCACCTGAAAGGCACCACAAAAGTTGTTCTACCTGCTTTCTGGGCTGAGATGGGGAACCGCTGAATTTTGGAGTCGGCCGGTGACAAAATGTTCCGAACACACCCCATGCACAACTCCACTAGCGAAGGTGCCAGGGACGAGCTCTGTTGGTAGTTTTTACATTGCTCCGGTAGGCATCAAAAGGACACCACAAAAGTTGTTCTATCTGCTTTCTGGGCTGAGATGGGGAATCGCTGAATTTTGGACTCGGCCGGTGACAAAATGTTCCAAAGACACCCCATGCACAACTCCACCGGGGAAGGTGCCAGGCAGGAGTTCTCTTGGTAGTTTTTACACTACCTTGGTAGGCATTTGAAAGGCACCACAAAAGTTGTTCTACCTGCTTTCTGGGCTGAGATGGGGAACCGCTGAATTTTGGAGTCGGCCGGTGACAAAATGTTCCAAACACACCCCATGCACAACTCCACCGGGGAAGGTGCCAGACAGGAGTTCTCCTGGTAGTTTTTACATTGCTCCGGTAGGCAGCTGAAAGACACCACAAAAGTTGTTCTACCTGCTTTCTGGGCTGAGATGAGGAACCGCTGAATTTTGGACTCGGCCGGTGACAAAATGTTCCAAACACACCCCCTGCACAACTCCACCGGGGAAGGTGCCAGACAGGAGTTCTCTTAGTAGTTTTTACACTACCTTGGTAGGCAGCTGAAAGGCACCACAAAAGTTGTTCTACCTGCTTTCTGGGCTGAGATGGGGAACCGCTGAATTTTGGAGTCGGCCGGTGACAAAATGTTCCAAACACACCCAATGCACAACTCCACTAGCGAAGGTGCCAGACAGGAGTTCTCCTGGTAGTTTTTACACTACCTTGGTAGGCACCTGAAAGGCACCACAAAAGTTGTTCTACCTGCTTTCTGGGCTGAGATGGGGAACCGCTGAATTTTTGGACTCGGCCGGTGACAAAATGTTCCAAACACACCCCCTGCACAACTCCACCGGGGAAGGTGCCAGGCAGGAGTTCTCTTGGTAGTTTTTACACTACCTTGGTAGGCATTTGAAAGACACCACAAAAGTTGTTCTACCTGCTTTCTGGGCTGAGATGGGGAACCGCTGAATTTTTGGACTCGGCTGGTGACAAAATATTCCGAACACACCCCATGCACAACTCCACCGGGGAAGGTGCCAGACAGGAGTTCTCCTGTAGTTTTTACATTGCTCCGGTAGGCATCTGAAAGACACCACAAAAGTTGTTCTACCTGCTTTCTGGGCTGAGATGGGGAAACGCTGAATTTTGGAGTCGGCCGGTGACAAAATGTTCCAAACACACCCCCTGCACAACTCCACCGGGGAAGGTGCCAGACAGGAGTTCTCCTGGTAGTTTTTACATTGCTCCGGTAGGCAGCTGAAAGACACCACAAAAGTTGTTCTACCTGCTTTCTGGGCTGAGATGGGGAATCGCTGAATTTTGGAGTCGGCCGGTGACAAAATGTTCCAAAGACACCCCATGCACAACTCCACCAGGGAATGTGCCAGACAAGCGTTCTCTTGATAGTTTTTACACTACCTTGGTAGGCATCTGAAAGACACCACAAAAGTTGTTCTACCTGCTTTCTGGGCTGAGATGGGGAACCGCTGAATTTTGGAGTCGGGCGGTGACAAAATGTTCCAAACACACCCCATGCACAACTCCACTAGCGAAGGTGCCAGGGACGAGCTCTGTTGGTAGTTTTTACATTGCTCCGGTAGGCATCTGAAAGACACCACAAAAGTTGTTCTACCTGCTTTCTGGGCTGAGATGGGGAATCGCTGAATTTTGGACTCGGCCGGTGACAAAATGTTCCAAAGACACCCCATGCACAACTCCACCGGGGAAGGTGCCAGGCAGGAGTTCTCTTGGTAGTTTTTACACTACCTTGGTAGGCATTTGAAAGGCACCACAAAAGTTGTTCTACCTGCTTTCTGGGCTGAGATGGGGAACCGCTGAATTTTGGAGTCGGCTGGTGACAAAATGTTCCAAAGACACCCCATGCACAACTCCACCGGGGAAGGTGCCAGACAGGAGTTCTCCTGGTAGTTTTTACATTGCTCCGGTAGGCATCTGAAAGACACCACAAAAGTTGTTCTACCTGCTTTGTGGGCTGAGATGGGGAAACGCTGAATTTTGGACTCGGCCAGTGACAAAATGTTCCAAAGACACCCCATGCACAACTCCACCGGGGAAGGTGCCAGACAGGAGTTCTCCTGGTAGATTTTACACTACCTTGGTAGGGAGCTGCAAGGCAGCACAAAAGTTGTTCTACCTGCTTTCTGGGCTGAGATGGGGAATCGCTGAATTTTGGACTCGGCCGGTGACAAAATGTTCCAAACACACCCCCTGCACAACTCCACCGGGGAAGGTGCCAGACAGGAGTTCTCCTGGTAGTTTTTACACTACCTTGGTAGGCACCTGAAAGGCACCACAAAAGTTGTTCTACCTGCTTTCTGGGCTGAGATGGGGAATCGCTGAATTTTGGACTCGGCCGGTGACAAAATGTTCCAAACACACCCCATGCACAACTCCACCGGGGAAGGTGCCAGACAGGAGTTCTCTTGGTAGATTTTACACTACCTTGGTAGGCATCTGAAAGGCAGCACAAAAGTTTTTCTACCTGCTTTCTGGGCTGAGATGGGGAAACGCTGAATTTTGGACTCGGCTGGTGACAAAATGTTCCAAAGACACCCCCTGCACAACTCCACCGGGGAAGGTGCCAGACAAGAGTTCTCTTGAGAGTTTTTACACTACCTTGGTAGGCATCTGAAAGGCACCACAAAAGTTGTTCTACCTGCTTTCTGGGCTGAGATGGGGAATCGCTGAATTTTGGACTCGGCCGGTGACAAAATGTTCCAAACACACCCCCTGCACAACTCCACCGGGGAAGGTGCCAGACAGGAGTTCTCCTGGTAGTTTTTACATTGCTCCGGTAGGCATCTGAAAGACACCACAAAAGTTGTTCTACCTGCTTTCTGGGCTGAGATGGGGAACCGCTGAATTTTGGACTCGGCCGGTGACAAAATGTTCCAAAGACACCCCATGCACAACTCCACCGGGGAAGGTGCCAGACAGGAGTTCTCCTGTAGTTTTTACATTGCTCCGGTAGGCACCTGAAAGACACCACAAAAGTTGTTCTACCTGCTTTCTGGGCTGAGATGGGGAACCGCTGAATTTTGGACTCGGCCGGTGACAAAATGTTCCAAAGACACCCCATGCACAACTCCACCGGGGAAGGTGCCAGACAGGAGTTCTCTTGGTAGATTTTACACTACCTTGGTAGGCAGCTGAAAGGCAGCACAAAAGTTGTTCTACCTGCTTTCTGGGCTGAGATGGGGAATCGCTGAATTTTGGACTCGGCCGGTGACAAAATGTTCCAAACACACCCCCTGCACAACTCCACCGGGGAAGGTGCCAGACAGGAGTTCTCCTGGTAGTTTTTACACTACCTTGGTAGGCACCTGAAAGGCACCACAAAAGTTGTTCTACCTGCTTTCTGGGCTGAGATGGGGAACTGCTGAATTTTGGAGTCGGCCGGTGACAAAATGTTCCGAACACACCCCATGCACAACTCCACTAGCGAAGGTGCCAGGGACGAGCTCTGTTGGTAGTTTTTACATTGCTCCGGTAGGCATCAAAAGGACACCACAAAAGTTGTTCTACCTGCTTTCTGGGCTGAGATGGGGAATCGCTGAAATTTGGACTCGGCTGGTGACAAAATGTTCCAAAGACACCCCATGCACAACTCCACCGGGGAAGGTGCCAGGCAGGAGTTCTCTTGGTAGTTTTTACACTACCTTGGTAGGCATTTGAAAGGCACCACAAAAGTTGTTCTACCTGCTTTCTGGGCTGAGATGGGGAACCGCTGAATTTTGGAGTCGGCCGGTGACAAAATGTTCCAAACACACCCCATGCACAACTCCACCGGGGAAGGTGCCAGACAGGAGTTCTCCTGGTAGTTTTTACATTGCTCCGGTAGGCAGCTGAAAGACACCACAAAAGTTGTTCTACCTGCTTTCTGGGCTGAGATGAGGAACCGCTGAATTTTGGACTCGGCCGGTGACAAAATGTTCCAAACACACCCCCTGCACAACTCCACCGGGGAAGGTGCCAGACAGGATTTCTCTTAGTAGTTTTTACACTACCTTGGTAGGCAGCTGAAAGGCACCACAAAAGTTGTTCTACCTGCTTTCTGGGCTGAGATGGGGAACCGCTGAATTTTGGAGTCGGCCGGTGACAAAATGTTCCAAACACACCCAATGCACAACTCCACTAGCGAAGGTGCCAGACAGGAGTTCTCCTGGTAGTTTTTACACTACCTTGGTAGGCACCTGAAAGGCACCACAAAAGTTGTTCTACCTGCTTTCTGGGCTGAGATGGGGAACCGCTGAATTTTTGGACTCGGCCGGTGACAAAATGTTCCAAACACACCCCCTGCACAACTCCACCGGGGAAGGTGCCAGGCAGGAGTTCTCTTGGTAGTTTTTACACTACCTTGGTAGGCATTTGAAAGACACCACAAAAGTTGTTCTACCTGCTTTCTGGGCTGAGATGGGGAACCGCTGAATTTTTGGACTCGGCTGGTGACAAAATATTCCGAACACACCCCATGCACAACTCCACCGGGGAAGGTGCCAGACAGGAGTTCTCCTGTAGTTTTTACATTGCTCCGGTAGGCATCTGAAAGACACCACAAAAGTTGTTCTACCTGCTTTCTGGGCTGAGATGGGGAACCGCTGAATTTTGGAGTCGGCCGGTGACAAAATGTTCCAAACACACCCCATGCACAACTCCACCGGGGAAGGTGCCAGGCAGGAGTTCTCTTGGTAGTTTTTACACTACCTTGGTAGGCAGCTGAAAGGCACCACAAAAGTTGTTCTACCTGCTTTCTGGGCTGAGATGGGGAACCGCTGAATTTTGGACTCGGCTGGTGACAAAATGTTCCGAACACACCCCATGCACAACTCCACCGGGGAAGGTGCCAGACAGGAGTTCTCCTGTAGTTTTTACATTGCTCCGGTAGGCAGCTGAAAGACACCACAAAAGTTGTTCTACCTGCTTTCTGGGCTGAGATGGGGAATCGCTGAATTTTGGACTCGGCCGGTGACAAAATGTTCCAAAGACACCCCATGCACAACTCCACCGGGGAATGTGCCAGACAAGCGTTCTCTTGATAGTTTTTACACTACCTTGGTAGGCATCTGAAAGACACCACAAAAGTTGTTCTACCTGCTTTCTGGGCTGAGATGGGGAACCGCTGAATTTTGGAGTCGGGCGGTGACAAAATGTTCCAAACACACCCCATGCACAACTCCACTAGCGAAGGTGCCAGGGACGAGCTCTGTTGGTAGTTTTTACATTGCTCCGGTAGGCATCAAAAGGACACCACAAAAGTTGTTCTACCTGCTTTCTGGGCTGAGATGGGGAATCGCTGAATTTTGGACTCGGCCGGTGACAAAATGTTCCAAAGACACCCCATGCACAACTCCACCGGGGAAGGTGCCAGGCAGGAGTTCTCTTGGTAGTTTTTACACTACCTTGGTAGGCATTTGAAAGGCACCACAAAAGTTGTTCTACCTGCTTTCTGGGCTGAGATGGGGAACCGCTGAATTTTGGAGTCGGCTGGTGACAAAATGTTCCAAACACACCCCATGCACAACTCCACCGGGGAAGGTGCCAGACAGGAGTTCTCCTGGTAGTTTTTACATTGCTCCGGTAGGCAGCTGAAAGACACCACAAAAGTTGTTCTACCTGCTTTCTGGGCTGAGATGAGGAACCGCTGAATTTTGGACTCGGCCGGTGACAAAATGTTCCAAACACACCCCCTGCACAACTCCACCGGGGAAGGTGCCAGACAGGAGTTCTCTTGGTAGTTTTTACACTACCTTGGTAGGCAGCTGAAAGGCACCACAAAAGTTGTTCTACCTGCTTTCTGGGCTGAGATGGGGATCCGCTGAATTTTGGAGTCGGCCGGTGACAAAATGTTCCAAACACACCCAATGCACAACTCCACTAGCGAAGGTGCCAGACAGGAGTTCTCCTGGTAGTTTTTACACTACCTTGGTAGGCACCTGAAAGGCACCACAAAAGTTGTTCTACCTGCTTTCTGGGCTGAGATGGGGAACCGCTGAATTTTTGGACTCGGCCGGTGACAAAATGTTCCAAACACACCCCCTGCACAACTCCACCGGGGAAGGTGCCAGACAGGAGTTCTCTTGGTAGTTTTTACACTACCTTGGTAGGCAGCTGAAAGGCACCACAAAAGTTGTTCTACCTGCTTTCTGGGCTGAGATGGGGAACCGCTGAATTTTGGAGTCGGCCGGTGACAAAATGTTCCAAACACACCCCATGCACAACTCCACCGGGGAAGGTGCCAGGCAGGAGTTCTCTTGGTAGTTTTTACACTACCTTGGTAGGCATCTGAAAGGCACCACAAAAGTTGTTCTACCTGCTTTCTGGGCTGAGATGGGGAATCGCTGAATTTTGGACTCGGCCGGTGACAAAATGTTCCAAACACACCCCCTGCACAACTCCACCGGGGAAGGTGCCAGACAGGAGTTCTCCTGGTAGTTTTTACA
This sequence comes from Falco cherrug, assembly GCF_023634085.1. Classification (NCBI taxonomy): domain Eukaryota; kingdom Metazoa; phylum Chordata; class Aves; order Falconiformes; family Falconidae; genus Falco; species Falco cherrug. Next base: position 345,147 of record NW_026599511.1, on the reverse strand, counting down.
CTACCTTGGCAGGCAGCTGAAAGGCACCACAAAAGTTGTTCTACCTGCTTTCTGGGCTGAGATGGGGAACCGCTGAATTTTGGACTCGGCTGGTGACAAAATGTTCCGAACACACCCCATGCACAACTCTACCGTGGAAGGTGCCAGACAGGAGTTCTCCTGGTAGTTTTTACATTACTCCGGTAGACAGCTGAAAGACACCACAAAAGTTGTTCTACCTGCTTTCTGGGCTGAGATGGGGAATCGCTGAATTTTGGAGTCGGCCGGTGACAAAATGTTCCAAACACACCCCCTGCACAACTCCACCGGGGAAGGTGCCAGGCAGGAGTTCTCTTGGTAGTTTTTACACTACCTTGGTAGGCATTTGAAAGACACCACAAAAGTTGTTCTACCTGCTTTCTGGGCTGAGATGGGGAATCGCTGAATTTTGGACTCGGCCGGTGACAAAATGTTCCAAACACACCCCCTGCACAACTCCACCGGGGAAGGTGCCAGACAGGAGTTCTCTTAGTAGTTTTTACACTACCTTGGTAGGCAGCTGAAAGGCACCACAAAAGTTGTTCTACCTGCTTTCTGGGCTGAGATGGGGAACCGCTGAATTTTGGAGTCGGCCGGTGACAAAATGTTCCAAACACACCCCATGCACAACTCCACCGGGGAAGGTGCCAGGCAGGAGTTCTCTTGGTAGTTTTTACACTACCTTGGTAGGCATCTGAAAGACACCACAAAAGTTGTTCTACCTGCTTTCTGGGCTGAGATGGGGAACCGCTGAATTTTGGAGTCGGGCGGTGACAAAATGTTCCAAACACACCCCATGCACAACTCCACTAGCGAAGGTGCCAGGGACGAGCTCTGTTGGTAGTTTTTACACTACCTTGGTAGGCATCTGAAAGACACCACAAAAGTTGTTCTACCTGCTTTCTGGGCTGAGATGAGGAACCGCTGAATTTTGGACTCGGCCGGTGACAAAATGTTCCAAACACACCCCCTGCACAACTCCACCGGGGAAGGTGCCAGACAGGAGTTCTCTTAGTAGTTTTTACACTACCTTGGTAGGCAGCTGAAAGGCACCACAAAAGTTGTTCTACCTGCTTTCTGGGCTGAGATGGGGAACCGCTGAATTTTGGAGTCGGCCGGTGACAAAATGTTTCAAACACACCCAATGCACAACTCCACTAGCGAAGGTGCCAGACAGGAGTTCTCCTGGTAGTTTTTACACTACCTTGGTAGGCACCTGAAAGGCACCACAAAAGTTGTTCTACCTGCTTTCTGGGCTGAGATGGGGAACCGCTGAATTTTTGGACTCGGCCGGTGACAAAATGTTCCAAACACACCCCCTGCACAACTCCACCGGGGAAGGTGCCAGGCAGGAGTTCTCTTGGTAGTTTTTACACTACCTTGGTAGGCATTTGAAAGACACCACAAAAGTTGTTCTACCTGCTTTCTGGGCTGAGATGGGGAACCGCTGAATTTTTGGACTCGGCTGGTGACAAAATATTCCGAACACACCCCATGCACAACTCCACCGGGGAAGGTGCCAGACAGGAGTTCTCCTGTAGTTTTTACATTGCTCCGGTAGGCATCTGAAAGACACCACAAAAGTTGTTCTACCTGCTTTCTGGGCTGAGATGGGGAACCGCTGAATTTTGGAGTCGGCCGGTGACAAAATGTTCCAAACACACCCCATGCACAACTCCACCGGGGAAGGTGCCAGGCAGGAGTTCTCTTGGTAGTTTTTACACTACCTTGGTAGGCAGCTGAAAGGCACCACAAAAGTTGTTCTACCTGCTTTCTGGGCTGAGATGGGGAACCGCTGAATTTTGGACTCGGCTGGTGACAAAATGTTCCGAACACACCCCATGCACAACTCCACCGGGGAAGGTGCCAGACAGGAGTTCTCCTGGTAGTTTTTACATTGCTCCGGTAGGCATCTGAAAGACACCACAAAAGTTGTTCTACCTGCTTTCTGGGCTGAGATGGGGAACCGCTGAATTTTGGAGTCGGGCGGTGACAAAATGTTCCAAACACACCCCATGCACAACTCCACTAGCGAAGGTGCCAGGGACGAGCTCTGTTGGTAGTTTTTACATTGCTCCGGTAGGCATCAAAAGGACACCACAAAAGTTGTTCTACCTGCTTTCTGGGCTGAGATGGGGAATCGCTGAATTTTGGACTCGGCCGGTGACAAAATGTTCCAAAGACACCCCATGCACAACTCCACCGGGGAAGGTGCCAGGCAGGAGTTCTCTTGGTAGTTTTTACACTACCTTGGTAGGCATTTGAAAGGCACCACAAAAGTTGTTCTACCTGCTTTCTGGGCTGAGATGGGGAACCGCTGAATTTTGGAGTCGGCTGGTGACAAAATGTTCCAAACACACCCCATGCACAACTCCACCGGGGAAGGTGCCAGACAGGAGTTCTCCTGGTAGTTTTTACATTGCTCCGGTAGGCAGCTGAAAGACACCACAAAAGTTGTTCTACCTGCTTTCTGGGCTGAGATGAGGAACCGCTGAATTTTGGACTCGGCCGGTGACAAAATGTTCCAAACACACCCCCTGCACAACTCCACCGGGGAAGGTGCCAGACAGGAGTTCTCTTGGTAGTTTTTACACTACCTTGGTAGGCAGCTGAAAGGCACCACAAAAGTTGTTCTACCTGCTTTCTGGGCTGAGATGGGGATCCGCTGAATTTTGGAGTCGGCCGGTGACAAAATGTTCCAAACACACCCAATGCACAACTCCACTAGCGAAGGTGCCAGACAGGAGTTCTCCTGGTAGTTTTTACACTACCTTGGTAGGCACCTGAAAGGCACCACAAAAGTTGTTCTACCTGCTTTCTGGGCTGAGATGGGGAACTGCTGAATTTTTGGACTCGGCCGGTGACAAAATGTTCCAAAGACACCCCCTGCACAACTCCACCGGGGGAGGTGCCAGGCAGGAGTTCTCTTGGTAGTTTTTACACTACCTTGGTAGGCATTTGAAAGACACCACAAAAGTTGTTCTACCTGCTTTCTGGGCTGAGATGGGGAACCGCTGAATTTTTGGACTCGGCTGGTGACAAAATATTCCGAACACACCCCATGCACAACTCCACCGGGGAAGGTGCCAGACAGGAGTTCTCCTGTAGTTTTTACATTGCTCCGGTAGGCATCTGAAAGACACCACAAAAGTTGTTCTACCTGCTTTCTGGGCTGAGATGGGGAAACGCTGAATTTTGGAGTCGGCCGGTGACAAAATGTTCCAAACACACCCCCTGCACAACTCCACCGGGGAAGGTGCCAGACAGGAGTTCTCCTGGTAGTTTTTACACTACCTTGGTAGGCAGCTGAAAGGCACCACAAAAGTTGTTCTACCTGCTTTCTGGGCTGAGATGGGGAACCGCTGAATTTTGGACTCGGCTGGTGACAAAATGTTCCAAACACACCCCCTGCACAACTCCACCGGGGAAGGTGCCAGACAGGAGTTCTCCTGGTAGTTTTTACATTGCTCCGGTAGGCAGCTGAAAGACACCACAAAAGTTGTTCTACCTGCTTTCTGGGCTGAGATGGGGAATCGCTGAATTTTGGAGTCGGCCGGTGACAAAATGTTCCAAACACACCCCCTGCACAACTCCACCGGGGAAGGTGCCAGACAGGAGTTCTCTTGGTAGTTTTTACACTACCTTGGTAGGCATTTGAAAGACACCACAAAAGTTGTTCTACCTGCTTTCTGGGCTGAGATGGGGAATCGCTGAATTTTGGACTCGGCCGGTGACAAAATGTTCCAAACACACCCCCTGCACAACTCCACCGGGGAAGGTGCCAGACAGGAGTTCTCTTGGTAGTTTTTACACTACCTTGGTAGGCAGCTGAAAGGCACCACAAAAGTTGTTCTACCTGCTTTCTGGGCTGAGATGGGGATCCGCTGAATTTTGGAGTCGGCCGGTGACAAAATGTTCCAAACACACCCAATGCACAACTCCACTAGCGAAGGTGCCAGACAGGAGTTCTCCTGGTAGTTTTTACACTACCTTGGTAGGCACCTGAAAGGCACCACAAAAGTTGTTCTACCTGCTTTCTGGGCTGAGATGGGGAACTGCTGAATTTTTGGACTCGGCCGGTGACAAAATGTTCCAAACACACCCCCTGCACAACTCCACCGGGGAAGGTGCCAGGCAGGAGTTCTCTTGGTAGTTTTTACACTACCTTGGTAGGCATTTGAAAGACACCACAAAAGTTGTTCTACCTGCTTTCTGGGCTGAGATGGGGAACCGCTGAATTTTTGGACTCGGCTGGTGACAAAATATTCCGAACACACCCCATGCACAACTCCACCGGGGAAGGTGCCAGACAGGAGTTCTCCTGTAGTTTTTACATTGCTCCGGTAGGCATCTGAAAGACACCACAAAAGTTGTTCTACCTGCTTTCTGGGCTGAGATGGGGAAACGCTGAATTTTGGAGTCGGCCGGTGACAAAATGTTCCAAACACACCCCCTGCACAACTCCACCGGGGAAGGTGCCAGACAGGAGTTCTCCTGGTAGTTTTTACACTACCTTGGTAGGCAGCTGAAAGGCACCACAAAAGTTGTTCTACCTGCTTTCTGGGCTGAGATGGGGAACCGCTGAATTTTGGACTCGGCTGGTGACAAAATGTTCCAAACACACCCCATGCACAACTCCACCGGGGAAGGTGCCAGACAGGAGTTCTCCTGGTAGTTTTTACATTGCTCCGGTAGGCATCTGAAAGACACCACAAAAGTTGTTCTACCTGCTTTCGGGGCTGAGATGGGGAATCGCTGAATTTTGGAGTCGGCCGGTGACAAAATGTTCCAAACACACCCCCTGCACAACTCCACCGGGGAAGGTGCCAGGCAGGAGTTCTCTTGGTAGTTTTTACACTACCTTGGTAGGCATTTGAAAGACACCACAAAAGTTGTTCTACCTGCTTTCTGGGCTGAGATGGGGAATCGCTGAATTTTGGACTCGGCCGGTGACAAAATGTTCCAAACACACCCCCTGCACAACTCCACCGGGGAAGGTGCCAGACAGGAGTTCTCTTAGTAGTTTTTACACTACCTTGGTAGGCAGCTGAAAGGCACCACAAAAGTTGTTCTACCTGCTTTCTGGGCTGAGATGGGGAACCGCTGAATTTTGGAGTCGGCCGGTGACAAAATGTTCCAAACACACCCCATGCACAACTCCACCGGGGAAGGTGCCAGGCAGGAGTTCTCTTGGTAGTTTTTACACTACCTTGGTAGGCATCTGAAAGACACCACAAAAGTTGTTCTACCTGCTTTCTGGGCTGAGATGGGGAACCGCTGAATTTTGGACTCGGCCAGTGACAAAATGTTCCAAAGACACCCCATGCACAACTCCACCGGGGAAGGTGCCAGACAGGAGTTCTCCTGGTAGATTTTACACTACCTTGGTAGGGAGCTGCAAGGCAGCACAAAAGTTGTTCTACCTGCTTTCTGGGCTGAGATGGGGAATCGCTGAATTTTGGACTCGGCCGGTGACAAAATGTTCCAAACACACCCCCTGCACAACTCCACCGGGGAAGGTGCCAGACAGGAGTTCTCCTGGTAGTTTTTACACTACCTTGGTAGGCACCTGAAAGGCACCACAAAAGTTGTTCTACCTGCTTTCTGGGCTGAGATGGGGAATCGCTGAATTTTGGACTCGGCCGGTGACAAAATGTTCCAAAGACACCCCATGCACAACTCCACCGGGGAAGGTGCCAGACAGGAGTTCTCTTGGTAGATTTTACACTACCTTGGTAGGCATCTGAAAGGCAGCACAAAAGTTTTTCTACCTGCTTTCTGGGCTGAGATGGGGAAACGCTGAATTTTGGACTCGGCTGGTGACAAAATGTTCCAAAGACACCCCCTGCACAACTCCACCGGGGAAGGTGCCAGACAAGAGTTCTCTTGAGAGTTTTTACACTACCTTGGTAGGCAGCTGAAAGGCACCACAAAAGTTGTTCTACCTGCTTTCTGGGCTGAGATGGGGAATCGCTGAATTTTGGACTCGGCCGGTGACAAAATGTACCAAACACACCCCCTGCACAACTCCACCGGGGAAGGTGCCAGACAGGAGTTCTCCTGGTAGTTTTTACATTGCTCCGGTAGGCATCTGAAAGACACCACAAAAGTTGTTCTACCTGCTTTCTGGGCTGAGATGGGGAACCGCTGAATTTTGGACTCGGCCGGTGACAAAATGTTCCAAAGACACCCCATGCACAACTCCACCGGGGAAGGTGCCAGGCAGGAGTTCTCTTGGTAGTTTTTACACTACCTTGGTAGGCATTTGAAAGACACCACAAAAGTTGTTCTACCTGCTTTCTGGGCTGAGATGGGGAACCGCTGAATTTTTGGACTCGGCTGGTGACAAATTATTCCGAACACACCCCATGCACAACTCCACCGGGGAAGGTGCCAGACAGGAGTTCTCCTGTAGTTTTTACATTGCTCCGGTAGGCATCTGAAAGACACCACAAAAGTTGTTCTACCTGCTTTCTGGGCTGAGATGGGGAACCGCAGAATTTTGGAGTCGGCCGGTGACAAAATGTTCCAAACACACCCCATGCACAACTCCACCGGGGAAGGTGCCAGGCAGGAGTTCTCTTGGTAGTTTTTACACTACCTTGGTAGGCAGCTGAAAGGCACCACAAAAGTTGTTCTACCTGCTTTCTGGGCTGAGATGGGGAACCGCTGAATTTTGGAGTCGGGCGGTGACAAAATGTTCCAAACACACCCCATGCACAACTCCACTAGCGAAGGTGCCAGGGACGAGCTCTGTTGGTAGTTTTTACATTGCTCCGGTAGGCATCAAAAGGACACCACAAAAGTTGTTCTACCTGCTTTCTGGGCTGAGATGGGGAATCGCTGAATTTTGGACTCGGCCGGTGACAAAATGTTCCAAAGACACCCCATGCACAACTCCACCGGGGAAGGTGCCAGGCAGGAGTTCTCTTGGTAGTTTTTACACTACCTTGGTAGGCATTTGAAAGGCACCACAAAAGTTGTTCTACCTGCTTTCTGGGCTGAGATGGGGAACCGCTGAATTTTGGAGTCGGCTGGTGACAAAATGTTCCAAACACACCCCATGCACAACTCCACCGGGGAAGGTGCCAGACAGGAGTTCTCCTGGTAGTTTTTACATTGCTCCGGTAGGCAGCTGAAAGACACCACAAAAGTTGTTCTACCTGCTTTCTGGGCTGAGATGAGGAACCGCTGAATTTTGGACTCGGCCGGTGACAAAATGTTCCAAACACACCCCCTGCACAACTCCACCGGGGAAGGTGCCAGACAGGAGTTCTCTTGGTAGTTTTTACACTACCTTGGTAGGCAGCTGAAAGGCACCACAAAAGTTGTTCTACCTGCTTTCTGGGCTGAGATGGGGATCCGCTGAATTTTGGAGTCGGCCGGTGACAAAATGTTCCAAACACACCCAATGCACAACTCCACTAGCGAAGGTGCCAGACAGGAGTTCTCCTGGTAGTTTTTACACTACCTTGGTAGGCACCTGAAAGGCACCACAAAAGTTGTTCTACCTGCTTTCTGGGCTGAGATGGGGAACCGCTGAATTTTGGAGTCGGCTGGTGACAAAATGTTCCAAACACACCCCATGCACAACTCCACCGGGGAAGGTGCCAGACAGGAGTTCTCCTGGTAGTTTTTACATTGCTCCGGTAGGCAGCTGAAAGACACCACAAAAGTTGTTCTACCTGCTTTCTGGGCTGAGATGGGGAACCGCTGAATTTTTGGACTCGGCTGGTGACAAAATATTCCGAACACACCCCATGCACAACTCCACCGGGGAAGGTGCCAGACAGGAGTTCTCCTGTAGTTTTTACATTGCTCCGGTAGGCATCTGAAAGACACCACAAAAGTTGTTCTACCTGCTTTCTGGGCTGAGATGGGGAACCGCTGAATTTTGGAGTCGGCTGGTGGCAAAATGTTCCAAACACACCCCCTGCACAACTCCACCGGGGAAGGTGCCAGACAGGAGTTCTCCTGGTAGTTTTTACACTACCTTGGTAGGCAGCTGAAAGGCACCACAAAAGTTGTTCTACCTGCTTTCTGGGCTGAGATGGGGAACCGCTGAATTTTGGACTCGGCTGGTGACAAAATGTTCCGAACACACCCCATGCACAACTCCACCGGGGAAGGTGCCAGACAGGAGTTCTCCTGGTAGTTTTTACATTACTCCGGTAGACAGCTGAAAGACACCACAAAAGTTGTTCTACCTGCTTTCTGGGCTGAGATGGGGAATCGCTGAATTTTGGAGTCGGCCGGTGACAAAATGTTCCAAACACACCCCCTGCACAACTCCACCGGGGAAGGTGCCAGGCAGGAGTTCTCTTGGTAGTTTTTACACTACCTTGGTAGGCATTTGAAAGACACCACAAAAGTTGTTCTACCTGCTTTCTGGGCTGAGATGGGGAATCGCTGAATTTTGGACTCGGCCGGTGACAAAATGTTCCAAACACACCCCCTGCACAACTCCACCGGGGAAGGTGCCAGACAGGAGTTCTCTTAGTAGTTTTTACACTACCTTGGTAGGCAGCTGAAAGGCACCACAAAAGTTGTTCTACCTGCTTTCTGGGCTGAGATGGGGAACCGCTGAATTTTGGAGTCGGCCGGTGACAAAATGTTCCAAACACACCCCATGCACAACTCCACCGGGGAAGGTGCCAGGCAGGAGTTCTCCTGGTAGTTTTTACACTACCTTGGTAGGCATCTGAAAGACACCACAAAAGTTGTTCTACCTGCTTTCTGGGCTGAGATGGGGAACCGCTGAATTTTGGAGTCGGGCGGTGACAAAATGTTCCAAACACACCCCATGCACAACTCCACTAGCGAAGGTGCCAGGGACGAGCTCTGTTGGTAGTTTTTACATTGCTCCGGTAGGCATCAAAAGGACACCACAAAAGTTGTTCTATCTGCTTTCTGGGCTGAGATGGGGAATCGCTGAATTTTGGACTCGGCCGGTGACAAAATGTTCCAAAGACACCCCCTGCACAACTCCACCGGGGAAGGTGCCAGGCAGGAGTTCTCTTGGTAGTTTTTACACTACCTTGGTAGGCAGCTGAAAGGCACCACAAAAGTTGTTCTACCTGCTTTCTGGGCTGAGATGGGGAACCGCTGAATTTTGGAGTCGGCTGGTGACAAAATGTTCCAAACACACCCCATGCACAACTCCACCGGGGAAGGTGCCAGACAGGAGTTCTCCTGGTAGTTTTTACATTGCTCCGGTAGGCAGCTGAAAGACACCACAAAAGTTGTTCTACCTGCTTTCTGGGCTGAGATGAGGAACCGCTGAATTTTGGACTCGGCCGGTGACAAAATGTTCCAAACACACCCCCTGCACAACTCCACCGGGGAAGGTGCCAGACAGGAGTTCTCTTAGTAGTTTTTACACTACCTTGGTAGGCAGCTGAAAGGCACCACAAAAGTTGTTCTACCTGCTTTCTGGGCTGAGATGGGGAACCGCTGAATTTTGGAGTCGGCCGGTGACAAAATGTTCCAAACACACCCAATGCACAACTCCACTAGCGAAGGTGCCAGACAGGAGTTCTCCTGGTAGTTTTTACACTACCTTGGTAGGCACCTGAAAGGCACCACAAAAGTTGTTCTACCTGCTTTCTGGGCTGAGATGGGGAACCGCTGAATTTTTGGACTCGGCCGGTGACAAAATGTTCCAAACACACCCCCTGCACAACTCCACCGGGGAAGGTGCCAGGCAGGAGTTCTCTTGGTAGTTTTTACACTACCTTGGTAGGCATTTGAAAGACACCACAAAAGTTGTTCTACCTGCTTTCTGGGCTGAGATGGGGAACCGCTGAATTTTTGGACTCGGCTGGTGACAAAATATTCCGAACACACCCCATGCACAACTCCACCGGGGAAGGTGCCAGACAGGAGTTCTCCTGTAGTTTTTACATTGCTCCGGTAGGCATCTGAAAGACACCACAAAAGTTGTTCTACCTGCTTTCTGGGCTGAGATGGGGAACCGCTGAATTTTGGAGTCGGCCGGTGACAAAATGTTCCAAACACACCCCATGCACAACTCCACCGGGGAAGGTGCCAGGCAGGAGTTCTCTTGGTAGTTTTTACACTACCTTGGTAGGCAGCTGAAAGGCACCACAAAAGTTGTTCTACCTGCTTTCTGGGCTGAGATGGGGAACCGCTGAATTTTGGACTCGGCTGGTGACAAAATGTTCCGAACACACCCCATGCACAACTCCACCGGGGAAGGTGCCAGACAGGAGTTCTCCTGGTAGTTTTTACATTGCTCCGGTAGGCATCTGAAAGACACCACAAAAGTTGTTCTACCTGCTTTCTGGGCTGAGATGGGGAACCGCTGAATTTTGGAGTCGGCCGGTGACAAAATGTTCCAAACACACCCCATGCACAACTCCACTAGCGAAGGTGCCAGGGACGAGCTCTGTTGGTAGTTTTTACATTGCTCCGGTAGGCATCAAAAGGACACCACAAAAGTTGTTCTACCTGCTTTCTGGGCTGAGATGGGGAATCGCTGAATTTTGGACTCGGCCGGTGACAAAATATTCCAAAGACACCCCATGCACAACTCCACCGGGGAAGGTGCCAGGCAGGAGTTCTCTTTGTAGTTTTTACACTACCTTGGTAGGCAGCTGAAAGGCACCACAAAAGTTGTTCTACCTGCTTTCTGGGCTGAGATGGGGAACCGCTGAATTTTGGAGTCGGCTGGTGACAAAATGTTCCAAACACACCCCATGCACAACTCCACCGGGGAAGGTGCCAGACAGGAGTTCTCCTGGTAGTTTTTACATTGCTCCGGTAGGCAGCTGAAAGACACCACAAAAGTTGTTCTACCTGCTTTCTGGGCTGAGATGAGGAACCGCTGAATTTTGGACTCGGCCGGTGACAAAATGTTCAAAACACACCCCCTGCACAACTCCACCGGGGAAGGTGCCAGACAGGAGTTCTCTTGGTAGTTTTTACACTACCTTGGTAGGCAGCTGAAAGGCACCACAAAAGTTGTTCTACCTGCTTTCTGGGCTGAGATGGGGATCCGCTGAATTTTGGAGTCGGCCGGTGACAAAATGTTCCAAACACACCCAATGCACAACTCCACTAGCGAAGGTGCCAGAGAGGAGTTCTCCTGGTAGTTTTTACACTACCTTGGTAGGCACCTGAAAGGCACCACAAAAGTTGTTCTACCTGCTTTCTGGGCTGAGATGGGGAACTGCTGAATTTTTGGACTCGGCCGGTGACAAAATGTTCCAAACACACCCCCTGCACAACTCCACCGGGGAAGGTGCCAGGCAGGAGTTCTCTTGGTAGTTTTTACACTACCTTGGTAGGCATTTGAAAGACACCACAAAAGTTGTTCTACCTGCTTTCTGGGCTGAGATGGGGAACCGCTGAATTTTTGGACTCGGCTGGTGACAAAATATTCCGAACACACCCCATGCACAACTCCACCGGGGAAGGTGCCAGACAGGAGTTCTCCTGTAGTTTTTACATTGCTCCGGTAGGCATCTGAAAGACACCACAAAAGTTGTTCTACCTGCTTTCTGGGCTGAGATGGGGAAACGCTGAATTTTGGAGTCGGCCGGTGACAAAATGTTCCAAACACACCCCCTGCACAACTCCACCGGGGAAGGTGCCAGACAGGAGTTCTCCTGGTAGTTTTTACACTACCTTGGTAGGCAGCTGAAAGGCACCACAAAAGTTGTTCTACCTGCTTTCTGGGCTGAGATGGGGAACCGCTGAATTTTGGACTCGGCTGGTGACAAAATGTTCCGAACACACCCCATGCACAACTCCACCGGGGAAGGTGCCAGACAGGAGTTCTCCTGGTAGTTTTTACATTGCTCCGGTAGGCAGCTGAAAGACACCACAAAAGTTGTTCTACCTGCTTTCTGGGCTGAGATGGGGAATCGCTGAATTTTGGAGTCGGCCGGTGACAAAATGTTCCAAACACACCCCCTGCACAACTCCACCGGGGAAGGTGCCAGGCAGGAGTTCTCTTGGTAGTTTTTACACTACCTTGGTAGGCATTTGAAAGACACCACAAAAGTTGTTCTACCTGCTTTCTGGGCTGAGATGGGGAATCGCTGAATTTTGGACTCGGCCGGTGACAAAATGTTCCAAAGACACCCCATGCACAACTCCACCGGGGAAGGTGCCAGGCAGGAGTTCTCTTAGTAGTTTTTACACTACCTTGGTAGGCAGCTGAAAGGCACCACAAAAGTTGTTCTACCTGCTTTCTGGGCTGAGATGGGGAACCGCTGAATTTTGGAGTCGGCCGGTGACAAAATGTTCCAAACACACCCCATGCACAACTCCACCGGGGAAGGTGCCAGGCAGGAGTTCTCTTGGTAGTTTTTACACTACCTTGGTAGGCATCTGAAAGACACCACAAAAGTTGTTCTACCTGCTTTCTGGGCTGAGATGGGGAACCGCTGAATTTTGGACTCGGCCAGTGACAAAATGTTCCAAAGACACCCCATGCACAACTCCACCGGGGAAGGTGCCAGACAGGAGTTCTCCTGGTAGATTTTACACTACCTTGGTAGGGAGCTGCAAGGCAGCACAAAAGTTGTTCTACCTGCTTTCTGGGCTGAGATGGGGAATCGCTGAATTTTGGAGTCGGCCGGTGACAAAATGTTCCAAAGACACCCCATGCACAACTCCACCGGGGAAGGTGCCAGGCAGGAGTTCTCTTGGTAGTTTTTACACTACCTTGGTAGGCATTTGAAAGGCACCACAAAAGTTGTTCTACCTGCTTTCTGGGCTGAGATGGGGAACCGCTGAATTTTGGAGTCGGCTGGTGACAAAATGTTCCAAACACACCCCATGCACAACTCCACCGGGGAAGGTGCCAGACAGGAGTTCTCCTGGTAGTTTTTACATTGCTCCGGTAGGCAGCTGAAAGACACCACAAAAGTTGTTCTACCTGCTTTCTGGGCTGAGATGGGGAACCGCTGAATTTTGGACTCGGCCAGTGACAAAATGTTCCAAAGACACCCCATGCACAACTCCACCGGGGAAGGTGCCAGACAGGAGTTCTCCTGGTAGATTTTACACTACCTTGGTAGGGAGCTGAAAGGCAGCACAAAAGTTGTTCTACCTGCTTTCTGGGCTGAGATGGGGAATCGCTGAATTTTGGACTCGGCCGGTGACAAAATGTTCCAAACACACCCCCTGCACAACTCCACCGGGGAAGGTGCCAGACAGGAGTTCTCCTGGTAGTTTTTACACTACCTTGGTAGGCACCTGAATGGCACCACAAAAGTTGTTCTACCTGCTTTCTGGGCTGAGATGGGGAATCGCTGAATTTTGGACTCGGCCGGTGACAAAATGTTCCAAAGACACCCCATGCACAACTCCACCGGGGAAGGTGCCAGACAGGAGTTCTCTTGGTAGATTTTACACTACCTTGGTAGGCATCTGAAAGGCAGCACAAAAGTTTTTCTACCTGCTTTCTGGGCTGAGATGGGGAAACGCTGAATTTTGGACTCGGCTGGTGACAAAATGTTCCAAAGACACCCCCTGCACAACTCCACCGGGGAAGGTGCCAGGCAGGAGTTCTCTTGGTAGTTTTTACACTACCTTGGTAGGCATTTGAAAGGCACCACAAAAGTTGTTCTACCTGCTTTCTGGGCTGAGATGGGGAAACGCTGAATTTTGGACTCGGCCGGTGACAAAATGTTCCAAACACACCTCATGCACAACTCCACCGGGGAAGGTGCCAGACAGGAGTTCTCTTGGTAGTTTTTACACTACCTTGGTAGGCAGCTGAAAGGCACCACAAAAGTTGTTCTACCTGCTTTCTGGGCTGAGATGGGGAACCGCTGAATTTTGGAGTCGGCCGGTGACAAAATGTTCCAAACACACCCCATGCACAACTCCACCGGGGAAGGTGCCAGGCAGGAGTTCTCTTGGTAGTTTTTACACTACCTTGGTAGGCATCTGAAAGGCACCACAAAAGTTGTTGTACCTGCTTTCTGGGCTGAGATGGGGAACCGCTGAATTTTGGACTCGGCCGGTGACAAAATGTTCCAAACACACCCCCTGCACAACTCCACCGGGGAAGGTGCCAGACAGGAGTTCTCCTGGTAGTTTTTACATTGCTCCGGTAGGCATCTGAAAGACACCACAAAAGTTGTTCTACCTGCTTTCTGGGCTGAGATGGGGAAACGCTGAATTTTGGACTCGGCCGGTGACAAAATGTTCCAAAGACACCCCATGCACAACTCCACCGGGGAAGGTGCCAGACAGGAGTTCTCCTGTAGTTTTTACATTGCTCCGGTAGGCACCTGAAAGACACCACAAAAGTTGTTCTACCTGCTTTCTGGGCTGAGATGGGGAACCGCTGAATTTTGGAGTCGGCCGGTGACAAAATGTTCCAAACACACCCCCTGCACAACTCCACCGGGGAAGGTGCCAGACAGGAGTTCTCTTGGTAGATTTTACACTACCTTGGTAGGGAGCTGAAAGGCAGCACAAAAGTTGTTCTACCTGCTTTCTGGGCTGAGATGGGGAATCGCTGAATTTTGGACTCGGCCGGTGACAAAATGTTCCAAACACACCCCCTGCACAACTCCACCGGGGAAGGTGCCAGACAGGAGTTCTCCTGGTAGTTTTTACACTACCTTGGTAGGCAGCTGAAAGGCACCACAAAAGTTGTTCTACCTGCTTTCTGGGCTGAGATGGGGAACCGCTGAATTTTGGACTCGGCCGGTGACAAAATGTTCCGAACACACCCCATGCACAACTCCACTAGCGAAGGTGCCAGGGACGAGCTCTGTTGGTAGTTTTTACATTGCTCCGGTAGGCATCAAAAGGACACCACAAAAGTTGTTCTACCTGCTTTCTGGCCTGAGATGGGGAATCGCTGAATTTTGGACTCGGCCGGTGACAAAATGTTCCAAACACACCCCATGCACAACTCCACCGGGGAAGGTGCCAGGCAGGAGTTCTCTTTGTAGTTTTTACACTACCTTGGTAGGCATTTGAAAGGCACCACAAAAGTTGTTCTACCTGCTTTCTGGGCTGAGATGGGGAACCGCTGAATTTTGGAGTCGGCTGGTGACAAAATGTTCCAAACACACCCCATGCACAACTCCACCGGGGAAGGTGCCAGACAGGAGTTCTCCTGGTAGTTTTTACATTGCTCCGGTAGGCAGCTGAAAGACACCACAAAAGTTGTTCTACCTGCTTTCTGGGCTGAGATGAGGAACCGCTGAATTTTGGACTCGGCCGGTGACAAAATGTTCCAAACACACCCCCTGCACAACTCCACCGGGGAAGGTGCCAGACAGGAGTTCTCTTAGTAGTTTTTACACTACCTTGGTAGGCAGCTGAAAGGCACCACAAAAGTTGTTCTACCTGCTTTCTGGGCTGAGATGGGGAACCGCTGAATTTTGGAGTCGGCCGGTGACAAAATGTTCCAAACACACCCAATGCACAACTCCACTAGCGAAGGTGCCAGACAAGAGTTCTCCTGGTAGTTTTTACACTACCTTGGTAGGCACCTGAAAGGCACCACAAAAGTTGTTCTACCTGCTTTCTGGGCTGAGATGGGGAACCGCTGAATTTTTGGACTCGGCCGGTGACAAAATGTTCCAAACACACCCCCTGCACAACTCCACCGGGGAAGGTGCCAGACAGGAGTTCTCTTAGTAGTTTTTACACTACCTTGGTAGGCATCTGAAAGGCACCACAAAAGTTGTTCTACCTGCTTTCTGGGCTGAGATGGGGAACCGCTGAATTTTGGACTCGGCCGGTGACAAAATGTTCCAAACACACCCCCTGCACAACTCCACCGGGGAAGGTGCCAGACAGGAGTTCTCCTGGTAGTTTTTACATTGCTCCGGTAGGCATCTGAAAGACACCACAAAAGTTGTTCTACCTGCTTTCTGGGCTGAGATGGGGAAACGCTGAATTTTGGACTCGGCCGGTGACAAAATGTTCCAAAGACACCCCATGCACAACTCCACCGGGGAAGGTGCCAGACAGGAGTTCTCCTGTAGTTTTTACATTCCTCCGGTAGGCACCTGAAAGACACCACAAAAGTTGTTCTACCTGCTTTCTGGGCTGAGATGGGGAACCGCTGAATTTTGGAGTCGGCCGGTGACAAAATGTTCCAAACACACCCCCTGCACAACTCCACCGGGGAAGGTGCCAGACAGGAGTTCTCTTGGTAGATTTTACACTACCTTGGTAGGGAGCTGAAAGGCAGCACAAAAGTTGTTCTACCTGCTTTCTGGGCTGAGATGGGGAATCGCTGAATTTTGGACTCGGCCGGTGACAAAATGTTACAAAGACACCCCCTGCACAACTCCACCGGGGAAGGTGCCAGACAGGAGTTCTCCTGGTAGTTTTTACACTACCTTGGTAGGCAGCTGAAAGGCACCACAAACGTTGTTCTACCTGCTTTCTGGGCTGAGATGGGGAACCGCTGAATTTTGGAGTCGGCTGGTGACAAAATGTTCCAAACACACCCCATGCACAACTCCACCGGGGAAGGTGCCAGACAGGAGTTCTCCTGGTAGTTTTTACATTGCTCCGGTAGGCAGCTGAAAGACACCACAAAAGTTGTTCTACCTGCTTTCTGGGCTGAGATGAGGAACCGCTGAATTTTGGACTCGGCCGGTGACAAAATGTTCCAAACACACCCCCTGCACAACTCCACCGGGGAAGGTGCCAGACAGGAGTTCTCTTAGTAGTTTTTACACTACCTTGGTAGGCAGCTGAAAGGCAACACAAAAGTTGTTCTACCTGCTTTCTGGGCTGAGATGGGGAACCGCTGAATTTTGGAGTCGGCCGGTGACAAAATGTTCCAAACACACCCAATGCACAACTCCACTAGCGAAGGTGCCAGACAAGAGTTCTCCTGGTAGTTTTTACACTACCTTGGTAGGCACCTGAAAGGCACCACAAAAGTTGTTCTACCTGCTTTCTGGGCTGAGATGGGGAAACGCTGAATTTTTGGACTCGGCCGGTGACAAAATGTTCCAAACACACCCCCTGCACAACTCCACCGGGGAAGGTGCCAGGCAGGAGTTCTCTTGGTAGTTTTTACACTACCTTGGTAGGCATCTGAAAGACACCACAAAAGTTGTTCTACCTGCTTTCTGGGCTGAGATGGGGAACCGCTGAATTTTTGGACTCGGCTGGTGACAAAATATTCCGAACACACCCCATGCACAACTCCACCGGGGAAGGTGCCAGACAGGAGTTCTCCTGTAGTTTTTACATTGCTCCGGTAGGCATCTGAAAGACACCACAAAAGTTGTTCTACCTGCTTTCTGGGCTGAGATGGGGAACCGCTGAATTTTGGAGTCGGCCGGTGACAAAATGTTCCAAACACACCCCCTGCACAACTCCACCGGGGAAGGTGCCAGACAGGAGTTCTCTTAGTAGTTTTTACACTACCTTGGTAGGCATCTGAAAGGCACCACAAAAGTTGTTCTACCTGCTTTCTGGGCTGAGATGGGGAACCGCTGAATTTTGGACTCGGCCGGTGACAAAATGTTCCAAACACACCCCCTGCACAACTCCACCGGGGAAGGTGCCAGACAGGAGTTCTCTTAGTAGTTTTTACACTACCTTGGTAGGCATCTGAAAGACACCACAAAAGTTGTTCTACCTGCTTTCTGGGCTGAGATGGGGAACCGCTGAATTTTGGAGTCGCCCGGTGACAAAATGTTCCAAAGACACCCCATGCACAACTCCACTAGCGAAGGTGCCAGACAGGAGTTCTCCTGGTAGTTTTTACACTACCTTGGTAGGCACCTGAAAGGCACCACAAAAGTTGTTCTACCTGCTTTCTGGGCTGAGATGGGGAACCGCTGAATTTTGGACTCGGCCGGTGACAAAATGTTCCGAACACACCCCATGCACAACTCCACCGGGGAAGGTGCCAGACAGGAGTTCTCCTGGTAGTTTTTACATTGCTCCGGTAGGCATCTGAAAGACACCACAAAAGTTGTTCTACCTGCTTTCTGGGCTGAGATGGGGAACCGCTGAATTTTGGACTCGGCCGGTGACAAAATGTTCCAAAGACAGCCCCTGCACAACTATACCGGGGAAGGTGCCAGACAGGAGTTCTCCTGGTAGTTTTTACATTGCTCCGGTAGGCATCTGAAAGACACTACAAAAGTTGTTCTACCTGCTTTCTGGGCTGAGATGGGGAACCGCTGAATTTTGGACTCGGCCGGTGACAAAATGTTCCAAACACACCCCCTGCACAACTCCACCGGGGAAGGTGCCAGACAGGAGTTCTCTTGGTAGTTTTTACACTACCTTGGTAGGCAGCTGAAAGGCACCACAAAAGTTGTTCTACCTGCTTTCTGGGCTGAGATGGGGATCCGCTGAATTTTGGAGTCGGCCGGTGACAAAATGTTCCAAACACACCCAATGCACAACTCCACTAGCGAAGGTGCCAGACAGGAGTTCTCCTGGTAGTTTTTACACTACCTTGGTAGGCACCTGAAAGGCACCACAAAAGTTGTTCTACCTGCTTTCTGGGCTGAGATGGGGAACTGCTGAATTTTTGGACTCGGCCGGTGACAAAATGTTCCAAACACACCCCATGCACAACTCCACCGGGGAAGGTGCCAGGCAGGAGTTCTCTTGGTAGTTTTTACACTACCTTGGTAGGCATTTGAAAGACACCACAAAAGTTGTTCTACCTGCTTTCTGGGCTGAGATGGGGAACCGCTGAATTTTTGGACTCGGCTGGTGACAAAATATTCCAAACACACCCCATGCACAACTCCACCGGGGAAGGTGCCAGACAGGAGTTCTCCTGTAGTTTTTACATTGCTCCGGTAGGCATCTGAAAGACACCACAAAAGTTGTTCTACCTGCTTTCTGGGCTGAGATGGGGAATCGCTGAATTTTGGAGTCGGCCGGTGACAAAATGTTCCAAACACACCCCCTGCACAACTCCACCGGGGAAGGTGCCAGACAGGAGTTCTCCTGGTAGTTTTTACATTGCTCCGGTAGGCAGCTGAAAGACACCACAAAAGTTGTTCTACCTGCTTTCTGGGCTGAGATGGGGAATCGCTGAATTTTGGAGTCGGCCGGTGACAAAATGTTCCAAAGACACCCCCTGCACAACTCCACCGGGGAAGGTGCCAGGCAGGAGTTCTCTTGGTAGTTTTTACACTACCTTGGTAGGCATTTGAAAGACACCACAAAAGTTGTTCTACCTGCTTTCTGGGCTGAGATGGGGAATCGCTGAATTTTGGACTCGGCCGGTGACAAAATGTTCCAAACACACCCCCTGCACAACTCCACCGGGGAAGGTGCCAGACAGGAGTTCTCTTAGTAGTTTTTACACTACCTTGGTAGGCAGCTGAAAGGCACCACAAAAGTTGTTCTACCTGCTTTCTGGGCTGAGATGGGGAACTGCTGAATTTTGGACTCGGCCGGTGACAAAATGTTCCAAACACACCCCATGCACAACTCCACCGGGGAAGGTGCCAGGCAGGAGTTCTCTTGGTAGTTTTTACACTACCTTGGTAGGCATCTGAAAGACACCACAAAAGTTGTTCTACCTGCTTTCTGGGCTGAGATGGGGAACCGCTGAATTTTGGAGTCGGGCGGTGACAAAATGTTCCAAACACACCCCATGCACAACTCCACTAGCGAAGGTGCCAGGGACGAGCTCTGTTGGTAGTTTTTACATTGCTCCGGTAGGCATCAAAAGGACACCACAAAAGTTGTTCTACCTGCTTTCTGGGCTGAGATGGGGAATCGCTGAATTTTGGACTCGGCCGGTGACAAAATGTTCCAAAGACACCCCATGCACAACTCCACCGGGGAAGGTGCCAGACAGGAGTTCTCCTGGTAGTTTTTACATTGCTCCGGTAGGCAGCTGAAAGACACCACAAAAGTTGTTCTACCTGCTTTCTGGGCTGAGATGGGGAACCGCTGAATTTTGGACTCGGCCAGTGACAAAATGTTCCAAAGACACCCCATGCACAACTCCACCGGGGAAGGTGCCAGACAGGAGTTCTCCTGGTAGATTTTACACTACCTTGGTAGGGAGCTGAAAGGCAGCACAAAAGTTGTTCTACCTGCTTTCTGGGCTGAGATGGGGAATCGCTGAATTTTGGACTCGGCCGGTGACAAAATGTTCCAAACACACCTCATGCACAACTCCACCGGGGAAGGTGCCAGACAGGAGTTCTCTTGGTAGTTTTTACACTACCTTGGTAGGCAGCTGAAAGGCACCACAAAAGTTGTTCTACCTGCTTTCTGGGCTGAGATGGGGAACCGCTGAATTTTGGAGTCGGCCGGTGACAAAATGTTCCAAACACACCCCATGCACAACTCCACCGGGGAAGGTGCCAGGCAGGAGTTCTCTTGGTAGTTTTTACACTACCTTGGTAGGCATCTGAAAGGCACCACAAAAGTTGTTCTACCTGCTTTCTGGGCTGAGATGGGGAATCGCTGAATTTTGGACTCGGCCGGTGACAAAATGTTCCAAACACACCCCCTGCACAACTCCACCGGGGAAGGTGCCAGACAGGAGTTCTCCTGGTAGTTTTTACATTGCTCCGGTAGGCAGCTGAAAGACACCACAAAAGTTGTTCTACCTGCTTTCTGGGCTGAGATGGGGAATCGCTGAATTTTGGACTCGGCCGGTGACAAAATGTTCCAAACACACCCCCTGCACAACTCCACCGGGGAAGGTGCCAGACAGGAGTTCTCCTGGTAGTTTTTACACTACCTTGGTAGGCAGCTGAAAGGCACCACAAAAGTTGTTCTACCTGCTTTCTGGGCTGAGATGGGGAACCGCTGAATTTTGGAGTCGGGCGGTGACAAAATGTTCCGAACACACCCCATGCACAACTCCACTAGCGAAGGTGCCAGGGACGAGCTCTGTTGGTAGTTTTTACATTGCTCCGGTAGGCATCAAAAGGACACCACAAAAGTTGTTCTATCTGCTTTCTGGGCTGAGATGGGGAATCGCTGAATTTTGGACTCGGCCGGTGACAAAATGTTCCAAAGACACCCTATGCACAACTCCACCGGGGAAGGTGCCAGGCAGGAGTTCTCTTTGTAGTTTTTACACTACCTTGGTAGGCATTTGAAAGGCACCACAAAAGTTGTTCTACCTGCTTTCTGGGCTGAGATGGGGAACCGCTGAATTTTGGAGTCGGCTGGTGACAAAATGTTCCAAACACACCCCATGCACAACTCCACCGGGGAAGGTGCCAGACAGGAGTTCTCCTGGTAGTTTTTACATTGCTCCGGTAGGCAGCTGAAAGACACCACAAAAGTTGTTCTACCTGCTTTCTGGGCTGAGATGAGGAACCGCTGAATTTTGGAGTCGCCCGGTGACAAAATGTTCCAAACACACCCCCTGCACAACTCCACCGGGGAAGGTGCCAGACAGGAGTTCTCTTGGTAGTTTTTACACTACCTTGGTAGGCATCTGAAAGGCACCACAAAAGTTGTTCTACCTGCTTTCTGGGCTGAGATGGGGAATCGCTGAATTTTGGACTCGGCCGGTGACAAAATGTTCCAAACACACCCCCTGCACAACTCCACCGGGGAAGGTGCCAGACAGGAGTTCTCCTGGTAGTTTTTACATTGCTCCGGTAGGCAGCTGAAAGACACCACAAAAGTTGTTCTACCTGCTTTCTGGGCTGAGATGGGGAATCGCTGAATTTTGGACTCGGCCGGTGACAAAATGTTCCAAACACACCCCCTGCACAACTCCACCGGGGAAGGTGCCAGACAGGAGTTCTCCTGGTAGTTTTTACACTACCTTGGTAGGCAGCTGAAAGGCACCACAAAAGTTGTTCTACCTGCTTTCTGGGCTGAGATGGGGAACCGCTGAATTTTGGAGTCGGCCGGTAACAAAATGTTCCGAACACACCCCATGCACAACTCCACTAGCGAAGGTGCCAGGGACGAGCTCTGTTGGTAGTTTTTACATTGCTCCGGTAGGCATCAAAAGGACACCACAAAAGTTGTTCTATCTGCTTTCTGGGCTGAGATGGGGAACCGCTGAATTTTGGACTCGGCCGGTGACAAAATGTTCCAAAGACACCCTATGCACAACTCCACCGGGGAAGGTGCCAGGCAGGAGTTCTCTTTGTAGTTTTTACACTACCTTGGTAGGCATTTGAAAGGCACCACAAAAGTTGTTCTACCTGCTTTCTGGGCTGAGATGGGGAACCGCTGAATTTTGGAGTCGGCTGGTGACAAAATGTTCCAAACACACCCCATGCACAACTCCACCGGGGAAGGTGCCAGACAGGAGTTCTCCTGGTAGTTTTTACATTGCTCCGGTAGGCAGCTGAAAGACACCACAAAAGTTGTTCTACCTGCTTTCTGGTCTGAGATGGGGAACGGCTGAATTTTGGAGTCGGCCGGTGACAAAATGTTCCAAACACACCCAATGCACAACTCCACTAGCGAAGGTGCCAGACAGGAGTTCTCCTGGTAGTTTTTACACTACCTTGGTAGGCACCTGAAAGGCACCACAAAAGTTGTTCTACCTGCTTTCTGGGCTGAGATGGGGAACCGCTGAATTTTGGAGTCGGCCGGTGACAAAATGTTCCAAAGACACCCCATGCACAACTCCACCGGGGAAGGTGCCAGACAGGAGTTCTCCTGGTAGATTTTACACTACCTTGGTAGGGAGCTGAAAGGCAGCACAAAAGTTTTTCTACCTGCTTTCTGGGCTGAGATGGGGAATCGCTGAATTTTGGACTCGGCCGGTGACAAAATGTTCCAAACACACCCCCTGCACAACTCCACCGGGGAAGGTGCCAGACAGGAGTTCTCCTGGTAGTTTTTACACTACCTTGGTAGGCATTTGAAAGACACCACAAAAGTTGTTCTACCTGCTTTCTGGGCTGAGATGGGGAATCGCTGAATTTTGGACTCGGCCGGTGACAAAATGTTCCAAACACACCCCCTGCACAACTCCACCGGGGAAGGTGCCAGACAGGAGTTCTCTTAGTAGTTTTTACACTACCTTGGTAGGCAGCTGAAAGGCACCACAAAAGTTGTTCTACCTGCTTTCTGGGCTGAGATGGGGAACTGCTGAATTTTGGAGTCGGCCGGTGACAAAATGTTCCAAACACACCCCATGCACAACTCCACCGGGGAAGGTGCCAGGCAGGAGTTCTCTTGGTAGTTTTTACACTACCTTGGTAGGCATCTGAAAGACACCACAAAAGTTGTTCTACCTGCTTTCTGGGCTGAGATGGGGAACCGCTGAATTTTGGAGTCGGGCGGTGACAAAATGTTCCAAACACACCCCATGCACAACTCCACTAGCGAAGGTGCCAGGGACGAGCTCTGTTGGTAGTTTTTACATTGCTCCGGTAGGCATCAAAAAAAAAACCACAAAAGTTGTTCTACCTGCTTTCTGGGCTGAGATGGGGAATCGCTGAATTTTGGACTCGGCCGGTGACAAAATGTTCCAAAGACACCCCATGCACAACTCCACCGGGGAAGGTGCCAGACAGGAGTTCTCCTGGTAGTTTTTACATTGCTCCGGTAGGCAGCTGAAAGACACCACAAAAGTTGTTCTACCTGCTTTCTGGGCTGAGATGGGGAACCGCTGAATTTTGGACTCGGCCAGTGACAAAATGTTCCAAAGACACCCCATGCACAACTCCACCGGGGAAGGTGCCAGACAGGAGTTCTCCTGGTAGATTTTACACTACCTTGGTAGGGAGCTGAAAGGCAGCACAAAAGTTGTTCTACCTGCTTTCTGGGCTGAGATGGGGAATCGCTGAATTTTGGACTCGGCCGGTGACAAAATGTTCCAAACACACCCCATGCACAACTCCACCGGGGAAGGTGCCAGACAGGAGTTCTCCTGGTAGTTTTTACATTGCTCCGGTAGGCAGCTGAAAGACACCACAAAAGTTGTTCTACCTGCTTTCTGGGCTGAGATGGGGAATCGCTGAATTTTGGACTCGGCCGGTGACAAAATGTTCCAAACACACCCCCTGCACAACTCCACCGGGGAAGGTGCCAGACAGGAGTTCTCCTGGTAGTTTTTACACTACCTTGGTAGGCAGCTGAAAGGCACCACAAAAGTTGTTCTACCTGCTTTCTGGGCTGAGATGGGGAACCGCTGAATTTTGGAGTCGGCCGGTGACAAAATGTTCCGAACACACCCCATGCACAACTCCACTAGCGAAGGTGCCAGGGACGAGCTCTGTTGGTAGTTTTTACATTGCTCCGGTAGGCATCAAAAGGACACCACAAAAGTTGTTCTACCTGCTTTCTGGGCTGAGATGGGGAATCGCTGAATTTTGGACTCGGCCGGTGACAAAATGTTCCAAAGACACCCTATGCACAACTCCACCGGGGAAGGTGCCAGGCAGGAGTTCTCTTTGTAGTTTTTACACTACCTTGGTAGGCATTTGAAAGGCACCACAAAAGTTGTTCTACCTGCTTTCTGGGCTGAGATGGGGAACCGCTGAATTTTGGAGTCGGCTGGTGACAAAATGTTCCAAACACACCCCATGCACAACTCCACCGGGGAAGGTGCCAGACAGGAGTTCTCCTGGTAGTTTTTACATTGCTCCGGTAGGCAGCTGAAAGACACCACAAAAGTTGTTCTACCTGCTTTCTGGGCTGAGATGAGGAACCGCTGAATTTTGGACTCGGCCGGTGACAAAATGTTCCAAACACACCCCCTGCACAACTCCACCGGGGAAGGTGCCAGACAGGAGTTCTCTTAGTAGTTTTTACACTACCTTGGTAGGCAGCTGAAAGGCACCACAAAAGTTGTTCTACCTGCTTTCTGGGCTGAGATGGGGAACCGCTGAATTTTGGAGTCGGCCGGTGACAAAATGTTCCAAACACACCCAATGCACAACTCCACTAACGAAGGTGCCAGACAAGAGTTCTCCTGGTAGTTTTTACACTACCTTGGTAGGCACCTGAAAGGCACCACAAAAGTTGTTCTACCTGCTTTCTGGGCTGAGATGGGGAACCGCTGAATTTTTGGACTCGGCTGGTGACAAAATATTCCAAACACACCCCATGCACAACTCCACCGGGGAAGGTGCCAGACAGGAGTTCTCCTGTAGTTTTTACATTGCTCCGGTAGGCATCTGAAAGACACCACAAAAGTTGTTCTACCTGCTTTCTGGGCTGAGATGGGGAACCGCTGAATTTTGGAGTCGGCCGGTGACAAAATGTTCCAAACACACCCCATGCACAACTCCACCGGGGAAGGTGCCAGGCAGGAGTTCTCTTGGTAGTTTTTACACTACCTTGGTAGGCAGCTGAAAGGCACCACAAAAGTTGTTCTACCTGCTTTCTGGGCTGAGATGGGGAACCGCTGAATTTTGGAGTCGGCCGGTGACAAAATGTTCCAAACACACCCCATGCACAACTCCACCGGGGAATGTGCCAGACACGCGTTCTCTTGATAGTTTTTACACTACCTTGGTAGGCAGCTGAAAGGCACCACAAAAGTTGTTCTACCTGCTTTCTGGGCTGAGATGGGGAACCGCTGAATTTTGGAGTCGGGCGGTGACAAAATGTTCCAAACACACCCCATGCACAACTCCACTAGCGAAGGTGCCAGGGACGAGCTCTGTTGGTAGTTTTTACATTGCTCCGGTAGGCATCTGAAAGACACCACAAAAGTTGTTCTACCTGCTTTCTGGGCTGAGATGGGGAACCGCTGAATTTTGGACTCGGCCGGTGACAAAATGTTCCAAACACACCCCCTGCACAACTCCACCGGGGAAGGTGCCAGACAGGAGTTCTCTTAGTAGTTTTTACACTACCTTGGTAGGCATCTGAAAGGCACCACAAAAGTTGTTCTACCTGCTTTCTGGGCTGAGATGGGGAACCGCTGAATTTTGGACTCGGCCGGTGACAAAATGTTCCAAACACACCCCCTGCACAACTCCACCGGGGAAGGTGCCAGACAGGAGTTCTCTTAGTAGTTTTTACACTACCTTGGTAGGCATCTGAAAGACACCACAAAAGTTGTTCTACCTGCTTTCTGGGCTGAGATGGGGAACCGCTGAATTTTGGAGTCGCCCGGTGACAAAATGTTCCAAAGACACCCCATGCACAACTCCACTAGCGAAGGTGCCAGACAGGAGTTCTCCTGGTAGTTTTTACACTACCTTGGTAGGCAGCTGAAAGGCACCACAAAAGTTGTTCTACCTGCTTTCTGGGCTGAGATGGGGAACCGCTGAATTTTGGACTCGGCTGGTGACAAAATGTTCCGAACACACCCCATGCACAACTCCACCGGGGAAGGTGCCAGACAGGAGTTCTCCTGGTAGTTTTTACATTGCTCCGGTAGGCATCTGAAAGACACCACAAAAGTTGTTCTATCTGCTTTCTGGGCTGAGATGGGGAACCGCTGAATTTTGGAGTCGGCCGGTGACAAAATGTTCCAAACACACCCCCTGCACAACTCCACCGGGGAAGGTGCCAGACAAGCGTTCTCTTGATAGTTTTTACACTACCTTGGTAGGCAGCTGAAAGACACCACAAAAGTTGTTCTACCTGCTTTCTGGGCTGAGATGGGGAACCGCTGAATTTTGGACTCGGCCGGTGACAAAATGTTCCAAAGACACCCCCTGCACAACTATACCGGGGAAGGTGCCAGACAGGAGTTCTCCTGGTAGTTTTTACATTGCTCCGGTAGGCATCTGAAAGACACTACAAAAGTTGTTCTACCTGCTTTCTGGGCTGAGATGGGGAACCGCTGAATTTTGGACTCGGCTGGTGACAAAATGTTCCAAACACACCCCCTGCACAACTCCACCGGGGAAGGTGCCAGACAGGAGTTCTCCTGGTAGTTTTTACATTGCTCCGGTAGGCATCTGAAAGACACCACAAAAGTTGTTCTATCTGCTTTCTGGGCTGAGATGGGGAACAGCTGAATTTTGGAGTCGGCCGGTGACAAAATGTTCCAAACACACCCCATGCACAACTCCACTAGCGAAGGTGCCAGGGACGAGCTCTGTTGGTAGTTTTTACATTGCTCCGGTAGGCATCAAAAGGATACCACAAAAGTTGTTCTACCTGCTTTCTGGGCTGAGATGGGGAATCGCTGAATTTTGGACTCGGCCGGTGACAAAATGTTCCAAAGACACCCCATGCACAACTCCACCGGGGAAGGTGCCAGGCAGGAGTTCTCCTGGTAGTTTTTACACTACCTTGGTAGGCATTTGAAAGGCACCACAAAAGTTGTTCTACCTGCTTTCTGGGCTGAGATGGGGATCCGCTGAATTTTGGAGTCGGCTGGTGACAAAATGTTCCAAACACACCCCATGCACAACTCCACCGGGGAAGGTGCCAGGCAGGAGTTCTCCTGGTAGTTTTTACATTGCTCCGGTAGGCATCTGAAAGACACCACAAAAGTTGTTCTACCTGCTTTCTGGGCTGAGATGGGGAACCGCTGAATTTTGGAGTCGGCTGGTGACAAAATGTTCCAAAGACACCCCATGCACAACTCCACCGGGGAAGGTGCCAGACAGGAGTTCTCCTGGTAGTTTTTACACTACCTTGGTAGGCAGCTGAAAGGCACCACAAAAGTTGTTCTACCTGCTTTCTGGGCTGAGATGGGGAAACGCTGAATTTTGGACTCGGCTGGTGACAAAATGTTCCAAACACACCCCCTGCACAACTCCACCGGGGAAGGTGCCAGACGGGAGTTCTCCTGGTAGTTTTTACATTGCTCTGGTAGGCATCTGAAAGACACCAGAAAAGTTGTTCTACCTGCTTTCTGGGCTGAGATGGGGAACCGCTGAATTTTGGAGTCGCCCGGTGACAAAATGTTCCAAACACACCCCATGCACAACTCCACCGGGGAAGGTGCCAGGCAGGAGTTCTCTTGGTAGTTTTTACACTACCTTGGTAGGCAGCTGAAAGACACCACAAAAGTTGTTCTACCTGCTTTCTGGGCTGAGATGGGGAACCGCTGAATTTTTGGACTCGGCTGGTGACAAAATGTTCCGAACACACCCCATGCACAACTCCACCGGGGAAGGTGCCAGACAGGAGTTCTCCTGGTAGTTTTTACATTGCTCCGGTAGGCATCTGAAAGACACCACAAAAGTTGTTCTACCTGCTTTCTGGGCTGAGATGGGGAAACGCTGAATTTTGGAGTCGGCCGGTGACAAAATGTTCCAAACACACCCCATGCACAACTCCACCGGGGAAGGTGCCAGGCAGGAGTTCTCTTGGTAGTTTTTACACTACCTTGGTAGGCAGCTGAAAGGCACCACAAAAGTTGTTCTACCTGCTTTCTGGGCTGAGATGGGGAACCGCTGAATTTTGGACTCGGCTGGTGACAAAATGTTCCAAACACACCCCCTGCACAACTCCACCGGGGAAGGTGCCAGACAGGAGTTCTCCTGGTAGTTTTTACATTGCTCTGGTAGGCATCTGAAAGACACCACAAAAGTTGTTCTACCTGCTTTCTGGGCTGAGATGGGGAACCGCTGAATTTTGGAGTCGGCTGGTGACAAAATGTTCCAAACACACCCCATGCACAACTCCACCGGGGAAGGTGCCAGACAAGAGTTCTCTTGAGAGTTTTTACACTACCTTGGTAGGCATCTGAAAGACACCACAAAAGTTGTTCTACCTGCTTTCTGGGCTGAGATGGGGAACCGCTGAATTTTGGAGTCGGCCGGTGACAAAATGTTCCAAACACACCCCCTGCACAACTCCACCGGGGAAGGTGCCAGACAGGAGTTCTCTTAGTAGTTTTTACACTACCTTGGTAGGCATCTGAAAGACACCACAAAAGTTGTTCTACCTGCTTTCTGGGCTGAGATGGGGAACCGCTGAATTTTGGAGTCGGCTGGTGACAAAATGTTCCAAACACACCCCCTGCACAACTCCACCGGGGAAGGTGCCAGACAGGAGTTCTCCTGGTAGTTTTTACATTGCTCTGGTAGGCATCTGAAAGACACCACAAAAGTTGTTCTACCTGCTTTCTGGGCTGAGATGGGGAATCGCTGAATTTTGGACTCGGCCGGTGACAAAATGTTCCAAAGACACCCCATGCACAACTCCACTAGCGAAGGTGCCAGACAGGAGTTCTCCTGGTAGTTTTTACACTACCTTGGTAGGCACCTGAAAGACACCACAAAAGTTGTTCTACCTGCTTTCTGGGCTGAGATGGGGAATCGCTGAATTTTGGACTCGGCTGGTGACAAAATGTTCCAAACACACCCCCTGCACAACTCCACCGGGGAAGGTGCCAGACAGGAGTTCTCCTGGTAGATTTTACACTACCTTGGTAGGGAGCTGAAAGGCAGCACAAAAGTTGTTCTACCTGCTTTCTGGGCTGAGATGGGGAATCGCTGAATTTTGGAGTCGGCCGGTGACAAAATGTTCCAAACACACCCCCTGCACAACTCCACCGGGGAAGGTGCCAGACAGGAGTTCTCCTGGTAGTTTTTACACTACCTTGGTAGGCATCTAAAAGACACCACAAAAGTTGTTCTACCTGCTTTCTGGGCTGAGATGGGGAACAGCTGAATTTTGGACTCGGCTGGTGACAAAATGTTCCAAAGACACCCCATGCACAACTCCACCGGGGAAGGTGCCAGACAGGAGTTCTCCTGGTAGTTTTTACATTGCTCCGGTAGGCATCTAAAAGACACCACAAAAGATGTTCTACCTGCTTTCTGGGCTGAGATGGGGAACCGCTGAATTTTGGAGTCGGCCGGTGACAAAATGTTCCAAAGACACCCCATGCACAACTCCACCGGGGAAGGTGCCAGACAGGAGTTCTCCTGGTAGATTTTACACTACCTTGGTAGGGAGCTGAAAGGCAGCACAAAAGTTGTTCTACCTGCTTTCTGGGCTGAGATGGGGAATCGCTGAATTTTGGACTCGGCCGGTGACAAAATGTTCCAAACACACCCCCTGCACAACTCCACCGGGGAAGGTGCCAGACAGGAGTTCTCCTGGTAGTTTTTACACTACCTTGGTAGGCATCTAAAAGACACCACAAAAGTTGTTCTACCTGCTTTCTGGGCTGAGATGGGGAACAGCTGAATTTTGGACTCGGCTTGTGACAAAATGTTCCAAACACACCCCCTGCACAACTATACCGGGGAAGGTGCCAGACAGGAGTTCTCCTGGTAGTTTTTACATTGCTCCGGTAGGCATCTAAAAGACACCACAAAAGATGTTCTACCTGCTTTCTGGGCTGAGATGGGGAACCGCTGAATTTTGGAGTCGGCCGGTGACAAAATGTTCCAAACACAGCCCCTGCACAACTCCACCGGGGAAGGTGCCAGACAGGAGTTCTCTTGGTAGATTTTACACTACCTTGGTAGGGAGCTGAAAGGCACCACA
This sequence comes from Falco cherrug, assembly GCF_023634085.1. Lineage (NCBI taxonomy): Eukaryota > Metazoa > Chordata > Aves > Falconiformes > Falconidae > Falco > Falco cherrug. The sequence continues at coordinate 314,832 of NW_026599511.1, read as the reverse complement.
AAAGTTGTTCTACCTGCTTTCTGGGCTGAGATGGGGAATCGCTGAATTTTGGAGTCGGCCGGTGACAAAATGTTCCAAACACACCCCATGCACAACTCCACCGGGGAAGGTGCCAGACAGGCGTTTTCGTGGTAGTTTTTACACTACCTTGGTAGGCACCTGAAAGGCACCACAAAAGTTGTTCTACCTGCTTTCTGGGCTGAGATGGGGAATCGCTGAATTTTGGACTCGGCCGGTGACAAAATGTTCCAAACACACCCCCCTGCACAACTCCACCGGGGAAGGTGCCAGACAGGAGTTCTCCTGGTAGTTTTTACATTGCTCCGGTAGGCATCTGAAAGACACTACAAAAGTTGTTCTACCTGCTTTCTGGGCTGAGATGGGGAACCGCTGAATTTTGGACTCGGCTGGTGACAAAATGTTCCAAACACACCCCCTGCACAACTCCACCGGGGAAGGTGCCAGACAGGAGTTCTCCTGGTAGTTTTTAAATTGCTCCGGTAGGCATCTGAAAGACACCACAAAAGTTGTTCTACCTGCTTTCTGGGCTGAGATGGGGAACCGCTGAATTTTGGAGTCGCCCGGTGACAAAATGTTCCAAACACACCCCATGCACAACTCCACCGGGGAAGGTGCCAGGCAGGAGTTCTCTTGGTAGTTTTTACACTACCTTGGTAGGCAGCTGAAAGGCACCACAAAAGTTGTTCTACCTGCTTTCTAGGCTGAGATGGGGAACCGCTGAATTTTTGGACTCGGCTGGTGACAAAATGTTCCGAACACACCCCATGCACAACTCCACCGGGGAAGGTGCCAGACAGGAGTTCTCCTGGTAGTTTTTACATTGCTCCGGTAGGCAGCTGAAAGACACCACAAAAGTTGTTCTACCTGCTTTCTGGGCTGAGATGGGGAACCGCTGAATTTTGGAGTCGGCCAGTGACAAAATGTTCCAAACACACCCCCTGCACAACTCCACCGGGGAAGGTGCCAGACAGGAGTTCTCCTGGTAGTTTTTACATTGCTCTGGTAGGCATCTGAAAGACACCACAAAAGTTGTTCTACCTGCTTTCTGGGCTGAGATGGGGAACCGCTGAATTTTGGAGTCGGCTGGTGACAAAATGTTCCAAACACACCCCCTGCACAACTCCACCGGGGAAGGTGCCAGACAGGAGTTCTCCTGGTAGTTTTTACATTGCTCTGGTAGGCATCTGAAAGACACCACAAAAGTTGTTCTACCTGCTTTCTGGGCTGAGATGGGGAATCGCTGAATTTTGGACTCGGCCGGTGACAAAATGTTCCAAAGACACCCCATGCACAACTCCACCGGGGAAGGTGCCAGACAGGAGTTCTCTTAGTAGTTTTTACACTACCTTGGTAGGCACCTGAAAGACACCACAAAAGTTGTTCTACCTGCTTTCTGGGCTGAGATGGGGAATCGCTGAATTTTGGACTCGGCTGGTGACAAAATGTTCCAAACACACCCCCTGCACAACTCCACCGGGGAAGGTGCCAGACAGGAGTTCTCCTGGTAGATTTTACACTACCTTGGTAGGGAGCTGAAAGGCAGCACAAAAGTTGTTCTACCTGCTTTCTGGGCTGAGATGGGGAATCGCTGAATTTTGGACTCGGCCGGTGACAAAAAGTTCCAAACACACCCCCTGCACAACTCCACCGGGGAAGGTGCCAGACAGGAGTTCTCCTGGTAGTTTTTACACTACCTTGGTAGGCATCTAAAAGACACCACAAAAGTTGTTCTACCTGCTTTCTGGGCTGAGATGGGGAACAGCTGAATTTTGGACTCGGCTGGTGACAAAATGTTCCAAAGACACCCCATGCACAACTCCACCGGGGAAGGTGCCAGACAGGAGTTCTGCTGGTAGTTTTTACATTGCTCCGGTAGGCATCTAAAAGACACCACAAAAGATGTTCTACCTGCTTTCTGGGCTGAGATGGGGAACCGCTGAATTTTGGAGTCGGCCGGTGACAAAATGTTCCAAAGACACCCCATGCACAACTCCACCGGGGAAGGTGCCAGACAGGAGTTCTCCTGGTAGATTTTACACTACCTTGGTAGGGAGCTGAAAGGCAGCACAAAAGTTTTTCTACCTGCTTTCTGGGCTGAGATGGGGAATCGCTGAATTTTGGACTCGGCCGGTGACAAAATGTTCCAAACACACCCCCTGCACAACTCCACCGGGGAAGGTGCCAGACAGGAGTTCTCCTGGTAGTTTTTACACTACCTTGGTAGGCATCTAAAAGACACCACAAAAGTTGTTCTACCTGCTTTCTGGGCTGAGATGGGGAACAGCTGAATTTTGGACTCGGCTGGTGACAAAATGTTCCAAAGACACCCCATGCACAACTCCACCCGGGGAAGGTGCCAGACAGGAGTTCTCCTGGTAGTTTTTACATTGCTCCGGTAGGCATCTAAAAGACACCACAAAAAGATGTTCTACCTGCTTTCTGGGCTGAGATGGGGAACCGCTGAATTTTGGAGTCGGCCGGTGACAAAATGTTCCAAACACAGCCCCTGCACACTCCACCGGGGAAGGTGCCAGACAGGAGTTCTCTTGGTAGATTTTTACACTACCTTGGTAGGGAGCTGAAAGGCAGCACAAAAGTTGTTCTACCTGCTTTCTGGGCTGAGATGGGGAATCGCTGAATTTTGGAGTCGGCCCGGTGACAAAATGTTCCAAACACACCCCATGCACAACTCCACCGGGGAAGGTGCCAGACAGAGGCGTTTTCGTGGTAGTTTTTACACTACCTTGGTAGGCACCTGAAAGGCACCACAAAAGTTGTTCTACCTGCTTTCTGGGGCTGAGATGGGGAATCGCTGAATTTTGGACTCGGCCGGTGACAAAATGTTCCAAACACACCCCCTGCACAACTCCACCGGGGAAGGTGCCAGACAGGAGTTCTCCTGGTAGTTTTTACATTGCTCCGGTAGGGAGCTGAAGACACCACAGAAGTTGTTCTACCTGCTTTCTGGGCTGAGATGGGGGAACCGCTGAATTTTGGACTCGGGCCGGGTGACAAAATGTTCCAAAGACACCCCATGCACAACTCCACCGGGGAAGGTGCCAGACAGGAGTTCTCTTAGTAGTTTTTACACTACCTTGGTAGGCACCTGAAAGGCACCACAAAAGTTGTTCTACCTGCTTTCTGGGCTGAGATGGGGAACCGCTGAATTTTGGAGTCGCCCGGTGACAAAATGTTCCAAACCACACCCCATGCACAACTCCACCGGGGAAGGTGCCAGGCAGGAGTTCTCTTGGTAGTTTTTTACACTACCTTGGTAGGCAGCTGAAAGGCACCACAAAAGTTGTTCTACCTGCTTTCTAGGCTGAGATGGGGAACCCGCTGAATTTTTGGACTCGGCTGGTGACAAAATGTTCCGAACACACCCCATGCACAACTCCACCGGGGAAGGTGCCAGACAGGAGTTCTCCTGGTAGTTTTTTACATTGCTCCGGTAGGCAGCTGAAAGACACCACAAAAGTTGTTCTACCTGCTTTCTGGGCTGAGATGGGGAACCGCTGAATTTTGGACTCGGCCGAAAATGTTCCAAACACACCCCCTGCACAACTCCACCGGGGAAGGTGCCAGACAGGAGTTCTCTTAGTAGTTTTTACACTACCTTGGTAGGCATCTGAAAGACACCACAAAAGTTGTTCTACCTGCTTTCTGGGCTGAGATGGGGAAACGCTGAATTTTGGACTCGGCTGGTGACAAAATGTTCCAAACACACCCCCTGCACAACTCCACCGGGGAAGGTGCCAGACAGGAGTTCTCTTAGTAGTTTTTGCACTACCTTGGTAGGCATCTGAAAGACACCACAAAAGTTGTTCTACCTGCTTTCTGGGCTGAGATGGGGAAACGCTGAATTTTGGACTCGGCTGGTGACAAAATGTTCCAAACACACCCCCTGCACAACTCCACCGGGGAAGGTGCCAGACAGGAGTTCTCTTGATAGTTTTTTACACTACCTTGGTAGGCATCTGAAAGACACCACAAAAGTTGTTCTACCTGCTTTCTGGGCTGAGATGGGGAAACGCTGAATTTTGGAGTCGGCTGGTGACGATATGTTCCAAACACACCCCCTGCACAACTCCACCGGGGAAGGTGCCAGACGGGAGTTCTCCTGGTAGTTTTTACATTGCTCCGGTAGGCATCTGAAAGACACCACAAAAGTTGTTCTACCTGCTTTCTGGGCTGAGATGGGGAATCGCTGAATTTTGGACTCGGCCGGTGACAAAATGTTCCAAAGACACCCCATGCACAACTCCACCGGGGAAGGTGCCAGACAGGAGTTCTCTTAGTAGTTTTTACACTACCTTGGTAGGCATCTGAAAGACACCACAAAAGTTGTTCTATCTGCTTTCTGGGCTGAGATGGGGAATCGCTGAATTTTGGACTCGGCCGGTGACAAAATGTTCCAAAGACACCCCATGCACAACTCCACCGGGGAAGGTGCCAGACAGGAGTTCTCTTAGTAGTTTTTACACTACCTTGGTAGGCATCTGAAAGACACCACAAAAGTTGTTCTACCTGCTTTCTGGGCTGAGATGGGGAACCGCTGAATTTTGGAGTCGGCCGGTGACAAAATGTTCCAAACACACCCCCTGCACAACTCCACCGGGGAAGGTGCCAGACAGGAGTTCTCCTGGTAGATTTTACACTACCTTGGTAGGGAGCTGAAAGGCAGCACAAAAGTTGTTCTACCTGCTTTCTGGGCTGAGATGGGGAATCGCTGAATTTTGGACTCGGCCGGTGACAAAATGTTCCAAACACACCCCCTGCACAACTCCACCGGGGAAGGTGCCAGACAGGAGTTCTCCTGGTAGTTTTTACACTACCTTGGTAGGCACGTGAAAGGCACCACAAAAGTTGTTCTACCTGCTTTCTGGGCTGAGATGGGGAATCGCTGAATTTTGGACTCGGCCGGTGACAAAATGTTCCAAACACACCCCCTGCACAACTCCACCGGGGAAGGTGCCAGACAAGCGTTCTCTTAGTAGTTTTTACACTACCTTGGTAGGCATCTAAAAGACACCACAAAAGTTGTTCTACCTGCTTTCTGGGCTGAGATGGGGAACAGCTGAATTTTGGACTCGGCTGGTGACAAAATGTTCCAAAGACACCCCCTGCACAACTATACCGGGGAAGGTGCCAGACAGGAGTTCTCCTGGTAGTTTTTACATTGCTCCGGTAGGCATCTAAAAGACACCACAAAAGATGTTCTACCTGCTTTCTGGGCTGAGATGGGGAACCGCTGAATTTTGGAGTCGGCCAGTGACAAAATGTTCCAAAGACACCCCATGCACAACTCCACCGGGGAAGGTGCCAGGCAGGAGTTCTCTTAGTAGTTTTTACACTACATTGGTAGGCACCTGAAAGGCACCACAAAAGTTGTTCTACCTGCTTTCTGGGCTGAGATGGGGAACCGCTGAATTTTGGAGTCGGCCGGTGACAAAATGTTCCAAACACACCCCATGCACAACTCCACCGGGGAAGGTGCCAGGCAGGAGTTCTCCTGGTAGTTTTTACATTGCTCCGGTAGGCATCTGAAAGACACCACAAAAGTTGTTCTACCTGCTTTCTGGGCTGAGATGGGGAATCGCTGAATTTTGGACTCGGCCGGTGACAAAATGTTCCAAACACACCCCATGCACAACTCCACCGGGGAAGGTGCCAGACAGGAGTTCTCTTAATAGTTTTTACACTACCTTGGTAGGCATTTGAAAGGCACCACAAAAGTTGTTCTACCTGCTTTCTGGGCTGAGATGGGGAATCGCTGAATTTTGGAGTCGGCCGGTGACAAAATGTTCCAAACACACCCCCTGCACAACTCCACCGGGGAAGGTGCCAGACAGGAGTTCTCCTGGTAGTTTTTACATTGCTCCGGTAGGCATCTGAAAGACACCACAAAAGTTGTTCTACCTGCTTTCTGGGCTGAGATGGGGAACCGCTGAATTTTGGACTCGGCCGGTGACAAAATGTTCCAAACACACCCCCTGCACAACTCCACCGGGGAAGGTGCCAGACAGGAGTTCTCTTAGTAGTTTTTACACTACCTTGGTAGGCAGCTGAAAGGCACCACAAAAGTTGTTCTACCTGCTTTCTGGGCTGAGATGGGGAACCGCTGAATTTTGGAGTCGGCCGGTGACAAAATGTTCCAAACACACCCCATGCACAACTCCCCGGGGAAGGTGCCAGGCAGGAGTTCTCTTGGTAGTTTTTACACTACCTTGGTAGGCATTTGAAAGGCACCACAAAAGTTGTTCTACCTGCTTTCTGGGCTGAGATGGGGAACCGCTGAATTTTTGGACTCGGCTGGTGACAAAATATTCCGAACACACCCCATGCACAACTCCACCGGGGAAGGTGCCAGACAGGAGTTCTCCTGTAGTTTTTACATTGCTCCCGTAGGCAGCTGAAAGACACCACAAAAGTTGTTCTACCTGCTTTCTGGGCTGAGATGGGGAAACGCTGAATTTTGGAGTCGGCCGGTGACAAAATGTTCCGAACACACCCCATGCACAACTCCACTAGCGAAGGTGCCAGGGACGAGCTCTTTTGGTAGTTTTTACATTGCTCCGGTAGGCATCAAAAGGACACCACAAAAGTTGTTCTTCCTGCTTTCTGGGCTGAGATGGGGAATCGCTGAATTTTGGACTCGGCCGGTGACAAAATGTTCCAAAGACACCCCATGCACAACTCCACCGGGGAAGGTGCCAGACAGGAGTTCTCTTGGTAGTTTTTACACTACCTTGGTAGGCACGTGAAAGGCACCACAAAAGTTGTTCTACCTGCTTTCTGGGCTGAGATGGGGAATCGCTGAATTTTGGACTCGGCCGGTGACAAAATGTTCCAAACACACCCCATGCACAACTCCACCGGGGAAGGTGCCAGACAAGCGTTCTCTTAGTAGTTTTTACACTACCTTGGTAGGCATCTAAAAGACACCACAAAAGTTGTTCTACCTGCTTTCTGGGCTGAGATTGGGAACAGCTGAATTTTGGACTCGGCTGGTGACAAAATGTTCCAAAGACACCCCCTGCACAACTATACCGGGGAAGGTGCCAGACAGGAGTTCTCCTGGTAGTTTTTACATTGCTCCGGTAGGCATCTAAAAGACACCACAAAAGATGTTCTACCTGCTTTCTGGGCTGAGATGGGGAAACGCTGAATTTTGGAGTCGGCCGGTGACAAAATGTTCCAAACACACCCCATGCACAACTCCACCGGGGAAGGTGCCAGGCAGGAGTTTTCCTGGTAGTTTTTACACTACCTTGGTAGGCAGCTGAAAGGCACCACAAAAGTTGTTCTACCTGCTTTCTGGGCTGAGATGGGGAATCGCTGAATTTTGGACTCGGCCGGTGAAAAAATGTTCCAAACACACCCCATGCACAACTCCACCGGGGAAGGTGCCAGGCAGGAGTTCTCCTGGTAGTTTTTACATTGCTCCGGTAGGCATCTGAAAGACACCACAAAAGTTGTTCTACCTGCTTTCTGGGCTGAGATGGGGAACCGCTGAATTTTGGACTCGGCCGGTGACAAAATGTTCCAAACACACCCCATGCACAACTCCACCGGGGAAGGTGCCAGACAGGAGTTCTCTGAATAGTTTTTACACTACCTTGGTAGGCATTTGAAAGGCACCACAAAAGTTGTTCTACCTGCTTTCTGGGCTGAGATGGGGAATCGCTGAATTTTGGAGTCGGCCGGTGACAAAATGTTCCAAAAACACCCCCTGCAGAACTCCACCGGGGAAGGTGCCAGACAGGAGTTCTCCTGGTAGTTTTTACATTGCTCCGGTAGGCATCTGAAAGACACCACAAAAGTTGTTCTACCTGCTTTCTGGGCTGAGATGGGGAACCGCTGAATTTTGGACTCGGCCGGTGACAAAACGTTCCAAACACACCCCCTGCACAACTCCACCGGGGAAGGTGCCAGACAGGAGTTCTCTTAGTAGTTTTTACACTACCTTGGTAGGCAGCTGAAAGGCACCACAAAAGTTGTTCTACCTGCTTTCTGGGCTGAGATGGGGAACCGCTGAATTTTGGAGTCGGCCGGTGACAAAATGTTCCAAACACACCCCATGCACAACTCCACCGGGGAAGGTGCCAGGCAGGAGTTCTCTTGGTAGTTTTTACACTACCTTGGTAGGCATTTGAAAGGCACCACAAAAGTTGTTCTACCTGCTTTCTGGGCTGAGATGGGGAACCGCTGAATTTTTGGACTCGGCTGGTGACAAAATGTTCCGAACACACCCCATGCACAACTCCACCGGGGAAGGTGCCAGACAGGAGTTCTCCTGTAGTTTTTACATTGCTCCGGTAGGCAGCTGAAAGACACCACAAAAGTTGTTCTACCTGCTTTCTGGGCTGAGATGGGGAAACGCTGAATTTTGGACTCGGCCGGTGACAAAATGTTCCAAACACACCCCATGCACAACTCCACCGGGGAAGGTGCCAGACAGGAGTTCTCTTAATAGTTTTTACACTACCTTGGTAGGGAGCTGAAAGGCACCACAAAAGTTGTTCTACCTGCTTTCTGGGCTGAGATGGGGAACAGCTGAATTTTGGAGTCGGCCGGTGACAAAATGTTCCGAACACACCCCATGCACAACTCCACTAGCGAAGGTGCCAGGGACGAGCTCTTTTGGTAGTTTTTACATTGCTCCGGTAGGCATCAAAAGGACACCACAAAAGTTGTTCTACCTGCTTTCTGGGCTGAGATGGGGAATCGCTGAATTTTGGACTCGGCCGGTGACAAAATGTTCCAAACACACCCCCTGCACAACTCCACCGGGGAAGGTGCCAGGCAGGAGTTCTCTTGGTAGTTTTTACACTACCTTGGTAGGCACCTGAAAGGCACCACAAAAGTTGTTCTACCTGCTTTCTGGGCTGAGATGGGGAACCGCTGAATTTTGGACTCGGCTGGTGACAAAATGTTCCAAACACACCCCATGCACAACTCCACCGGGGAAGGTGCCAGACAGGAGTTCTCTTGGTAGTTTTTACACTACCTTGGTAGGCAGCTGAAAGGCACCACAAAAGTTGTTCTACCTGCTTTCTTGGCTGAGATGGGGAACCGCTGAATTTTGGACTCGGCTGGTGACAAAATGTTCCAAACACACCCCCTGCACAACTCCACCGGGGAAGGTGCCAGACAGGAGTTCTCCTGGTAGTTTTTACATTGCTCTGGTAGGCATCTGAAAGACACCACAAAAGTTGTTCTACCTGCTTTCTGGGCTGAGATGGGGAACCGCTGAATTTTGGAGTCGGGCGGTGACAAAATGTTACAAACACACCCCCTGCACAACTCCACCGGGGAAGGTTCCAGACAGGAGTTCTCTTAGTAGTTTTTACACTACCTTGGTAGGCAGCTGAAAGGCACCACAAAAGTTGTTCTACCTGCTTTCTGGGCTGAGATGGGGAACCGCTGAATTTTGGAGTCGGCCGGTGACAAAATGTTCCAAACACACCCCATGCACAACTCCACCGGGGAAGGTGCCAGACAGGAGTTCCCTGGTAGTTTTTACACTACCTTGGTAGGCAGCTGAAAGGCACCACAAAAGTTGTTCTACCTGCTTTCTGGGCTGAGATGGGGAACCGCTGAATTTTGGACTCTGCTGGTGACAAAATGTTCCAAACACACCCCATGCACAACTCCACTAGCGAAGGTGCCAGGGACGAGCTCTGTTGGTAGTTTTTACATTGCTCCGGTAGGCATCAAAAGGACACCACAAAAGTTGTTCTACCTGCTTTCTGGCCTGAGATGGGGAATCGCTGAATTTTGGACTCGGCCGGTGACAAAATGTTCCAAACACACCCCATGCACAACTCCACCGGGGAAGGTGCCAGGCAGGAGTTCTCTTGGTAGTTTTTACACTACCTTGGTAGGCATTTGAAAGGCACCACAAAAGTTGTTCTACCTGCTTTCTGGGCTGAGATGGGGAACCGCTGAATTTTGGAGTCGGCTGGTGACAATATGTTCCAAACACACCCCCTGCACAACTCCACCGGGGAAGGTGCCAGACAGGAGTTCTCCTGGTAGTTTTTACATTGCTCCGGTAGGCATCTGAAAGACACCACAAAAGTTGTTCTACCTGCTTTCTGGGCTGAGATGGGGAACCGCTGAATTTTGGACTCGGCCAGTGACAAAATGTTCCAAAGACACCCCCTGCACAACTCCACCGGGGAAGGTGCCAGACAGGAGTTCTCTTAGTAGTTTTTACACTACCTTGGTAGGCAGCTGAAAGGCACCACAAAAGTTGTTCTACCTGCTTTCTGGGCTGAGATGGGGAACCGCTGAATTTTGGACTCGGCCGGTGACACAATGTTCCAAACACACCCCATGCACAACTCCACCGGGGAAGGTGCCAGGCAGGAGTTCTCTTGGTAGTTTTTACACTACCTTGGTAGGCAGCTGAAAGGCACCACAAAAGTTGTTCTACCTGCTTTCTGGGCTGAGATGGGGAACCGCTGAATTTTGGACTCGGCTGGTGACAAAATGTTCCAAAGACACCCCATGCACAACTCCACCGGGGAAGGTGCCAGACAGGAGTTCTCTTAGTAGTTTTTACACTACCTTGGTAGGCACCTGAAAGGCACCACAAAAGTTGTTCTACCTGCTTTCTGGGCTGAGATGGGGAACCGCTGAATTTTGGACTCGGCCGGTGACAAAATGTTCCGAACACACCCCATGCACAACTCCACCGGGGAAGGTGCCAGGCAGGAGTTCTCTTGGTAGTTTTTACACTACCTTGGTAGGCATCTGAAAGACACCACAAAAGTTGTTCTACCTGCTTTCTGGGCTGAGATGGGGAACCGCTGAATTTTTGGACTCGGCTGGTGACAAAATATTCCGAACACACCCCATGCACAACTCCACCGGGGAAGGTGCCAGACAGGAGTTCTCCTGTAGTTTTTACATTGCTCCGGTAGGCAGCTGAAAGACACCACAAAAGTTGTTCTACCTGCTTTCTGGGCTGAGATGGGGAAACGCTGAATTTTGGACTCGGCCGGTGACAAAATGTTCCAAACACACCCCCTGCAGAACTCCACCGGGGAAGGTGCCAGGCAGGAGTTCTCTTAATAGTTTTTACACTACCTTGGTAGGCAGCTGAAAGGCACCACAAAAGTTGTTCTACCTGCTTTCTTGGCTGAGATGGGGAACAGCTGAATTTTGGAGTCGGCCGGTGACAAAATGTTCCAAACACACCCCATGCACAACTCCACTAGCGAAGGTGCCAGGGACAAGTTCTGTTGGTAGTTTTTACATTGCTCCGGTAGGCATCAAAAGGACACCACAAAAGTTGTTCTTCCTGCTTTCTGGGCTGAGATGGGGAACCGCTGAATTTTGGAGTCGGCTGGTGACAAAATGTTCCAAACACACCCCATGCACAACTCCACCGGGGAAGGTGCCAGGCAGGAGTTCTCTTGGTAGTTTTTACACTACCTTGGTAGGCAGCTGAAAGGCACCACAAAAGTTGTTCTACCTGCTTTCTGGGCTGAGATGGGGAACCGCTGAATTTTGGACTCGGCTGGTGACAAAATGTTCCAAAGACACCCCATGCACAACTCCACCGGGGAAGGTGCCAGACAGGAGTTCTCTTAGTAGTTTTTACACTACCTTGGTAGGCACCTGAAAGGCACCACAAAAGTTGTTCTACCTGCTTTCTGGGCTGAGATGAGGAACTGCTGAATTTTGGACTCGGCCGGTGACAAAATGTTCCAAACACACCCCCTGCACAACTCCACCGGGGAAGGTGCCAGGCAGGAGTTCTCTTGGTAGTTTTTACACTACCTTGGTAGGCAGCTGAAAGGCACCACAAAAGTTGTTCTACCTGCTTTCTGGGCTGAGATGGGGAACCGCTGAATTTTGGACTCGGCTGGTGACAAAATGTTCCGAACACACCCCATGCACAACTCCACCGGGGAAGGTGCCAGACAGGAGTTCTCCTGGTAGTTTTACATTGCTCTGGTAGGCAGCTGAAAGACACCACAAAAGTTGTTCTACCTGCTTTCTGGGCTGAGATGGGGAACCGCTGAATTTTGGAGTCGGCCGGTGACAAAATGTTCCAAACACACCCCATGCACAACTCCCCGGGGAAGGTGCCAGGCAGGAGTTCTCTTGGTAGTTTTTACACTACCTTGGTAGGCATTTGAAAGGCACCACAAAAGTTGTTCTACCTGCTTTCTGGGCTGAGATGGGGAACCGCTGAATTTTTGGACTCGGCTGGTGACAAAATATTCCGAACACACCCCATGCACAACTCCACCGGGGAAGGTGCCAGACAGGAGTTCTCCTGTAGTTTTTACATTGCTCCGGTAGGCAGCTGAAAGACACCACAAAAGTTGTTCTACCTGCTTTCTGGGCTGAGATGGGGAAACGCTGAATTTTGGACTCGGCCGGTGACAAAATGTTCCAAACACACCCCATGCACAACTCCACCGGGGAAGGTGCCAGGCAGGAGTTCTCTTAATAGTTTTTACACTACCTTGGTAGGCAGCTGAAAGGCACCACAAAAGTTGTTCTACCTGCTTTCTGGGCTGAGATGGGGAACAGCTGAATTTTGGAGTCGGCCGGTGACAAAATGTTCCAAACACACCCCATGCACAACTCCACTAGCGAAGGTGCCAGGGACGAGCTCTGTTGGTAGTTTTTACATTGCTCCGGTAGGCATCAAAAGGACACCACAAAAGTTGTTCTTCCTGCTTTCTGGGCTGAGATGGGGAACCGCTGAATTTTGGAGTCGGCTGGTGACAAAATGTTCCAAACACACCCCATGCACAACTCCACCGGGGAAGGTGCCAGACAGGAGTTCTCTTGGTAGTTTTTACACTACCTTGGTAGGCAGCTGAAAGGCACCACAAAAGTTGTTCTACCTGCTTTCTGGGCTGAGATGGGGAACCGCTGAATTTTGGAGTCGGCTGGTGACAAAATGTTCCAAACACACCCCATGCACAACTCCACCGGGGAAGGTGCCAGACAGGAGTTCTCCTGGTAGTTTTTACACTACCTTGGTAGGCAGCTGAAAGGCACCACAAAAGTTGTTCTACCTGCTTTCTGGGCTGAGATGGGGAACCGCTGAATTTTGGACTCGGCCAGTGACAAAATGTTCCAAAGACACCCCCTGCACAACTCCACCGGGGAAGGTGCCAGACAGGAGTTCTCTTAGTAGTTTTTACACTACCTTGGTAGGCACCTGAAAGGCACCACAAAAGTTGTTCTACCTGCTTTCTGGGCTGAGATGGGGAACCGCTGAATTTTGGACTCGGCCGGTGACAAAATGTTCCAAAGACACCCCATGCACAACTCCACCGGGGAAGGTGCCAGGCAGGAGTTCTCTTGGTAGTTTTTACACTACCTTGGTAGGCAGCTGAAAGGCACCACAAAAGTTGTTCTACCTGCTTTCTGGGCTGAGATGGGGAACCGCTGAATTTTGGACTCGGCTGGTGACAAAATGTTCCGAACACACCCCATGCACAACTCCACCGGGGAAGGTGCCAGACAGGAGTTCTCCTGGTAGTTTTTACATTGCTCCGGTAGGCATCTGAAAGACACCACAAAAGTTGTTCTACCTGCTTTCTGGGCTGAGATGGGGAATCGCTGAATTTTGGACTCGGCCGGTGACAAAATGTTCCAAAGACACCCCATGCACAACTCCACCGGGGAATGTGCCAGACAAGCGTTCTCTTGATAGTTTTTACACTACCTTGGTAGGCATCTGAAAGACACCACAAAAGTTGTTCTACCTGCTTTCTGGGCTGAGATGGGGAACAGCTGAATTTTGGAGTCGGCCGGTGACAAAATGTTCCAAACACACCCCATGCACAACTCCACTAGCGAAGGTGCCAGGGACGAGCTCTGTTGGTAGTTTTTACATTGCTCCGGTAGGCATCAAAAGGACACCACAAAAGTTGTTCTTCCTGCTTTCTGGGCTGAGATGGGGAACCGCTGAATTTTGGAGTCGGCTGGTGACAAAATGTTCCAAACACACCCCATGCACAACTCCACCGGGGAAGGTGCCAGGCAGGAGTTCTCTTGGTAGTTTTTACACTACCTTGGTAGGCAGCTGAAAGGCACCACAAAAGTTGTTCTACCTGCTTTCTGGGCTGAGATGGGGAACCGCTGAATTTTGGACTCGGCTGGTGACAAAATGTTCCAAACACACCCCATGCACAACTCCACCGGGGAAGGTGCCAGACAGGAGTTCTCCTGGTAGTTTTTACACTACCTTGGTAGGCAGCTGAAAGGCACCACAAAAGTTGTTCTACCTGCTTTCTGGGCTGAGATGGGGAACCGCTGAATTTTGGACTCGGCCAGTGACAAAATGTTCCAAAGACACCCCCTGCACAACTCCACCGGGGAAGGTGCCAGACAGGAGTTCTCTTAGTAGTTTTTACACTACCTTGGTAGGCACCTGAAAGGCACCACAAAAGTTGTTCTACCTGCTTTCTGGGCTGAGATGGGGAACCGCTGAATTTTGGACTCGGCCGGTGACAAAATGTTCCAAAGACACCCCATGCACAACTCCACCGGGGAAGGTGCCAGGCAGGAGTTCTCTTGGTAGTTTTTACACTACCTTGGTAGGCAGCTGAAAGGCACCACAAAAGTTGTTCTACCTGCTTTCTGGGCTGAGATGGGGAACCGCTGAATTTTGGACTCGGCCGGTGACAAAATGTTCCAAAGACACCCCATGCACAACTCCACCGGGGAAGGTGCCAGGCAGGAGTTCTCTTGGTAGTTTTTACACTACCTTGGTAGGCAGCTGAAAGGCACCACAAAAGTTGTTCTACCTGCTTTCTGGGCTGAGATGGGGAACCGCTGAATTTTGGACTCGGCTGGTGACAAAATGTTCCGAACACACCCCATGCACAACTCCACCGGGGAAGGTGCCAGACAGGAGTTCTCCTGGTAGTTTTTACATTGCTCCGGTAGGCATCTGAAAGACACCACAAAAGTTGTTCTACCTGCTTTCTGGGCTGAGATGGGGAAACGCTGAATTTTGGACTCGGCCGGTGACAAAATGTTCCAAACACACCCCATGCACAACTCCACCGGGGAAGGTGCCAGGCAGGAGTTCTCTTAATAGTTTTTACACTACCTTGGTAGGCAGCTGAAAGGCACCACAAAAGTTGTTCTACCTGCTTTCTGGGCTGAGATGGGGAACAGCTGAATTTTGGAGTCGGCCGGTGACAAAATGTTCCAAACACACCCCATGCACAACTCCACTAGCGAAGGTGCCAGGGACGAGCTCTGTTGGTAGTTTTTACATTGCTCCGGTAGGCATCAAAAGGACACCACAAAAGTTGTTCTTCCTGCTTTCTGGGCTGAGATGGGGAACCGCTGAATTTTGGAGTCGGCTGGTGACAAAATGTTCCAAACACACCCCATGCACAACTCCACCGGGGAAGGTGCCAGACAGGAGTTCTCTTGGTAGTTTTTACACTACCTTGGTAGGCAGCTGAAAGGCACCACAAAAGTTGTTCTACCTGCTTTCTGGGCTGAGATGGGGAACCGCTGAATTTTGGAGTCGGCTGGTGACAAAATGTTCCAAACACACCCCATGCACAACTCCACCGGGGAAGGTGCCAGACAGGAGTTCTCCTGGTAGTTTTTACACTACCTTGGTAGGCAGCTGAAAGGCACCACAAAAGTTGTTCTACCTGCTTTCTGGGCTGAGATGGGGAACCGCTGAATTTTGGACTCGGCCAGTGACAAAATGTTCCAAAGACACCCCCTGCACAACTCCACCGGGGAAGGTGCCAGACAGGAGTTCTCTTAGTAGTTTTTACACTACCTTGGTAGGCACCTGAAAGGCACCACAAAAGTTGTTCTACCTGCTTTCTGGGCTGAGATGGGGAACCGCTGAATTTTGGACTCGGCCGGTGACAAAATGTTCCAAAGACACCCCATGCACAACTCCACCGGGGAAGGTGCCAGGCAGGAGTTCTCTTGGTAGTTTTTACACTACCTTGGTAGGCAGCTGAAAGGCACCACAAAAGTTGTTCTACCTGCTTTCTGGGCTGAGATGGGGAACCGCTGAATTTTGGACTCGGCTGGTGACAAAATGTTCCGAACACACCCCATGCACAACTCCACCGGGGAAGGTGCCAGACAGGAGTTCTCCTGGTAGTTTTTACATTGCTCCGGTAGGCATCTGAAAGACACCACAAAAGTTGTTCTACCTGCTTTCTGGGCTGAGATGGGGA
This sequence comes from Falco cherrug, assembly GCF_023634085.1. NCBI lineage: Eukaryota > Metazoa > Chordata > Aves > Falconiformes > Falconidae > Falco > Falco cherrug. The sequence continues at coordinate 298,606 of NW_026599511.1, read as the reverse complement.
ATCGCTGAATTTTGGACTCGGCCGGTGACAAAATGTTCCAAAGACACCCCATGCACAACTCCACCGGGGAATGTGCCAGACAAGCGTTCTCTTGATAGTTTTTACACTACCTTGGTAGGCATCTGAAAGACACCACAAAAGTTGTTCTACCTGCTTTCTGGGCTGAGATGGGGAACAGCTGAATTTTGGAGTCGGCCGGTGACAAAATGTTCCAAACACACCCCATGCACAACTCCACTAGCGAAGGTGCCAGGGACGAGCTCTGTTGGTAGTTTTTACATTGCTCCGGTAGGCATCAAAAGGACACCACAAAAGTTGTTCTTCCTGCTTTCTGGGCTGAGATGGGGAACCGCTGAATTTTGGAGTCGGCTGGTGACAAAATGTTCCAAACACACCCCATGCACAACTCCACCGGGGAAGGTGCCAGGCAGGAGTTCTCTTGGTAGTTTTTACACTACCTTGGTAGGCAGCTGAAAGGCACCACAAAAGTTGTTCTACCTGCTTTCTGGGCTGAGATGGGGAACCGCTGAATTTTGGACTCGGCTGGTGACAAAATGTTCCAAACACACCCCATGCACAACTCCACCGGGGAAGGTGCCAGACAGGAGTTCTCCTGGTAGTTTTTACACTACCTTGGTAGGCAGCTGAAAGGCACCACAAAAGTTGTTCTACCTGCTTTCTGGGCTGAGATGGGGAACCGCTGAATTTTGGACTCGGCCAGTGACAAAATGTTCCAAAGACACCCCCTGCACAACTCCACCGGGGAAGGTGCCAGACAGGAGTTCTCTTAGTAGTTTTTACACTACCTTGGTAGGCACCTGAAAGGCACCACAAAAGTTGTTCTACCTGCTTTCTGGGCTGAGATGGGGAACCGCTGAATTTTGGACTCGGCCGGTGACAAAATGTTCCAAAGACACCCCATGCACAACTCCACCGGGGAAGGTGCCAGGCAGGAGTTCTCTTGGTAGTTTTTACACTACCTTGGTAGGCAGCTGAAAGGCACCACAAAAGTTGTTCTACCTGCTTTCTGGGCTGAGATGGGGAACCGCTGAATTTTGGACTCGGCTGGTGACAAAATGTTCCGAACACACCCCATGCACAACTCCACCGGGGAAGGTGCCAGACAGGAGTTCTCCTGGTAGTTTTTACATTGCTCCGGTAGGCATCTGAAAGACACCACAAAAGTTGTTCTACCTGCTTTCTGGGCTGAGATGGGGAATCGCTGAATTTTGGACTCGGCCGGTGACAAAATGTTCCAAAGACACCCCATGCACAACTCCACCGGGGAATGTGCCAGACAAGCGTTCTCTTGATAGTTTTTACACTACCTTGGTAGGCATCTGAAAGACACCACAAAAGTTGTTCTACCTGCTTTCTGGGCTGAGATGGGGAACCGCTGAATTTTGGAGTCGGGCGGTGACAAAATGTTCCAAACACACCCCATGCACAACTCCACTAGCGAAGGTGCCAGGGACGAGCTCTGTTGGTAGTTTTTACATTGCTCCGGTAGGCATCAAAAGGACACCACAAAAGTTGTTCTACCTGCTTTCTGGGCTGAGATGGGGAATCGCTGAATTTTGGACTCGGCCGGTGACAAAATGTTCCAAAGACACCCCATGCACAACTCCACCGGGGAAGGTGCCAGACAGGAGTTCTCTTAATAGTTTTTACACTACCTTGGTAGGCAGCTGAAAGGCACCACAAAAGTTGTTCTACCTGCTTTCTGGGCTGAGATGGGGAACCGCTGAATTTTGGACTCGGCTGGTGACAAAATGTTCCAAACACACCCCATGCACAACTCCACCGGGGAAGGTGCCAGACAGGAGTTCTCCTGGTAGTTTTTACACTACCTTGGTAGGCAGCTGAAAGGCACCACAAAAGTTGTTCTACCTGCTTTCTGGGCTGAGATGGGGAACCGCTGAATTTTGGACTCGGCCAGTGACAAAATGTTCCAAAGACACCCCCTGCACAACTCCACCGGGGAAGGTGCCAGACAGGAGTTCTCTTAGTAGTTTTTACACTACCTTGGTAGGCACCTGAAAGGCACCACAAAAGTTGTTCTACCTGCTTTCTGGGCTGAGATGGGGAACCGCTGAATTTTGGACTCGGCCGGTGACAAAATGTTCCAAAGACACCCCATGCACAACTCCACCGGGGAAGGTGCCAGGCAGGAGTTCTCTTGGTAGTTTTTACACTACCTTGGTAGGCAGCTGAAAGGCACCACAAAAGTTGTTCTACCTGCTTTCTGGGCTGAGATGGGGAACCGCTGAATTTTGGACTCGGCTGGTGACAAAATGTTCCGAACACACCACATGCACAACTCCACCGGGGAAGGTGCCAGACAGGAGTTCTCCTGGTAGTTTTTACATTGCTCCGGTAGGCATCTGAAAGACACCACAAAAGTTGTTCTACCTGCTTTCTGGGCTGAGATGGGGAATCGCTGAATTTTGGACTCGGCCGGTGACAAAATGTTCCAAAGACACCCCATGCACAACTCCACCGGGGAAGGTGCCAGGCAGGAGTTCTCTTGATAGTTTTTACACTACCTTGGTAGGCATCTGAAAGACACCACAAAAGTTGTTCTACCTGCTTTCTGGGCTGAGATGGGGAACCGCTGAATTTTGGAGTCGGGCGGTGACAAAATGTTCCAAACACACCCCATGCACAACTCCACCGGGGAAGGTGCCAGGGACGAGCTCTGTTGGTAGTTTTTACATTGCTCCGGTAGGCATCAAAAGGACACCACAAAAGTTGTTCTACCTGCTTTCTGGGCTGAGATGGGGAATCGCTGAATTTTGGACTCGGCCGGTGACAAAATGTTCCAAAGACACCCCCTGCACAACTCCACCGGGGAAGGTGCCAGGCAGGAGTTCTCTTGGTAGTTTTTACACTACCTTGGTAGGCATTTGAAAGGCACCACAAAAGTTGTTCTACCTGCTTTCTGGGCTGAGATGGGGAACCGCTGAATTTTGGAGTCGGCTGGTGACAAAATGTTCCAAACACACCCCATGCACAACTCCACCGGGGAAGGTGCCAGGCAGGAGTTCTCTTGGTAGTTTTTACACTACCTTGGTAGGCAGCTGAAAGGCACCACAAAAGTTGTTCTACCTGCTTTCTGGGCTGAGATGGGGAACCGCTGAATTTTGGACTCGGCTGGTGACAAAATGTTCCAAAGACACCCCATGCACAACTCCACCGGGGAAGGTGCCAGACAGGAGTTCTCTTAGTAGTTTTTACACTACCTTGGTAGGCACCTGAAAGGCACCACAAAAGTTGTTCTACCTGCTTTCTGGGCTGAGATGGGGAACCGCTGAATTTTGGACTCGGCCGGTGACAAAATGTTCCAAAGACACCCCATGCACAACTCCACCGGGGAAGGTGCCAGGCAGGAGTTCTCTTGGTAGTTTTTACACTACCTTGGTAGGCAGCTGAAAGGCACCACAAAAGTTGTTCTACCTGCTTTCTGGGCTGAGATGGGGAACCGCTGAATTTTGGACTCGGCTGGTGACAAAATGTTCCGAACACACCCCCTGCACAACTCCACCGGGGAAGGTGCCAGACAGGAGTTCTCCTGGTAGTTTTTACATTGCTCTGGTAGGCAGCTGAAAGACACCACAAAAGTTGTTCTACCTGCTTTCTGGGCTGAGATGGGGAACCGCTGAATTTTGGAGTCGGCCGGTGACAAAATGTTCCAAACACACCCCATGCACAACTCCCCGGGGAAGGTGCCAGGCAGGAGTTCTCTTGGTAGTTTTTACACTACCTTGGTAGGCATTTGAAAGGCACCACAAAAGTTGTTCTACCTGCTTTCTGGGCTGAGATGGGGAACCGCTGAATTTTTGGACTCGGCTGGTGACAAAATATTCCGAACACACCCCATGCACAACTCCACCGGGGAAGGTGCCAGACAGGAGTTCTCCTGTAGTTTTTACATTGCTCCGGTAGGCAGCTGAAAGACACCACAAAAGTTGTTCTACCTGCTTTCTGGGCTGAGATGGGGAAACGCTGAATTTTGGACTCGGCCGGTGACAAAATGTTCCAAACACACCCCATGCACAACTCCACCGGGGAAGGTGCCAGGCAGGAGTTCTCCTGGTAGTTTTTACACTACCTTGGTAGGCAGCTGAAAGGCACCACAAAAGTTGTTCTACCTGCTTTCTGGGCTGAGAGGGGAACCGCTGAATTTTGGAGTCGGCTGGTGACAAAATGTTCCAAACACACCCCATGCACAACTCCACCGGGGAAGGTGCCAGACAGGAGTTCTCCTGGTAGTTTTTACACTACCTTGGTAGGCAGCTGAAAGGCACCACAAAAGTTGTTCTACCTGCTTTCTGGGCTGAGATGGGGAAACGCTGAATTTTGGACTCGGCCAGTGACAAAATGTTCCAAACACACCCCCTGCACAACTCCACCGGGGAAGGTGCCAGACAGGAGTTCTCTTAGTAGTTTTTACACTACCTTGGTAGGCACCTGAAAGGCACCACAAAAGTTGTTCTACCTGCTTTCTGGGCTGAGATGGGGAACCGCTGAATTTTGGACTCGGCCGGTGACAAAATGTTCCAAAGACACCCCATGCACAACTCCACCGGGGAAGGTGCCAGGCAGGAGTTCTCTTGGTAGTTTTTACACTACCTTGGTAGGCAGCTGAAAGGCACCACAAAAGTTGTTCTACCTGCTTTCTGGGCTGAGATGGGGAACCGCTGAATTTTGGACTCGGCTGGTGACAAAATGTTCCGAACACACCCCATGCACAACTCCACCGGGGAAGGTGCCAGACAGGAGTTCTCCTGGTAGTTTTTACATTGCTCCGGTAGGCATCTGAAAGACACCACAAAAGTTGTTCTACCTGCTTTCTGGGCTGAGATGGGGAATCGCTGAATTTTGGACTCGGCCGGTGACAAAATGTTCCAAAGACACCCCATGCACAACTCCACCGGGGAATGTGCCAGACAAGTGTTCTCTTGATAGTTTTTACACTACCTTGGTAGGCATCTGAAAGACACCACAAAAGTTGTTCTACCTGCTTTCTGGGCTGAGATGGGGAACCGCTGAATTTTGGAGTCGGGCGGTGACAAAATGTTCCAAACACACCCCATGCACAACTCCACTAGCGAAGGTGCCAGGGACGAGCTCTGTTGGTAGTTTTTACATTGCTCCGGTAGGCATCTGAAAGACACCACAAAAGTTGTTCTACCTGCTTTCTGGGCTGAGATGGGGAATCGCTGAATTTTGGACTCGGCCGGTGACAAAATGTTCCAAAGACACCCCATGCACAACTCCACCGGGGAAGGTGCCAGGCAGGAGTTCTCTTGGTAGTTTTTACACTACCTTGGTAGGCATTTGAAAGGCACCACAAAAGTTGTTCTACCTGCTTTCTGGGCTGAGATGGGGAACCGCTGAATTTTGGAGTCGGCTGGTGACAAAATGTTCCAAACACACCCCATGCACAACTCCACCGGGGAAGGTGCCAGACAGGAGTTCTCCTGGTAGTTTTTACATTGCTCCGGTAGGCATCTGAAAGACACCACAAAAGTTGTTCTACCTGCTTTCTGGGCTGAGATGGGGAACCGCTGAATTTTGGACTCGGCCAGTGACAAAATGTTCCAAAGACACCCCATGCACAACTCCACCGGGGAAGGTGCCAGACAGGAGTTCTCTTAGTAGTTTTTACACTACCTTGGTAGGCACCTGAAAGGCACCACAAAAGTTGTTCTACCTGCTTTCTGGGCTGAGATGGGGAACCGCTGAATTTTGGACTCGGCCGGTGACAAAATGTTCCAAACACACCCCATGCACAACTCCACCGGGGAAGGTGCCAGGCAGGAGTTCTCTTGGTAGTTTTTACACTACCTTGGTAGGCAGCTGAAAGACACCACAAAAGTTGTTCTACCTGCTTTCTGGGCTGAGATGGGGAACCGCTGAATTTTGGAGTCGGCCGGTGACAAAATGTTCCAAACACACCCCATGCACAACTCCCCGGGGAAGGTGCCAGACAGGAGTTCTCCTGGTAGTTTTTACATTGCTCCGGTAGGCATCTGAAAGACACCACAAAAGTTGTTCTACCTGCTTTCTGGGCTGAGATGGGGAACAGCTGAATTTTGGACTCGTCTGGTGACAAAATGTTCCAAACACACCCCCTGCACAACTCCACCGGGGAAGGTGCCAGACAGGAGTTCTCCTGGTAGTTTTTACATTGCTCCGGTAGGCATCTGAAAGACACCACAAAAGTTGTTCTACCTGCTTTCTGGGCTGAGATGGGGAACCGCTGAATTTTGGAGTCGGCTGGTGACAAAATGTTCCAAAGACACCCCATGCACAACTCCACCGGGGAAGGTGCCAGACAAGAGTTCTCTTGAGAGTTTTTACACTACCTTGGTAGGCATCTGAAAGACACCACAAAAGTTGTACTACCTGCTTTCTGGGCTGAGATGGGGAACCGCTGAATTTTGGACTCGGCCGGTGACAAAAAGTTCCAAACACACCCCCTGCACAACTCCACCGGGGAAGGTGCCAGACAGGAGTTCTCTTAGTAGTTTTTACACTACCTTGGTAGGCAGCTGAAAGACACCACAAAAGTTGTTCTACCTGCTTTCTGGGCTGAGATGGGGAATCGCTGAATTTTGGACTCGGCTGGTGACAAAATGTTCCAAACACACCCCCTGCACAACTCCACCGGGGAAGGTGCCAGACAGGAGTTCTCTTGATAGTTTTTACACTACCTTGGTAGGCATCTGAAAGACACCACAAAAGTTGTTCTACCTGCTTTCTGGCCTGAGATGGGGAAACGCTGAATTTTGGAGTCGGCTGGTGACAAAATGTTCCAAACACACCCCCTGCACAACTCCACCGGGGAAGGTGCCAGACGGGATTTCTCCTGGTAGTTTTTACATTGCTCCGGTAGGCATCTGAAAGACACCACAAAAGTTGTTCTACCTGCTTTCTGGGCTGAGATGGGGAATCGCTGAATTTTGGACTCGGCTGGTGACAAAATGTTCCAAACACACCCCCTGCACAACTCCACCGGGGAAGGTGCCAGACAGGAGTTCTCCTGGTAGATTTTACACTACCTTGGTAGGGAGCTGAAAGGCAGCACAAAAGTTGTTCTACCTGCTTTCTGGGCTGAGATGGGGAATCGCTGAATTTTGGACTCGGCCGGTGACAAAATGTTCCAAACACACCCCCTGCACAACTCCACCGGGGAAGGTGCCAGACAGGAGTTCTCCTGGTAGTTTTTACACTACCTTGGTAGGCATCTAAAAGACACCACAAAAGTTGTTCTACCTGCTTTCTGGGCTGAGATGGGGAACAGCTGAATTTTGGACTCGGCTTGTGACAAAATGTTCCAAAGACACCCCCTGCACAACTATACCGGGGAAGGTGCCAGACAGGAGTTCTCCTGGTAGTTTTTACATTGCTCCGGTAGGCATCTAAAAGACACCACAAAAGATGTTCTACCTGCTTTCTGGGCTGAGATGGGGAACCGCTGAATTTTGGACTCGGCCGGTGACAAAATGTTCCAAACACACCCCATGCACAACTCCACCGGGGAAGGTGCCAGACAGGAGTTCTCCTGGTAGTTTTTACATTGCTCCGGTAGGCATCTGAAAGGCACCACAAAAGTTGTTCTACCTGCTTTCTGGGCTGAGATGGGGAACCGCTGAATTTTGGAGTCGGCCGGTGACAAAATGTTCCAAACACACCCCATGCACAACTCCCCGGGGAAGGTGCCAGGCAGGAGTTCTCTTGGTAGTTTTTACACTACCTTGGTAGGCATTTGAAAGGCACCACAAAAGTTGTTCTACCTGCTTTCTGGGCTGAGATGGGGAACCGCTGAATTTTTGGACTCGGCTGGTGACAAAATATTCCGAACACACCCCATGCACAACTCCACCGGGGAAGGTGCCAGACAGGAGTTCTCCTGTAGTTTTTACATTGCTCCGGTAGGCAGCTGAAAGACACCACAAAAGTTGTTCTACCTGCTTTCTGGGCTGAGATGGGGAAACGCTGAATTTTGGACTCGGCCGGTGACAAAATGTTCCAAACACACCCCATGCACAACTCCACCGGGGAAGGTGCCAGGCAGGAGTTCTCCTGGTAGTTTTTACACTACCTTGGTAGGCAGCTGAAAGGCACCACAAAAGTTGTTCTACCTGCTTTCTGGGCTGAGAGGGGAACCGCTGAATTTTGGAGTCGGCTGGTGACAAAATGTTCCAAACACACCCCATGCACAACTCCACCGGGGAAGGTGCCAGACAGGAGTTCTCCTGGTAGTTTTTACACTACCTTGGTAGGCAGCTGAAAGGCACCACAAAAGTTGTTCTACCTGCTTTCTGGGCTGAGATGGGGAAACGCTGAATTTTGGACTCGGCCAGTGACAAAATGTTCCAAACACACCCCCTGCACAACTCCACCGGGGAAGGTGCCAGACAGGAGTTCTCTTAGTAGTTTTTACACTACCTTGGTAGGCACCTGAAAGGCACCACAAAAGTTGTTCTACCTGCTTTCTGGGCTGAGATGGGGAACCGCTGAATTTTGGACTCGGCCGGTGACAAAATGTTCCAAAGACACCCCATGCACAACTCCACCGGGGAAGGTGCCAGGCAGGAGTTCTCTTGGTAGTTTTTACACTACCTTGGTAGGCAGCTGAAAGGCACCACAAAAGTTGTTCTACCTGCTTTCTGGGCTGAGATGGGGAACCGCTGAATTTTGGACTCGGCTGGTGACAAAATGTTCCGAACACACCCCATGCACAACTCCACCGGGGAAGGTGCCAGACAGGAGTTCTCCTGGTAGTTTTTACATTGCTCCGGTAGGCATCTGAAAGACACCACAAAAGTTGTTCTACCTGCTTTCTGGGCTGAGATGGGGAATCGCTGAATTTTGGACTCGGCCGGTGACAAAATGTTCCAAAGACACCCCATGCACAACTCCACCGGGGAATGTGCCAGACAAGTGTTCTCTTGATAGTTTTTACACTACCTTGGTAGGCATCTGAAAGACACCACAAAAGTTGTTCTACCTGCTTTCTGGGCTGAGATGGGGAACCGCTGAATTTTGGAGTCGGGCGGTGACAAAATGTTCCAAACACACCCCATGCACAACTCCACTAGCGAAGGTGCCAGGGACGAGCTCTGTTGGTAGTTTTTACATTGCTCCGGTAGGCATCTGAAAGACACCACAAAAGTTGTTCTACCTGCTTTCTGGGCTGAGATGGGGAATCGCTGAATTTTGGACTCGGCCGGTGACAAAATGTTCCAAAGACACCCCATGCACAACTCCACCGGGGAAGGTGCCAGGCAGGAGTTCTCTTGGTAGTTTTTACACTACCTTGGTAGGCATTTGAAAGGCACCACAAAAGTTGTTCTACCTGCTTTCTGGGCTGAGATGGGGAACCGCTGAATTTTGGAGTCGGCTGGTGACAAAATGTTCCAAACACACCCCATGCACAACTCCACCGGGGAAGGTGCCAGACAGGAGTTCTCCTGGTAGTTTTTACATTGCTCCGGTAGGCATCTGAAAGACACCACAAAAGTTGTTCTACCTGCTTTCTGGGCTGAGATGGGGAACCGCTGAATTTTGGACTCGGCCAGTGACAAAATGTTCCAAAGACACCCCATGCACAACTCCACCGGGGAAGGTGCCAGACAGGAGTTCTCTTAGTAGTTTTTACACTACCTTGGTAGGCACCTGAAAGGCACCACAAAAGTTGTTCTACCTGCTTTCTGGGCTGAGATGGGGAACCGCTGAATTTTGGACTCGGCCGGTGACAAAATGTTCCAAACACACCCCATGCACAACTCCACCGGGGAAGGTGCCAGGCAGGAGTTCTCTTGGTAGTTTTTACACTACCTTGGTAGGCAGCTGAAAGACACCACAAAAGTTGTTCTACCTGCTTTCTGGGCTGAGATGGGGAACCGCTGAATTTTGGAGTCGGCCGGTGACAAAATGTTCCAAACACACCCCATGCACAACTCCCCGGGGAAGGTGCCAGACAGGAGTTCTCCTGGTAGTTTTTACATTGCTCCGGTAGGCATCTGAAAGACACCACAAAAGTTGTTCTACCTGCTTTCTGGGCTGAGATGGGGAACAGCTGAATTTTGGACTCGTCTGGTGACAAAATGTTCCAAACACACCCCCTGCACAACTCCACCGGGGAAGGTGCCAGACAGGAGTTCTCCTGGTAGTTTTTACATTGCTCCGGTAGGCATCTGAAAGACACCACAAAAGTTGTTCTACCTGCTTTCTGGGCTGAGATGGGGAACCGCTGAATTTTGGAGTCGGCTGGTGACAAAATGTTCCAAAGACACCCCATGCACAACTCCACCGGGGAAGGTGCCAGACAAGAGTTCTCTTGAGAGTTTTTACACTACCTTGGTAGGCATCTGAAAGACACCACAAAAGTTGTACTACCTGCTTTCTGGGCTGAGATGGGGAACCGCTGAATTTTGGACTCGGCCGGTGACAAAAAGTTCCAAACACACCCCCTGCACAACTCCACCGGGGAAGGTGCCAGACAGGAGTTCTCTTAGTAGTTTTTACACTACCTTGGTAGGCAGCTGAAAGACACCACAAAAGTTGTTCTACCTGCTTTCTGGGCTGAGATGGGGAATCGCTGAATTTTGGACTCGGCTGGTGACAAAATGTTCCAAACACACCCCCTGCACAACTCCACCGGGGAAGGTGCCAGACAGGAGTTCTCTTGATAGTTTTTACACTACCTTGGTAGGCATCTGAAAGACACCACAAAAGTTGTTCTACCTGCTTTCTGGGCTGAGATGGGGAAACGCTGAATTTTGGAGTCGGCTGGTGACAAAATGTTCCAAACACACCCCCTGCACAACTCCACCGGGGAAGGTGCCAGACGGGATTTCTCCTGGTAGTTTTTACATTGCTCCGGTAGGCATCTGAAAGACACCACAAAAGTTGTTCTATCTGCTTTCTGGGCTGAGATGGGGAATCGCTGAATTTTGGACTCGGCCGGTGACAAAATGTTCCAAAGACACCCCATGCACAACTCCACCGGGGAAGGTGCCAGACAGGAGTTCTCCTGGTAGTTTTTACACTACCTTGGTAGGCAGCTGAAAGACACCACAAAAGTTGTTCTACCTGCTTTCTGGGCTGAGATGGGGAATCGCTGAATTTTGGACTCGGCTGGTGACAAAATGTTCCAAACACACCCCCTGCACAACTCCACCGGGGAAGGTGCCAGACAGGAGTTCTCCTGGTAGATTTTACACTACCTTGGTAGGGAGCTGAAAGGCAGCACAAAAGTTGTTCTACCTGCTTTCTGGGCTGAGATGGGGAATCGCTGAATTTTGGACTCGGCCGGTGACAAAATGTTCCAAACACACCCCCTGCACAACTCCACCGGGGAAGGTGCCAGACAGGAGTTCTCCTGGTAGTTTTTACACTACCTTGGTAGGCATCTAAAAGACACCACAAAAGTTGTTCTACCTGCTTTCTGGGCTGAGATGGGGAACAGCTGAATTTTGGACTCGGCTTGTGACAAAATGTTCCAAAGACACCCCCTGCACAACTATACCGGGGAAGGTGCCAGACAGGAGTTCTCCTGGTAGTTTTTACATTGCTCCGGTAGGCATCTAAAAGACACCACAAAAGATGTTCTACCTGCTTTCTGGGCTGAGATGGGGAACCGCTGAATTTTGGACTCGGCCGGTGACAAAATGTTCCAAACACACCCCATGCACAACTCCACCGGGGAAGGTGCCAGACAGGAGTTCTCCTGGTAGTTTTTACATTGCTCCGGTAGGCATCTGAAAGGCACCACAAAAGTTGTTCTACCTGCTTTCTGGGCTGAGATGGGGAACCGCTGAATTTTGGACTCGGCCGGTGACAAAATGTTCCAAAGACACCCCATGCACAACTCCACCGGGGAAGGTGCCAGACAGGAGTTCTCTTAGTAGTTTTTACACTACCTTGGTAGGCACCTGAAAGGCACCACAAAAGTTGTTCTACCTGCTTTCTGGGCTGAGATGGGGAACCGCTGAATTTTGGACTCGGCCGGTGACAAAATGTTCCAAACACACCCCCTGCACAACTCCACCGGGGAAGGTTCCAGACAGGAGTTCTCTTAGTAGTTTTTACACTACCTTGGTAGGCAGCTGAAAGGCACCACAAAAGTTGTTCTACCTGCTTTCTGGGCTGAGATGGGGAACCGCTGAATTTTTGGACTCGGCTGGTGACAAAATGTTCCGAACACACCCCATGCACAACTCCACCGGGGAAGGTGCCAGACAGGAGTTCTCCTGGTAGTTTTTACATTGCTCCGGTAGGCAGCTGAAAGACACCACAAAAGTTGTTCTACCTGCTTTCTGGGCTGAGATGGGGAACCGCTGAATTTTGGACTCGGCCGGTGACAAAATGTTCCAAAGACACCCCATGCACAACTCCACCGGGGAAGGTGCCAGACAGGAGTTCTCTTAGTAGTTTTTACACTACCTTGGTAGGCATCTGAAAGACACCACAGAAGTTGTTCTACCTGCTTTCTGGGCTGAGATGGGGAAACGCTGAATTTTGGACTCGGCTGGTGACAAAATGTTCCAAACACACCCCCTGCACAACTCCACCGGGGAAGGTGCCAGACGGGAGTTCTCCTGGTAGTTTTTACATTGCTCCGGTAGGCATCTGAAAGACACCACAAAAGTTGTTCTATCTGCTTTCTGGGCTGAGATGGGGAATCGCTGAATTTTGGAGTCGGCCGGTGACAAAATGTTCCAAACACACCCCATGCACAACTCCACCGGGGAAGGTGCCAGACAGGAGTTCTCTTAGTAGTTTTTACACTACCTTGGTAGGCATCTAAAAGACACCACAAAAGTTGTTCTACCTGCTTTCTGGGCTGAGATGGGGAAACGCTGAATTTTGGACTCGGCTGGTGACAAAATGTTCCAAACACACCCCCTGCACAACTCCACCGGGGAAGGTGCCAGACAGGAGTTCTCTTAGTAGTTTTTGCACTACCTTGGTAGGCATCTGAAAGACACCACAAAAGTTGTTCTACCTGCTTTCTGGGCTGAGATGGGGAAACGCTGAATTTTGGAGTCGGCTGGTGACAAAATGTTCCAAACACACCCCCTGCACAACTCCACCGGGGAAGGTGCCAGACAGGAGTTCTCTTGATAGTTTTTACACTACCTTGGTAGGCATCTGAAAGACACCACAAAAGTTGTTCTACCTGCTTTCTGGGCTGAGATGGGGAAACGCTGAATTTTGGAGTCGGCTGGTGACGATATTTTCCAAACACACCCCCTGCACAACTCCACCGGGGAAGGTGCCAGACGGGAGTTCTCCTGGTAGTTTTTACATTGCTCCGGTAGGCATCTGAAAGACACCACAAAAGTTGTTCTATCTGCTTTCTGGGCTGAGATGGGGAATCGCTGAATTTTGGACTCGGCCGGTGACAAAATGTTCCAAAGACATCCCATGCACAACTCCACCGGGGAAGGTGCCAGACAGGAGTTCTCTTAGTAGTTTTTACACTACCTTGGTAGGCATCTGAAAGACACCACAAAAGTTGTTCTACCTGCTTTCTGGGCTGAGATGGGGAACCGCTGAATTTTGGAGTCGGCTGGTGACAAAATGTTCCAAACACACCCCCTGCACAACTCCACCGGGGAAGGTGCCAGACAGGAGTTCTCCTGGTAGATTTTACACTACCTTGGTAGGGAGCTGAAAGGCACCACAAAAGTTGTTCTACCTGCTTTCTGGGCTGAGATGGGGAATCGCTGAATTTTGGACTCGGCCGGTGACAAAATGTTCCAAACACACCCCCTGCACAACTCCACCGGGGAAGGTGCCAGACAGGAGTTCTCCTGGTAGTTTTTACACTACCTTGGTAGGCACGTGAAAGGCACCACAAAAGTTGTTCTACCTGCTTTCTGGGCTGAGATGGGGAATCGCTGAATTTTGGACTCGGCCGGTGACAAAATGTTCCAAACACACCCCCTGCACAACTCCACCGGGGAAGGTGCCAGACAAGCGTTCTCTTAGTAGTTTTTACACTACCTTGGTAGGCATTTGAAAGACACCACAAAAGTTGTTCTACCTGCTTTCTGGGCTGAGATGGGGAACAGCTGAATTTTGGACTCGGCTGGTGACAAAATGTTCCAAAGAAACCCCCTGCACAACTATACCGGGGAAGGTGCCAGACAGGAGTTCTCCTGGTAGTTTTTACATTGCTCCGGTAGGCATCTGAAAGACACCACAAAAGATGTTCTACCTGCTTTCTGGGCTGAGATGGGGAACCGCTGAATTTTGGAGTCGGCCGGTGACAAAATGTTCCAAACACACCCCCTGCAGAACTCCACCGGGGAAGGTGCCAGACAGGAGTTCTCCTGGTAGTTTTTACATTGCTCCGGTAGGCATCTGAAAGACACCACAAAAGTTGTTCTACCTGCTTTCTGGGCTGAGATGGGGAACCGCTGAATTTTGGACTCGGCTGGTGACAAAATGTTCCAAACACACCCCATGCACAACTCCACCGGGGAAGGTGCCAGACAGGAGTTCTCTTAGTAGTTTTTACACTACCTTGGTAGGCAGCTGAAAGGCACCACAAAAGTTGTTCTACCTGCTTTCTGGGCTGAGATGGGGAAACGCTGAATTTTGGAGTCGGCCGGTGACAAAATGTTCCAAACACACCCCATGCACAACTCCCCGGGGAAGGTGCCAGGCAGGAGTTCTCTTGGTAGTTTTTACACTACCTTGGTAGGCATTTGAAAGACACCACAAAAGTTGTTCTACCTGCTTTCTGGGCTGAGATGGGGAACCGCTGAATTTTTGGACTCGGCTGGTGACAAAATATTCCGAACACACCCCATGCACAACTCCACCGGGGAAGGTGCCAGACAGGAGTTCTCCTGGTAGTTTTTACATTGCTCCGGTAGGCATCTGAAAGACACCACAAAAGTTGTTCTACCTGCTTTCTGGGCTGAGATGGGGAACCGCTGAATTTTGGACTCGGCCGGTGACAAAATGTTCCAAACACACCCCATGCACAACTCCACCGGGGAAGGTGCCAGACAGGAGTTCTCTTAATAGTTTTTACACTACCTTGGTAGGCAGCTGAAAGGCACCACAAAAGTTGTTCTACCTGCTTTCTGGGCTGAGATGGGGAATCGCTGAATTTTGGAGTCGGCTGGTGACAAAATGTTCCAAACACACCCCCTGCACAACTCCACCGGGGAAGGTGCCAGACAGGAGTTCTCCTGGTAGTTTTTACATTGCTCCGGTAGGCATCTGAAAGACACCACAAAAGTTGTTCTATCTGCTTTCTGCGCTGAGATGGGGAATCGCTGAATTTTGGACTCGGCCGGTGACAAAATGTTCCAAAGACACCCCATGCACAACTCCACCGGGGAATGTGCCAGACAAGCGTTCTCTTGATAGTTTTTACACTACCTTGGTAGGCATCTGAAAGACACCACAAAAGTTGTTCTACCTGCTTTCTGGGCTGAGATGGGGAAACGCTGAATTTTGGAGTCGGCTGGTGACAAAATGTTCCAAACACACCCCCTGCACAACTCCACCGGGGAAGGTGCCAGACGGGATTTCTCCTGGTAGTTTTTACATTGCTCCGGTAGGCATCTGAAAGACACCACAAAAGTTGTTCTATCTGCTTTCTGGGCTGAGATGGGGAATCGCTGAATTTTGGACTCGGCCGGTGACAAAATGTTCCAAAGACACCCCATGCACAACTCCACCGGGGAAGGTGCCAGACAGGAGTTCTCCTGGTAGTTTTTACACTACCTTGGTAGGCAGCTGAAAGACACCACAAAAGTTGTTCTACCTGCTTTCTGGGCTGAGATGGGGAATCGCTGAATTTTGGACTCGGCTGGTGACAAAATGTTCCAAACACACCCCCTGCACAACTCCACCGGGGAAGGTGCCAGACAGGAGTTCTCCTGGTAGATTTTACACTACCTTGGTAGGGAGCTGAAAGGCAGCACAAAAGTTGTTCTACCTGCTTTCTGGGCTGAGATGGGGAATCGCTGAATTTTGGACTCGGCCGGTGACAAAATGTTCCAAACACACCCCCTGCACAACTCCACCGGGGAAGGTGCCAGACAGGAGTTCTCCTGGTAGTTTTTACACTACCTTGGTAGGCATCTAAAAGACACCACAAAAGTTGTTCTACCTGCTTTCTGGGCTGAGATGGGGAACAGCTGAATTTTGGACTCGGCTTGTGACAAAATGTTCCAAAGACACCCCATGCACAACTATACCGGGGAAGGTGCCAGACAGGAGTTCTCCTGGTAGTTTTTACATTGCTCCGGTAGGCATCTAAAAGACACCACAAAAGATGTTCTACCTGCTTTCTGGGCTGAGATGGGGAACCGCTGAATTTTGGACTCGGCCGGTGACAAAATGTTCCAAACACACCCCATGCACAACTCCACCGGGGAAGGTGCCAGACAGGAGTTCTCCTGGTAGTTTTTACATTGCTCCGGTAGGCATCTGAAAGGCACCACAAAAGTTGTTCTACCTGCTTTCTGGGCTGAGATGGGGAAACGCTGAATTTTGGACTCGGCCGGTGACAAAATGTTCCAAAGACACCCCATGCACAACTCCACCGGGGAAGGTGCCAGACAGGAGTTCTCTTAGTAGTTTTTACACTACCTTGGTAGGCACCTGAAAGGCACCACAAAAGTTGTTCTACCTGCTTTCTGGGCTGAGATGGGGAACCGCTGAATTTTTGGACTCGGCTGGTGACAAAATGTTCCGAACACACCCCATGCACAACTCCACCGGGGAAGGTGCCAGACAGGAGTTCTCCTGGTAGTTTTTACATTGCTCCGGTAGGCAGCTGAAAGACACCACAAAAGTTGTTCTACCTGCTTTCTGGGCTGAGATGGGGAACCGCTGAATTTTGGACTCGGCCGGTGACAAAATGTTCCAAAGACACCCCATGCACAACTCCACCGGGGAAGGTGCCAGACAGGAGTTCTCTTAGTAGTTTTTACACTACCTTGGTAGGCATCTGAAAGACACCACAGAAGTTGTTCTACCTGCTTTCTGGGCTGAGATGGGGAAACGCTGAATTTTGGACTCGGCTGGTGACAAAATGTTCCAAACACACCCCCTGCACAACTCCACCGGGGAAGGTGCCAGACGGGAGTTCTCCTGGTAGTTTTTACATTGCTCCGGTAGGCATCTGAAAGACACCACAAAAGTTGTTCTATCTGCTTTCTGGGCTGAGATGGGGAATCGCTGAATTTTGGAGTCGGCCGGTGACAAAATGTTCCAAACACACCCCATGCACAACTCCACCGGGGAAGGTGCCAGACAGGAGTTCTCTTAGTAGTTTTTACACTACCTTGGTAGGCATCTAAAAGACACCACAAAAGTTGTTCTACCTGCTTTCTGGGCTGAGATGGGGAAACGCTGAATTTTGGACTCGGCTGGTGACAAAATGTTCCAAACACACCCCCTGCACAACTCCACCGGGGAAGGTGCCAGACAGGAGTTCTCTTAGTAGTTTTTGCACTACCTTGGTAGGCATCTGAAAGACACCACAAAAGTTGTTCTATCTGCTTTCTGGGCTGAGATGGGGAATCGCTGAATTTTGGACTCGGCCGGTGACAAAATGTTCCAAAGACATCCCATGCACAACTCCACCGGGGAAGGTGCCAGACAGGAGTTCTCTTAGTAGTTTTTACACTACCTTGGTAGGCATCTGAAAGACACCACAAAAGTTGTTCTACCTGCTTTCTGGGCTGAGATGGGGAACCGCTGAATTTTGGACTCGGCTGGTGACAAAATGTTCCAAACACACCCCCTGCACAACTCCACCGGGGAAGGTGCCAGACAGGAGTTCTCCTGGTAGATTTTACACTACCTTGGTAGGGAGCTGAAAGGCACCACAAAAGTTGTTCTACCTGCTTTCTGGGCTGAGATGGGGAATCGCTGAATTTTGGACTCGGCCGGTGACAAAATGTTCCAAACACACCCCCTGCACAACTCCACCGGGGAAGGTGCCAGACAGGAGTTCTCCTGGTAGTTTTTACACTACCTTGGTAGGCACGTGAAAGGCACCACAAAAGTTGTTCTACCTGCTTTCTGGGCTGAGATGGGGAATCGCTGAATTTTGGACTCGGCCGGTGACAAAATGTTCCAAACACACCCCCTGCACAACTCCACCGGGGAAGGTGCCAGACAAGCGTTCTCTTAGTAGTTTTTACACTACCTTGGTAGGCATTTGAAAGACACCACAAAAGTTGTTCTACCTGCTTTCTGGGCTGAGATGGGGAACAGCTGAATTTTGGACTCGGCTGGTGACAAAATGTTCCAAAGAAACCCCCTGCACAACTATACCGGGGAAGGTGCCAGACAGGAGTTCTCCTGGTAGTTTTTACATTGCTCCGGTAGGCATCTGAAAGACACCACAAAAGATGTTCTACCTGCTTTCTGGGCTGAGATGGGGAACCGCTGAATTTTGGAGTCGGCCGGTGACAAAATGTTCCAAACACACCCCCTGCAGAACTCCACCGGGGAAGGTGCCAGACAGGAGTTCTCCTGGTAGTTTTTACATTGCTCCGGTAGGCATCTGAAAGACACCACAAAAGTTGTTCTACCTGCTTTCTGGGCTGAGATGGGGAACCGCTGAATTTTGGACTTGGCCGGTGACAAAATGTTCCAAAGACACCCCATGCACAACTCCACCGGGGAAGGTGCCAGACAGGAGTTCTCTTAGTAGTTTTTACACTACCTTGGTAGGCAGCTGAAAGGCACCACAAAAGTTGTTCTACCTGCTTTCTGGGCTGAGATGGGGAAACGCTGAATTTTGGAGTCGGCCGGTGACAAAATGTTCCAAACACACCCCATGCACAACTCCCCGGGGAAGGTGCCAGGCAGGAGTTCTCTTGGTAGTTTTTACACTACCTTGGTAGGCATTTGAAAGACACCACAAAAGTTGTTCTACCTGCTTTCTGGGCTGAGATGGGGAACCGCTGAATTTTTGGACTCGGCTGGTGACAAAATATTCCGAACACACCCCATGCACAACTCCACCGGGGAAGGTGCCAGACAGGAGTTCTCCTGGTAGTTTTTACATTGCTCCGGTAGGCATCTGAAAGACACCACAAAAGTTGTTCTACCTGCTTTCTGGGCTGAGATGGGGAACCGCTGAATTTTGGACTCGGCCGGTGACAAAATGTTCCAAACACACCCCATGCACAACTCCACCGGGGAAGGTGCCAGACAGGAGTTCTCTTAATAGTTTTTACACTACCTTGGTAGGCAGCTGAAAGGCACCACAAAAGTTGTTCTACCTGCTTTCTGGGCTGAGATGGGGAATCGCTGAATTTTGGAGTCGGCTGGTGACAAAATGTTCCAAACACACCCCCTGCACAACTCCACCGGGGAAGGTGCCAGACAGGAGTTCTCCTGGTAGTTTTTACATTGCTCCGGTAGGCATCTGAAAGACACCACAAAAGTTGTTCTATCTGCTTTCTGCGCTGAGATGGGGAATCGCTGAATTTTGGACTCGGCCGGTGACAAAATGTTCCAAAGACACCCCATGCACAACTCCACCGGGGAATGTGCCAGACAAGCGTTCTCTTGATAGTTTTTACACTACCTTGGTAGGCATCTGAAAGACACCACAAAAGTTGTTCTACCTGCTTTCTGGGCTGAGATGGGGAAACGCTGAATTTTGGAGTCGGCTGGTGACAAAATGTTCCAAACACACCCCATGCACAACTCCACCGGGGAAGGTGCCAGACAGGAGTTCTCCTGGTAGTTTTTACATTGCTCCGGTAGGCATCTGAAAGACACTACAAAAGTTGTTCTACCTGCTTTCTGGGCTGAGATGGGGAACCGCTGAATTTTGGAGTCGGCTGGTGACAAAATGTTCCAAACACACCCCCTGCACAACTCCACCGGGGAAGGTGCCAGACAGGAGTTCTCCTGGTAGTTTTTAAATTGCTCCGTTAGGCATCTGAAAGACACCACAAAAGTTGTTCTACCTGCTTTCTGGGCTGAGATGGGGAACCGCTGAATTTTGGAGTCGGCCGGTGACAAAATGTTCCAAACACACCCCATGCACAACTCCACTAGCGAAGGTGCCAGGGACGAGCTCTGTTGGTAGTTTTTACATTGCTCCGGTAGGCATCTGAAAGACACCACAAAAGTTGTTCTACCTGCTTTCTGGGCTGAGATGGGGAACCGCTGAATTTTGGACTCGGCCGGTGACAAAATGTTCCAAACACACCCCATGCACAACTCCACCGGGGAAGGTGCCAGACAGGAGTTCTCTTAGTAGTTTTTACACTACCTTGGTAGGCACCTGAAAGGCACCACAAAAGTTGTTCTACCTGCTTTCTGGGCTGAGATGGGGAACCGCTGAATTTTGGAGTCGGCCGGTGACAAAATGTTCCAAACACACCCCATGCACAACTCCACCGGGGAAGGTGCCAGGCAGGAGTTCTCTTGGTAGTTTTTACACTACCTTGGTAGGCACCTGAAAGGCACCACAAAAGTTGTTCTACCTGCTTTCTGGGCTGAGATGGGGAACCGCTGAATTTTTGGACTCGGCTGGTGACAAAATGTTCCGAACACACCCCATGCACAACTCCACCGGGGAAGGTGCCAGACAGGAGTTCTCCTGGTAGTTTTTACATTGCTCCGGTAGGCAGCTGAAAGACACCACAAAAGTTGTTCTACCTGCTTTCTGGGCTGAGATGGGGAACCGCTGAATTTTGGACTCGGCCGGTGACAAAATGTTCCAAACACACCCCCTGCACAACTCCACCGGGGAAGGTGCCAGACAGGAGTTCTCTTAATAGTTTTTACACTACCTTGGTAGGCAGCTGAAAGGCACCACAAAAGTTGTTCTACCTGCTTTCTGGGCTGAGATGGGGAATCGCTGAATTTTGGAGTCGGCCGGTGACAAAATGTTCCAAACACACCCCCTGCACAACTCCACCGGGGAAGGTGCCAGACAGGAGTTCTCCTGGTAGTTTTTACATTGCTCCGGTAGGCATCTGAAAGACACCACAAAAGTTGTTCTATCTGCTTTCTGGGCTGAGATGGGGAACAGCTGAATTTTGGACTCGGCTGGTGACAAAATATTCCGAACACACCCCATGCACAACTCCACCGGGGAAGGTGCCAGACAGGAGTTCTCCTGTAGTTTTTACATTGCTCCGGTAGGCAGCTGAAAGACACCACAAAAGTTGTTCTACCTGCTTTCTGGGCTGAGATGGGGAAACGCTGAATTTTGGACTCGGCCGGTGACAAAATGTTCCAAACACACCCCATGCACAACTCCACCGGGGAAGGTGCCAGACAGGAGTTCTCTTAATAGTTTTTACACTACCTTGGTAGGCAGCTGAAAGGCACCACAAAAGTTGTTCTACCTGCTTTCTGGGCTGAGATGGGGAACAGCTGAATTTTGGACTCGGCTGGTGACAAAATGTTCCAAACACACCCCATGCACAACTCCACCGGGGAAGGTGCCAGGGACGAGCTCTTTTGGTAGTTTTTACATTGCTCCGGTAGGCATCAAAAGGACACCACAAAAGTTGTTCTACCTGCTTTCTGGGCTGAGATGGGGAATCGCTGAATTTTGGACTCGGCCGGTGACAAAATGTTCCAAACACACCCCATGCACAACTCCACCGGGGAAGGTGCCAGGCAGGAGTTCTCTTGGTAGTTTTTACACTACCTTGGTAGGCACCTGAAAGGCACCACAAAAGTTGTTCTACCTGCTTTCTGGGCTGAGATGGGGAACCGCTGAATTTTGGAGTCGGCTGGTGACAAAATGTTCCAAACACACCCCATGCACAACTCCACCGGGGAAGGTGCCAGACAGGAGTTCTCCTGGTAGTTTTTACATTGCTCTGGTAGGCATCTGAAAGACACCACAAAAGTTGTTCTACCTGCTTTCTGGGCTGAGATGGGGAACCACTGAATTTTGGAGTCGGCCGGTGACAAAATGTTCCAAACACACCCCCTGCACAACTCCACCGGGGAAGGTTCCAGACAGGAGTTCTCTTAGTAGTTTTTACACTACCTTGGTAGGCAGCTGAAAGGCACCACAAAAGTTGTTCTACCTGCTTTCTGGGCTGAGATGGGGAACCGCTGAATTTTGGAGTCGGCCGGTGACAAAATGTTCCAAACACACCCCATGCACAACTCCACCGGGGAAGGTGCCAGACAGGAGTTCCCTGGTAGTTTTTACACTACCTTGGTAGGCAGCTGAAAGGCACCACAAAAGTTGTTCTACCTGCTTTCTGGGCTGAGATGGGGAACCGCTGAATTTTGGACTCTGCTGGTGACAAAATGTTCCAAACACACCCCATGCACAACTCCACTAGCGAAGGTGCCAGGGACGAGCTCTGTTGGTAGTTTTTACATTGCTCCGGTAGGCATCAAAAGGACACCACAAAAGTTGTTCTACCTGCTTTCTGGCCTGAGATGGGGAATCGCTGAAGTTTGGACTCGGCCGGTGACAAAATGTTCCAAAGACACCCCATGCACAACTCCACCGGGGAAGGTGCCAGGCAGGAGTTCTCTTGGTAGTTTTTACACTACCTTGGTAGGCATTTGAAAGGCACCACAAAAGTTGTTCTACCTGCTTTCTGGGCTGAGATGGGGAACCGCTGAATTTTGGACTCGGCCAGTGACAAAATGTTCCAAACACACCCCATGCACAACTCCACCGGGGAAGGTGCCAGGCAGGAGTTCTCTTGGTAGTTTTTACACTACCTTGGTAGGCAGCTGAAAGACACCACAAAAGTTGTTCTACCTGCTTTCTGGGCTGAGATGGGGAACCGCTGAATTTTTGGACTCGGCTGGTGACAAAATGTTCCAAACACACCCCATGCACAACTCCACCGGGGAAGGTGCCAGACAGGAGTTCTCCTGGTAGTTTTTACATTGCTCCGGTAGGCATCTGAAAGACACCACAAAAGTTGTTCTACCTGCTTTCTGGGCTGAGATGGGGAACCGCTGAATTTTGGACTCGGCCAGTGACAAAATGTTCCAAAGACACCCCATGCACAACTCCACCGGGGAAGGTGCCAGACAGGAGTTCTCTTAGTAGTTTTTACACTACATTGGTAGGCACCTGAAAGGCACCACAAAAGTTGTTCTACCTGCTTTCTGGGCTGAGATGGGGAACCGCTGAATTTTGGACTCGGCCGGTGACAAAATGTTCCAAACACACCCCATGCACAACTCCACCGGGGAAGGTGCCAGGCAGGAGTTCTCTTGGTAGTTTTTACACTACCTTGGTAGGCAGCTGAAAGACACCACAAAAGTTGTTCTACCTGCTTTCTGGGCTGAGATGGGGAACCGCTGAATTTTGGAGTCGGCTGGTGACAAAATGTTCCGAACACACCCCATGCACAACTCCACCGGGGAAGGTGCCAGACAGGAGTTCTCCTGGTAGTTTTTACATTGCTCCGGTAGGCATCTGAAAGACACCACAAAAGTTGTTCTACCTGCTTTCTGGGCTGAGATGGGGAAACGCTGAATTTTGGACTCGGCCGGTGACAAAATGTTCCAAACACACCCCATGCACAACTCCACCGGGGAAGGTGCCAGACAGGAGTTCTCTTAATAGTTTTTACACTACCTTGGTAGGCACCTGAAAGGCACCACAAAAGTTGTTCTACCTGCTTTCTGGGCTGAGATGGGGAATCGCTGAATTTTGGAGTCGGCTGGTGACAAAATGTTCCAAACACACCCCCTGCACAACTCCACCGGGGAAGGTGCCAGACAGGAGTTCTCCTGGTAGTTTTTACATTGCTCCGGTAGGCATCTGAAAGACACCACAAAAGTTGTTCTATCTGCTTTCTGGGCTGAGATGGGGAATCGCTGAATTTTGGACTCGGCCGGTGACAAAATGTTCCAAAGACACCCCATGCACAACTCCACCGGGGAATGTGCCAGACAAGCGTTCTCTTGATAGTTTTTACACTACCTTGGTAGGCATCTGAAAGACACCACAAAAGTTGTTCTACCTGCTTTCTGGGCTGAGATGGGGAAACGCTGAATTTTGGAGTCGGCTGGTGACAAAATGTTCCAAACACACCCCATGCACAACTCCACCGGGGAAGGTGCCAGACAGGAGTTCTCCTGGTAGTTTTTACATTGCTCCGGTAGGCATCTGAAAGACACTACAAAAGTTGTTCTACCTGCTTTCTGGGCTGAGATGGGGAACCGCTGAATTTTGGACTCGGCTGGTGACAAAATGTTCCAAACACACCCCCTGCACAACTCCACCGGGGAAGGTGCCAGACAGGAGTTCTCCTGGTAGTTTTTAAATTGCTCCGGTAGGCATCTGAAAGACACCACAAAAGTTGTTCTACCTGCTTTCTGGGCTGAGATGGGGAATCGCTGAATTTTGGAGTCGGCCGGTGACAAAATGTTCCAAACACACCCCCTGCACAACTCCACCGGGGAAGGTTCCAGACAGGAGTTCTCTTAGTAGTTTTTACACTACCTTGGTAGGCATCTGAAAGACACCACAAAAGTTGTTCTACCTGCTTTCTGGGCTGAGATGGGGAACCGCTGAATTTTGGACTCTGCTGGTGACAAAATGTTCCAAACACACCCCATGCACAACTCCACTAGCGAAGGTGCCAGGGACGAGCTCTGTTGGTAGTTTTTACATTGCTCCGGTAGGCATCAAAAGGACACCACAAAAGTTGTTCTACCTGCTTTCTGGCCTGAGATGGGGAATCGCTGAATTTTGGACTCGGCCGGTGACAAAATGTTCCAAAGACACCCCATGCACAACTCCACCGGGGAAGGTGCCAGGCAGGAGTTCTCTTGGTAGTTTTTACACTACCTTGGTAGGCATTTGAAAGGCACCACAAAAGATGTTCTACCTGCTTTCTGGGCTGAGATGGGGAACCGCTGAATTTTGGACTCGGCCAGTGACAAAATGTTCCAAACACACCCCATGCACAACTCCACCGGGGAAGGTGCCAGGCAGGAGTTCTCTTGGTAGTTTTTACACTACCTTGGTAGGCAGCTGAAAGACACCACAAAAGTTGTTCTACCTGCTTTCTGGGCTGAGATGGGGAACCGCTGAATTTTGGAGTCGGCTGGTGACAAAATGTTCCAAAGACACCCCATGCACAACTCCACCGGGGAATGTGCCAGACAAGCGTTCTCTTGATAGTTTTTACACTACCTTGGTAGGCATCTGAAAGACACCACAAAAGTTGTTCTACCTGCTTTCTGGGCTGAGATGGGGAAACGCTGAATTTTGGAGTCGGCTGGTGACAAAATGTTCCAAACACACCCCATGCACAACTCCACCGGGGAAGGTGCCAGACAGGAGTTCTCCTGGTAGTTTTTACATTGCTCCGGTAGGCATCTGAAAGACACCACAAAAGTTGTTCTACCTGCTTTCTGGGCTGAGATGGGGAACCGCTGAATTTTGGACTCGGCTGGTGACAAAATGTTCCAAACACACCCCCTGCACAACTCCACCGGGGAAGGTGCCAGGCAGGAGTTCTCTTGGTAGTTTTTACACTACCTTGGTAGGCATTTGAAAGGCACCACAAAAGATGTTCTACCTGCTTTCTGGGCTGAGATGGGGAACCGCTGAATTTTGGACTCGGCCAGTGACAAAATGTTCCAAACACACCCCATGCACAACTCCACCGGGGAAGGTGCCAGGCAGGAGTTCTCTTGGTAGTTTTTACACTACCTTGGTAGGCAGCTGAAAGACACCACAAAAGTTGTTCTACCTGCTTTCTGGGCTGAGATGGGGAACCGCTGAATTTTTGGACTCGGCTGGTGACAAAATGTTCCAAACACACCCCATGCACAACTCCACCGGGGAAGGTGCCAGACAGGAGTTCTCCTGGTAGTTTTTACATTGCTCCGGTAGGCATCTGAAAGACACCACAAAAGTTGTTCTACCTGCTTTCTGGGCTGAGATGGGGAACCGCTGAATTTTGGACTCGGCCAGTGACAAAATGTTCCAAAGACACCCCATGCACAACTCCACCGGGGAAGGTGCCAGACAGGAGTTCTCTTAGTAGTTTTTACACTACATTGGTAGGCACCTGAAAGGCACCACAAAAGTTGTTCTACCTGCTTTCTGGGCTGAGATGGGGAACCGCTGAATTTTGGACTCGGCCGGTGACAAAATGTTCCAAACACACCCCATGCACAACTCCACCGGGGAAGGTGCCAGGCAGGAGTTCTCTTGGTAGTTTTTACACTACCTTGGTAGGCAGCTGAAAGACACCACAAAAGTTGTTCTACCTGCTTTCTGGGCTGAGATGGGGAACCGCTGAATTTTGGAGTCGGCTGGTGACAAAATGTTCCGAACACACCCCATGCACAACTCCACCGGGGAAGGTGCCAGACAGGAGTTCTCCTGGTAGTTTTTACATTGCTCCGGTAGGCATCTGAAAGACACCACAAAAGTTGTTCTACCTGCTTTCTGGGCTGAGATGGGGAAACGCTGAATTTTGGACTCGGCCGGTGACAAAATGTTCCAAACACACCCCATGCACAACTCCACCGGGGAAGGTGCCAGACAGGAGTTCTCTTAATAGTTTTTACACTACCTTGGTAGGCACCTGAAAGGCACCACAAAAGTTGTTCTACCTGCTTTCTGGGCTGAGATGGGGAATCGCTGAATTTTGGAGTCGGCTGGTGACAAAATGTTCCAAACACACCCCCTGCACAACTCCACCGGGGAAGGTGCCAGACAGGAGTTCTCCTGGTAGTTTTTACATTGCTCCGGTAGGCATCTGAAAGACACCACAAAAGTTGTTCTATCTGCTTTCTGGGCTGAGATGGGGAATCGCTGAATTTTGGACTCGGCCGGTGACAAAATGTTCCAAAGACACCCCATGCACAACTCCACCGGGGAATGTGCCAGACAAGCGTTCTCTTGATAGTTTTTACACTACCTTGGTAGGCATCTGAAAGACACCACAAAAGTTGTTCTACCTGCTTTCTGGGCTGAGATGGGGAAACGCTGAATTTTGGAGTCGGCTGGTGACAAAATGTTCCAAACACACCCCATGCACAACTCCACCGGGGAAGGTGCCAGACAGGAGTTCTCCTGGTAGTTTTTACATTGCTCCGGTAGGCATCTGAAAGACACTACAAAAGTTGTTCTACCTGCTTTCTGGGCTGAGATGGGGAACCGCTGAATTTTGGACTCGGCTGGTGACAAAATGTTCCAAACACACCCCCTGCACAACTCCACCGGGGAAGGTGCCAGACAGGAGTTCTCCTGGTAGTTTTTAAATTGCTCCGGTAGGCATCTGAAAGACACCACAAAAGTTGTTCTACCTGCTTTCTGGGCTGAGATGGGGAATCGCTGAATTTTGGAGTCGGCCGGTGACAAAATGTTCCAAACACACCCCCTGCACAACTCCACCGGGGAAGGTTCCAGACAGGAGTTCTCTTAGTAGTTTTTACACTACCTTGGTAGGCATCTGAAAGACACCACAAAAGTTGTTCTACCTGCTTTCTGGGCTGAGATGGGGAACCGCTGAATTTTGGACTCTGCTGGTGACAAAATGTTCCAAACACACCCCATGCACAACTCCACTAGCGAAGGTGCCAGGGACGAGCTCTGTTGGTAGTTTTTACATTGCTCCGGTAGGCATCAAAAGGACACCACAAAAGTTGTTCTACCTGCTTTCTGGCCTGAGATGGGGAATCGCTGAATTTTGGACTCGGCCGGTGACAAAATGTTCCAAAGACACCCCATGCACAACTCCACCGGGGAAGGTGCCAGGCAGGAGTTCTCTTGGTAGTTTTTACACTACCTTGGTAGGCATTTGAAAGGCACCACAAAAGATGTTCTACCTGCTTTCTGGGCTGAGATGGGGAACCGCTGAATTTTGGACTCGGCCAGTGACAAAATGTTCCAAACACACCCCATGCACAACTCCACCGGGGAAGGTGCCAGGCAGGAGTTCTCTTGGTAGTTTTTACACTACCTTGGTAGGCAGCTGAAAGACACCACAAAAGTTGTTCTACCTGCTTTCTGGGCTGAGATGGGGAACCGCTGAATTTTGGAGTCGGCTGGTGACAAAATGTTCCAAAGACACCCCATGCACAACTCCACCGGGGAATGTGCCAGACAAGCGTTCTCTTGATAGTTTTTACACTACCTTGGTAGGCATCTGAAAGACACCACAAAAGTTGTTCTACCTGCTTTCTGGGCTGAGATGGGGAAACGCTGAATTTTGGAGTCGGCTGGTGACAAAATGTTCCAAACACACCCCATGCACAACTCCACCGGGGAAGGTGCCAGACAGGAGTTCTCCTGGTAGTTTTTACATTGCTCCGGTAGGCATCTGAAAGACACCACAAAAGTTGTTCTACCTGCTTTCTGGGCTGAGATGGGGAACCGCTGAATTTTGGACTCGGCTGGTGACAAAATGTTCCAAACACACCCCCTGCACAACTCCACCGGGGAAGGTGCCAGACAGGAGTTCTCCTGGTAGTTTTTAAATTGCTCCGGTAGGCATCTGAAAGACACCACAAAAGTTGTTCTATCTGCTTTCTGGGCTGAGATGGGGAATCGCTGAATTTTGGAGTCGGCCGGTGACAAAATGTTCCAAACACACCCCCTGCACAACTCCACCGGGGAAGGTTCCAGACAGGAGTTCTCTTAGTAGTTTTTACACTACCTTGGTAGGCATCTGAAAGACACCACAAAAGTTGTTCTACCTGCTTTCTGGGCTGAGATGGGGAACCGCTGAATTTTGGACTCTGCTGGTGACAAAATGTTCCAAACACACCCCCTGCACAACTCCACCGGGGAAGGTGCCAGGGACGAGCTCTGTTGGTAGTTTTTACATTGCTCCGGTAGGCATCAAAAGGACACCACAAAAGTTGTTCTACCTGCTTTCTGGCCTGAGATGGGGAATCGCTGAATTTTGGACTCGGCCGGTGACAAAATGTTCCAAAGACACCCCATGCACAACTCCACCGGGGAAGGTGCCAGGCAGGAGTTCTCTTGGTAGTTTTTACACTACCTTGGTAGGCATTTGAAAGGCACCACAAAAGTTGTTCTACCTGCTTTCTGGGCTGAGATGGGGAACCGCTGAATTTTGGACTCGGCCAGTGACAAAATGTTCCAAAGACACCCCATGCACAACTCCACCGGGGAAGGTGCCAGGCAGGAGTTCTCTTAGTAGTTTTTACACTACATTGGTAGGCACCTGAAAGGCACCACAAAAGTTGTTCTACCTGCTTTCTGGGCTGAGATGGGGAACCTCTGAATTTTGGACTCGGCCGGTGACAAAATGTTCCAAACACACCCCATGCACAACTCCACCGGGGAAGGTGCCAGGCAGGAGTTCTCTTGGTAGTTTTTACACTACCTTGGTAGGCAGCTGAAAGACACCACAAAAGTTGTTCTACCTGCTTTCTGGGCTGAGATGGGGAACCGCTGAATTTTTGGACTCGGCTGGTGACAAAATGTTCCGAACACACCCCATGCACAACTCCACCGGGGAAGGTGCCAGACAGGAGTTCTCCTGGTAGTTTTTACATTGCTCCGGTAGGCATCTGAAAGACACCACAAAAGTTGTTCTACCTGCTTTCTGGGCTGAGATGGGGAACCGCTGAATTTTGGAGTCGGCCGGTGACAAAATGTTCCAAACACACCCCATGCACAACTCCACCGGGGAATGTGCCAGACAAGCGTTCTCTTGATAGTTTTTACACTACCTTGGTAGGCATCTGAAAGACACCACAAAAGTTGTTCTACCTGCTTTCTGGGCTGAGATGGGGAAACGCTGAATTTTGGAGTCGGCTGGTGACAAAATGTTCCAAACACACCCCATGCACAACTCCACCGGGGAAGGTGCCAGACAGGAGTTCTCCTGGTAGTTTTTACATTGCTCCGGTAGGCATCAAAAGGACACCACAAAAGTTGTTCTACCTGCTTTCTGGGCTGAGATGGGGAACCGCTGAATTTTGGACTCGGCTGGTGACAAAATGTTCCAAACACACCCCCTGCACAACTCCACCGGGGAAGGTGCCAGACAGGAGTTCTCCTGGTAGTTTTTAAATTGCTCCGGTAGGCATCTGAAAGACACCACAAAAGTTGTTCTACCTGCTTTCTGGGCTGAGATGGGGAATCGCTGAATTTTGGAGTCGGCCGGTGACAAAATGTTCCAAACACACCCCATGCACAACTCCACTAGCGAAGGTGCCAGGGACGAGCTCTGTTGGTAGTTTTTACATTGCTCCGGTAGGCATCTGAAAGACACCACAAAAGTTGTTCTACCTGCTTTCTGGGCTGAGATGGGGAACCGCTGAATTTTGGACTCGGCCGGTGACAAAATGTTCCAAAGACACCCCATGCACAACTCCACCGGGGAAGGTGCCAGACAGGAGTTCTCTTAGTAGTTTTTACACTACATTGGTAGGCACCTGAAAGGCACCACAAAAGTTGTTCTACCTGCTTTCTGGGCTGAGATGGGGAACCGCTGAATTTTGGACTCGGCCGGTGACAAAATGTTCCAAACACACCCCATGCACAACTCCACCGGGGAAGGTGCCAGGCAGGAGTTCTCTTGGTAGTTTTTACACTACCTTGGTAGGCAGCTGAAAGACACCACAAAAGTTGTTCTACCTGCTTTCTGGGCTGAGATGAGGAACCGCTGAATTTTTGGACTCGGCTGGTGACAAAATGTTCCGAACACACCCCCTGCACAACTCCACCGGGGAAGGTGCCAGACAGGAGTTCTCCTGGTAGTTTTTACATTGCTCCGGTAGGCATCTGAAAGACACCACAAAAGTTGTTCTACCTGCTTTCTGGGCTGAGATGGGGAATCGCTGAATTTTGGACTCGGCCGGTGACAAAATGTTCCAAAGACACCCCATGCACAACTCCACCGGGGAATGTGCCAGACAAGCGTTCTCTTGATAGTTTTTACACTACCTTGGTAGGCATCTGAAAGACACCACAAAAGTTGTTCTACCTGCTTTCTGGGCTGAGATGGGGAAACGCTGAATTTTCGAGTCGGCTGGTGACAAAATGTTCCAAACACACCCCATGCACAACTCCACCGGGGAAGGTGCCAGACAGGAGTTCTCCTGCTAGTTTTTACATTGCTCCGGTAGGCATCTGAAAGACACTACAAAAGTTGTTCTACCTGCTTTCTGGGCTGAGATGGGGAACCGCTGAATTTTGGACTCGGCTGGTGACAAAATGTTCCAAACACACCCCCTGCACAACTCCACCGGGGAAGGTGCCAGACAGGAGTTCTCCTGGTAGTTTTTAAATTGCTCCGGTAGGCATCTGAAAGACACCACAAAAGTTGTTCTACCTGCTTTCTGGGCTGAGATGGGGAACCGCTGAATTTTGGAGTCGGCCGGTGACAAAATGTTCCAAACACACCCCATGCACAACTCCACTAGCGAAGGTGCCAGGGACGAGCTCTGTTGGTAGTTTTTACATTGCTCCGGTAGGCAGCTGAAAGACACCACAAAAGTTGTTCTACCTGCTTTCTGGGCTGAGATGGGGAACCGCTGAATTTTGGACTCGGCCGGTGACAAAATGTTCCAAACACACCCCCTGCACAACTCCACCGGGGAAGGTGCCAGACAGGAGTTCTCTTGGTAGATTTTACACTACCTTGGTAGGCAGCTGAAAGACACCACAAAAGTTGTTCTACCTGCTTTCTGGGCTGAGATGGGGATCCGCTGAATTTTGGACTCGGCCAGTGACAAAATGTTCCAAACACACCCCATGCACAACTCCACCGGGGAAGGTGCCAGGCAGGAGTTCTCTTGGTAGTTTTTACACTACCTTGGTAGGCAGCTGAAAGGCACCACAAAAGTTGTTCTACCTGCTTTCTGGGCTGAGATGGGGAACCGCTGAATTTTTGGACTCGGCTGGTGACAAAATGTTCCAAAGACACCCCATGCACAACTCCACCGGGGAAGGTGCCAGGCAGGAGTTCTCCTGGTAGTTTTTACATTGCTCCGGTAGGCATCTGAAAGACACCACAAAAGTTGTTCTACCTGCTTTCTGGGCTGAGATGGGGAACCGCTGAATTTTGGAGTCGGCCAGTGACAAAATGTTCCAAAGACACCCCATGCACAACTCCACCGGGGAAGGTGCCAGACAGGAGTTCTCTTAGTAGTTTTTACACTACATTGGTAGGCACCTGAAAGGCACCACAAAAGTTGTTCTACCTGCTTTCTGGGCTGAGATGGGGAACCGCTGAATTTTGGAGTCGGCCGGTGACAAAATGTTCCAAACACACCCCATGCACAACTCCACCGGGGAAGGTGCCAGGCAGGAGTTCTCTTGGTAGTTTTTACACTACCTTGGTAGGCAGCTGAAAGACACCACAAAAGTTGTTCTACCTGCTTTCTGGGCTGAGATGGGGAACCGCTGAATTTTTGGACTCGGCTGGTGACAAAATGTTCCGAACACACCCCAAGCACAACTCCACCGGGGAAGGTGCCAGACAGGAGTTCTCCTGGTAGTTTTTACATTGCTCCGGTAGGCATCTGAAAGACACCACAAAAGTTGTTCTACCTGCTTTCTGGGCTGAGATGGGGAACCGCTGAATTTTGGAGTCGGCCGGTGACAAAATGTTCCAAACACACCCCATGCACAACTCCACCGGGGAAGGTGCCAGGCAGGAGTTCTCTTAATAGTTTTTACACTACCTTGGTAGGCAGCTGAAAGGCACCACAAAAGTTGTTCTACCTGCTTTCTGGGCTGAGATGGGGAATCGCTGAATTTTGGAGTCGGCTGGTGACAAAATGTTCCAAACACACCCCCTGCACAACTCCACCGGGGAAGGTGCCAGACAGGAGTTCTCCTGGTAGTTTTTACATTGCTCCGGTAGGCATCTGAAAGACACCACAAAAGTTGTTCTATCTGCTTTCTGGGCTGAGATGGGGAATCGCTGAATTTTGGACTCGGCCGGTGACAAAATGTTCCAAAGACACCCCATGCACAACTCCACCGGGGAAGGTGCCAGGCAGGAGTTCTCTTGGTAGTTTTTACACTACCTTGGTAGGCATCTGAAAGACACCACAAAAGTTGTTCTACCTGCTTTCTGGGCTGAGATGGGGAAACGCTGAATTTTGGAGTCGGCTGGTGACAAAATGTTCCAAACACACCCCATGCACAACTCCACCGGGGAAGGTGCCAGACAGGAGTTCTCCTGGTAGTTTTTACATTGCTCCGGTAGGCATCTGAAAGACACTACAAAAGTTGTTCTACCTGCTTTCTGGGCTGAGATGGGGAAACGCTGAATTTTGGACTCGGCTGGTGACAAAATGTTCCAAACACACCCCCTGCACAACTCCACCGGGGAAGGTGCCAGACAGGAGTTCTCCTGGTAGTTTTTAAATTGCTCCGGTAGGCATCTGAAAGACACCACAAAAGTTGTTCTACCTGCTTTCTGGGCTGAGATGGGGAATCGCTGAATTTTGGAGTCGGCCGGTGACAAAATGTTCCAAACACACCCCATGCACAACTCCACTAGCGAAGGTGCCAGGGACGAGCTCTGTTGGTAGTTTTTACATTGCTCCGGTAGGCATCTGAAAGACACCACAAAAGTTGTTCTACCTGCTTTCTGGGCTGAGATGGGGAACCGCTGAATTTTGGAGTCGGCCGGTGACAAAATGTTCCAAAGACACCCCATGCACAACTCCACCGGGGAAGGTGCCAGACAGGAGTTCTCTTAGTAGTTTTTACACTACATTGGTAGGCACCTGAAAGGCACCACAAAAGTTGTTCTACCTGCTTTCTGGGCTGAGATGGGGAACCGCTGAATTTTGGACTCGGCCGGTGACAAAATGTTCCAAACACACCCCATGCACAACTCCACCGGGGAAGGTGCCAGGCAGGAGTTCTCTTGGTAGTTTTTACACTACCTTGGTAGGCAGCTGAAAGACACCACAAAAGTTGTTCTACCTGCTTTCTGGGCTGAGATGAGGAACCGCTGAATTTTTGGACTCGGCTGGTGACAAAATGTTCCAAACACACCCCATGCACAACTCCACCGGGGAAGGTGCCAGACAGGAGTTCTCCTGGTAGTTTTTACATTGCTCCGGTAGGCATCTGAAAGACACCACAAAAGTTGTTCTATCTGCTTTCTGGGCTGAGATGGGGAATCGCTGAATTTTGGACTCGGCCGGTGACAAAATGTTCCAAAGACACCCCATGCACAACTCCACCGGGGAATGTGCCAGACAAGCGTTCTCTTGATAGTTTTTACACTACCTTGGTAGGCATCTGAAAGACACCACAAAAGTTGTTCTACCTGCTTTCTGGGCTGAGATGGGGAACCGCTGAATTTTGGACTCGGCCAGTGACAAAATGTTCCAAACACACCCCATGCACAACTCCACCGGGGAAGGTGCCAGACAGGAGTTCTCCTGGTAGTTTTTACATTGCTCCGGTAGGCATCTGAAAGACACTACAAAAGTTGTTCTACCTGCTTTCTGGGCTGAGATGGGGAACCGCTGAATTTTGGACTCGGCTGGTGACAAAATGTTCCAAACACACCCCCTGCACAACTCCACCGGGGAAGGTGCCAGACAGGAGTTCTCCTGGTAGTTTTTAAATTGCTCCGGTAGGCATCTGAAAGACACCACAAAAGTTGTTCTACCTGCTTTCTGGGCTGAGATGGGGAACCGCTGAATTTTGGAGTCGGCCGGTGACAAAATGTTCCAAACACACCCCATGCACAACTCCACTAGCGAAGGTGCCAGGGACGAGCTCTGTTGGTAGTTTTTACATTGCTCCGGTAGGCATCTGAAAGACACCACAAACGTTGTTCTACCTGCTTTCTGGGCTGAGATGGGGAACCGCTGAATTTTGGACTCGGCCGGTGACAAAATGTTCCAAACACACCCCCTGCACAACTCCACCGGGGAAGGTGCCAGACAGGAGTTCTCTTGGTAGATTTTACACTACCTTGGTAGGCAGCTGAAAGACACCACAAAAGTTGTTCTACCTGCTTTCTGGGCTGAGATGGGGATCCGCTGAATTTTGGACTCGGCCAGTGACAAAATGTTCCAAACACACCCCATGCACAACTCCACCGGGGAAGGTGCCAGGCAGGAGTTCTCTTGGTAGTTTTTACACTACCTTGGTAGGCAGCTGAAAGGCACCACAAAAGTTGTTCTACCTGCTTTCTGGGCTGAGATGGGGAACCGCTGAATTTTTGGACTCGGCTGGTGACAAAATGTTCCAAAGACACCCCATGCACAACTCCACCGGGGAAGGTGCCAGGCAGGAGTTCTCCTGGTAGTTTTTACATTGCTCCGGTAGGCATCTGAAAGACACCACAAAAGTTGTTCTACCTGCTTTCTGGGCTGAGATGGGGAACCGCTGAATTTTGGAGTCGGCCAGTGACAAAATGTTCCAAAGACACCCCATGCACAACTCCACCGGGGAAGGTGCCAGGCAGGAGTTCTCTTAGTAGTTTTTACACTACATTGGTAGGCACCTGAAAGGCACCACAAAAGTTGTTCTACCTGCTTTCTGGGCTGAGATGGGGAACCGCTGAATTTTGGACTCGGCCGGTGACAAAATGTTCCAAACACACCCCATGCACAACTCCACCGGGGAAGGTGCCAGGCAGGAGTTCTCTTGGTAGTTTTTACACTACCTTGGTAGGCAGCTGAAAGACACCACAAAAGTTGTTCTACCTGCTTTCTGGGCTGAGATGGGGAACCGCTGAATTTTTGGACTCGGCTGGTGACAAAATGTTCCGAACACACCCCATGCACAACTCCACCGGGGAAGGTGCCAGACAGGAGTTCTCCTGGTAGTTTTTACATTGCTCCGGTAGGCATCTGAAAGACACCACAAAAGTTGTTCTACCTGCTTTCTGGGCTGAGATGGGGAACCGCTGAATTTTGGAGTCGGCCGGTGACAAAATGTTCCAAACACACCCCATGCACAACTCCACCGGGGAAGGTGCCAGACAGGAGTTCTCTTAATAGTTTTTACACTACCTTGGTAGGCAGCTGAAAGGCACCACAAAAGTTGTTCTACCTGCTTTCTGGGCTGAGATGGGGAATCGCTGAATTTTGGAGTCGGCTGGTGACAAAATGTTCCAAACACACCCCCTGCACAACTCCACCGGGGAAGGTGCCAGACAGGAGTTCTCCTGGTAGTTTTTACATTGCTCCGGTAGGCATCTGAAAGACACCACAAAAGTTGTTCTATCTGCTTTCTGGGCTGAGATGGGGAACCGCTGAATTTTGGAGTCGGCTGGTGACAAAATGTTCCAAACACACCCCCTGCACAACTCCACCGGGGAAGGTGCCAGACAGGAGTTCTCCTGGTAGTTTTTACATTGCTCCGGTAGGCATCTGAAAGACACCACAAAAGTTGTTCTATCTGCTTTCTGGGCTGAGATGGGGAATCGCTGAATTTTGGACTCGGCCGGTGACAAAATGTTCCAAAGACACCCCATGCACAACTCCACCGGGGAATGTGCCAGACAAGCGTTCTCTTGATAGTTTTTACACTACCTTGGTAGGCATCTGAAAGACACCACAAAAGTTGTTCTACCTGCTTTCTGGGCTGAGATGGGGAAACGCTGAATTTTGGAGTCAGCTGGTGACAAAATGTTCCAAACACACCCCATGCACAACTCCACCGGGGAAGGTGCCAGACAGGAGTTCTCCTGGTAGTTTTTACATTGCTCCGGTAGGCATCTGAAAGACACTACAAAAGTTGTTCTACCTGCTTTCTGGGCTGAGATGGGGAACCGCTGAATTTTGGACTCGGCTGGTGACAAAATGTTCCAAACACACCCCCTGCACAACTCCACCGGGGAAGGTGCCAGACAGGAGTTCTCCTGGTAGTTTTTAAATTGCTCCGGTAGGCATCTGAAAGACACCACAAAAGTTGTTCTACCTGCTTTCTGGGCTGAGATGGGGAATCGCTGAATTTTGGAGTCGGCCGGTGACAAAATGTTCCAAACACACCCCATGCACAACTCCACTAGCGAAGGTGCCAGGGACGAGCTCTGTTGGTAGTTTTTACATTGCTCCGGTAGGCATCTGAAAGACACCACAAAAGTTGTTCTACCTGCTTTCTGGGCTGAGATGGGGAACCGCTGAATTTTGGACTCGGCCGGTGACAAAATGTTCCAAAGACACCCCATGCACAACTCCACCGGGGAAGGTGCCAGACAGGAGTTCTCTTGGTAGTTTTTACACTACCTTGGTAGGCAGCTGAAAGACACCACAAAAGTTGTTCTAC
Organism: Falco cherrug; assembly: GCF_023634085.1. Lineage (NCBI taxonomy): Eukaryota > Metazoa > Chordata > Aves > Falconiformes > Falconidae > Falco > Falco cherrug. The sequence continues at coordinate 261,390 of NW_026599511.1, read as the reverse complement.
CTGCTTTCTGGGCTGAGATGAGGAACCGCTGAATTTTTGGACTCGGCTGGTGACAAAATGTTCCGAACACACCCCCTGCACAACTCCACCGGGGAAGGTGCCAGACAGGAGTTCTCCTGGTAGTTTTTACATTGCTCCGGTAGGCATCTGAAAGACACCACAAAAGTTGTTCTATCTGCTTTCTGGGCTGAGATGGGGAATCGCTGAATTTTGGACTCGGCCGGTGACAAAATGTTCCAAAGACACCCCATGCACAACTCCACCGGGGAATGTGCCAGACAAGCGTTCTCTTGATAGTTTTTACACTACCTTGGTAGGCAGCTGAAAGGCACCACAAAAGTTGTTCTACCTGCTTTCTGGGCTGAGATGGGGAAACGCTGAATTTTGGAGTCGGCTGGTGACAAAATGTTCCAAACACACCCCATGCACAACTCCACCGGGGAAGGTGCCAGACAGGAGTTCTCCTGCTAGTTTTTACATTGCTCCGGTAGGCATCTGAAAGACACTACAAAAGTTGTTCTACCTGCTTTCTGGGCTGAGATGGGGAACCGCTGAATTTTGGACTCGGCTGGTGACAAAATGTTCCAAACACACCCCCTGCACAACTCCACCGGGGAAGGTGCCAGACAGGAGTTCTCCTGGTAGTTTTTAAATTGCTCCGGTAGGCATCTGAAAGACACCACAAAAGTTGTTCTACCTGCTTTCTGGGCTGAGATGGGGAACCGCTGAATTTTGGAGTCGGCCGGTGACAAAATGTTCCAAACACACCCCATGCACAACTCCACTAGCGAAGGTGCCAGGGACGAGCTCTGTTGGTAGTTTTTACATTGCTCCGGTAGGCAGCTGAAAGACACCACAAAAGTTGTTCTACCTGCTTTCTGGGCTGAGATGGGGAACCGCTGAATTTTGGACTCGGCCGGTGACAAAATGTTCCAAACACACCCCCTGCACAACTCCACCGGGGAAGGTGCCAGACAGGAGTTCTCTTGGTAGATTTTACACTACCTTGGTAGGCAGCTGAAAGACACCACAAAAGTTGTTCTACCTGCTTTCTGGGCTGAGATGGGGATCCGCTGAATTTTGGAGTCGGCTGGTGACAAAATGTTCCAAACACACCCCATGCACAACTCCACCGGGGAAGGTGCCAGACAGGAGTTCTCCTGGTAGTTTTTACATTGCTCCGGTAGGCATCTGAAAGACACCACAAAAGTTGTTCTACCTGCTTTCTGGGCTGAGATGGGGAACCGCTGAATTTTGGACTGGGCCAGTGACAAAATGTTCCAAACACACCCCATGCACAACTCCACCGGGGAAGGTGCCAGACAGGAGTTCTCTTAATAGTTTTTACACTACCTTGGTAGGCACCTGAAAGGCACCGCAAAAGTTGTTCTACCTGCTTTCTGGGCTGAGATGGGGAAACGCTGAATTTTGGAGTCGCCCGGTGACAAAATGTTCCAAACACACCCCATGCACAACTCCACCGGGGAAGGTGCCAGGCAGGAGTTCTCTTGGTAGTTTTTACACTACCTTGGTAGGCAGCTGAAAGACACCACAAAAGTTGTTCTACCTGCTTTCTGGGCTGAGATGGGGAAACGCTGAATTTTTGGACTCGGCTGGTGACAAAATGTTCCGAACACACCCCATGCACAACTCCACCGGGGAAGGTGCCAGACAGGAGTTCTCCTGGTAGTTTTTACATTGCTCCGGTAGGCAGCTGAAAGACACCACAAAAGTTGTTCTACCTGCTTTCTGGGCTGAGATGGGGAACCGCTGAATTTTGGACTCGGCCGGTGACAAAATGTTCCAAAGACACCCCATGCACAACTCCACCGGGGAATGTGCCAGACAAGCGTTCCCTTGATAGTTTTTACACTACCTTGGTAGGCATCTGAAAGACACGACAAAAGTTGTTCTACCTGCTTTCTGGGCTGAGATGGGGAAACGCTGAATTTTGGAGTCGGCTGGTGACAAAATGTTCCAAACACACCCCCTGCACAACTCCACCGGGGAAGGTGCCAGACAGGAGTTCTCCTGGTAGTTTTTACATTGCTCCGGTAGGCATCTGAAAGACACTACAAAAGTTGTTCTACCTGCTTTCTGGGCTGAGATGGGGAACAGCTGAATTTTGGACTCGGCCGGTGACAAAATGTTCCAAACACACCCCCTGCACAACTCCACCGGGGAAGGTGCCAGACAGGAGTTCTCCTGGTAGTTTTTACATTGCTCCGGTAGGCATCTGAAAGACACCAAAAAAGTTGTTCTACCTGCTTTCTGGGCTGAGATGGGGAAACGCTGAATTTTGGACTCGGCTGGTGACAAAATGTTCCAAACACACCCCATGCACAACTCCACCGGGGAAGGTGCCAGACGGGAGTTCTCCTGGTAGTTTTTACATTGCTCCGGTAGGCATCTGAAAGACACCACAAAAGTTGTTCTACCTGCTTTCTGGGCTGAGATGGGGAATCGCTGAATTTTGGACTCGGCCGGTGACAAAATGTTCCAAACACACCCCATGCACAACTCCACCGGGGAAGGTGCCAGACAGGAGTTCTCCTGGTAGTTTTTACACTACCTTGGTAGGCACCTGAAAGGCACCACAAAAGTTGTTCTACCTGCTTTCTGGGCTGAGATGGGGAATCGCTGAATTTTGGACTCGGCCGGTGACAAAATGTTCCAAACACACCCAATGCACAACTCCACCGGGGAAGGTGCCAGGCAGGAGTTCTCCTGGTAGTTTTTACATTGCTCCGCTAGGCATCTGAAAGACACCACAAAAGTTGTTCTACCTGCTTTCTGGGCTGAGATGGGGAACCGCTGAATTTTGGAGTCGGCCGGTGACAAAATGTTCCAAACACACCCCATGCACAACTCCACTAGCGAAGGTGCCAGACAGGAGTTCTCCTGGTAGTTTTTACACTACCTTGGTAGGCACCTGAAAGGCACCACAAAAGTTGTTCTACCTGCTTTCTGGGCTGAGATGGGGAACCGCTGAATTTTGGACTCGGCCGGTGACAAAATGTTCCAAACACACCCCATGCACAACTCCACCGGGGAAGGTGCCAGGCAGGAGTTCTCTTGGTAGTTTTTACACTACCTTGGTAGGCATTTGAAAGGCACCACAAAAGTTGTTCTACCTGCTTTCTGGGCTGAGATGGGGAACCGCTGAATTTTGGACTCGGCCGGTGACAAAATGTTCCAAACACACCCCCTGCACAACTCCACCGGGGAAGGTGCCAGACAGGAGTTCTCTTAGTAGTTTTTACATTGCTCCGGTAGGCATCTGAAAGACACTACAAAAGTTGTTCTACCTGCTTTCTGGGCTGAGATGGGGAACAGCTGAATTTTGGAGTCGGCCGGTGACAAAATGTTCCAAACACACCCCCTGCACAACTCCACCGGGGAAGGTGCCAGACAGGAGTTCTCCTGGTAGTTTTTACATTGCTCCGGTAGGCATCTGAAAGACACCAAAAAAGTTGTTCTACCTGCTTTCTGGGCTGAGATGGGGAACCGCTGAATTTTGGAGTCGGCTGGTGACAAAATGTTCCAAACACACCCCATGCACAACTCCACCGGGGAAGGTGCCAGACGGGAGTTCTCCTGGTAGTTTTTACATTGCTCCGGTAGGCATCTGAAAGACACCACAAAAGTTGTTCTACCTGCTTTCTGGGCTGAGATGGGGAATCGCTGAATTTTGGACTCGGCCGGTGAAAAAATGTTCCAAAGACACCCCATGCACAACTCCACCGGGGAAGGTGCCAGACAGGAGTTCTCTTAGTAGTTTTTACACTACCTTGGTAGGCATCTAAAAGACACCACAAAAGTTGTTCTACCTGCTTTCTGGGCTGAGATGGGGAAACGCTGAATTTTGGACTCGGCTGGTGACAAAATGTTCCAAACACACCCCCTGCACAACTCCACCGGGGAAGGTGCCAGACAGGAGTTCTCCTGGTAGATTTTACACTACCTTGGTAGGGAGCTGAAAGGCAGCACAAAAGTTGTTCTACCTGCTTTCTGGGCTGAGATGGGGAATCGCTGAATTTTGGACTCGGCCGGTGAAAAAATGTTCCAAACACACCCCATGCACAACTCCACCGGGGAAGGTGCCAGACAGGAGTTCTCCTGGTAGTTTTTACACTACCTTGGTAGGCACCTGAAAGGCACCACAAAAGTTGTTCTACCTGCTTTCTGGGCTGAGATGGGGAATCGCTGAATTTTGGACTCGGCCGGTGACAAAATGTTCCAAACACACCCCATGCACAACTCCACCGGGGAAGGTGCCAGACAGGAGTTCTCCTGGTAGTTTTTACATTGCTCCGCTAGGCATCTGAAAGACACCACAAAAGTTGTTCTACCTGCTTTCTGGGCTGAGATGGGGAACCGCTGAATTTTGGAGTCGGCCGGTGACAAAATGTTCCAAACACACCCCATGCACAACTCCACTAGCGAAGGTGCCAGACAGGAGTTCTCCTGGTAGTTTTTACACTACCTTGGTAGGCACCTGAAAGGCACCACAAAAGTTGTTCTACCTGCTTTCTGGGCTGAGATGGGGAACCGCTGAATTTTGGACTCGGCCGGTGACAAAATGTTCCAAACACACCCCATGCACAACTCCACCGGGGAAGGTGCCAGGCAGGAGTTCTCTTGGTAGTTTTTACACTACCTTGGTAGGCATTTGAAAGGCACCACAAAAGTTGTTCTACCTGCTTTCTGGGCTGAGATGGGGAACCGCTGAATTTTGGAGTCGGCCGGTGACAAAATGTTCCAAACACACCCCCTGCACAACTCCACCGGGGAAGGTGCCAGACAGGAGTTCTCCTGGTAGTTTTTACATTGCTCCGGTAGGCATCTGAAAGACACCACAAAAGTTGTTCTACCTGCTTTCTGGGCTGAGATGGGGAATCGCTGAATTTTGGACTCGGCCGGTGACAAAATGTTCCAAACACACCCCCTGCAAAACTCCACTGGGGAAGGTGCCAGACAAGCGTTCTCTTGATAGTTTTTACACTACCTTGGTAGGCATCTAAAAGACACCACAAAAGTTGTTCTACCTGCTTTCTGGGCTGAGATGGGGAACAGCTGAATTTTGGACTCGGCCGGTGACAAAATGTTCCAAACACACCCCATGCACAACTCCACCGGGGAAGGTGCCAGGCAGGAGTTCTCCTGGTAGTTTTTACATTGCTCCGGTAGGCATCTGAAAGACACCACAAAAGTTGTTCTACCTGCTTTCTGGGCTGAGATGGGGAACCGCTGAATTTTGGACTCGGCCAGTGACAAAATGTTCCAAAGACACCCCATGCACAACTCCACCGGGGAAGGTGCCAGACAGGAGTTCTCTTAGTAGTTTTTACACTACCTTGGTAGGCACCTGAAAGGCACCACAAAAGTTGTTCTACCTGCTTTCTGGGCTGAGATGGGGAACCGCTGAATTTTGGACTCGGCCGGTGACAAAATGTTCCAAAGACACCCCATGCACAACTCCACCGGGGAAGGTGCCAGGCAGGAGTTCTCTTGGTAGTTTTTACACTACCTTGGTAGGCAGCTGAAAGGCACCACAAAAGTTGTTCTACCTGCTTTCTGGGCTGAGATGGGGAACCGCTGAATTTTGGACTCGGCTGGTGACAAAATGTTCCGAACACACCCCATGCACAACTTCACCGGGGAAGGTGCCAGGCAGGAGTTCTCTTGGTAGTTTTTACACTACCTTGGTAGGCAGCTGAAAGACACCACAAAAGTTGTTCTACCTGCTTTCTGGGCTGAGATGGGGAACCGCTGAATTTTTGGACTCGGCTGGTGACAAAATGTTCCGAACACACCCCATGCACAACTCCACCGGGGAAGGTGCCAGACAGGAGTTCTCTTGGTAGTTTTTACATTGCTCCGGTAGGCAGCTGAAAGACACCACAAAAGTTGTTCTACCTGCTTTCTGGGCTGAGATGGGGAACCGCTGAATTTTGGACTCGGCCGGTGACAAAATGTTCCAAACACACCCCCTGCACAACTCCACCGGGGAAGGTGCCAGACAGGAGTTCTCTTAATAGTTTTTACACTACCTTGGTAGGCAGCTGAAAGGCACCACAAAAGTTGTTCTACCTGCTTTCTGGGCTGAGATGGGGAATCGCTGAATTTTGGAGTCGGCTGGTGACAAAATGTTCCAAACACACCCCATGCACAACTCCACCGGGGAAGGTGCCAGAAACGAGTTCTGTTGGTAGTTTTTACATTGCTCCGGTAGGCAGCTGAAAGGCACCACAAAAGTTGTTCTATCTGCTTTCTGGGCTGAGATGGGGAATCGCTGAATTTTGGACTCGGCCGGTGACAAAATGTTCCAAAGACACCCCATGCACAACTCCACCGGGGAATGTGCCAGACAAGCGTTCTCTTGATAGTTTTTACACTACCTTGGTAGGCAGCTGAAAGACACCACAAAAGTTGTTCTACCTGCTTTCTGGGCTGAGATGGGGAACCGCTGAATTTTGGACTCGGCCGGTGACAAAATGTTCCAAACACACCCCCTGCACAACTCCACCGGGGAAGGTGCCAGACAGGAGTTCTCCTGGTAGTTTTTACATTGCTCCGGTAGGCATCTGAAAGACACCACAAAAGTTGTTCTACCTGCTTTCTGGGCTGAGATGGGGAACCGCTGAATTTTGGACTCGGCTGGTGACAAAATGTTCCAAACACACCCCCTGCACAACTCCACCGGGGAAGGTGCCAGACAGGAGTTCTCCTGGTAGTTTTTACATTGCTCCGGTAGGCATCTGAAAGACACCACAAAAGTTGTTCTACCTGCTTTCTGGGCTAAGATGGGGAACCGCTGAATTTTGGAGTCGGCCGGTGACAAAATGTTCCAAACACACCCCATGCACAACTCCACTAGCGAAGGTGCCAGGGACGAGCTCTGTTGGTAGTTTTTACATTGCTCCGGTAGGCATCAAAAGGATACCACAAAAGTTGTTCTACCTGCTTTCTGGGCTGAGATGGGGAATCGCTGAATTTTGGACTCGGCCGGTGACAAAATGTTCCAAAGACACCCCATGCACAACTCCACCGGGGAAGGTGCCAGGCAGGAGTTCTCTTGGTAGTTTTTACACTACCTTGGTAGGCATTTGAAAGGCACCACAAAAGTTGTTCTACCTGCTTTCTGGGCTGAGATGGGGATCCGCTGAATTTTGGAGTCGGCTGGTGACAAAATGTTCCAAAGACACCCCATGCACAACTCCACCGGGGAAGGTGCCAGACAGGAGTTCTCCTGGTAGTTTTTACATTGCTCCGGTAGGCATCTGAAAGACACCACAAAAGTTGTTCTACCTGCTTTCTGGGCTGAGATGGGGAACCGCTGAATTTTGGACTCGGCCAGTGACAAAATGTTCCAAACACACCCCCTGCACAACTCCACCGGGGAAGGTGCCAGACAGGAGTTCTCTTAGTAGTTTTTACACTACCTTGGTAGGCACCTGAAAGGCACCACAAAAGTTGTTCTACCTGCTTTCTGGGCTGAGATGGGGAACCGCTGAATTTTGGAGTCGCCCGGTGACAAAATGTTCCAAACACACCCCATGCACAACTCCACCGGGGAAGGTGCCAGGCAGGAGTTCTCTTGGTAGTTTTTACACTACCTTGGTAGGCAGCTGAAAGACACCACAAAAGTTGTTCTACCTGCTTTCTGGGCTGAGATGGGGAACCGCTGAATTTTTGGACTCGGCTGGTGACAAAATGTTCCGAACACACCCCATGCACAACTCCACCGGGGAAGGTGCCAGACAGGAGTTCTCTTAGTAGTTTTTACACTACCTTGGTAGGGAGCTGAAAGGCAGCACAAAAGTTGTTCTACCTGCTTTCTGGGCTGAGATGGGGAATCGCTGAATTTTGGACTCGGCCGGTGACAAAATGTTCCAAACACACCCCCTGCACAACTCCACCGGGGAAGGTGCCAGACAGGAGTTCTCCTGGTAGTTTTTACACTACCTTGGTAGGCACCTGAAAGGCACCACAAAAGTTGTTCTACCTGCTTTCTGGGCTGAGATGGGGAACCGCTGAATTTTGGACTCGGCTGGTGACAAAATGTTCCAAACACACCCCCTGCACAACTCCACCGGGGAAGGTGCCAGACGGGAGTTCTCCTGGTAGTTTTTACATTGCTCCGGTAGGCATCTGAAAGACACCACAAAAGTTGTTCTATCTGCTTTCTGGGCTGAGATGGGGAACAGCTGAATTTTGGAGTCGGCCGGTGACAAAATGTTCCAAAGACACCCCCTGCACAACTATACCGGGGAAGGTGCCAGACAGGAGTTCTCCTGGTAGTTTTTACATTGCTCCGGTAGGCATCTAAAAGACACCACAAAAGATGTTCTACCTGCTTTCTGGGCTGAGATGGGGAACCGCTGAATTTTGGAGTCGGCCGGTGACAAAATGTTCCAAACACACCCCCTGCACAACTCCACCGGGGAAGGTGCCAGACAGGAGTTCTCCTGGTAGTTTTTACACTACCTTGGTAGGCACCTGAAAGGCACCACAAAAGTTGTTCTACCTGCTTTCTGGGCTGAGATGGGGAATCGCTGAATTTTGGACTCGGCCGGTGACAAAATGTTCCAAAGACCCCCCATGCACAACTCCACCGGGGAAGGTGCCAGGCAGGAGTTCTCCTGGTAGTTTTTACATTGCTCCGGTAGGCACCTGAAAGACACCACAAAAGTTGTTCTACCTGCTTTCTGGGCTGAGATGGGGAACCGCTGAATTTTGGACTCGGCCGGTGACAAAATGTTCCAAACACACCCCCTGCACAACTCCACCGGGGAAGGTGCCAGACAGGAGTTCTCTTAGTAGTTTTTACACTACCTTGGTAGGCAGCTGAAAGGCACCACAAAAGTTGTTCTACCTGCTTTCTGGGCTGAGATGGGGAACCGCTGAATTTTGGAGTCGGCCGGTGACAAAATGTTCCAAACACACCCCCTGCACAACTCCACCGGGGAAGGTGCCAGACAGGAGTTCTCCTGGTAGTTTTTACACTACCTTGGTAGGCACCTGAAAGACACCACAAAAGTTGTTCTACCTGCTTTCTGGGCTGAGATGGGGAACCGCTGAATTTTGGACTCGGCCGGTGACAAAATGTTCCGAACACACCCCATGCACAACTCCACCGGGGAAGGTGCCAGGCAGGAGTTCTCTTGGTAGTTTTTACACTACCTTGGTAGGCATTTGAAAGGCACCACAAAAGTTGTTCTACCTGCTTTCTGGGCTGAGATGGGGAACCGCTGAATTTTTGGACTCGGCTGGTGACAAAATATTACGAACACACCCCATGCACAACTCCACCGGGGAAGGTGCCAGACAGGAGTTCTCCTGTAGTTTTTACATTGCTCCGGTAGGCATCTGAAAGACACCACAAAAGTTGTTCTACCTGCTTTCTGGGCTGAGATGGGGAAACGCTGAATTTTGGACTCGGCCGGTGACAAAATGTTCCAAACACACCCCATGCACAACTCCACCGGGGAAGGTGCCAGGCAGGAGTTCTCTTAATAGTTTTTACACTACCTTGGTAGGCAGCTAAAAGGCACCACAAAAGTTGTTCTACCTGCTTTCTGGGCTGAGATGGGGAACCGCTGAATTTTGGAGTCGGCCGGTGACAAAATGTTCCAAACACACCCCATGCACAACTCCACTAGCGAAGGTGCCAGGGACGAGCTCTGTTGGTAGTTTTTACATTGCTCCGGTAGGCATCAAAAAGACACCACAAAAGTTGTTCTACCTGCTTTCTGGGCTGAGATGGGGAACCGCTGAATTTTGGAGTCGCCCGGTGACAAAATGTTCCAAAGACACCCCATGCACAACTCCACCGGGGAAGGTGCCAGGCAGGAGTTCTCTTGGTAGTTTTTACACTACCTTGGTAGGCAGCTGAAAGGCACCACAAAAGTTGTTCTACCTGCTTTCTGGGCTGAGATGGGGAACCGCTGAATTTTTGGACTCGGCTGGTGACAAAATGTTCCGAACACACCCCATGCACAACTCCACCGGGGAAGGTGCCAGACAGGAGTTCTCCTGGTAGTTTTTACATTGCTCCGGTAGGCAGCTGAAAGACACCACAAAAGTTGTTCTACCTGCTTTCTGGGCTGAGATGGGGAACCGCTGAATTTTGGAGTCGGCCGGTGACAAAATGTTCCAAACACACCCCATGCACAACTCCACCGGGGAAGGTGCCAGACAGGAGTTCTCTTGGTAGTTTTTACACTACCTTGGTAGGCATCTAAAAGACACCACAAAAGTTGTTCTACCTGCTTTCTGGGCTGAGATGGGGAATCGCTGAATTTTGGACTCGGCTGGTGACAAAATGTTCCAAAGACACCCCATGCACAACTCCACCGGGGAAGGTGCCAGGCAGGAGTTCTCTTGGTAGTTTTTACACTACCTTGGTAGGCATTTGAAAGGCACCACAAAAGTTGTTCTACCTGCTTTCTGGGCTGAGATGGGGATCCGCTGAATTTTGGAGTCGGCTGGTGACAAAATGTTCCAAACACACCCCATGCACAACTCCACCGGGGAAGGTGCCAGACAGGAGTTCTCCTGGTAGTTTTTACATTGCTCCGGTAGGCATCTGAAAGACACCACAAAAGTTGTTCTACCTGCTTTCTGGGCTGAGATGGGGAACCGCTGAATTTTGGAGTCGGCCGGTGACAAAATGTTCCAAACGCACCCCCTGCACAACTCCACCGGGGAAGGTGCCAGACAGGAGTTCTCCTGGTAGTTTTTACACTACCTTGGTAGGCACCTGAAAGGCACCACAAAAGTTGTTCTACCTGCTTTCTGGGCTGAGATGGGGAATCGCTGAATTTTGGACTCGGCCGGTGACAAAATGTTCCAAAGACCCCCCATGCACAACTCCACCGGGGAAGGTGCCAGGCAGGAGTTCTCCTGGTAGTTTTTACATTGCTCCGGTAGGCACCTGAAAGACACCACAAAAGTTGTTCTACCTGCTTTCTGGGCTGAGATGGGGAACCGCTGAATTTTGGACTCGGCCGGTGACAAAATGTTCCAAACACACCCCCTGCACAACTCCACCGGGGAAGGTGCCAGACAGGAGTTCTCTTAGTAGTTTTTACACTACCTTGGTAGGCAGCTGAAAGGCACCACAAAAGTTGTTCTACCTGCTTTCTGGGCTGAGATGGGGAACCGCTGAATTTTGGAGTCGGCCGGTGACAAAATGTTCCAAACACACCCCCTGCACAACTCCACCGGGGAAGGTGCCAGACAGGAGTTCTCCTGGTAGTTTTTACACTACCTTGGTAGGCACCTGAAAGACACCACAAAAGTTGTTCTACCTGCTTTCTGGGCTGAGATGGGGAACCGCTGAATTTTGGACTCGGCCGGTGACAAAATGTTCCGAACACACCCCATGCACAACTCCACCGGGGAAGGTGCCAGGCAGGAGTTCTCTTGGTAGTTTTTACACTACCTTGGTAGGCATTTGAAAGGCACCACAAAAGTTGTTCTACCTGCTTTCTGGGCTGAGATGGGGAACCGCTGAATTTTTGGACTCGGCTGGTGACAAAATGTTCCAAACACACCCCATGCACAACTCCACCGGGGAAGGTGCCAGACAGGAGTTCTCCTGTAGTTTTTACATTGCTCCGGTAGGCATCTGAAAGACACCACAAAAGTTGTTCTACCTGCTTTCTGGGCTGAGATGGGGAAACGCTGAATTTTGGACTCGGCCGGTGACAAAATGTTCCAAACACACCCCATGCACAACTCCACCGGGGAAGGTGCCAGGCAGGAGTTCTCTTAATAGTTTTTACACTACCTTGGTAGGCAGCTAAAAGGCACCACAAAAGTTGTTCTACCTGCTTTCTGGGCTGAGATGGGGAACCGCTGAATTTTGGAGTCGGCCGGTGACAAAATGTTCCAAACACACCCCATGCACAACTCCACTAGCGAAGGTGCCAGGGACGAGCTCTGTTGGTAGTTTTTACATTGCTCCGGTAGGCATCAAAAGGACACCACAAAAGTTGTTCTACCTGCTTTCTGGGCTGAGATGGGGAACCGCTGAATTTTGGAGTCGCCCGGTGACAAAATGTTCCAAAGACACCCCATGCACAACTCCACCGGGGAAGGTGCCAGGCAGGAGTTCTCTTGGTAGTTTTTACACTACCTTGGTAGGCAGCTGAAAGGCACCACAAAAGTTGTTCTACCTGCTTTCTGGGCTGAGATGGGGAACCGCTGAATTTTTGGACTCGGCTGGTGACAAAATGTTCCGAACACACCCCATGCACAACTCCACCGGGGAAGGTGCCAGACAGGAGTTCTCCTGGTAGTTTTTACATTGCTCCGGTAGGCAGCTGAAAGACACCACAAAAGTTGTTCTACCTGCTTTCTGGGCTGAGATGGGGAACCGCTGAATTTTGGAGTCGGCCGGTGACAAAATGTTCCAAACACACCCCATGCACAACTCCACCGGGGAAGGTGCCAGACAGGAGTTCTCTTGGTAGTTTTTACACTACCTTGGTAGGCATCTAAAAGACACCACAAAAGTTGTTCTACCTGCTTTCTGGGCTGAGATGGGGAATCGCTGAATTTTGGACTCGGCTGGTGACAAAATGTTCCAAACACACCCCATGCACAACTCCACCGGGGAAGGTGCCAGACAGGAGTTCTCCTGGTAGTTTTTACATTGCTCCGGTAGGCATCTGAAAGACACCACAAAAGTTGTTCTACCTGCTTTCTGGGCTGAGATGGGGAACCGCTGAATTTTGGAGTCGGCTGGTGACAAAATATTCCAAACACACCCCATGCACAACTCCACTAGCGAAGGTGCCAGGGACGAGCTCTGTTGGTAGTTTTTACATTGCTCCGGTAGGCATCAAAAGGATACCACAAAAGTTGTTCTACCTGCTTTCTGGGCTGAGATGGGGAATCGCTGAATTTTGGACTCGGCCGGTGACAAAATGTTCCAAAGACACCCCATGCACAACTCCACCGGGGAAGGTGCCAGGCAGGAGTTCTCTTGGTAGTTTTTACACTACCTTGGTAGGCATTTGAAAGGCACCACAAAAGTTGTTCTACCTGCTTTCTGGGCTGAGATGGGGATCCGCTGAATTTTGGAGTCGGCTGGTGACAAAATGTTCCAAACACACCCCATGCACAACTCCACCGGGGAAGGTGCCAGACAGGAGTTCTCCTGGTAGTTTTTACATTGCTCCGGTAGGCATCTGAAAGACACCACAAAAGTTGTTCTACCTGCTTTCTGGGCTGAGATGGGGAACCGCTGAATTTTGGACTCGGCCAGTGACAAAATGTTCCAAAGACACCCCATGCACAACTCCACCGGGGAAGGTGCCAGACAGGAGTTCTCTTAGTAGTTTTTACACTACCTTGGTAGGCACCTGAAAGGCACCACAAAAGTTGTTCTACCTGCTTTCTGGGCTGAGATGGGGAACCGCTGAATTTTGGAGTCGCCCAGTGACAAAATGTTCCAAACACACCCCATGCATAACTCCACCGGGGAAGGTGCCAGACAGGAGTTCTCTTGATAGTTTTTACACTACCTTGGTAGGCATCTGAAAGACACCACAAAAGTTGTTCTACCTGCTTTCTGGGCTGAGATGGGGAACCGCTGAATTTTGGACTCGGCTGGTGACAAAATGTTCCAAACACACCCCCTGCACAACTCCACCGGGGAAGGTGCCAGACAGGAGTTCTCTTAGTAGTTTTTACACTACCTTGGTAGGCACCTGAAAGGCACCACAAAAGTTGTTCTACCTGCTTTCTGGGCTGAGATGGGGAACCGCTGAATTTTGGACTCGGCTGGTGACAAAATGTTCCAAACACACCCCCTGCACAACTCCACCGGGGAAGGTGCCAGACGGGAGTTCTCCTGGTAGTTTTTACATTGCTCCGGTAGGCATCTGAAAGACACCACAAAAGTTGTTCTATCTGCTTTCTGGGCTGAGATGGGGAACAGCTGAATTTTGGAGTCGGCCGGTGACAAAATGTTCCAAAGACACCCCCTGCACAACTATACCGGGGAAGGTGCCAGACAGGAGTTCTCCTGGTAGTTTTTACATTGCTCCGGTAGGCATCTAAAAGACACCACAAAAGATGTTCTACCTGCTTTCTGGGCTGAGATGGGGAACCGCTGAATTTTGGAGTCGGCCGGTGACAAAATGTTCCAAACACACCCCCTGCACAACTCCACCGGGGAAGGTGCCAGACAGGAGTTCTCCTGGTAGTTTTTACACTACCTTGGTAGGCACCTGAAAGGCACCACAAAAGTTGTTCTACCTGCTTTCTGGGCTGAGATGGGGAACAGCTGAATTTTGGACTCGGCCGGTGACAAAATGTTCCAAAGACACCCCCTGCACAACTCCACCGGGGAAGGTGCCAGGCAGGAGTTCTCCTGGTAGTTTTTACATTGCTCCGGTAGGCATCTGAAAGACACCACAAAAGTTGTTCTACCTGCTTTCTGGGCTGAGATGGGGAACCGCTGAATTTTGGACTCGGCCGGTGACAAAATGTTCCAAACACACCCCCTGCACAACTCCACCGGGGAAGGTGCCAGACAGGAGTTCTCTTAGTAGTTTTTACACTACCTTGGTAGGCAGCTGAAAGGCACCACAAAAGTTGTTCTACCTGCTTTCTGGGCTGAGATGGGGAACCGCTGAATTTTGGAGTCGGCCGGTGACAAAATGTTCCAAACACACCCCATGCACAACTCCACTAGCGAAGGTGCCAGACAGGAGTTCTCCTGGTAGTTTTTACACTACCTTGGTAGGCACCTGAAAGACACCACAAAAGTTGTTCTACCTGCTTTCTGGGCTGAGATGGGGAACCGCTGAATTTTGGACTCGGCCGGTGACAAAATGTTCCGAACACACCCCATGCACAACTCCACCGGGGAAGGTGCCAGGCAGGAGTTCTCTTGGTAGTTTTTACACTACCTTGGTAGGCATTTGAAAGGCACCACAAAAGTTGTTCTACCTGCTTTCTGGGCTGAGATGGGGAACCGCTGAATTTTTGGAGTCGGCTGGTGACAAAATATTACGAACACACCCCATGCACAACTCCACCGGGGAAGGTGCCAGACAGGAGTTCTCCTGTAGTTTTTACATTGCTCCGGTAGGCATCTGAAAGACACCACAAAAGTTGTTCTACATGCTTTCTGGGCTGAGATGGGGAAACGCTGAATTTTGGACTCGGCCGGTGACAAAATGTTCCAAACACACCCCATGCACAACTCCACCGGGGAAGGTGCCAGGCAGGAGTTCTCTTAATAGTTTTTACACTACCTTGGTAGGCAGCTAAAAGGCACCACAAAAGTTGTTCTACCTGCTTTCTGGGCTGAGATGGGGAACCGCTGAATTTTGGAGTCGGCCGGTGACAAAATGTTCCAAACACACCCCATGCACAACTCCACTAGCGAAGGTGCCAGGGACGAGCTCTGTTGGTAGTTTTTACATTGCTCCGGTAGGCATCAAAAGGACACCACAAAAGTTGTTCTACCTGCTTTCTGGGCTGAGATGGGGAACCGCTGAATTTTGGAGTCGCCCGGTGACAAAATGTTCCAAAGACACCCCATGCACAACTCCACCGGGGAAGGTGCCAGGCAGGAGTTCTCTTGGTAGTTTTTACACTACCTTGGTAGGCAGCTGAAAGGCACCACAAAAGTTGTTCTACCTGCTTTCTGGGCTGAGATGGGGAACCGCTGAATTTTTGGACTCGGCTGGTGACAAAATGTTCCGAACACACCCCATGCACAACTCCACCGGGGAAGGTGCCAGACAGGAGTTCTCCTGGTAGTTTTTACATTGCTCCGGTAGGCATCTGAAAGACACCACAAAAGTTGTTCTACCTGCTTTCTGGGCTGAGATGGGGAACCGCTGAATTTTGGAGTCGGCCGGTGACAAAATGTTCCAAACACACCCCATGCACAACTCCACCGGGGAAGGTGCCAGACAGGAGTTCTCTTGGTAGTTTTTACACTACCTTGGTAGGCATCTAAAAGACACCACAAAAGTTGTTCTACCTGCTTTCTGGGCTGAGATGGGGAATCGCTGAATTTTGGACTCGGCTGGTGACAAAATGTTCCAAACACACCCCCTGCACAACTCCACCGGGGAAGGTGCCAGACAGGAGTTCTCCTGGTAGTTTTTACATTGCTCCGGTAGGCATCTGAAAGACACCACAAAAGTTGTTCTACCTGCTTTCTGGGCTGAGATGGGGAACCGCTGAATTTTGGAGTCGGCTGGTGACAAAATGTTCCAAAGACACCCCCTGCACAACTCCACCGGGGAAGGTGCCAGACAGGAGTTCTCCTGGTAGTTTTTACATTGCTCTGGTAGGCATCTGAAAGACACCACAAAAGTTGTTCTACCTGCTTTCTGGGCTGAGATGGGGAACCGCTGAATTTTGGAGTCGGCTGGTGACAAAATGTTCCAAAGACACCCCATGCACAACTCCACCGGGGAAGGTGCCAGACAAGAGTTCTCTTGAGAGTTTTTACACTACCTTGGTAGGCATCTGAAAGACACCACAAAAGTTGTTCTACCTGCTTTCTGGGCTGAGATGGGGAAACGCTGAATTTTGGAGTCGGCCGGTGACAAAATGTTCCAAACACACCCCCTGCACAACTCCACCGGGGAAGGTGCCAGACAGGAGTTCTCTTAGTAGTTTTTACACTACCTTGGTAGGCAGCTGAAAGACACCACAAAAGTTGTTCTACCTGCTTTCTGGGCTGAGATGGGGAAACGCTGAATTTTGGACTCGGCCGGTGACAAAATGTTCCAAAGACACCCCATGCACAACTCCACCGGGGAAGGTGCCAGACAGGAGTTCTCTTAGTAGTTTTTACACTACCTTGGTAGGCAGCTGAAAGACACCACAAAAGTTGTTCTACCTGCTTTCTGGGCTGAGATGGGGAAACGCTGAATTTTGGACTCGGCTGGTGACAAAATGTTCCAAAGACACCCCCTGCACAACTCCACCGGGGAAGGTGCCAGACAGGAGTTCTCTTAGTAGTTTTTACACTACCTTGGTAGGGAGCTGAAAGGCAGCACAAAAGTTGTTCTACCTGCTTTCTGGGCTGAGATGGGGAATCGCTGAATTTTGGACTCGGCCGGTGACAAAATGTTCCAAACACACCCCCTGCACAACTCCACCGGGGAAGGTGCCAGACAGGAGTTCTCCTGGTAGTTTTTACACTACCTTGGTAGGCACCTGAAAGGCACCACAAAAGTTGTTCTACCTGCTTTCTGGGCTGAGATGGGGAATCGCTGAATTTTGGACTCGGCCGGTGACAAAATGTTCCAAACACACCCCCTGCACAACTCCACCGGGGAAGGTGCCAGACAGGAGTTCTCCTGGTAGTTTTTACATTGCTGTGGTAGGCATCTGAAAGACACCACAAAAGTTGTTCTACCTGCTTTCTGGGCTGAGATGGGGAACCGCTGAATTTTGGAGTCGGCTGGTGACAAAATGTTCCAAAGACACCCCATGCACAACTCCACCGGGGAAGGTGCCAGACAAGAGTTCTCTTGAGAGTTTTTACACTACCTTGGTAGGCATCTGAAAGACACCACAAAAGTTGTTCTACCTGCTTTCTGGGCTGAGATGGGGAATCGCTGAATTTTGGACTCGGCTGGTGACAAAATGTTCCAAACACACCCCCTGCACAACTCCACCGGGGAAGGTGCCAGACAGGAGTTCTCCTGGTAGTTTTTACATTGCTCCGGTAGGCATCTGAAAGACACCACAAAAGTTGTTCTACCTGCTTTCTGGGCTGAGATGGGGAACCGCTGAATTTTGGAGTCGGCTGGTGACAAAATGTTCCAAACACACCCCCTGCACAACTCCACCGGGGAAGGTGCCAGACAGGAGTTCTCCTGGTAGTTTTTACATTGCTCTGGTAGGCATCTGAAAGACACCACAAAAGTTGTTCTACCTGCTTTCTGGGCTGAGATGGGGAACCGCTGAATTTTGGAGTCGGCTGGTGACAAAATGTTCCAAAGACACCCCATGCACAACTCCACCGGGGAAGGTGCCAGACAAGAGTTCTCTTGAGAGTTTTTACACTACCTTGGTAGGCATCTGAAAGACACCACAAAAGTTGTTCTACCTGCTTTCTGGGCTGAGATGGGGAACCGCTGAATTTTGGAGTCGGCCGGTGACAAAATGTTCCAAACACACCCCCTGCACAACTCCACCGGGGAAGGTGCCAGACAGGAGTTCTCTTGGTAGTTTTTACACTACCTTGGTAGGCATTTGAAAGACACCACAAAAGTTGTTCTACCTGCTTTCTGGGCTGAGATGGGGAAACGCTGAATTTTGGACTCGGCTGGTGACAAAATGTTCCAAAGACACCCCATGCACAACTCCACCGGGGAAGGTGCCAGACAGGAGTTCTCTTGATAGTTTTTACACTACCTTGGTAGGCACCTGAAAGGCACCACAAAAGTTGTTCTACCTGCTTTCTGGGCTGAGATGGGGAACCGCTGAATTTTGGAGTCGCCCAGTGACAAAATGTTCCAAACACACCCCCTGCACAACTCCACCGGGGAAGGTGCCAGACGGGAGTTCTCCTGGTAGTTTTTACATTGCTCCGGTAGGCATCTGAAAGACACCACAAAAGTTGTTCTACCTGCTTTCTGGGCTGAGATGGGGAAACGCTGAATTTTGGACTCGGCTGGTGACAAAATGTTCCAAAGACACCCCATGCACAACTCCACCGGGGAAGGTGCCAGACAGGAGTTCTCTTAGTAGTTTTTACACTACCTTGGTAGGCATCTGAAAGACACCACAAAAGTTGTTCTACCTGCTTTCTGGGCTGAGATGGGGAAACGCTGAATTTTGGACTCGGCTGGTGACAAAATGTTCCAAACACACCCCCTGCACAACTCCACCGGGGAAGGTGCCAGACAGGAGTTCTCTTAGTAGTTTTTACACTACCTTGGTAGGGAGCTGAAAGGCAGCACAAAAGTTGTTCTACCTGCTTTCTGGGCTGAGATGGGGAATCGCTGAATTTTGGACTCGGCCGGTGACAAAATGTTCCAAACACACCCCCTGCACAACTCCACCGGGGAAGGTGCCAGACAGGAGTTCTCCTGGTAGTTTTTACACTACCTTGGTAGGCACCTGAAAGGCACCACAAAAGTTGTTCTACCTGCTTTCTGGGCTGAGATGGGGAATCGCTGAATTTTGGACTCGGCCGGTGACAAAATGTTCCAAACACACCCCCTGCACAACTCCACCGGGGAAGGTGCCAGACAGGAGTTCTCCTGGTAGTTTTTACATTGCTGTGGTAGGCATCTGAAAGACACCACAAAAGTTGTTCTACCTGCTTTCTGGGCTGAGATGGGGAACCGCTGAATTTTGGAGTCGGCTGGTGACAAAATGTTCCAAAGACACCCCATGCACAACTCCACCGGGGAAGGTGCCAGACAAGAGTTCTCTTGAGAGTTTTTACACTACCTTGGTAGGCATCTGAAAGACACCACAAAAGTTGTTCTACCTGCTTTCTGGGCTGAGATGGGGAAACGCTGAATTTTGGAGTCGGCCGGTGACAAAATGTTCCAAACACACCCCCTGCACAACTCCACCGGGGAAGGTGCCAGACAGGAGTTCTCTTAGTAGTTTTTACACTACCTTGGTAGGCACCTGAAAGGCACCACAAAACTTGTTCTACCTGCTTTCTGGGCTGAGATGGGGAACCGCTGAATTTTGGACTCGGCTGGTGACAAAATGTTCCAAACACACCCCCTGCACAACTCCACCGGGGAAGGTGCCAGACGGGAGTTCTCCTGGTAGTTTTTACATTGCTCCGGTAGGCATCTGAAAGACACCACAAAAGTTGTTCTATCTGCTTTCTGGGCTGAGATGGGGAACAGCTGAATTTTGGAGTCGGCCGGTGACAAAATGTTCCAAAGACACCCCCTGCACAACTCCACCGGGGAAGGTGCCAGACAGGAGTTCTCCTGGTAGTTTTTACATTGCTCTGGTAGGCATCTGAAAGACACCACAAAAGTTGTTCTACCTGCTTTCTGGGCTGAGATGGGGAACCGCTGAATTTTGGAGTCGGCTGGTGACAAAATGTTCCAAAGACACCCCATGCACAACTCCACCGGGGAAGGTGCCAGACAAGAGTTCTCTTGAGAGTTTTTACACTACCTTGGTAGGCATCTGAAAGACACCACAAAAGTTGTTCTACCTGCTTTCTGGGCTGAGATGGGGAAACGCTGAATTTTGGAGTCGGCCGGTGACAAAATGTTCCAAACACACCCCCTGCACAACTCCACCGGGGAAGGTGCCAGACAGGAGTTCTCTTAGTAGTTTTTACACTACCTTGGTAGGCAGCTGAAAGACACCACAAAAGTTGTTCTACCTGCTTTCTGGGCTGAGATGGGGAACCGCTGAATTTTGGACTCGGCCGGTGACAAAATGTTCCAAACACACCCCCTGCACAACTCCACCGGGGAAGGTGCCAGACAGGAGTTCTCTTAGTAGTTTTTACACTACCTTGGTAGGCAGCTGAAAGGCACCACAAAAGTTGTTCTACCTGCTTTCTGGGCTGAGATGGGGAACCGCTGAATTTTGGAGTCGGCCGGTGACAAAATGTTCCAAACACACCCCATGCACAACTCCACTAGCGAAGGTGCCAGACAGGAGTTCTCCTGGTAGTTTTTACACTACCTTGGTAGGCACCTGAAAGACACCACAAAAGTTGTTCTACCTGCTTTCTGGGCTGAGATGGGGAACCGCTGAATTTTGGACTCGGCCGGTGACAAAATGTTCCGAACACACCCCATGCACAACTCCACCGGGGAAGGTGCCAGGCAGGAGTTCTCTTGGTAGTTTTTACACTACCTTGGTAGGCATTTGAAAGGCACCACAAAAGTTGTTCTACCTGCTTTCTGGGCTGAGATGGGGAACCGCTGAATTTTTGGACTCGGCTGGTGACAAAATATTACGAACACACCCCATGCACAACTCCACCGGGGAAGGTGCCAGACAGGAGTTCTCCTGTAGTTTTTACATTGCTCCGGTAGGCATCTGAAAGACACCACAAAAGTTGTTCTACCTGCTTTCTGGGCTGAGATGGGGAAACGCTGAATTTTGGACTCGGCCGGTGACAAAATGTTCCAAACACACCCCATGCACAACTCCACCGGGGAAGGTGCCAGGCAGGAGTTCTCTTAATAGTTTTTACACTACCTTGGTAGGCAGCTAAAAGGCACCACAAAAGTTGTTCTACCTGCTTTCTGGGCTGAGATGGGGAACCGCTGAATTTTGGAGTCGGCCGGTGACAAAATGTTCCAAACACACCCCCTGCACAACTCCACCGGGGAAGGTGCCAGACGGGAGTTCTCCTGGTAGTTTTTACATTGCTCCGGTAGGCATCTGAAAGACACCACAAAAGTTGTTCTATCTGCTTTCTGGGCTGAGATGGGGAATCGCTGAATTTTGGACTCGGCCGGTGACAAAATGTTCCAAAGACACCCCATGCACAACTCCACCGGGGAAGGTGCCAGACAGGAGTTCTCTTAGTAGTTTTTACACTACCTTGGTAGGCAGCTGAAAGACACCACAAAAGTTGTTCTACCTGCTTTCTGGGCTGAGATGGGGAAACGCTGAATTTTGGACTCGGCTGGTGACAAAATGTTCCAAACACACCCCCTGCACAACTCCACCGGGGAAGGTGCCAGACAGGAGTTCTCTTAGTAGTTTTTACACTACCTTGGTAGGGAGCTGAAAGGCAGCACAAAAGTTGTTCTACCTGCTTTCTGGGCTGAGATGGGGAATCGCTGAATTTTGGACTCGGCCGGTGACAAAATGTTCCAAACACACCCCCTGCACAACTCCACCGGGGAAGGTGCCAGACAGGAGTTCTCCTGGTAGTTTTTACACTACCTTGGTAGGCACCTGAAAGGCACCACAAAAGTTGTTCTACCTGCTTTCTGGGCTGAGATGGGGAATCGCTGAATTTTGGACTCGGCCGGTGACAAAATGTTCCAAACACACCCCCTGCACAACTCCACCGGGGAAGGTGCCAGACAGGAGTTCTCCTGGTAGTTTTTACATTGCTCCGGTAGGCATCTGAAAGACACCACAAAAGTTGTTCTACCTGCTTTCTGGGCTGAGATGGGGAACCGCTGAATTTTGGAGTCGGCTGGTGACAAAATGTTCCAAAGACACCCCATGCACAACTCCACCGGGGAAGGTGCCAGACAAGAGTTCTCTTGAGAGTTTTTACACTACCTTGGTAGGCATCTGAAAGACACCACAAAAGTTGTTCTATCTGCTTTCTGGGCTGAGATGGGGAACAGCTGAATTTTGGAGTCGGCCGGTGACAAAATGTTCCAAAGACACCCCCTGCACAACTATACCGGGGAAGGTGCCAGACAGGAGTTCTCCTGGTAGTTTTTACATTGCTCCGGTAGGCATCTAAAAGACACCACAAAAGATGTTCTACCTGCTTTCTGGGCTGAGATGGGGAACCGCTGAATTTTGGAGTCGGCCGGTGACAAAATGTTCCAAACACACCCCCTGCACAACTCCACCGGGGAAGGTGCCAGACAGGAGTTCTCCTGGTAGTTTTTACACTACCTTGGTAGGCACCTGAAAGGCACCACAAAAGTTGTTCTACCTGCTTTCTGGGCTGAGATGGGGAATCGCTGAATTTTGGACTCGGCCGGTGACAAAATGTTCCAAAGACACCCCATGCACAACTCCACCGGGGAAGGTGCCAGGCAGGAGTTCTCCTGGTAGTTTTTACATTGCTCCGGTAGGCATCTGAAAGACACCACAAAAGTTGTTCTACCTGCTTTCTGGGCTGAGATGGGGAACCGCTGAATTTTGGACTCGGCCGGTGACAAAATGTTCCAAACACACCCCCTGCACAACTCCACCGGGGAAGGTGCCAGACAGGAGTTCTCTTAGTAGTTTTTACACTACCTTGGTAGGCAGCTGAAAGGCACCACAAAAGTTGTTCTACCTGCTTTCTGGGCTGAGATGGGGAACCGCTGAATTTTGGAGTCGGCCGGTGACAAAATGTTCCAAACACACCCCATGCACAACTCCACCGGGGAAGGTGCCAGACAGGAGTTCTCCTGGTAGTTTTTACACTACCTTGGTAGGCACCTGAAAGACACCACAAAAGTTGTTCTACCTGGTTTCTGGGCTGAGATGGGGAACCGCTGAATTTTGGACTCGGCCGGTGACAAAATGTTCCGAACACACCCCATGCACAACTCCACCGGGGAAGGTGCCAGGCAGGAGTTCTCTTGGTAGTTTTTACACTACCTTGGTAGGCAGCTGAAAGGCACCACAAAAGTTGTTCTACCTGCTTTCTGGGCTGAGATGGGGAACCGCTGAATTTTGGAGTCGGCCGGTGACAAAATGTTCCAAACACACCCCATGCACAACTCCACCGGGGAAGGTGCCAGACAGGAGTTCTCCTGGTAGTTTTTACACTACCTTGGTAGGCACCTGAAAGACACCACAAAAGTTGTTCTACCTGCTTTCTGGGCTGAGATGGGGAACCGCTGAATTTTTGGACTCGGCTGGTGACAAAATATTACGAACACACCCCATGCACAACTCCACCGGGGAAGGTGCCAGACAGGAGTTCTCCTGTAGTTTTTACATTGCTCCGGTAGGCATCTGAAAGACACCACAAAAGTTGTTCTACCTGCTTTGTGGGCTGAGATGGGGAAACGCTGAATTTTGGACTCGGCCGGTGACAAAATGTTCCAAACACACCCCATGCACAACTCCACCGGGGAAGGTGCCAGGCAGGAGTTCTCTTAATAGTTTTTACACTACCTTGGTAGGCAGCTAAAAGGCACCACAAAAGTTGTTCTACCTGCTTTCTGGGCTGAGATGGGGAACCGCTGAATTTTGGAGTCGGCCGGTGACAAAATGTTCCAAACACACCCCATGCACAACTCCACTAGCGAAGGTGCCAGGGACGAGCTCTGTTGGTAGTTTTTACATTGCTCCGGTAGGCATCAAAAGGACACCACAAAAGTTGTTCTACCTGCTTTCTGGGCTGAGATGGGGAACCGCTGAATTTTGGAGTCGCCCGGTGACAAAATGTTCCAAAGACACCCCATGCACAACTCCACCGGGGAAGGTGCCAGGCAGGAGTTCTCTTGGTAGTTTTTACACTACCTTGGTAGGCAGCTGAAAGGCACCACAAAAGTTGTTCTACCTGCTTTCTGGGCTGAGATGGGGAACCGCTGAATTTTTGGACTCGGCTGGTGACAAAATGTTCCGAACACACCCCATGCACAACTCCACCGGGGAAGGTGCCAGACAGGAGTTCTCCTGGTAGTTTTTACATTGCTCCGGTAGGCAGCTGAAAGACACCACAAAAGTTGTTCTACCTGCTTTCTGGGCTGAGATGGGGAACCGCTGAATTTTGGACTCGGCCGGTGACAAAATGTTCCAAACACACCCCATGCACAACTCCACCGGGGAAGGTGCCAGACAGGAGTTCTCTTGGTAGTTTTTACACTACCTTGGTAGGCATCTAAAAGACACCACAAAAGTTGTTCTACCTGCTTTCTGGGCTGAGATGGGGAATCGCTGAATTTTGGACTCGGCTGGTGACAAAATGTTCCAAACACACCCCCTGCACAACTCCACCGGGGAAGGTGCCAGACAGGAGTTCTCCTGGTAGTTTTTACATTGCTCCGGTAGGCATCTGAAAGACACCACAAAAGTTGTTCTACCTGCTTTCTGGGCTGAGATGGGGAACCGCTGAATTTTGGAGTCGGCTGGTGACAAAATGTTCCAAACACACCCCCTGCACAACTCCACCGGGGAAGGTGCCAGACAGGAGTTCTCCTGGTAGTTTTTACATTGCTCTGGTAGGCATCTGAAAGACACCACAAAAGTTGTTCTACCTGCTTTCTGGGCTGAGATGGGGAACCGCTGAATTTTGGAGTCGGCTGGTGACAAAATGTTCCAAAGACACCCCATGCACAACTCCACCGGGGAAGGTGCCAGACAAGAGTTCTCTTGAGAGTTTTTACACTACCTTGGTAGGCATCTGAAAGACACCACAAAAGTTGTTCTACCTGCTTTCTGGGCTGAGATGGGGAAACGCTGAATTTTGGAGTCGGCCGGTGACAAAATGTTCCAAAGACACCCCCTGCACAACTCCACCGGGGAAGGTGCCAGACAGGAGTTCTCTTAGTAGTTTTTACACTACCTTGGTAGGCAGCTGAAAGACACCACAAAAGTTGTTCTACCTGCTTTCTGGGCTGAGATGGGGAAACGCTGAATTTTGGACTCGGCTGGTGACAAAATGTTCCAAACACACCCCCTGCACAACTCCACCGGGGAAGGTGCCAGACAGGAGTTCTCCTGGTAGTTTTTACACTACCTTGGTAGGCATCTGAAAGACACCACAAAAGTTGTTCTACCTGCTTTCTGGGCTGAGATGGGGAAACGCTGAATTTTGGAGTCGGCTGGTGACAAAATGTTCCAAACACACCCCCTGCACAACTCCACCGGGGAAGGTGCCAGACGGGAGTTCTCCTGGTAGTTTTTACATTGCTCCGGTAGGCATCTGAAAGACACCACAAAAGTTGTTCTATCTGCTTTCTGGGCTGAGATGGGGAATCGCTGAATTTTGGACTCGGCCGGTGACAAAATGTTCCAAAGACACCCCATGCACAACTCCACCGGGGAAGGTGCCAGGCAGGAGTTCTCTTGGTAGATTTTACACTACCTTGGTAGGCAGCTGAAAGGCACCACAAAAGTTGTTCTACCTGCTTTCTGGGCTGAGATGGGGAAACGCTGAATTTTGGACTCGGCTGGTGACAAAATGTTCCAAACACACCCCCTGCACAACTCCACCGGGGAAGGTGCCAGACAGGAGTTCTCTTAGTAGTTTTTACACTACCTTGGTAGGGAGCTGAAAGGCAGCACAAAAGTTGTTCTACCTGCTTTCTGGGCTGAGATGGGGAATCGCTGAATTTTGGACTCGGCCGGTGACAAAATGTTCCAAACACACCCCCTGCACAACTCCACCGGGGAAGGTGCCAGACAGGAGTTCTCCTGGTAGTTTTTACACTACCTTGGTAGGCACCTGAAAGGCACCACAAAAGTTGTTCTACCTGCTTTCTGGGCTGAGATGGGGAATCGCTGAATTTTGGACTCGGCCGGTGACAAAATGTTCCAAACACACCCCCTGCACAACTCCACCGGGGAAGGTGCCAGACAGGAGTTCTCCTGGTAGTTTTTACATTGCTGTGGTAGGCATCTGAAAGACACCACAAAAGTTGTTCTACCTGCTTTCTGGGCTGAGATGGGGAACCGCTGAATTTTGGAGTCGGCTGGTGACAAAATGTTCCAAAGACACCCCATGCACAACTCCACCGGGGAAGGTGCCAGACAAGAGTTCTCTTGAGAGTTTTTACACTACCTTGGTAGGCATCTGAAAGACACCACAAAAGTTGTTCTACCTGCTTTCTGGGCTGAGATGGGGAAACGCTGAATTTTGGAGTCGGCCGGTGACAAAATGTTCCAAACACACCCCCTGCACAACTCCACCGGGGAAGGTGCCAGACAGGAGTTCTCTTAGTAGTTTTTACACTACCTTGGTAGGCATCTGAAAGACACCACAAAAGTTGTTCTACCTGCTTTCTGGGCTGAGATGGGGAAACGCTGAATTTTGGACTCGGCTGGTGACAAAATGTTCCAAACACACCCCCTGCACAACTCCACCGGGGAAGGTGCCAGACAGGAGTTCTCTTGATAGTTTTTACACTACCTTGGTAGGCATCTGAAAGACACCACAAAAGTTGTTCTACCTGCTTTCTGGGCTGAGATGGGGAAACGCTGAATTTTGGAGTCGGCTGGTGACAAAATGTTCCAAACACACCCCCTGCACAACTCCACCGGGGAAGGTGCCAGACGGGAGTTCTCCTGGTAGTTTTTACATTGCTCCGGTAGGCATCTGAAAGACACCACAAAAGTTGTTCTACCTGCTTTCTGGGCTGAGATGGGGAATCGCTGAATTTTGGACTCGGCCGGTGACAAAATGTTCCAAACACACCCCCTGCACAACTCCACCGGGGAAGGTGCCAGACAGGAGTTCTCTTAGTAGTTTTTACACTACCTTGGTAGGCAGCTGAAAGACACCACAAAAGTTGTTCTACCTGCTTTCTGGGCTGAGATGGGGAAACGCTGAATTTTGGACTCGGCTGGTGACAAAATGTTCCAAACACACCCCCTGCACAACTCCACCGGGGAAGGTGCCAGACAGGAGTTCTCTTAGTAGTTTTTACACTACCTTGGTAGGGAGCTGAAAGACACCACAAAAGTTGTTCTACCTGCTTTCTGGGCTGAGATGGGGAATCGCTGAATTTTGGACTCGGCCGGTGACAAAATGTTCCAAACACACCCCCTGCACAACTCCACCGGGGAAGGTGCCAGACAGGAGTTCTCCTGGTAGTTTTTACACTACCTTGGTAGGCACCTGAAAGGCACCACAAAAGTTGTTCTACCTGCTTTCTGGGCTGAGATGGGGAATCGCTGAATTTTGGACTCGGCCGGTGACAAAATGTTCCAAAGACACCCCCTGCACAACTCCACCGGGGAAGGTGCCAGACAGGAGTTCTCCTGGTAGTTTTTACATTGCTCCGGTAGGCATCTAAAAGACACCACAAAAGATGTTCTACCTGCTTTCTGGGCTGAGATGGGGAACCGCTGAATTTTGGAGTCGGCCGGTGACAAAATGTTCCAAAGACACCCCATGCACAACTATACCGGGGAAGGTGCCAGACAGGAGTTCTCCTGGTAGTTTTTACATTGCTCTGGTAGGCATCTGAAAGACACCACAAAAGTTGTTCTACCTGCTTTCTGGGCTGAGATGGGGAACCGCTGAATTTTGGAGTCGGCTGGTGACAAAATGTTCCAAAGACACCCCATGCACAACTCCACCGGGGAAGGTGCCAGACAAGAGTTCTCTTGAGAGTTTTTACACTACCTTGGTAGGCATCTGAAAGACACCACAAAAGTTGTTCTACCTGCTTTCTGGGCTGAGATGGGGAAACGCTGAATTTTGGAGTCGGCCGGTGACAAAATGTTCCAAACACACCCCCTGCACAACTCCACCGGCGAAGGTGCCAGACAGGAGTTCTCTTAGTAGTTTTTACACTACCTTGGTAGGCAGCTGAAAGACACCACAAAAGTTGTTCTACCTGCTTTCTGGGCTGAGATGGGGAAACGCTGAATTTTGGACTCGGCTGGTGACAAAATGTTCCAAACACACCCCCTGCACAACTCCACCGGGGAAGGTGCCAGACAGGAGTTCTCTTGATAGTTTTTACACTACCTTGGTAGGCATCTGAAAGACACCACAAAAGTTGTTCTACCTGCTTTCTGGGCTGAGATGGGGAAACGCTGAATTTTGGAGTCGGCTGGTGACAAAATGTTCCAAACACACCCCCTGCACAACTCCACCGGGGAAGGTGCCAGACGGGAGTTCTCCTGGTAGTTTTTACATTGCTCCGGTAGGCATCTGAAAGACACCACAAAAGTTGTTCTATCTGCTTTCTGGGCTGAGATGGGGAATCGCTGAATTTTGGACTCGGCCGGTGACAAAATGTTCCAAACACACCCCCTGCACAACTCCACCGGGGAAGGTGCCAGACAGGAGTTCTCTTAGTAGTTTTTACACTACCTTGGTAGGCAGCTGAAAGACACCACAAAAGTTGT
This sequence comes from Falco cherrug, assembly GCF_023634085.1. Classification (NCBI taxonomy): domain Eukaryota; kingdom Metazoa; phylum Chordata; class Aves; order Falconiformes; family Falconidae; genus Falco; species Falco cherrug. The sequence continues at coordinate 232,677 of NW_026599511.1, read as the reverse complement.
TCTACCTGCTTTCTGGGCTGAGATGGGGAAACGCTGAATTTTGGACTCGGCCGGTGACAAAATGTTCCAAACACACCCCCTGCACAACTCCACCGGGGAAGGTGCCAGACAGGAGTTCTCTTAGTAGTTTTTACACTACCTTGGTAGGGAGCTGAAAGGCAGCACAAAAGTTGTTCTACCTGCTTTCTGGGCTGAGATGGGGAATCGCTGAATTTTGGACTCGGCCGGTGACAAAATGTTCCAAACACACCCCCTGCACAACTCCACCGGGGAAGGTGCCAGACAGGAGTTCTCCTGGTAGTTTTTACACTACCTTGGTAGGCACCTGAAAGGCACCACAAAAGTTGTTCTACCTGCTTTCTGGGCTGAGATGGGGAATCGCTGAATTTTGGACTCGGCCGGTGACAAAATGTTCCAAACACACCCCCTGCACAACTCCACCGGGGAAGGTGCCAGACAGGAGTTCTCCTGGTAGTTTTTACATTGCTCCGGTAGGCATCTAAAAGACACCACAAAAGATGTTCTACCTGCTTTCTGGGCTGAGATGGGGAACCGCTGAATTTTGGAGTCGGCCGGTGACAAAATGTTCCAAAGACACCCCATGCACAACTATACCGGGGAAGGTGCCAGACAGGAGTTCTCCTGGTAGTTTTTACATTGCTCTGGTAGGCATCTGAAAGACACCACAAAAGTTGTTCTACCTGCTTTCTGGGCTGAGATGGGGAATCGCTGAATTTTGGAGTCGGCTGGTGACAAAATGTTCCAAACACACCCCATGCACAACTCCACCGGGGAAGGTGCCAGACAGGAGTTCTCCTGGTAGATTTTACACTACCTTGGTAGGGAGCTGAAAGGCAGCACAAAAGTTGTTCTACCTGCTTTCTGGGCTGAGATGGGGAATCGCTGAATTTTGGACTCGGCCGGTGACAAAATGTTCCAAACACACCCCCTGCACAACTCCACCGGGGAAGGTGCCAGACAGGAGTTCTCCTGGTAGTTTTTACACTACCTTGGTAGGCATCTAAAAGACACCACAAAAGTTGTTCTACCTGCTTTCTGGGCTGAGATGGGGAACAGCTGAATTTTGGACTCGGCTTGTGACAAAATGTTCCAAAGACACCCCATGCACAACTATACCGGGGAAGGTGCCAGACAGGAGTTCTCCTGGTAGTTTTTACATTGCTCCGGTAGGCATCTAAAAGACACCACAAAAGATGTTCTACCTGCTTTCTGGGCTGAGATGGGGAACCGCTGAATTTTGGAGTCGGCCGGTGACAAAATGTTCCAAACACAGCCCCTGCACAACTCCACCGGGGAAGGTGCCAGACAGGAGTTCTCTTGGTAGATTTTACACTACCTTGGTAGGGAGCTGAAAGGCAGCACAAAAGTTGTTCTACCTGCTTTCTGGGCTGAGATGGGGAATCGCTGAATTTTGGACTCGGCCGGTGACAAAATGTTCCAAACACACCCCATGCACAACTCCACCGGGGAAGGTGCCAGACAGGAGTTCTCCTGGTAGTTTTTACACTACCTTGGTAGGCACCTGAAAGGCACCACAAAAGTTGTTCTACCTGCTTTCTGGGCTGAGATGGGGAATCGCTGAATTTTGGACTCGGCCGGTGACAAAATGTTCCAAACACACCCCCTGCACAACTCCACCGGGGAAGGTGCCAGACAGGAGTTCTCCTGGTAGATTTTACATTGCTCCGGTAGGGAGCTGAAAGACACCACAAAAGTTGTTCTACCTGCTTTCTGGGCTGAGATGGGGAACCGCTGAATTTTGGACTCAGCCGGTGACAAAATGTTCCAAAGACACCCCATGCACAACTCCACCGGGGAAGGTGCCAGACAGGAGTTCTCTTAGTAGTTTTTACACTACCTTGGTAGGCACCTGAAAGGCACCACAAAAGTTGTTCTACCTGCTTTCTGGGCTGAGATGGGGAACCGCTGAATTTTGGACTCGGCCGGTGACAAAATGTTCCAAACACACCCCATGCACAACTCCACCGGGGAAGGTGCCAGGCAGGAGTTCTCTTGGTAGTTTTTACACTACCTTGGTAGGCAGCTGAAAGGCACCACAAAAGTTGTTCTACCTGCTTTCTAGGCTGAGATGGGGAACCGCTGAATTTTTGGACTCGGCTGGTGACAAAATGTTCCGAACACACCCCATGCACAACTCCACCGGGGAAGGTGCCAGACAGGAGTTCTCCTGGTAGTTTTTACATTGCTCCGGTAGGCAGCTGAAAGACACCACAAAAGTTGTTCTACCTGCTTTCTGGGCTGAGATGGGGAACCGCTGAATTTTGGACTCGGCCGGTGACAAAATGTTCCAAACACACCCCCTGCACAACTCCACCGGGGAAGGTGCCAGACAGGAGTTCTCTTAGTAGTTTTTACACTACCTTGGTAGGCATCTGAAAGACACCACAAAAGTTGTTCTACCTGCTTTCTGGGCTGAGATGGGGAAACGCTGAATTTTGGACTCGGCTGGTGACAAAATGTTCCAAAGACACCCCCTGCACAACTATACCGGGGAAGGTGCCAGACGGGAGTTCTCCTGGTAGTTTTTACATTGCTCCGGTAGGCATCTGAAAGACACCACAAAAGTTGTTCTATCTGCTTTCTGGGCTGAGATGGGGAATCGCTGAATTTTGGACTCGGCCGGTGACAAAATGTTCCAAAGACACCCCATGCACAACTCCACCGGGGAAGGTGCCAGACAGGAGTTCTCTTAGTAGTTTTTACACTACCTTGGTAGGCAGCTGAAAGACACCACAAAAGTTGTTCTACCTGCTTTCTGGGCTGAGATGGGGAAACGCTGAATTTTGGACTCGGCTGGTGACAAAATGTTCCAAACACACCCCCTGCACAACTCCACCGGGGAAGGTGCCAGACAGGAGTTCTCTTAGTAGTTTTTACACTACCTTGGTAGGGAGCTGAAAGGCAGCACAAAAGTTGTTCTACCTGCTTTCTGGGCTGAGATGGGGAATCGCTGAATTTTGGACTCGGCCGGTGACAAAATGTTCCAAACACACCCCCTGCACAACTCCACCGGGGAAGGTGCCAGACAGGAGTTCTCCTGGTAGTTTTTACACTACCTTGGTAGGCACCTGAAAGGCACCACAAAAGTTGTTCTACCTGCTTTCTGGGCTGAGATGGGGAATCGCTGAATTTTGGACTCGGCTGGTGACAAAATGTTCCAAACACACCCCCTGCACAACTCCACCGGGGAAGGTGCCAGACAGGAGTTCTCCTGGTAGTTTTTACATTGCTCCGGTAGGCATCTGAAAGACACCACAAAAGTTGTTCTACCTGCTTTCTGGGCTGAGATGGGGAACCGCTGAATTTTGGAGTCGGCTGGTGACAAAATGTTCCAAAGACACCCCATGCACAACTCCACCGGGGAAGGTGCCAGACAAGAGTTCTCTTGAGAGTTTTTACACTACCTTGGTAGGCATCTGAAAGACACCACAAAAGTTGTTCTACCTGCTTTCTGGGCTGAGATGGGGAAACGCTGAATTTTGGAGTCGGCCGGTGACAAAATGTTCCAAACACACCCCCTGCACAACTCCACCGGGGAAGGTGCCAGACAGGAGTTCTCTTAGTAGTTTTTACACTACCTTGGTAGGCACCTGAAAGGCACCACAAAAGTTGTTCTACCTGCTTTCTGGGCTGAGATGGGGAACCGCTGAATTTTGGACTCGGCTGGTGACAAAATGTTCCAAACACACCCCATGCACAACTCCACCGGGGAAGGTGCCAGACGGGAGTTCTCCTGGTAGTTTTTACATTGCTCCGGTAGGCATCTGAAAGACACCACAAAAGTTGTTCTATCTGCTTTCTGGGCTGAGATGGGGAACAGCTGAATTTTGGAGTCGGCCGGTGACAAAATGTTCCAAAGACACCCCCTGCACAACTATACCGGGGAAGGTGCCAGACAGGAGTTCTCCTGGTAGTTTTTACATTGCTCCGGTAGGCATCTAAAAGACACCACAAAAGATGTTCTACCTGCTTTCTGGGCTGAGATGGGGAACCGCTGAATTTTGGAGTCGGCCGGTGACAAAATGTTCCAAACACACCCCCTGCACAACTCCACCGGGGAAGGTGCCAGACAGGAGTTCTCCTGGTAGATTTTACACTACCTTGGTAGGGAGCTGAAAGGCACCACAAAAGTTGTTCTACCTGCTTTCTGGGCTGAGATGGGGAATCGCTGAATTTTGGACTCGGCCGGTGACAAAATGTTCCAAAGACACCCCATGCACAACTCCACCGGGGAAGGTGCCAGGCAGGAGTTCTCCTGGTAGTTTTTACATTGCTCCGGTAGGCATCTGAAAGACACCACAAAAGTTGTTCTACCTGCTTTCTGGGCTGAGATGGGGAACCGCTGAATTTTGGACTCGGCCGGTGACAAAATGTTCCAAACACACCCCCTGCACAACTCCACCGGGGAAGGTGCCAGACAGGAGTTCTCTTAGTAGTTTTTACACTACCTTGGTAGGCATCTGAAAGACACCACAAAAGTTGTTCTACCTGCTTTCTGGGCTGAGATGGGGAACCGCTGAATTTTGGAGTCGGCCGGTGACAAAATGTTCCAAACACACCCCATGCACAACTCCACTAGCGAAGGTGCCAGACAGGAGTTCTCCTGGTAGTTTTTACACTACCTTGGTAGGCACCTGAAAGACACCACAAAAGTTGTTCTACCTGCTTTCTGGGCTGAGATGGGGAACCGCTGAATTTTGGACTCGGCCGGTGACAAAATGTTCCGAACACACCCCATGCACAACTCCACCGGGGAAGGTGCCAGGCAGGAGTTCTCTTGGTAGTTTTTACACTACCTTGGTAGGCATTTGAAAGGCACCACAAAAGTTGTTCTACCTGCTTTCTGGGCTGAGATGGGGAAACGCTGAATTTTTGGACTCGGCTGGTGACAAAATATTACGAACACACCCCATGCACAACTCCACCGGGGAAGGTGCCAGACAGGAGTTCTCCTGTAGTTTTTACATTGCTCCGGTAGGCATCTGAAAGACACCACAAAAGTTGTTCTACCTGCTTTCTGGGCTGAGATGGGGAAACGCTGAATTTTGGACTCGGCCGGTGACAAAATGTTCCAAACACACCCCATGCACAACTCCACCGGGGAAGGTGCCAGGCAGGAGTTCTCTTAATAGTGTTTACACTACCTTGGTAGGCAGCTAAAAGGCACCACAAAAGTTGTTCTACCTGCTTTCTGGGCTGAGATGGGGAACCGCTGAATTTTGGAGTCGGCCGGTGACAAAATGTTCCAAACACACCCCATGCACAACTCCACTAGCGAAGGTGCCAGGGACGAGCTCTGTTGGTAGTTTTTACATTGCTCCGGTAGGCATCAAAAGGACACCACAAAAGTTGTTCTACCTGCTTTCTGGGCTGAGATGGGGAACCGCTGAATTTTGGAGTCGCCCGGTGACAAAATGTTCCAAAGACACCCCATGCACAACTCCACCGGGGAAGGTGCCAGGCAGGAGTTCTCTTGGTAGTTTTTACACTACCTTGGTAGGCAGCTGAAAGGCACCACAAAAGTTGTTCTACCTGCTTTCTGGGCTGAGATGGGGAACCGCTGAATTTTTGGACTCGGCTGGTGACAAAATGTTCCGAACACACCCCATGCACAACTCCACCGGGGAAGGTGCCAGACAGGAGTTCTCCTGGTAGTTTTTACATTGCTCCGGTAGGCAGCTGAAAGACACCACAAAAGTTGTTCTACCTGCTTTCTGGGCTGAGATGGGGAACCGCTGAATTTTGGAGTCGGCCGGTGACAAAATGTTCCAAACACACCCCATGCACAACTCCACCGGGGAAGGTGCCAGACAGGAGTTCTCTTGGTAGTTTTTACACTACCTTGGTAGGCATCTAAAAGACACCACAAAAGTTGTTCTACCTGCTTTCTGGGCTGAGATGGGGAATCGCTGAATTTTGGACTCGGCTGGTGACAAAATGTTCCAAACACACCCCCTGCACAACTCCACCGGGGAAGGTGCCAGACAGGAGTTCTCCTGGTAGTTTTTACATTGCTCCGGTAGGCATCTGAAAGACACCACAAAAGTTGTTCTACCTGCTTTCTGGGCTGAGATGGGGAACCGCTGAATTTTGGAGTCGGCTGGTGACAAAATGTTCCAAACACACCCCCTGCACAACTCCACCGGGGAAGGTGCCAGACAGGAGTTCTCCTGGTAGTTTTTACATTGCTCTGGTAGGCATCTGAAAGACACCACAAAAGTTGTTCTACCTGCTTTCTGGGCTGAGATGGGGAATCGCTGAATTTTGGAGTCGGCTGGTGACAAAATGTTCCAAACACACCCCCTGCACAACTCCACCGGGGAAGGTGCCAGACAAGAGTTCTCTTGAGAGTTTTTACACTACCTTGGTAGGCATCTGAAAGACACCACAAAAGTTGTTCTACCTGCTTTCTGGGCTGAGATGGGGAAACGCTGAATTTTGGAGTCGGCCGGTGACAAAATGTTCCAAACACACCCCCTGCACAACTCCACCGGGGAAGGTGCCAGACAGGAGTTCTCTTAGTAGTTTTTACACTACCTTGGTAGGCAGCTGAAAGACACCACAAAAGTTGTTCTACCTGCTTTCTGGGCTGAGATGGGGAAACGCTGAATTTTGGACTCGGCTGGTGACAAAATGTTCCAAACACACCCCCTGCACAACTCCACCGGGGAAGGTGCCAGACAGGAGTTCTCTTGGTAGTTTTTACACTACCTTGGTAGGCAGCTGAAAGACACCACAAAAGTTGTTCTACCTGCTTTCTGGGCTGAGATGGGGAACCGCTGAATTTTGGACTCGGCTGGTGACAAAATGTTCCAAACACACCCCCTGCACAACTCCACCGGGGAAGGTGCCAGACGGGAGTTCTCCTGGTAGTTTTTACATTGCTCCGGTAGGCATCTGAAAGACACCACAAAAGTTGTTCTATCTGCTTTCTGGGCTGAGATGGGGAATCGCTGAATTTTGGACTCGGCCGGTGACAAAATGTTCCAAAGACACCCCATGCACAACTCCACCGGGGAAGGTGCCAGACAGGAGTTCTCTTAGTAGTTTTTACACTACCTTGGTAGGCAGCTGAAAGACACCACAAAAGTTGTTCTACCTGCTTTCTGGGCTGAGATGGGGAAACGCTGAATTTTGGAGTCGGCCGGTGACAAAATGTTCCAAACACACCCCCTGCACAACTCCACCGGGGAAGGTGCCAGACAGGAGTTCTCTTAGTAGTTTTTACACTACCTTGGTAGGGAGCTGAAAGGCAGCACAAAAGTTGTTCTACCTGCTTTCTGGGCTGAGATGGGGAATCGCTGAATTTTGGACTCGGCCGGTGACAAAATGTTCCAAACACACCCCCTGCACAACTCCACCGGGGAAGGTGCCAGACAGGAGTTCTCCTGGTAGTTTTTACACTACCTTGGTAGGCACCTGAAAGGCACCACAAAAGTTGTTCTACCTGCTTTCTGGGCTGAGATGGGGAATCGCTGAATTTTGGACTCGGCCGGTGACAAAATGTTCCAAACACACCCCCTGCACAACTCCACCGGGGAAGGTGCCAGGCAGGAGTTCTCCTGGTAGTTTTTACATTGCTGTGGTAGGCATCTGAAAGACACCACAAAAGTTGTTCTATCTGCTTTCTGGGCTGAGATGGGGAATCGCTGAATTTTGGACTCGGCCGGTGACAAAATGTTCCAAACACACCCCCTGCACAACTCCACCGGGGAAGGTGCCAGACAGGAGTTCTCTTAGTAGTTTTTACACTACCTTGGTAGGCAGCTGAAAGACACCACAAAAGTTGTTCTACCTGCTTTCTGGGCTGAGATGGGGAAACGCTGAATTTTGGACTCGGCTGGTGACAAAATGTTCCAAACACACCCCCTGCACAACTCCACCGGGGAAGGTGCCAGACAGGAGTTCTCTTAGTAGTTTTTACACTACCTTGGTAGGGAGCTGAAAGGCAGCACAAAAGTTGTTCTACCTGCTTTCTGGGCTGAGATGGGGAATCGCTGAATTTTGGACTCGGCCGGTGACAAAATGTTCCAAACACACCCCCTGCACAACTCCACCGGGGAAGGTGCCAGACAGGAGTTCTCCTGGTAGTTTTTACACTACCTTGGTAGGCACCTGAAAGGCACCACAAAAGTTGTTCTACCTGCTTTCTGGGCTGAGATGGGGAATCGCTGAATTTTGGACTCGGCCGGTGACAAAATGTTCCAAACACACCCCCTGCACAACTCCACCGGGGAAGGTGCCAGACAGGAGTTCTCCTGGTAGTTTTTACATTGCTCCGGTAGGCATCTAAAAGACACCACAAAAGATGTTCTACCTGCTTTCTGGGCTGAGATGGGGAACCGCTGAATTTTGGAGTCGGCCGGTGACAAAATGTTCCAAAGACACCCCATGCACAACTATACCGGGGAAGGTGCCAGACAGGAGTTCTCCTGGTAGTTTTTACATTGCTCTGGTAGGCATCTGAAAGACACCACAAAAGTTGTTCTACCTGCTTTCTGGGCTGAGATGGGGAACCGCTGAATTTTGGAGTCGGCTGGTGACAAAATGTTCCAAAGACACCCCATGCACAACTCCACCGGGGAAGGTGCCAGACAAGAGTTCTCTTGAGAGTTTTTACACTACCTTGGTAGGCATCTGAAAGACACCACAAAAGTTGTTCTACCTGCTTTCTGGGCTGAGATGGGGAAACGCTGAATTTTGGAGTCGGCCGGTGACAAAATGTTCCAAACACACCCCCTGCACAACTCCACCGGGGAAGGTGCCAGACAGGAGTTCTCTTAGTAGTTTTTACACTACCTTGGTAGGCAGCTGAAAGACACCACAAAAGTTGTTCTACCTGCTTTCTGGGCTGAGATGGGGAAACGCTGAATTTTGGACTCGGCTGGTGACAAAATGTTCCAAACACACCCCCTGCACAACTCCACCGGGGAAGGTGCCAGACAGGAGTTCTCTTGATAGTTTTTACACTACCTTGGTAGGCATCTGAAAGACACCACAAAAGTTGTTCTACCTGCTTTCTGGGCTGAGATGGGGAAACGCTGAATTTTGGACTCGGCTGGTGACAAAATGTTCCAAACACACCCCCTGCACAACTCCACCGGGGAAGGTGCCAGACGGGAGTTCTCCTGGTAGTTTTTACATTGCTCCGGTAGGCATCTGAAAGACACCACAAAAGTTGTTCTATCTGCTTTCTGGGCTGAGATGGGGAATCGCTGAATTTTGGACTCGGCCGGTGACAAAATGTTCCAAAGACACCCCATGCACAACTCCACCGGGGAAGGTGCCAGACAGGAGTTCTCTTAGTAGTTTTTACACTACCTTGGTAGGCATCTGAAAGACACCACAAAAGTTGTTCTACCTGCTTTCTGGGCTGAGATGGGGAAACGCTGAATTTTGGAGTCGGCCGGTGACAAAATGTTCCAAACACACCCCCTGCACAACTCCACCGGGGAAGGTGCCAGACAGGAGTTCTCTTAGTAGTTTTTACACTACCTTGGTAGGGAGCTGAAAGGCAGCACAAAAGTTGTTCTACCTGCTTTCTGGGCTGAGATGGGGAATCGCTGAATTTTGGACTCGGCCGGTGACAAAATGTTCCAAACACACCCCCTGCACAACTCCACCGGGGAAGGTGCCAGACAGGAGTTCTCCTGGTAGTTTTTACACTACCTTGGTAGGCACCTGAAAGGCACCACAAAAGTTGTTCTACCTGCTTTCTGGGCTGAGATGGGGAATCGCTGAATTTTGGACTCGGCCGGTGACAAAATGTTCCAAACACACCCCCTGCACAACTCCACCGGGGAAGGTGCCAGGCAGGAGTTCTCCTGGTAGTTTTTACATTGCTGTGGTAGGCATCTGAAAGACACCACAAAAGTTGTTCTATCTGCTTTCTGGGCTGAGATGGGGAATCGCTGAATTTTGGACTCGGCCGGTGACAAAATGTTCCAAACACACCCCCTGCACAACTCCACCGGGGAAGGTGCCAGACAGGAGTTCTCTTAGTAGTTTTTACACTACCTTGGTAGGCAGCTGAAAGACACCACAAAAGTTGTTCTACCTGCTTTCTGGGCTGAGATGGGGAAACGCTGAATTTTGGACTCGGCTGGTGACAAAATGTTCCAAACACACCCCCTGCACAACTCCACCGGGGAAGGTGCCAGACAGGAGTTCTCTTAGTAGTTTTTACACTACCTTGGTAGGGAGCTGAAAGGCAGCACAAAAGTTGTTCTACCTGCTTTCTGGGCTGAGATGGGGAATCGCTGAATTTTGGACTCGGCCGGTGACAAAATGTTCCAAACACACCCCCTGCACAACTCCACCGGGGAAGGTGCCAGACAGGAGTTCTCCTGGTAGTTTTTACACTACCTTGGTAGGCACCTGAAAGGCACCACAAAAGTTGTTCTACCTGCTTTCTGGGCTGAGATGGGGAATCGCTGAATTTTGGACTCGGCCGGTGACAAAATGTTCCAAACACACCCCCTGCACAACTCCACCGGGGAAGGTGCCAGACAGGAGTTCTCCTGGTAGTTTTTACATTGCTCCGGTAGGCATCTAAAAGACACCACAAAAGATGTTCTACCTGCTTTCTGGGCTGAGATGGGGAACCGCTGAATTTTGGAGTCGGCCGGTGACAAAATGTTCCAAAGACACCCCATGCACAACTATACCGGGGAAGGTGCCAGACAGGAGTTCTCCTGGTAGTTTTTACATTGCTCTGGTAGGCATCTGAAAGACACCACAAAAGTTGTTCTACCTGCTTTCTGGGCTGAGATGGGGAACCGCTGAATTTTGGAGTCGGCTGGTGACAAAATGTTCCAAAGACACCCCATGCACAACTCCACCGGGGAAGGTGCCAGACAAGAGTTCTCTTGAGAGTTTTTACACTACCTTGGTAGGCATCTGAAAGACACCACAAAAGTTGTTCTACCTGCTTTCTGGGCTGAGATGGGGAAACGCTGAATTTTGGAGTCGGCCGGTGACAAAATGTTCCAAACACACCCCCTGCACAACTCCACCGGGGAAGGTGCCAGACAGGAGTTCTCTTAGTAGTTTTTACACTACCTTGGTAGGCAGCTGAAAGACACCACAAAAGTTGTTCTACCTGCTTTCTGGGCTGAGATGGGGAAACGCTGAATTTTGGACTCGGCTGGTGACAAAATGTTCCAAACACACCCCCTGCACAACTCCACCGGGGAAGGTGCCAGACAGGAGTTCTCTTGATAGTTTTTACACTACCTTGGTAGGCATCTGAAAGACACCACAAAAGTTGTTCTACCTGCTTTCTGGGCTGAGATGGGGAAACGCTGAATTTTGGACTCGGCTGGTGACAAAATGTTCCAAACACACCCCCTGCACAACTCCACCGGGGAAGGTGCCAGACGGGAGTTCTCCTGGTAGTTTTTACATTGCTCCGGTAGGCATCTGAAAGACACCACAAAAGTTGTTCTATCTGCTTTCTGGGCTGAGATGGGGAATCGCTGAATTTTGGACTCGGCCGGTGACAAAATGTTCCAAACACACCCCCTGCACAACTCCACCGGGGAAGGTGCCAGACAGGAGTTCTCTTAGTAGTTTTTACACTACCTTGGTAGGCAGCTGAAAGACACCACAAAAGTTGTTCTACCTGCTTTCTGGGCTGAGATGGGGAAACGCTGAATTTTGGACTCGGCTGGTGACAAAATGTTCCAAACACACCCCCTGCACAACTCCACCGGGGAAGGTGCCAGACAGGAGTTCTCTTAGTAGTTTTTACACTACCTTGGTAGGGAGCTGAAAGGCAGCACAAAAGTTGTTCTACCTGCTTTCTGGGCTGAGATGGGGAATCGCTGAATTTTGGACTCGGCCGGTGACAAAATGTTCCAAACACACCCCCTGCACAACTCCACCGGGGAAGGTGCCAGACAGGAGTTCTCCTGGTAGTTTTTACACTACCTTGGTAGGCACCTGAAAGGCACCACAAAAGTTGTTCTACCTGCTTTCTGGGCTGAGATGGGGAATCGCTGAATTTTGGACTCGGCCGGTGACAAAATGTTCCAAACACACCCCCTGCACAACTCCACCGGGGAAGGTGCCAGACAGGAGTTCTCCTGGTAGTTTTTACATTGCTCCGGTAGGCATCTAAAAGACACCACAAAAGATGTTCTACCTGCTTTCTGGGCTGAGATGGGGAACCGCTGAATTTTGGAGTCGGCCGGTGACAAAATGTTCCAAAGACACCCCATGCACAACTATACCGGGGAAGGTGCCAGACAGGAGTTCTCCTGGTAGTTTTTACATTGCTCTGGTAGGCATCTGAAAGACACCACAAAAGTTGTTCTACCTGCTTTCTGGGCTGAGATGGGGAATCGCTGAATTTTGGAGTCGGCTGGTGACAAAATGTTCCAAACACACCCCCTGCACAACTCCACCGGGGAAGGTGCCAGACAGGAGTTCTCCTGGTAGATTTTACACTACCTTGGTAGGGAGCTGAAAGGCAGCACAAAAGTTGTTCTACCTGCTTTCTGGGCTGAGATGGGGAATCGCTGAATTTTGGACTCGGCCGGTGACAAAATGTTCCAAACACACCCCCTGCACAACTCCACCGGGGAAGGTGCCAGACAGGAGTTCTCCTGGTAGTTTTTACACTACCTTGGTAGGCATCTAAAAGACACCACAAAAGTTGTTCTACCTGCTTTCTGGGCTGAGATGGGGAACAGCTGAATTTTGGACTCGGCTTGTGACAAAATGTTCCAAAGACACCCCCTGCACAACTATACCGGGGAAGGTGCCAGACAGGAGTTCTCCTGGTAGTTTTTACATTGCTCCGGTAGGCATCTGAAAGACACCACAAAAGTTGTTCTACCTGCTTTCTGGGCTGAGATGGGGAACCGCTGAATTTTGGAGTCGGCCGGTGACAAAATGTTCCAAACACAGCCCCTGCACAACTCCACCGGGGAAGGTGCCAGACAGGAGTTCTCTTGGTAGATTTTACACTACCTTGGTAGGGAGCTGAAAGGCAGCACAAAAGTTGTTCTACCTGCTTTCTGGGCTGAGATGGGGAATCGCTGAATTTTGGACTCGGCCGGTGACAAAATGTTCCAAACACACCCCATGCACAACTCCACCGGGGAAGGTGCCAGACAGGAGTTCTCCTGGTAGTTTTTACACTACCTTGGTAGGCACCTGAAAGGCACCACAAAAGTTGTTCTACCTGCTTTCTGGGCTGAGATGGGGAATCGCTGAATTTTGGACTCGGCCGGTGACAAAATGTTCCAAACACACCCCCTGCACAACTCCACCGGGGAAGGTGCCAGACAGGAGTTCTCCTGGTAGTTTTTACATTGCTCCGGTAGGGAGCTGAAAGACACCACAAAAGTTGTTCTACCTGCTTTCTGGGCTGAGATGGGGAACCGCTGAATTTTGGACTCGGCCGGTGACAAAATGTTCCAAAGACACCCCATGCACAACTCCACCGGGGAAGGTGCCAGACAGGAGTTCTCTTAGTAGTTTTTACACTACCTTGGTAGGCACCTGAAAGGCACCACAAAAGTTGTTCTACCTGCTTTCTGGGCTGAGATGGGGAACCGCTGAATTTTGGACTCGGCCGGTGACAAAATGTTCCAAACACACCCCATGCACAACTCCACCGGGGAAGGTGCCAGGCAGGAGTTCTCTTGGTAGTTTTTACACTACCTTGGTAGGCAGCTGAAAGACACCACAAAAGTTGTTCTACCTGCTTTCTGGGCTGAGATGGGGAACCGCTGAATTTTGGACTCGGCCGGTGACAAAATGTTCCAAACACACCCCCTGCACAACTCCACCGGGGAAGGTGCCAGACAGGAGTTCTCTTAGTAGTTTTTACACTACCTTGGTAGGCATCTGAAAGACACCACAAAAGTTGTTCTACCTGCTTTCTGGGCTGAGATGGGGAAACGCTGAATTTTGGACTCGGCTGGTGACAAAATGTTCCAAAGACACCCCCTGCACAACTATACCGGGGAAGGTGCCAGACGGGAGTTCTCCTGGTAGTTTTTACATTGCTCCGGTAGGCATCTGAAAGACACCACAAAAGTTGTTCTATCTGCTTTCTGGGCTGAGATGGGGAATCGCTGAATTTTGGACTCGGCTTGTGACAAAATGTTCCAAACACACCCCATGCACAACTCCACCGGGGAAGGTGCCAGACAGGAGTTCTCTTAGTAGTTTTTACACTACCTTGGTAGGCATCTAAAAGACACCACAAAAGTTGTTCTACCTGCTTTCTGGGCTGAGATGGGGAACCGCTGAATTTTGGACTCGGCTGGTGACAAAATGTTCCAAACACACCCCCTGCACAACTCCACCGGGGAAGGTGCCAGACAGGAGTTCTCTTAGTAGTTTTTGCACTACCTTGGTAGGCATCTGAAAGACACCACAAAAGTTGTTCTACCTGCTTTCTGGGCTGAGATGGGGATCCGCTGAATTTTGGAGTCGGCTGGTGACAAAATGTTCCAAACACACCCCCTGCACAACTCCACCGGGGAAGGTGCCAGACAGGAGTTCTCTTGATAGTTTTTACACTACCTTGGTAGGCATCTGAAAGACACCACAAAAGTTGTTCTATCTGCTTTCTGGGCTGAGATGGGGAACCGCTGAATTTTGGACTCGGCCGGTGACAAAATGTTCCAAAGACACCCCATGCACAACTCCACCGGGGAAGGTGCCAGACAGGAGTTATCTTAGTAGTTTTTACACTACCTTGGTAGGCATCTGAAAGACACCACAAAAGTTGTTCTACCTGCTTTCTGGGCTGAGATGGGGAACCGCTGAATTTTGGAGTCGGCTGGTGACAAAATGTTCCAAACACACCCCCTGCACAACTCCACCGGGGAAGGTGCCAGACAGGAGTTCTCCTGGTAGATTTTACACTACCTTGGTAGGGAGCTGAAAGGCAGCACAAAAGTTGTTCTACCTGCTTTCTGGGCTGAGATGGGGAATCGCTGAATTTTGGACTCGGCCGGTGACAAAATGTTCCAAACACACCCCCTGCACAACTCCACCGGGGAAGGTGCCAGACAGGAGTTCTCCTGGTAGTTTTTACACTACCTTGGTAGGCACGTGAAAGGCACCACAAAAGTTGTTCTACCTGCTTTCTGGGCTGAGATGGGGAATCGCTGAATTTTGGACTCGGCCGGTGACAAAATGTTCCAAACACACCCCCTGCACAACTCCACCGGGGAAGGTGCCAGACAAGCGTTCTCTTAGTAGTTTTTACACTACCTTGGTAGGCATCTAAAAGACACCACAAAAGTTGTTCTACCTGCTTTCTGGGCTGAGATGGGGAACAGCTGAATTTTGGACTCGGCTGGTGACAAAATGTTCCAAAGACACCCCCTGCACAACTATACCGGGGAAGGTGCCAGACAGGAGTTCTCCTGGTAGTTTTTACATTGCTCCGGTAGGCATCTAAAAGACACCACAAAAGATGTTCTACCTGCTTTCTGGGCTGAGATGGGGAACCGCTGAATTTTGGAGTCGGCCGGTGACAAAATGTTCCAAACACACCCCATGCACAACTCCACCGGGGAAGGTGCCAGACAGGAGTTCTCTTGATAGTTTTTGCACTACCTTGGTAGGCATCTGAAAGACACCACAAAAGTTGTTCTATCTGCTTTCTGGGCTGAGATGGGGAATCGCTGAATTTTGGACTCGGCCGGTGACAAAATGTTCCAAAGACACCCCATGCACAACTCCACCGGGGAAGGTGCCAGACAGGAGTTCTCTTAGTAGTTTTTACACTACCTTGGTAGGCATCTGAAAGACACCACAAAAGTTGTTCTACCTGCTTTCTGGGCTGAGATGGGGAACCGCTGAATTTTGGAGTCGGCTGGTGACAAAATGTTCCAAACACACCCCCTGCACAACTCCACCGGGGAAGGTGCCAGACAGGAGTTCTCCTGGTAGATTTTACACTACCTTGGTAGGGAGCTGAAAGGCAGCACAAAAGTTGTTCTACCTGCTTTCTGGGCTGAGATGGGGAATCGCTGAATTTTGGACTCGTCCGGTGACAAAATGTTCCAAACACACCCCCTGCACAACTCCACCGGGGAAGGTGCCAGACAGGAGTTCTCCTGGTAGTTTTTACACTACCTTGGTAGGCACGTGAAAGGCACCACAAAAGTTGTTCTACCTGCTTTCTGGGCTGAGATGGGGAATCGCTGAATTTTGGACTCGGCCGGTGACAAAATGTTCCAAACACACCCCCTGCACAACTCCACCGGGGAAGGTGCCAGACAAGCGTTCTCTTAGTAGTTTTTACACTACCTTGGTAGGCATCTAAAAGACACCACAAAAGTTGTTCTACCTGCTTTCTGGGCTGAGATGGGGAACCGCTGAATTTTGGACTCGGCTGGTGACAAAATGTTCCAAAGACACCCCCTGCACAACTATACCGGGGAAGGTGCCAGACAGGAGTTCTCCTGGTAGTTTTTACATTGCTCCGGTAGGCATCTAAAAGACACCACAAAAGATGTTCTACCTGCTTTCTGGGCTGAGATGGGGAACCGCTGAATTTTGGACTCGGCCGGTGACAAAATGTTCCAAACACACCCCATGCACAACTCCACCGGGGAAGGTGCCAGACAGGAGTTTTCCTGGTAGTTTTTACACTACCTTTGTAGGCACCTGAAAGGAACCACAAAAGTTGTTCTACCTGCTTTCTGGGCTGAGATGGGGAATCGCTGAATTTTGGACTCGGCCGGTGACAAAATGTTCCAAACACACCCCCTGCACAACTCCACCGGGGAAGGTGCCAGACAGGAGTTCTCCTGGTAGTTTTTACATTGCTCCGGTAGGCATCTGAAAGACACCACAAAAGTTGTTCTACCTGCTTTCTGAGCTGAGATGGGGAACCGCTGAATTTTGGAGTCGGCCGGTGACAAAATGTTCCAAACACACCCCCTGCACAACTCCACCGGGGAAGGTGCCAGACAGGAGTTCTCTTAATAGTTTTTACACTACCTTGGTAGGCATTTGAAAGGCACCACAAAAGTTGTTCTACCTGCTTTCTGGGCTGAGATGGGGAATCGCTGAATTTTGGAGTCGGCCGGTGACAAAATGTTCCAAACACACCCCATGCACAACTCCACTAGCGAAGGTGCCAGGGACGAGCTCTTTTGGTAGTTTTTACATTGCTCCGGTAGGCATCAAAAGGACACCACAAAAGTTGTTCTTCCTGCTTTCTGGGCTGAGATGGGGAATCGCTGAATTTTGGACTCGGCCGGTGACAAAATGTTCCAAACACACCCCATGCACAACTCCACCGGGGAAGGTGCCAGACAGGAGTTCTCTTGGTAGTTTTTACACTACCTTGGTAGGCAGCTGAAAGGCACCACAAAAGTTGTTCTGCCTGCTTTCTGGGCTGAGATGGGGAACCGCTGAATTTTGGAGTCGGCTGGTGACAAAATGTTCCAAACACACCCCATGCACAACTCCACTGGGGAAGGTGCCAGACAGGAGTTCTCCTGGTAGTTTTTACATTGCTCTGGTAGGCAGCTGAAAGACACCACAAAAGTTGTTCTACCTGCTTTCTGGGCTGAGATGGGGAACCGCTGAATTTTGGAGTCGGCCGGTGACAAAATGTTCCAAACACACCCCCTGCACAACTCCACCGGGGAAGGTTCCAGACAGGAGTTCTCTTAGTAGTTTTTACACTACCTTGGTAGGGAGCTGCAAGGCAGCACAAAAGTTGTTCTACCTGCTTTCTGGGCTGAGATGGGGAACCGCTGAATTTTGGAGTCGGCCGGTGACAAAATGTTCCAAACACACCCCATGCACAACTCCACCGGGGAAGGTGCCAGGCAGGAGTTCTCTTGGTAGTTTTTACACTACCTTGGTAGGCAGCTGAAAGGCACCACAAAAGTTGTTCTACCTGCTTTCTGGGCTGAGATGGGGAACCGCTGAATTTTTGGACTCGGCTG
Source organism: Falco cherrug (assembly GCF_023634085.1). NCBI lineage: Eukaryota > Metazoa > Chordata > Aves > Falconiformes > Falconidae > Falco > Falco cherrug. Next base: position 214,699 of record NW_026599511.1, on the reverse strand, counting down.
GTGACAAAATGTTCCAAACACACCCCATGCACAACTCCACCGGGGAAGGTGCCAGACAGGAGTTCTCCTGGTAGTTTTTACATTGCTCCGGTAGGCATCTGAAAGACACCACAAAAGTTGTTCTACCTGCTTTCTGGGCTGAGATGGGCAACCGCTGAATTTTGGACTCGGCCAGTGACAAAATGTTCCAAAGACACCCCATGCACAACTCCACCGGGGAAGGTGCCAGACAGGAGTTCTCTTAGTAGTTTTTACACTACCTTGGTAGGCAGCTGAAAGGCACCACAAAAGTTGTTCTACCTGCTTTCTGGGCTGAGATGGGGAACCGCTGAATTTTGGACTCGGCCGGTGACAAAATGTTCCAAACACACCCCATGCACAACTCCACCGGGGAAGGTGCCAGGCAGGAGTTCTCTTGGTAGTTTTTACACTACCTTGGTAGGCAGCTGAAAGACACCACAAAAGTTGTTCTACCTGCTTTCTGGGCTGAGATGGGGAACCGCTGAATTTTTGGACTCGGCTGGTGACAAAATGTTCCGAACACACCCCATGCACAACTCCACCGGGGAAGGTGCCAGACAGGAGTTCTCCTGGTAGTTTTTACATTGCTCCGGTAGGCAGCTGAAAGACACCACAAAAGTTGTTCTACCTGCTTTCTGGGCTGAGATGGGGAACCGCTGAATTTTGGAGTCGGCCGGTGACAAAATGTTCCAAACACACCCCATGCACAACTCCACCGGGGAAGGTGCCAGACAGGAGTTCTCTTAATAGTTTTTACACTACCTTGGTAGGCAGCTGAAAGGCACCACAAAAGTTGTTCTACCTGCTTTCCGGGCTGAGATGGGGAATCGCTGAATTTTGGAGTCGGCTGGTGACAAAATGTTCCAAACACACCCCCTGCACAACTCCACCGGGGAAGGTGCCAGACAGGAGTTCTCCTGGTAGTTTTTACATTGCTCCGGTAGGCATCTGAAAGACACCACAAAAGTTGTTCTATCTGCTTTCTGGGCTGAGATGGGGAATCGCTGAATTTTGGACTCGGCCGGTGACAAAATGTTCCAAAGACACCCCATGCACAACTCCACCGGGGAATGTGCCAGACAAGCGTTCTCTTGATAGTTTTTACACTACCTTGGTAGGCATCTGAAAGACACCACAAAAGTTGTTCTACCTGCTTTCTGGGCTGAGATGGGGAAACGCTGAATTTTGGAGTCGGCTGGTGACAAAATGTTCCAAACACACCCCATGCACAACTCCACCGGGGAAGGTGCCAGACAGGAGTTCTCCTGGTAGTTTTTACATTGCTCCGGTAGGCATCTGAAAGACACCACAAAAGTTGTTCTACCTGCTTTCTGGGCTGAGATGGGGAACCGCTGAATTTTGGAGTCGGCCGGTGACAAAATGTTCCAAACACACCCCATGCACAACTCCACCGGGGAAGGTGCCAGAAACGAGTTCTGTTGGTAGTTTTTACACTACCCCGGTAGGCATCTGAAAGACACCACAAAAGTTGTTCTACCTGCTTTCTGGGCTGAGATGGGGAACCGCTGAATTTTGGACTGGGCCAGTGACAAAATGTTCCAAAGACACCCCATGCACAACTCCACCGGGGAAGGTGCCAGACAGGAGTTCTCTTAATAGTTTTTACACTACCTTGGTAGGCACCTGAAAGGCACCACAAAAGTTGTTCTACCTGCTTTCTGGGCTGAGATGGGGAACCGCTGAATTTTGGAGTCGGCTGGTGACAAAATGTTCCAAACACACCCCATGCACAACTCCACCGGGGAAGGTGCCAGACAGGAGTTCTCCTGGTAGTTTTTACATTGCTCTGGTAGGCATCTGAAAGACACCACAAAAGTTGTTCTACCTGCTTTCTGGGCTGAGATGGGGAACCGCTGAATTTTGGAGTCGGCCGGTGACAAAATGTTCCAAACACACCCCCTGCACAACTCCACCGGGGAAGGTTCCAGACAGGAGTTCTCATAGTAGTTTTTACACTACCTTGGTAGGGAGCTGCAAGGCAGCACAAAAGTTGTTCTACCTGCTTTCTGGGCTGAGATGGGGAACCGCTGAATTTTGGAGTCGGCCGGTGACAAAATGTTCCAAAGACACCCCATGCACAACTCCACCGGGGAAGGTGCCAGACAGGAGTTCCCTGGTAGTTTTTACACTACCTTGGTAGGCAGCTGAAAGGCACCACAAAAGTTGTTCTACCTGCTTTCTGGGCTGAGATGGGGAACCGCTGAATTTTGGAGTCGGCCAGTGACAAAATGTTCCAAACACACCCCCTGCACAACTCCACCGGGGAAGGTGCCAGGCAGGAGTTCTCTTGGTAGTTTTTACACTACCTTGGTAGGCATTTGAAAGGCACCACAAAAGTTGTTCTACCTGCTTTCTGGGCTGAGATGGGGAACCGCTGAATTTTGGACTCGGCTGGTGACAAAATGTTCCAAACACACCCCATGCACAACTCCACCGGGGAAGGTGCCAGACAGGAGTTCTCCTGGTAGTTTTTACATTGCTCCGGTAGGCATCTGAAAGACACCACAAAAGTTGTTCTACCTGCTTTCTGGGCTGAGATGGGCAACCGCTGAATTTTGGACTCGGCCAGTGACAAAATGTTCCAAAGACACCCCATGCACAACTCCACCGGGGAAGGTGCCAGACAGGAGTTCTCTTAGTAGTTTTTACACTACCTTGGTAGGCACCTGAAAGGCACCACAAAAGTTGTTCTACCTGCTTTCTGGGCTGAGATGGGGAACCGCTGAATTTTGGACTCGGCCGGTGACAAAATGTTCCAAACACACCCCATGCACAACTCCACCGGGGAAGGTGCCAGGCAGGAGTTCTCTTGGTAGTTTTTACACTACCTTGGTAGGCAGCTGAAAGACACCACAAAAGTTGTTCTACCTGCTTTCTGGGCTGAGATGGGGAACCGCTGAATTTTTGGACTCGGCCAGTGACAAAATGTTCCGAACACACCCCATGCACAACTCCACCGGGGAAGGTGCCAGACAGGAGTTCTCCTGGTAGTTTTTACATTGCTCCGGTAGGCAGCTGAAAGACACCACAAAAGTTGTTCTACCTGCTTTCTGGGCTGAGATGGGGAACCGCTGAATTTTGGAGTCGGCCGGTGACAAAATGTTCCAAACACACCCCATGCACAACTCCACCGGGGAAGGTGCCAGACAGGAGTTCTCTTAATAGTTTTTACACTACCTTGGTAGGCAGCTGAAAGACACCACAAAAGTTGTTCTACCTGCTTTCTGGGCTGAGATGGGGAATCGCTGAATTTTGGAGTCGGCTGGTGACAAAATGTTCCAAACACACCCCCTGCACAACTCCACCGGGGAAGGTGCCAGACAGGAGTTCTCCTGGTAGTTTTTACATTGCTCCGGTAGGCATCTGAAAGACACCACAAAAGTTGTTCTATCTGCTTTCTGGGCTGAGATGGGGAATCGCTGAATTTTGGACTCGGCCGGTGACAAAATGTTCCAAAGACACCCCATGCACAACTCCACCGGGGAATGTGCCAGACAAGCGTTCTCTTGATAGTTTTTACACTACCTTGGTAGGCATCTGAAAGACACCACAAAAGTTGTTCTACCTGCTTTCTGGGCTGAGATGGGGAAACGCTGAATTTTGGAGTCGGCCGGTGGCAAAATGTTCCAAACACACCCCATGCACAACTCCACCGGGGAAGGTGCCAGACAGGAGTTCTCCTGGTAGTTTTTACATTGCTCCGGTAGGCATCTGAAAGACACCACAAAAGTTGTTCTACCTGCTTTCTGGGCTGAGATGGGGAACCGCTGAATTTTGGAGTCGGCCGGTGACAAAATGTTCCAAACACACCCCATGCACAACTCCACTAGCGAAGGTGCCAGGGACGAGCTCTGTTGGTAGTTTTTACATTGCTCCGGTAGGCAGCTGAAAGACACCACAAAAGTTGTTCTACCTGCTTTCTGGGCTGAGATGGGGAACCGCTGAATTTTGGACTCGGCCGGTGACAAAATGTTCCAAACACACCCCCTGCACAACTCCACCGGGGAAGGTGCCAGACAGGAGTTCTCTTGGTAGTTTTTACACTACCTTGGTAGGCATTTGAAAGGCACCACAAAAGTTGTTCTACCTGCTTTCTGGGCTGAGATGGGGAACCGCTGAATTTTGGAGTCGGCTGGTGACAAAATGTTCCAAACACACCCCATGCACAACTCCACCGGGGAAGGTGCCAGACAGGAGTTCTCTTAGTAGTTTTTACATTGCTCCGGTAGGCATCTGAAAGACACCACAAAAGTTGTTCTACCTGCTTTCTGGGCTGAGATGGGGAACCGCTGAATTTTGGACTGGGCCAGTGACAAAATGTTCCAAAGACACCCCATGCACAACTCCACCGGGGAAGGTGCCAGACAGGAGTTCTCTTAATAGTTTTTACACTACCTTGGTAGGCACCTGAAAGGCACCGCAAAAGTTGTTCTACCTGCTTTCTGGGCTGAGATGGGGGACCGCTGAATTTTGGACTCGGCTGGTGACAAAATGTTCCAAACACACCCCATGCACAACTCCACCGGGGAAGGTGCCAGACAGGAGTTCTCCTGGTAGTTTTTACATTGCTCTGGTAGGCATCTGAAAGACACCACAAAAGTTGTTCTACCTGCTTTCTGGGCTGAGATGGGGAACCGCTGAATTTTGGAGTCGGCCGGTGACAAAATGTTCCAAACACACCCCCTGCACAACTCCACCGGGGAAGGTTCCAGACAGGAGTTCTCTTAGTAGTTTTTACACTACCTTGGTAGGGAGCTGCAAGGCAGCACAAAAGTTGTTCTACCTGCTTTCTGGGCTGAGATGGGGAACCGCTGAATTTTGGAGTCGGCCGGTGACAAAATGTTCCAAACACACCCCATGCACAACTCCACCGGGGAAGGTGCCAGACAGGAGTTCCCTGGTAGTTTTTACACTACCTTGGTAGGCAGCTGAAAGGCACCACAAAAGTTGTTCTACCTGCTTTCTGGGCTGAGATGGGGAACCGCTGAATTTTGGACTCTGCTGGTGACAAAATGTTCCAAACACACCCCATGCACAACTCCACTAGCGAAGGTGCCAGGGACGAGCTCTGTTGGTAGTTTTTACATTGCTCCGGTAGGCATCAAAAGGACACCACAAAAGTTGTTCTACCTGCTTTCTGGGCTGAGATGGGGAATCGCTGAATTTTGGACTCGGCCGGTGACAAAATGTTCCAAAGACACCCCATGCACAACTCCACCGGGGAAGGTGCCAGGCAGGAGTTCTCTTGGTAGTTTTTACACTACCTTGGTAGGCATTTGAAAGGCACCACAAAAGTTGTTCTACCTGCTTTCTGGGCTGAGATGGGGAACCGCTGAATTTTTGGACTCGGCTGGTGACAAAATGTTCCAAACACACCCCATGCACAACTCCACCGGGGAAGGTGCCAGACAGGAGTTCTCCTGGTAGTTTTTACATTGCTCCGGTAGGCATCTGAAAGACACCACAAAAGTTGTTCTACCTGCTTTCTGGGCTGAGATGGGCAACCGCTGAATTTTGGACTGGGCCAGTGACAAAATGTTCCAAAGACACCCCATGCACAACTCCACCGGGGAAGGTGCCAGACAGGAGTTCTCTTAGTAGTTTTTACACTACCTTGGTAGGCACCTGAAAGGCACCACAAAAGTTGTTCTACCTGCTTTCTGGGCTGAGATGGGGAACCGCTGAATTTTGGAGTCGGCCGGTGACAAAATGTTCCAAACACACCCCCTGCACAACTCCACCGGGGAAGGTGCCAGGCAGGAGTTCTCCTGGTAGTTTTTACACTACCTTGGTAGGCATTTGAAAGACACCACAAAAGTTGTTCTACCTGCTTTCTGGGCTGAGATGGGGAACCGCTGAATTTTTGGACTCGGCTGGTGACAAAATGTTCCGAACACACCCCATGCACAACTCCACCGGGGAAGGTGCCAGACAGGAGTTCTCCTGGTAGTTTTTACATTGCTCCGGTAGGCATCTGAAAGACACCACAAAAGTTGTTCTACCTGCTTTCTGGGCTGAGATGGGGAACCGCTGAATTTTGGAGTCGGCCGGTGACAAAATGTTCCAAACACACCCCCTGCACAACTCCACCGGGGAAGGTGCCAGGCAGGAGTTCTCTTAATAGTTTTTACACTGCCTTGGTAGGCAGCTGAAAAGCACCACAAAAGTTGTTCTACCTGCTTTCTGGGCTGAGATGGGGAATCGCTGAATTTTGGAGTCGGCTGGTGACAAAATGTTCCAAACACACCCCCTGCACAACTCCACCGGGGAAGGTGCCAGACAGGAGTTCTCCTGGTAGTTTTTACATTGCTCCGGTAGGCATCTGAAAGACACCACAAAAGTTGTTCTACCTGCTTTCTGGGCTGAGATGGGGAACCGCTGAATTTTGGAGTCGGCCGGTGACAAAATGTTCCAAAGACACCCCATGCACAACTCCACCGGGGAAGGTGCCAGGCAGGAGTTCTCTTGGTAGTTTTTACACTACCTTGGTAGGCATTTGAAAGGCACCACAAAAGTTGTTCTACCTGCTTTCTGGGCTGAGATGGGGAACCGCTGAATTTTGGACTCGGCTGGTGACAAAATGTTCCAAACACACCCCATGCACAACTCCACCGGGGAAGGTGCCAGACAGGAGTTCTCCTGGTAGTTTTTACATTGCTCTGGTAGGCATCTGAAAGACACCACAAAAGTTGTTCTACCTGCTTTCTGGGCTGAGATGGGGAACCGCTGAATTTTGGAGTCGGCCGGTGACAAAATGTTCCAAACACACCCCATGCACAACTCCACCGGGGAAGGTGCCAGACAGGAGGTCTCCTGGTAGTTTTTACATTGCTCCGGTAGGCATCTGAAAGACACCACAAAAGTTGTTCTACCTGCTTTCTGGGCTGAGATGGGGAACCGCTGAATTTTGGAGTCGGCCGGTGACAAAATGTTCCGAACACACCCCATGCACAACTCCACCGGGGAAGGTGCCAGACAGGAGTTCTCCTGGTAGTTTTTACATTGCTCCGGTAGGCATCTGAAAGACACCACAAAAGTTGTTCTACCTGCTTTCTGGGCTGAGATGGGGAACCGCTGAATTTTGGAGTCGGCCGGTGACAAAATGTTCCAAACACACCCCCTGCACAACTCCACCGGGGAAGGTGCCAGACAGGAGTACTCTTAATAGTTTTTACACTACCTTGGTAGGCAGCTGAAAGGCACCACAAAAGTTGTTCTACCTGCTTTCTGGGCTGAGATGGGGAACCGCTGAATTTTGGAGTCGGCCGGTGACAAAATGTTCCAAACACACCCCATGCACAACTCCACCGGGGAAGGTGCCAGGCAGGAGTTCTCCTGGTAGTTTTTACACTACCTTGGTAGGCAGCTGAAAGGCACCACAAAAGTTGTTCTACCTGCTTTCTGGGCTGAGATGGGGAACCGCTGAATTTTGGACTCGGCTGGTGACAAAATGTTCCAAAGACACCCCATGCACAACTCCACCGGGGAAGGTGCCAGACAGGAGTTCTCTTGATAGTTTTTACATTGCTCCGGTAGGCATCTGAAAGACACCACAAAAGTTGTTCTACCTGCTTTCTGGGCTGAGATGGGGAACCGCTGAATTTTGGACTCGGCCGGTGACAAAATGTTCCAAACACACCCCATGCACAACTCCACCGGGGAAGGTGCCAGACAGGAGTTCTCCTGGTAGATTTTACATTGCTCCGGTAGGCATCTGAAAGACACCACAAAAGTTGTTCTACCTGCTTTCTGGGCTGAGATGGGGAACCGCTGAATTTTGGACTCGGCCGGTGACAAAATGTTCCAAACACACCCCCTGCACAACTCCACCGGGGAAGGTGCCAGACAGGAGTTCTCCTGGTAGTTTTTACATTGCTCCGGTAGGCATCTGAAAGACACCACAAAAGTTGTTCTACCTGCTTTCTGGGCTGAGATGGGGAACCGCTGAATTTTGGACTCGGCCGGTGACAAAATGTTCCAAACACACCCCATGCACAACTCCACCGGGGAAGGTGCCAGACAGGAGTTCTCCTGGTAGATTTTACATTGCTCCGGTAGGCATCTGAAAGACACCACAAAAGTTGTTCTACCTGCTTTCTGGGCTGAGATGGGGAACCGCTGAATTTTGGAGTCGGCCGGTGACAAAATGTTCCAAACACACCCCATGCACAACTCCACTAGCGAAGGTGCCAGGGACGAGCTCTGTTGGTAGTTTTTACATTGCTCCGGTAGGCATCAAAAGGACACCACAAAAGTTGTTCTACCTGCTTTCTGGGCTGAGATGGGGAATCGCTGAAATTTGGACTCGGCTGGTGAAAAAATGTTCCAAACACACCCCATGCACAACTCCACCGGGGAAGGTGCCAGGCAGGAGCTCTCTTGGTAGTTTTTACACTACCTTGGTAGGCATTTGAAAGGCACCACAAAAGTTGTTCTACCTGCTTTCTGGGCTGAGATGGGGAACCGCTGAATTTTGGACTCGGCTGGTGACAAAATGTTCCAAACACACCCCATGCACAACTCCACCGGGGAAGGTGCCAGACAGGAGTTCTCCTGGTAGTTTTTACATTGCTCTGGTAGGCATCTGAAAGACACCACAAAAGTTGTTCTACCTGCTTTCTGGGCTGAGATGGGGAACCGCTGAATTTTGGAGTCGGCCGGTGACAAAATGTTCCAAACACACCCCATGCACAACTCCACCGGGGAAGGTGCCAGACAGGAGGTCTCCTGGTAGTTTTTACATTGCTCCGGTAGGCATCTGAAAGACACCACAAAAGTTGTTCTACCTGCTTTCTGGGCTGAGATGGGGAACCGCTGAATTTTGGAGTCGGCCGGTGACAAAATGTTCCGAACACACCCCATGCACAACTCCACCGGGGAAGGTGCCAGACAGGAGTTCTCCTGGTAGTTTTTACATTGCTCCGGTAGGCATCTGAAAGACACCACAAAAGTTGTTCTACCTGCTTTCTGGGCTGAGATGGGGAACCGCTGAATTTTGGAGTCGGCCGGTGACAAAATGTTCCAAACACACCCCCTGCACAACTCCACCGGGGAAGGTGCCAGACAGGAGTACTCTTAATAGTTTTTACACTACCTTGGTAGGCAGCTGAAAGGCACCACAAAAGTTGTTCTACCTGCTTTCTGGGCTGAGATGGGGAACCGCTGAATTTTGGAGTCGGCCGGTGACAAAATGTTCCAAACACACCCCATGCACAACTCCACCGGGGAAGGTGCCAGGCAGGAGTTCTCCTGGTAGTTTTTACACTACCTTGGTAGGCAGCTGAAAGGCACCACAAAAGTTGTTCTACCTGCTTTCTGGGCTGAGATGGGGAACCGCTGAATTTTGGACTCGGCTGGTGACAAAATGTTCCAAAGACACCCCATGCACAACTCCACCGGGGAAGGTGCCAGACAGGAGTTCTCTTGATAGTTTTTACATTGCTCCGGTAGGCATCTGAAAGACACCACAAAAGTTGTTCTACCTGCTTTCTGGGCTGAGATGGGGAACCGCTGAATTTTGGAGTCGGCCGGTGACAAAATGTTCCAAACACACCCCATGCACAACTCCACCGGGGAAGGTGCCAGACAGGAGTTCTCCTGGTAGATTTTACATTGCTCCGGTAGGCATCTGAAAGACACCACAAAAGTTGTTCTACCTGCTTTCTGGGCTGAGATGGGGAACCGCTGAATTTTGGAGTCGGCCGGTGACAAAATGTTCCAAACACACCCCATGCACAACTCCACCGGGGAAGGTGCCAGACAGGAGTTCTCCTGGTAGTTTTTACATTGCTCCGGTAGGCATCTGAAAGACACCACAAAAGTTGTTCTACCTGCTTTCTGGGCTGAGATGGGGAACCGCTGAATTTTGGACTCGGCCGGTGACAAAATGTTCCAAACACACCCCATGCACAACTCCACCGGGGAAGGTGCCAGACAGGAGTTCTCCTGGTAGATTTTACATTGCTCCGGTAGGCAGCTGAAAGACACCACAAAAGTTGTTCTACCTGCTTTCTGGGCTGAGATGGGGAACCGCTGAATTTTGGAGTCGGCCGGTGACAAAATGTTCCAAACACACCCCATGCACAACTCCACTAGCGAAGGTGCCAGGGACGAGCTCTGTTGGTAGTTTTTACATTGCTCCGGTAGGCATCAAAAGGACACCACAAAAGTTGTTCTACCTGCTTTCTGGGCTGAGATGGGGAATCGCTGAAATTTGGACTCGGCTGGTGAAAAAATGTTCCAAACACACCCCATGCACAACTCCACCGGGGAAGGTGCCAGGCAGGAGCTCTCTTGGTAGTTTTTACACTACCTTGGTAGGCATTTGAAAGGCACCACAAAAGTTGTTCTACCTGCTTTCTGGGCTGAGATGGGGAACCGCTGAATTTTGGACTCGGCTGGTGACAAAATGTTCCAAACACACCCCCTGCACAACTCCACCGGGGAAGGTGCCAGACAGGAGTTCTCCTGGTAGTTTTTACATTGCTCTGGTAGGCATCTGAAAGACACCACAAAAGTTGTTCTACCTGCTTTCTGGGCTGAGATGGGGAACCGCTGAATTTTGGAGTCGGCCGGTGACAAAATGTTCCAAACACACCCCATGCACAACTCCACCGGGGAAGGTGCCAGACAGGAGTTCTCTCAGTAGTTTTTACACTACCTTGGTAGGCAGCTGAAAGGCACCACAAAAGTTGTTCTACCTGCTTTCTGGGCTGAGATGGGGAACCGCTGAATTTTGGAGTCGGCTGGTGACAAAATGTTCCAAACACACCCCATGCACAACTCCACCGGGGAAGGTGCCAGGCAGGAGTTCTCCTGGTAGTTTTTACACTACCTTGGTAGGCATTTGAAAGGCACCACAAAAGTTGTTCTACCTGCTTTCTGGGCTGAGATGGGGAACAGCTGAATTTTGGACTCGGCTGGTGACAACATTTTAATAAATACACCCCATGCACAACTCCACTAGCGAAGGTGCCAGGGACGAGTTCTGTTGGTAGTTTTTACATTGCTCCGGTAGGCATCAAAAGGACACCACAAAAGTTGTTCTACCTGCTTTCTGGGCTGAGATGGGGAACCGCTGAATTTTGGACTCGGCCGGTGACAAAATGTTCCAAACACACCCCATGCACAACTCCACCGGGGAAGGTGCCAGACAGGAGTTCTCCTGGTAGTTTTTACACTACCTTGGTAGGCACCTGAAAGGCACCACAAAAGTTGTTCTACCTTCTTTCTGGGCTGAGATGGGGAACCGCTGAATTTTGGACTCGGCTGGTGAAAAAATGTTCCAAACACACCCCATGCACAACTCCACCGGGGAAGGTGCCAGACAGGAGTTCTCCTGGTAGTTTTTACACTACCTTGGTAGGCACCTGAAAGGCACCACAAAAGTTGTTCTACCTTCTTTCTGGGCTGAGATGGGGAACCGCTGAATTTTGGACTCGGCTGGTGACAAAATGTTCCAAACACACCCCATGCACAACTCCACCGGGGAAGGTGCCAGACAGGAGTTCTCTTGATAGTTTTTACACTACCTTGGTAGGCAGCTGAAAGGCACCACAAAAGTTGTTCTACCTGCTTTCTGGGCTGAGATGGGGAACCGCTGAATTTTTGGAGTCGGCTGGTGACAAAATGTTCCAAACACACCCCATGCACAACTCCACCGGGGAAGGTGCCAGACAGGAGTTCTCCTGGTAGTTTTTACATTGCTCCGGTAGGCATCTGAAAGACACCACAAAAGTTGTTCTACCTGCTTTCTGGGCTGAGATGGGGAACCGCTGAATTTTGGAGTCGGCCGGTGACAAAATGTTCCAAACACACCCCCTGCACAACTCCACCGGGGAAGGTGCCAGACAGGAGTTCTCCTGGTAGTTTTTACACTACCTTGGTAGGCAGCTGAAAGGCACCACAAAAGTTGTTCTACCTGCTTTCTGGGCTGAGATGGGGAACAGCTGAATTTTGGACTCGACTGGTGACAACATTTTAATAAATACACCCCATGCACAACTCCACTAGCGAAGGTGCCAGGGACGAGTTCTGTTGGTAGTTTTTACATTGCTCCGGTAGGCATCAAAAGGACACCACAAAAGTTGTTCTACCTGCTTTCTGGGCTGAGATGGGGAACCGCTGAATTTTGGAGTCGGCCGGTGACAAAATGTTCCAAACACACCCCATGCACAACTCCACCGGGGAAGGTGCCAGGCAGGAGTTCTCTTAGTAGTTTTTACACTACCTTGGTAGGCAGCTGAAAGGCACCACAAAAGTTGTTCTACCTTCTTTCTGGGCTGAGATGGGGAACCGCTGAATTTTGGAGTCGGCTGGTGACAAAATGTTCCAAACACACCCCCTGCACAACTCCACCGGGGAAGGTGCCAGGCAGGAGTTCTCCTGGTAGTTTTTACACTACCTTGGTAGGCAGCTGAAAGGCACCACAAAAGTTGTTCTACCTGCTTTCTGGGCTGAGATGGGGAACAGCTGAATTTTGGAGTCGGCTGGTGACAACATTTTAATAAATACACCCCATGCACAACTCCACTAGCGAAGGTGCCAGGGACGAGTTCTGTTGGTAGTTTTTACATTGCTCCGGTAGGCATCAAAAGGACACCACAAAAGTTGTTCTTCCTGCTTTCTGGGCTGAGATGGGGAACCGCTGAATTTTGGACTCGGCCGGTGACAAAATGTTCCAAACACACCCCATGCACAACTCCACCGGGGAAGGTGCCAGACAGGAGTTCTCTTGGTAGTTTTTACACTACCTTGGTAGGCATTTGAAAGGCACCACAAAAGTTGTTCTACCTGCTTTCTGGGCTGAGATGGGGAACAGCTGAATTTTGGACTCGACTGGTGACAAAATTTTAATAAATACACCCCATGCACAACTCCACTAGCGAAGGTGCCAGGAACGAATTCTGTTGGTAGTTTTTACATTGCTCCGGTAGGCATCAAAAAGACACTACAAAAGTTGTTCTACCTGCTTTCTGGGCTGAGATGGGGAACTGCTGAATTTTGTACTCGGCCGGTGACAAAATGTTCCAAACACACCCCATGCACAACTCCACCGGGGAAGGTGCCAGACAGGAGTTCTCCTGGTAGTTTTTACACTACCTTGGTAGGCAGCTGAAAGGCACCACAAAAGTTGTTCTACCTGCTTTCTGGGCTGAGATGGGGAACCGCTGAATTTTTGGACTCGTCCGGTGACAAAATGTTCCAAACACACCCCATGCACAACTCCACCGGGGAAGGTGCCAGGCAGGAGTTCTCTTGGTAGTTTTTACATTGCTCCGGTAGGCATCTGAAAGACACCACAAAAGTTGTTTTACCTGCTTTCTGGGCTGAGATGGGGAACCGCTGAATTTTGGAGTCGGCTGGTGACAAAATGTTCCAAACACACCCCCTGCACAACTCCACCGGGGAAGGTGCCAGGCAGGAGTTCTCCTGGTAGTTTTTACACTACCTTGGTAGGCAGCTGAAAGGCACCACAAAAGTTGTTCTACCTGCTTTCTGGGCTGAGATGGGGAACAGCTGAATTTTGGAGTCGGCCGGTGACAACATTTTAATAAATACACCCATGCACAACTCCACTAGCGAAGGTGCCAGGGACGAGTTCTGTTGGTAGTTTTTACATTGCTCCGGTAGGCATCAAAAGGACACCACAAAAGTTGTTCTACCTGCTTTCTGGGCTGAGATGGGGAACCGCTGAATTTTGGAGTCGGCCGGTGACAAAATGTTCCAAACACACCCCATGCACAACTCCACCGGGGAAGGTGCCAGGCAGGAGTTCTCTTGGTAGTTTTTACACTACCTTGGTAGGCATTTGAAAGGCACCACAAAAGTTGTTCTACCTGCTTTCTGGGCTGAGATGGGGAACAGCTGAATTTTGGACTCGACTGGTGACAAAATTTTAATAAATACACCCCATGCACAACTCCACTAGCGAAGGTGCCAGGAACGAATTCTGTTGGTAGTTTTTACATTGCTCCGGTAGGCATCAAAAAGACACTACAAAAGTTGTTCTACCTGCTTTCTGGGCTGAGATGGGGAACCGCTGAATTTTGTACTCGGCCGGTGACAAAATGTTCCAAACACACCCCATGCACAACTCCACCGGGGAAGGTGCCAGACAGGAGTTCTCCTGGTAGTTTTTACACTACCTTGGTAGGCACCTGAAAGGCACCACAAAAGTTGTTCTACCTTCTTTCTGGGCTGAGATGGGGAACCGCTGAATTTTGGACTCGGCTGGTGACAAAATGTTCCAAACACACCCCATGCACAACTCCACCGGGGAAGGTGCCAGACAGGAGTTCTCTTGATAGTTTTTACACTACCTTGGTAGGCAGCTGAAAGGCACCACAAAAGTTGTTCTACCTGCTTTCTGGGCTGAGATGGGGAACCGCTGAATTTTTGGAGTCGGCTGGTGACAAAATGTTCCAAACACACCCCATGCACAACTCCACCGGGGAAGGTGCCAGACAGGAGTTCTCCTGGTAGTTTTTACATTGCTCCGGTAGGCATCTGAAAGACACCACAAAAGTTGTTCTACCTGCTTTCTGGGCTGAGATGGGGAACCGCTGAATTTTGGAGTCGGCCGGTGACAAAATGTTCCAAACACACCCCCTGCACAACTCCACCGGGGAAGGTGCCAGGCAGGAGTTCTCCTGGTAGTTTTTACACTACCTTGGTAGGCAGCTGAAAGGCACCACAAAAGTTGTTCTACCTGCTTTCTGGGCTGAGATGGGGAACAGCTGAATTTTGGACTCGGCTGGTGACAACATTTTAATAAATACACCCCATGCACAACTCCACTAGCGAAGGTGCCAGGGACGAGTTCTGTTGGTAGTTTTTACATTGCTCCGGTAGGCATCAAAAGGACACCACAAAAGTTGTTCTACCTGCTTTCTGGGCTGAGATGGGGAACCGCTGAATTTTGGAGTCGGCCGGTGACAAAATGTTCCAAACACACCCCATGCACAACTCCACCGGGGAAGGTGCCAGGCAGGAGTTCTCTTAGTAGTTTTTACACTACCTTGGTAGGCAGCTGAAAGGCACCACAAAAGTTGTTCTACCTTCTTTCTGGGCTGAGATGGGGAACCGCTGAATTTTGGAGTCGGCTGGTGACAAAATGTTCCAAACACACCCCCTGCACAACTCCACCGGGGAAGGTGCCAGGCAGGAGTTCTCCTGGTAGTTTTTACACTACCTTGGTAGGCAGCTGAAAGGCACCACAAAAGTTGTTCTACCTGCTTTCTGGGCTGAGATGGGGAACCGCTGAATTTTGGAGTCGGCTGGTGACAACATTTTAATAAATACACCCCATGCACAACTCCACTAGCGAAGGTGCCAGGGACGAGTTCTGTTGGTAGTTTTTACATTGCTCCGGTAGGCATCAAAAGGACACCACAAAAGTTGTTCTACCTGCTTTCTGGGCTGAGATGGGGAATCGCTGAATTTTGGACTCGGCCGGTGACAAAATGTTCCAAACACACCCCATGCACAACTCCACCGGGGAAGGTGCCAGGCAGGAGTTCTCTTGGTAGTTTTTACACTACCTTGGTAGGCACCTGAAAGGCACCACAAAAGTTGTTCTACCTGCTTTCTGGGCTGAGATGGGGAACCGCTGAATTTTGGACTCGGCTGGTGACAAAATGTTCCAAACACACCCCATGCACAACTCCACCGGGGAAGGTGCCAGACAGGAGTTCTCTTGATAGTTTTTACACTACCTTGGTAGGCAGCTGAAAGGCACCACAAAAGTTGTTCTACCTGCTTTCTGGGCTGAGATGGGGAACCGCTGAATTTTTGGACTCGTCCGGTGACAAAATGTTCCAAACACACCCCATGCACAACTCCACCGGGGAAGGTGCCAGGCAGGAGTTCTCTTGGTAGTTTTTACATTGCTCCGGTAGGCATCTGAAAGACACCACAAAAGTTGTTCTACCTGCTTTCTGGGCTGAGATGGGGAACCGCTGAATTTTGGAGTCGGCCGGTGACAAAATGTTCCAAACACACCCCCTGCACAACTCCACCGGGGAAGGTGCCAGGCAGGAGTTCTCCTGGTAGTTTTTACACTACCTTGGTAGGCAGCTGAAAGGCACCACAAAAGTTGTTCTACCTGCTTTCTGGGCTGAGATGGGGAACAGCTGAATTTTGGACTCGGCCGGTGACAACATTTTAATAAATACACCCCATGCACAACTCCACTAGCGAAGGTGCCAGGGACGAGTTCTGTTGGTAGTTTTTACATTGCTCCGGTAGGCATCAAAAGGACACCACAAAAGTTGTTCTACCTGCTTTCTGGGCTGAGATGGGGAACCGCTGAATTTTGGAGTCGGCCGGTGACAAAATGTTCCAAACACACCCCATGCACAACTCCACCGGGGAAGGTGCCAGGCAGGAGTTCTCTTGGTAGTTTTTACACTACCTTGGTAGGCATTTGAAAGGCACCACAAAAGTTGTTCTACCTGCTTTCTGGGCTGAGATGGGGAACCGCTGAATTTTGGAGTCGGCCGGTGACAAAATGTTCCAAACACACCCCATGCACAACTCCACTAGGGAAGGTGCCAGACAAGAGTTCTCCTGATAGTTTTTACACTACCTTGGTAGGCAGCTGAAAGGCACCACAAAAGTTGTTCTACCTGCTTTCTGGGCTGAGATGGGGAACAGCTGAATTTTGGACTCGGCTGGTTACAAAATTTTAATAAATACACCCCATGCACAACTCCACTAGCGAAGGTGCCAGGGACGAGTTCTGTTGGTAGTTTTTACATTGCTCCGGTAGGCATCAAAAGGACACCACAAAAGTTGTTCTACCTGCTTTCTGGGCTGAGATGGGGAACCGCTGAATTTTGGAGTCGGCCGGTGACAAAATGTTCCAAAGACACCCCATGCACAACTCCACCGGGGAAGGTGCCAGGCAGGAGTTCTCCTGGTAGTTTTTACACTACCTTGGTAGGCATTTGAAAGGCACCACAAAAGTTGTTCTACCTGCTTTCTGGGCTGAGATGGGGAATCGCTGAATTTTTGGACTCGGCTGGTGACAAAATGTTCCGAACACACCCCATGCACAACTCCACCGGGGAAGGTGCCAGACAGGAGTTCTCCTGGTAGTTTTTACATTGCTCCGGTAGGCATCTGAAAGACACCACAAAAGTTGTTCTACCTGCTTTCTGGGCTGAGATGGGGAACCGCTGAATTTTGGAGTCGGCTGGTGACAAAATGTTCCAAACACACCCCATGCACAACTCCACCGGGGAAGGTGCCAGACAGGAGTTCTCCTGGTAGTTTTTACACTACCTTGGTAGGCAGCTGAAAGGCACCACAAAAGTTGTTCTACCTGCTTTCTGGGCTGAGATGGGGAACCGCTGAATTTTGGACTCGGCTGGTTACAAAATTTTAATAAATACACCCCATGCACAACTCCACTAGCGAAGGTGCCAGGGACGAGTTCTGTTGGTAGTTTTTACATTGCTCCGGTAGGCATCAAAAGGACACCACAAAAGTTGTTCTACCTGCTTTCTGGGCTGAGATGGGGAACCGCTGAATTTTGGAGTCGGCCGGTGACAAAATGTTCCAAACACACCCCCTGCACAACTCCACCGGGGAAGGTGCCAGGCAGGAGTTCTCCTGGTAGTTTTTACACTACCTTGGTAGGCATTTGAAAGGCACCACAAAAGTTGTTCTACCTGCTTTCTGGGCTGAGATGGGGAACCGCTGAATTTTTGGACTCGGCTGGTGACAAAATGTTCCGAACACACCCCATGCACAACTCCACCGGGGAAGGTGCCAGACAAGAGTTCTCCTGGTAGTTTTTACATTGCTCCGGTAGGCATCTGAAAGACACCACAAAAGTTGTTCTACCTGCTTTCTGGGCTGAGATGGGGAACCGCTGAATTTTGGAGTCGGCTGGTGACAAAATGTTCCAAACACACCCCATGCACAACTCCACCGGGGAAGGTGCCAGGCAGGAGTTCTCCTGGTAGTTTTTACACTACCTTGGTAGGCAGCTGAAAGGCACCACAAAAGTTGTTCTACCTGCTTTCTGGGCTGAGATGGGGAACAGCTGAATTTTGGACTCGGCTGGTGACAACATTTTAATAAATACACCCCATGCACAACTCCACTAGCGAAGGTGCCAGGGACGAGTTCTGTTGGTAGTTTTTACATTGCTCCGGTAGGCATCAAAAGGACACCACAAAAGTTGTTCTACCTGCTTTCTGGGCTGAGATGGGGAATCGCTGAATTTTGGACTCGGCCGGTGACAAAATGTTCCAAACACACCCCATGCACAACTCCACCGGGGAAGGTGCCAGGCAGGAGTTCTCTTGGTAGTTTTTACACTACCTTGGTAGGCATTTGAAAGGCACCACAAAAGTTGTTCTACCTGCTTTCTGGGCTGAGATGGGGAACCGCTGAATTTTTGGAGTCGGCTGGTGACAAAATGTTCCAAACACACCCCATGCACAACTCCACCGGGGAAGGTGCCAGGCAGGAGTTCTCCTGGTAGTTTTTACATTGCTCCGGTAGGCATCTGAAAGACACCACAAAAGTTGTTCTACCTGCTTTCTGGGCTGAGATGGGGAACCGCTGAATTTTGGAGTCGGCCGGTGACAAAATGTTCCAAACACACCCCCTGCACAACTCCACCGGGGAAGGTGCCAGGCAGGAGTTCTCCTGGTAGTTTTTACACTACCTTGGTAGGCATTTGAAAGGCACCACAAAAGTTGTTCTACCTGCTTTCTGGGCTGAGATGGGGAACAGCTGAATTTTGGACTCGGCTGGTGACAACATTTTAATAAATACACCCCATGCAGAACTCCACTAGCGAAGGTGCCAGGAACGAATTCTGTTGGTAGTTTTTACATTGCTCCGGTAGGCATCAAAAAGACACTACAAAAGTTGTTCTACCTGCTTTCTGGGCTGAGATGGGGAACTGCTGAATTTTGTACTCGGCCGGTGACAAAATGTTCCAAACACACCCCATGCACAACTCCACCGGGGAAGGTGCCAGACAGGAGTTCTCCTGGTAGTTTTTACACTACCTTGGTAGGCAGCTGAAAGGCACCAAAAAAGTTGTTCTACCTGCTTTCTGGGCTGAGATGGGGAACCGCTGAATTTTGGACTCGGCTGGTGACAAAATGTTCCAAACACACCCCATGCACAACTCCACCGGGGAAGGTGCCAGACAGGAGTTCTCTTGATAGTTTTTTACACTACCTTGGTAGGCAGCTGAAAGGCACCACAAAAGTTGTTCTACCTGCTTTCTGGGCTGAGATGGGGAACCGCTGAATTTTTGGAGTCGGCTGGTGACAAAATGTTCCAAACACACCCCACGCACAACTCCACCGGGGAAGGTGCCAGGCAGGAGTTCTCCTGGTAGTTTTTACATTGCTCCTGTAGGCATCTGAAAGACACCACAAAAGTTGTTCTACCTGCTTTCTGGGCTGAGATGGGGAACCGCTGAATTTTGGAGTCGGCCGGTGACAAAATGTTCCAAACACACCCCCTGCACAACTCCACCGGGGAAGGTGCCAGGCAGGAGTTCTCCTGGTAGTTTTTACACTACCTTGGTAGGCAGCTGAAAGGCACCACAAAAGTTGTTCTACCTGCTTTCTGGGCTGAGATGGGGAACAGCTGAATTTTGGACTCGGCTGGTGACAACATTTTAATAAATACACCCCATGCACAACTCCACTAGCGAAGGTGCCAGGGACGAGTTCTGTTGGTATTTTTTACATTGCTCCGGTAGGCATCAAAAGGACACCACAAAAGTTGTTCTACCTGCTTTCTGGGCTGAGATGGGGAACCGCTGAATTTTGGAGTCGGCCGGTGACAAAATGTTCCAAACACACCCCCTGCACAACTCCACCGGGGAAGGTGCCAGGCAGGAGTTCTCCTGGTAGTTTTTACACTACCTTGGTAGGCAGCTGAAAGGCACCACAAAAGTTGTTCTACCTGCTTTCTGGGCTGAGATGGGGAACAGCTGAATTTTGGACTCGGCTGGTGACAACATTTTAATAAATACACCCCATGCACAACTCCACTAGCGAAGGTGCCAGGGACGAGTTCTGTTGGTACTTTTTACATTGCTCCGGTAGGCATCAAAAGGACACCACAAAAGTTGTTCTACCTGCTTTCTGGGCTGAGATGGGGAACCGCTGAATTTTGGAGTCGGCCGGTGACAAAATGTTCCAAAGACACCCCATGCACAACTCCACCGGGGAAGGTGCCAGACAGGAGTTCTCTGAATAGTTTTTACACTACCTTGCTAGGCAGCTGAAAGGCACCACAAAAGTTGTTCCACCTGCTTTCTGGGCTGAGATGGGGAACAGCTGAATTTTGGACTCGGCTGGTGACAAAATGTTCCAAAGACACCCCAAGCACAACTCCACTAGCGAAGGTGCCAGACAGGAGTTCTCCTTGTAGTTTTTACATTGCTCTGGTAGGCATCTGAAAGACACCACAAAAGTTGTTCTACCTGCTTTCTGGTCTGAGATGGGGAACCGCTGAATTTTGGAGTCGGCCGGTGACAAAATGTTCCAAACACACCCCCTGCACAACTCCACCGGGGAAGGTGTCAGACAGGAGTTCTCTTAGTAGTTTTTACACTACCTTGGTAGGCAGCTGAAAGGCACCACAAAAGTTGTTCTACCTGCTTTCTGGGCTGAGATGGGGAACAGCTGAATTTTGGAGTCGGCCGGTGACAAAATGTTCCAAACACACCCCATGCACAACTCCACCGGGGAAGGTGCCAGACAGGAGTTCTCCTGGTAGTTTTTACATTGCTCTGGTAGGCATCTGAAAGACACCACAAAAGTTGTTCTACCTGCTTTCTGGGCTGAGATGGGGAACCGCTGAATTTTGGACTCGGCTGGTGACAAAATGTTCCAAACACACCCCATGCACAACTCCACCGGGGAAGGTGCCAGACAGGAGTTCTCCTGGTAGTTTTTACATTGCTCCGGTAGGCATCTGAAAGACACCACAAAAGTTGTTCTACCTGCTTTCTGGGCTGAGATGGGGAACCGCTGAATTTTGGAGTCGGCCGGTGACAAAATGTTCCAAACACACCCCATGCACAACTCCACCGGGGAAGGTGCCAGGCAGGAGTTCTCCTGGTAGTTTTTACATTGCTCCGGTAGGCATCTGAAAGACACCACAAAAGTTGTTCTACCTGCTTTCTGGGCTGAGATGGGGAACCGTTGAATTTTGGAGTCGGCCGGTGACAAAATGTTCCAAACACACCCCATGCACAACTCCACCGGGGAAGGTGCCAGACAGGAGTTCTCTGAATAGTTTTTACACTACCTTGGTAGGCATTTGAAAGGCACCACAAAAGTTGTTCTACCTGCTTTCTGGGCTGAGATGGGGAACCGCTGAATTTTGGAGTCGGCTGGTGACGAAATGTTCCAAACACACCCCATGCACAACTCCACCGGGGAAGGTGCCAGACAGGAGTTCTCCTGGTAGTTTTTACACTACCTTGGTAGGCAGCTGAAAGGCACCACAAAAGTTGTTCTACCTGCTTTCTGGGCTGAGATGGGGAACAGCTGAATTTTGGACTCGGCTGGTGACAAAATTTCAATAAATACACCCCATGCACAACTCCACTAGCGAAGGTGCCAGGGACGAGTTCTGTTGGTAGTTTTTACATTGCTCCGGTAGGCATCAAAAGGACACCACAAAAGTTGTTCTACCTGCTTTCTGGGCTGAGATGGGGAACAGCTGAATTTTGGAGTCGGCCGGTGACAAATATGTTCCAAAGACACCCCATGCACAACTCCACCGGGGAAGGTGCCAGACAGGAGTTCTCTGAATAGTTTTTACACTACCTTGGTAGGCAGCTGAAAGGCACCACAAAAGTTGTTCTACCTGCTTTCTGGGCTGAGATCGGGAACAGCTGAATTTTGGACTCGGCTGGTGACAAAATGTTCCAAATACACCCCAAGCACAACTCCACCGGGGAAGGTGCCAGGCAGGAGTTCTGTTGGTAGTTTTTACATTGCTCCGGTAGGCATCAAAAAGACACTACAAAAGTTGTTCTTCCTGCTTTCTGGGCTGAGATGGGGAACCGCTGAATTTTGGAGTCGGCCGGTGACAAAATGTTCCAAAGACACCCCATGCACAACTCCACCGGGGAAGGTGCCAGGCAGGAGTTCTCTGAATAGTTTTTACACTACCTTGGTAGGCATTTGAAAGGCACCACAAAAGTTGTTCTACCTGCTTTCTGGGCTGAGATGGGGAACCGCTGAATTTTGGAGTCGGCCGGTGACAAAATGTTCCAAACACACCCCCTGCACAACTCCACCGGGGAAGGTGCCAGGCAGGAGTTCTCCTGGTAGTTTTTACACTACCTTGGTAGGCAGCTGAAAGGCACCACAAAAGTTGTTCTACCTGCTTTCTGGGCTGAGATGGGGAACAGCTGAATTTTGGACTCGGCTGGTGACAACATTTTAATAAATACACCCCATGCACAACTCCACTAGCGAAGGTGCCAGGGACGAGTTCTGTTGGTATTTTTTACATTGCTCCGGTAGGCATCAAAAGGACACCACAAAAGTTGTTCTACCTGCTTTCTGGGCTGAGATGGGGAACCGCTGAATTTTGGAGTCGGCCGGTGACAAAATGTTCCAAAGACACCCCATGCACAACTCCACCGGGGAAGGTGCCAGACAGGAGTTCTCTGAATAGTTTTTACACTACCTTGCTAGGCAGCTGAAAGGCACCACAAAAGTTGTTCCACCTGCTTTCTGGGCTGAGATGGGGAACAGCTGAATTTTGGACTCGGCTGGTGACAAAATGTTCCAAACACACCCCAAGCACAACTCCACTAGCGAAGGTGCCAGACAGGAGTTCTCCTTGTAGTTTTTACATTGCTCTGGTAGGCATCTGAAAGACACCACAAAAGTTGTTCTACCTGCTTTCTGGCCTGAGATG
Source organism: Falco cherrug (assembly GCF_023634085.1). Lineage (NCBI taxonomy): Eukaryota > Metazoa > Chordata > Aves > Falconiformes > Falconidae > Falco > Falco cherrug. Next base: position 191,731 of record NW_026599511.1, on the reverse strand, counting down.
GGGAACCGCTGAATTTTGGAGTCGGCCGGTGACAAAATGTTCCAAACACACCCCCTGCACAACTCCACCGGGGAAGGTGTCAGACAGGAGTTCTCTTAGTAGTTTTTACACTACCTTGGTAGGCAGCTGAAAGGCACCACAAAAGTTGTTCTACCTGCTTTCTGGGCTGAGATGGGGAACAGCTGAATTTTGGAGTCGGCCGGTGACAAAATGTTCCAAACACACCCCATGCACAACTCCACCGGGGAAGGTGCCAGACAGGAGTTCTCCTGGTAGTTTTTACATTGCTCCGGTAGGCATCTGAAAGACACCACAAAAGTTGTTCTACCTGCTTTCTGGGCTGAGATGGGGAACCGTTGAATTTTGGACTCGGCTGGTGACAAAATGTTCCAAACACACCCCATGCACAACTCCACCGGGGAAGGTGCCAGACAGGAGTTCTCTGAATAGTTTTTACACTACCTTGGTAGGCAGCTGAAAGGCACCACAAAAGTTGTTCTACCTGCTTTCTGGGCTGAGATGGGGAACCGCTGAATTTTGGAGTCGGCTGGTGACGAAATGTTCCAAACACACCCCATGCACAACTCCACCGGGGAAGGTGCCAGACAGGAGTTCTCCTGGTAGTTTTTACACTACCTTGGTAGGCAGCTGAAAGGCACCACAAAAGTTGTTCTACCTGCTTTCTGGGCTGAGATGGGGAACAGCTGAATTTTGGACTCGGCTGGTGACAAAATTTCAATAAATACACCCCATGCACAACTCCACTAGCGAAGGTGCCAGGGACGAGTTCTGTTGGTAGTTTTTACATTGCTCCGGTAGGCATCAAAAGGACACCACAAAAGTTGTTCTACCTGCTTTCTGGGCTGAGATGGGGAACAGCTGAATTTTGGAGTCGGCCGGTGACAAATATGTTCCAAAGACACCCCATGCACAACTCCACCGGGGAAGGTGCCAGACAGGAGTTCTCTGAATAGTTTTTACACTACCTTGGTAGGCAGCTGAAAGGCACCACAAAAGTTGTTCTACCTGCTTTCTGGGCTGAGATCGGGAACAGCTGAATTTTGGACTCGGCTGGTGACAAAATGTTCCAAATACACCCCAAGCACAACTCCACTAGCGAAGGTGCCAGGAACGAATTCTGTTGGTAGTTTTTACATTGCTCCGGTAGGCATCAAAAAGACACTACAAAAGTTGTTCTTCCTGCTTTCTGGGCTGAGATGGGGAACCGCTGAATTTTGGAGTCGGCCGGTGACAAAATGTTCCAAAGACACCCCATGCACAACTCCACCGGGGAAGGTGCCAGGCAGGAGTTCTCTGAATAGTTTTTACACTACCTTGGTAGGCATTTGAAAGGCACCACAAAAGTTGTTCTACCTGCTTTCTGGGCTGAGATGGGGAACCGCTGAATTTTTGGACTCAGCTGGTGACAAAATGTTCCGAACACACCCCATGCACAACTCCACCGGGGAAGGTGCCAGACGGGAGTTCTCCTGGTAGTTTTTACATTGCTCCGGTAGGCATCTGAAAGACACCACAAAAGTTGTTCTACCTGCTTTCTGGGCTGAGATGGGGAACCGCTGAATTTTGGAGTCGGCTGGTGACAAAATGTTCCAAACACACCCCATGCACAACTCCACCGGGGAAGGTGCCAGGCAGGAGTTCTCCTGGTAGTTTTTACACTACCTTGGTAGGCAGCTGAAAGGCACCACAAAAGTTGTTCTACCTGCTTTCTGGGCTGAGATGGGGAACAGCTGAATTTTGGACTCGGCTGGTTACAAAATTTTAATAAATACACCCCATGCACAACTCCACTAGCGAAGGTGCCAGGGACGAGTTCTGTTGGTAGTTTTTACATTGCTCTGGTAGGCATCAAAAGGACACCACAAAAGTTGTTCTACCTGCTTTCTGGGCTGAGATGGGGAACCGCTGAATTTTGGACTCGGCTGGTGACAAAATGTTCCAAACACACCCCATGCACAACTCCACCGGGGAAGGTGCCAGGCAGGAGTTCTCTTAATAGTTTTTACACTACCTTGGTAGGCAGCTGAAAGGCACCACAAAAGTTGTTCTACCTGCTTTCTGGGCTGAGATGGGGAACCGCTGAATTTTTGGACTCGGCTGGTGACAAAATGTTCCGAACACACCCCATGCACAACTCCACCGGGGAAGGTGCCAGACAAGAGTTCTCCTGGTAGTTTTTACATTGCTCCGGTAGGCATCTGAAAGACACCACAAAAGTTGTTCTACCTGCTTTCTGGGCTGAGATGGGGAACCGCTGAATTTTGGAGTCGGCTGGTGACAATATGTTCCAAACACACCCCATGCACAACTCCACCGGGGAATGTGCCAGACAGGAGTTCTCCTGGTAGTTTTTACACTACCTTGGTAGGCAGCTGAAAGGCACCACAAAAGTTGTTCTACCTGCTTTCTGGGCTGAGATGGGGAACAGCAGAATTTTGGACTCGGCTGGTGACAAAATTTTAATAAATACACCCCATGCACAACTCCACTAGCGAAGGTGCCAGGAACGAATTCTGTTGGTAGTTTTTACATTGCTCCGGTAGGCATCAAAAGGACACCACAAAAGTTGTTCTTCCTGCTTTCTGGGCTGAGATGGGGAACCGCTGAATTTTGGAATCGGCCGGTGACAAAATGTTCCAAAGACACCCCATGCACAACTCCACCGGGGAAGGTGCCAGACAGGAGTTCTCTGAATAGTTTTTACACTACCTTGGTAGGCAGCTGAAAGGCACCACAAAAGTTGTTCCACCTGCTTTCTGGGCTGAGATGAGGAACCGCTGAATTTTGGAGTCGGCTGGTGACAAAATGTTCCAAACACACCCCATGCACAACTCCACCGGGGAAGGTGCCAGACAGGAGTTCTCCTGATAGTTTTTACACTACCTTGGTAGGCAGCTGAAAGGCACCACAAAAGTTGTTCTACCTGCTTTCTGGGCTGAGATGGGGAACAGCTGAATTTTGGAGTCGGCTGGTGACAAAATTTTAATAAATACACCCCATGCACAACTCCACTAGCGAAGGTGCCAGGGACGAGTTCTGTTGGTAGTTTTTACATTGCTCCGGTAGGCATCAAAAGGACACCACAAAAGTTGTTCTACCTGCTTTCTGGGCTGAGATGGGGAACCGCTGAATTTTGGAGTCGGCTGGTAACAAAATGTTCCAAACAGACCCCATGCACAACTCCACCGGGGAAGGTGCCAGACAAGAGTTCTCTGAATAGTTTTTACACTACCTTGGTAGGCATTTGAAAGGCACCACAAAAGTTGTTCTACCTGCTTTCTGGGCTGAGATGGGGAACAGCTGAATTTTGGACTCGGCTGCTGACAAAATGTTCCAAACACACCCCAAGCACAACTCCACTAGCGAAGGTGCCAGACAGGAGTTCTCCTTGTAGTTTTTACATTGCTCTGGTAGGCATCTGAAAGACACCACAAAAGTTGTTCTACCTGCTTTCTGGGCTGAGATGGGGAACCGCTGAATTTTGGAGTCGGCCGGTGACAAAATGTTCCAAACACACCCCCTGCACAACTCCACCGGGGAAGGTGCCAGACAGGAGTTCTCTTAGTAGTTTTTACACTACCTTGGTAGGCAGCTGAAAGGCACCACAAAAGTTGTTCTACCTGCTTTCTGGGCTGAGATGGGGAACCGCTGAATTTTGGACTCGGCCGGTGACAAAATGTTCCAAACACACCCCATGCACAACTCCACCGGGGAAGGTGCCAGACAAGAGTTCTCCTGGTAGTTTTTACACTACCTTGGTAGGCAGCTGAAAGGCACCACAAAAGTTGTTCTACCTGCTTTCTGGGCTGAGATGGGGAACAGCTGAATTTTGGACTCGGCTGGTTACAAAATTTTAATAAATACACCCCATGCACAACTCCACTAGCGAAGGTGCCAGGGACGAGTTCTGTTGGTAGTTTTTACATTGCTCTGGTAGGCATCAAAAGGACACCACAAAAGTTGTTCTACCTGCTTTCTGGGCTGAGATGGGGAACCGCTGAATTTTGGAGTCGGGCGGTGACAAAATGTTCCAAAGACACCCCATGCACAACTCCACCGGGGAAGGTGCCAGGCAGGAGTTCTCTTAATAGTTTTTACACTACCTTGGTAGGCAGCTGAAAGGCACCACAAAAGTTGTTCTTACCTGCTTTCTGGGCTGAGATGGGGAACCGCTGAATTTTTGGACTCGGCTGGTGACAAAATGTTCCGAACACACCCCATGCACAACTCCACCGGGGAAGGTGCCAGACAAGAGTTCTCCTGGTAGTTTTTACATTGCTCCGGTAGGCATCTGAAAGACACCACAAAAGTTGTTCTACCTGCTTTCTGGGCTGAGATGGGGAACCGCTGAATTTTGGAGTCGGCTGGTGACAATATGTTCCAAACACACCCCATGCACAACTCCACCGGGGAATGTGCCAGACAGGAGTTCTCCTGGTAGTTTTTACACTACCTTGGTAGGCAGCTGAAAGGCACCACTAAAGTTGTTCTACCTGCTTTCTGGGCTGAGATGGGGAACCGCTGAATTTTGGACTCGGCCGGTGACAAAATGTTCCAAACACACCCCATGCACAACTCCACCGGGGAAGGTTGCCAGACAAGAGTTCTCCTGGTAGTTTTTACACTACCTTGGTAGGCAGCTGAAAGGCACCACAAAAGTTGTTCTACCTGCTTTCTGGGCTGAGATGGGGAACAGCTGAATTTTGGACTCGGCTGGTTACAAAATTTTAATAAATACACCCCATGCACAACTCCACTAGCGAAGGTGCCAGGGACGAGTTCTGTTGGTAGTTTTTACATTGCTCTGGTAGGCATCAAAAGGACACCACAAAAGTTGTTCTACCTGCTTTCTGGGCTGAGATGGGGAACCGCTGAATTTTGGAGTCGGGCGGTGACAAAATGTTCAAAGACACCCCATGCACAACTCCACCGGGGAAGGTGCCAGACAGGAGTTCTCTTAATAGTTTTTACACTACCTTGGTAGGCAGCTGAAAGGCACCACAAAAGTTGTTCTACCTGCTTTCTGGGCTGAGATGGGGAACCGCTGAATTTTTGGACTCGGCTGGTGACAAAATGTTCCGAACACACCCATGCACAACTCCACCGGGGAAGGTGCCAGACAAGAGTTCTCCTGGTAGTTTTTTACATTGCTCCGGTAGGCATCTGAAAGACACCACAAAAGTTGTTCTACCTGCTTTCTGGGCTGAGATGGGGAACCGCTGAATTTTGGAGTCGGCTGGTGACAATATGTTCCAAACACACCCCATGCACAACTCCACCGGGGAATGTGCCAGACAGGAGTTCTCCTGGTAGTTTTTACACTACCTTGGTAGGCAGCTGAAAGGCACCACAAAAGTTGTTCTACCTGCTTTCTGGGCTGAGATGGGGAACAGCAGAATTTTGGACTCGGCTGGTGACAAAATTTTAATAAATACACCCCATGCACAACTCCACTAGCGAAGGTGCCAGGAACGAATTCTGTTGGTAGTTTTTACATTGCTCCGGTAGGCATCAAAAGGACACCACAAAAGTTGTTCTTCCTGCTTTCTGGGCTGAGATGGGGAACCGCTGAATTTTGGAGTCGGCCGGTGACAAAATGTTCCAAAGACACCCCATGCACAACTCCACCGGGGAAGGTGCCAGACAGGAGTTCTCTGAATAGTTTTTACACTACCTTGGTAGGCAGCTGAAAGGCACCACAAAAGTTGTTCCACCTGCTTTCTGGGCTGAGATGAGGAACCGCTGAATTTTGGAGTCGGCTGGTGACGAAATGTTCCAAACACACCCCCTGCACAACTCCACCGGGGAAGGTGCCAGACAGGAGTTCTCCTGATAGTTTTTACACTACCTTGGTAGGCAGCTGAAAGGCACCACAAAAGTTGTTCTACCTGCTTTCTGGGCTGAGATGGGGATCAGCTGAATTTTGGAGTCGGCTGGTGACAAAATTTTAATAAATACACCCCATGCACAACTCCACTAGCGAAGGTGCCAGGGACGAGTTCTGTTGGTAGTCTTTTACATTGCTCCGGTAGGCATCAAAAGGACACCACAAAAGTTGTTCTACCTGCTTTCTGGGCTGAGATGGGGAACCGCTGAATTTTGGACTCGGCCGGTGAAAAAATGTTCCAAACAGACCCCATGCACAACTCCACCGGGGAAGGTGCCAGACAAGAGTTCTCTGAATAGTTTTTACACTACCTTGGTAGGCATTTGAAAGGCACCACAAAAGTTGTTCTACCTGCTTTCTGGGCTGAGATGGGGAACAGCTGAATTTTGGACTCGGCTGGTGACAAAATGTTCCAAACACACCCCAAGCACAACTCCACTAGCGAAGGTGCCAGACAGGAGTTCTCCCTGTAGTTTTTATATTGCTCTGGTAGGCATCTGAAAGACACCACAAAAGTTGTTCTACCTGCTTTCTGGGCTGAGATGGGGAACCGCTGAATTTTGGAGTCGGCCGGTGACAAAATGTTCCAAACACACCCCCTGCACAACTCCACCGGGGAAGGTGCCAGACAGGAGTTCTCTTAGTAGTTTTTACACTACCTTGGTAGGCAGCTGAAAGGCACCACAAAAGTTGTTCTACCTGCTTTCTGGGCTGAGATGGGGAACCGCTGAATTTTGGACTCGGCCGGTGACAAAATGTTCCAAACACACCCCATGCACAACTCCACCGGGGAAGGTGCCAGACAAGAGTTCTCCTGGTAGTTTTTACACTACCTTGGTAGGCAGCTGAAAGGCACCACAAAAGTTGTTCTACCTGCTTTCTGGGCTGAGATGGGGAACCGCTGAATTTTGGAGTCGGCTGGTGACAAAATGTTCCAAACACACCCCATGCACAACTCCACCGGGGAAGGTGCCAGACAGGAGTTCTCCTGGTAGTTTTTACATTGCTCCGGTAGGCATCTGAAAGACACCACAAAAGTTGTTCTACCTGCTTTCTGGGCTGAGATGGGGAACCGCTGAATTTTGGAGTCGGCCGGTGACAAAATGTTCCAAACACACCCCATGCACAACTCCACCGGGGAAGGTGCCAGGCAGGAGTTCTCCTGGTAGTTTTTACATTGCTCCGGTAGGCATCTGAAAGACACCACAAAAGTTGTTCTACCTGCTTTCTGGGCTGAGATGGGGAACCGTTGAATTTTGGAGTCGGCCGGTGACAAAATGTTCCAAACACACCCCATGCACAACTCCACCGGGGAAGGTGCCAGACAGGAGTTCTCTGAATAGTTTTTACACTACCTTGGTAGGCAGCTGAAAGGCACCACAAAAGTTGTTCTACCTGCTTTCTGGGCTGAGATGGGGAACCGCTGAATTTTGGAGTCGGCTGGTGACGAAATGTTCCAAACACACCCCATGCACAACTCCACCGGGGAAGGTGCCAGACAGGAGTTCTCCTGGTAGTTTTTACACTACCTTGGTAGGCAGCTGAAAGGCACCACAAAAGTTGTTCTACCTGCTTTCTGGGCTGAGATGGGGAACAGCTGAATTTTGGACTCGGCTGGTGACAAAATTTCAATAAATACACCCCATGCACAACTCCACTAGCGAAGGTGCCAGGGACGAGTTCTGTTGGTAGTTTTTACATTGCTCCGGTAGGCATCAAAAGGACACCACAAAAGTTGTTCTACCTGCTTTCTGGGCTGAGATGGGGAACAGCTGAATTTTGGAGTCGGCCGGTGACAAAATGTTCCAAACACACCCCATGCACAACTCCACCGGGGAAGGTGCCAGACAAGAGTTCTCTTGATAGTTTTTACACTACCTTGGTAGGCAGCTGAAAGGCACCACAAAAGTTGTTCTACCTGCTTTCTGGGCTGAGATCGGGAACAGCTGAATTTTGGACTCGGCTGGTGACAAAATGTTCCAAATACACCCCAAGCACAACTCCACTAGCGAAGGTGCCAGGAACGAATTCTGTTGGTAGTTTTTACATTGCTCCGGTAGGCATCAAAAAGACACTACAAAAGCTGTTCTTCCTGCTTTCTGGGCTGAGATGGGGAACCGCTGAATTTTGGAGTCGGCCGGTGACAAAATGTTCCAAACACACCCCATGCACAACTCCACCGGGGAAGGTGCCAGACAGGAGTTCTCCTGGTAGTTTTTACATTGCTCTGGTAGGCATCTGAAAGACACCACAAAAGTTGTTCTACCTGCTTTCTGGGCTGAGATGGGGAACCGCTGAATTTTGGAGTCGGCTGGTGACAAAATGTTCCAAACACACCCCATGCACAACTCCACCGGGGAAGGTGCCAGACAGGAGTTCTCCTGGTAGTTTTTACATTGCTCCGGTAGGCATCTGAAAGACACCACAAAAGTTGTTCTACCTGCTTTCTGGGCTGAGATGGGGAACCGCTGAATTTTGGAGTCGGCCGGTGACAAAATGTTCCAAACACACCCCATGCACAACTCCACCGGGGAAGGTGCCAGGCAGGAGTTCTCTTGGTAGTTTTTACACTACCTTGGTAGGCATTTGAAAGGCACCACAAAAGTTGTTCTACCTGCTTTCTGGGCTGAGATGGGGAACCGCTGAATTTTGGAGTCGGCCGGTGACAAAATGTTCCAAACACACCCCCTGCACAACTCCACCGGGGAAGGTGCCAGACAGGAGTTCTCTTAGTAGTTTTTACACTACATTGGTAGGCAGCTGAAAGGCACCACAAAAGTTGTTCTACCTGCTTTCTGGGCTGAGATGGGGAACCGCTGAATTTTGGAGTCGGCTGGTGACAAAATGTTCCAAAGACACCCCATGCACAACTCCACCGGGGAATGTGCCGGACAGGAGTTCTCCTGGTAGTTTTTACACTACCTTGGTAGGCAGCTGAAAGGCACCACAAAAGTTGTTCTACCTGCTTTCTGGGCTGAGATGGGGAACCGCTGAATTTTGGACTCGGCTGGTGACAAAATGTTCCAAACACACACCATGCACAACTCCACTAGGGAAGGTGCCAGACAGGAGTTCTCCTGGTAGTTTTTACATTGCTCCGGTAGGCATCTGAAAGACACCACAAAAGTTGTTCTACCTGCTTTCTGGGCTGAGATGGGGAACAGCTGAATTTTGAAGTCGGCCGGTGGCAAAATGTTCCAAACACACCCCATGCACAACTCCACCGGGGAAGGTGCCAGACAAAAGTTCTCTTGATAGTTTTTACACTACATTGGTAGGCAGCTGAAAGGCACCACAAAAGTTGTTCTACCTGCTTTCTGGGCTGAGATGGGGAACCGCTGAATTTTGGACTCGGCTGGTGACAAAATTTTAATAAATACACCCCATGCACAACTCCACTAGCGAAGGTGCCAGGGACAAGTTCTGTTGGTAGTTTTTACATTGCTCCTGTAGGCATCAAAAGGACACCACAAAAGTTGTTCTACCTGCTTTCTGGGCTGAGATGGGGAACCGCTGAATTTTGGACTCGGCCGGTGACAAAATGTTCCAAAGACACCCCATGCACAACTCCACCGGGGAAGGTGCCAGGCAGGAGTTCTCTTGGTAGTTTTTACACTACCTTGGTAGGCATTTGAAAGGCACCACAAAAGTTGTTCTACCTGCTTTCTGGGCTGAGATGGGGAAACGCTGAATTTTGGACTCGGCTGGTGACAAAATGTTCCAAACACACCCCATGCACAACTCCACCGGGGAAGGTGCCAGACAGGAGTTCTCCTGGTAGTTTTTACATTGCTCTGGTAGGCATCTGAAAGACACCACAAAAGTTGTTCTACCTGCTTTCTGGGCTGAGATGGGGAACCGCTGAAATTTGGAGTCGGGCGGTGAAAAAATGTTCCAAACACACCCCCTGCACAACTCCACCGGGGAAGGTGCCAGACAGGAGTTCTCTCAGTAGTTTTTACACTACCTTGGTAGGCAGCTGAAAGGCACCACAAAAGTTGTTCTACCTGCTTTCTGGGCTGAGATGGGGAACCGCTGAATTTTGGAGTCGGCCGGTGACAAATGTTCCAAACACACCCCATGCACAACTCCACCGGGGAAGGTGCCAGACAAGAGTTCTCTTGGTAGATTTTACATTGCTCCGGTAGGCAGCTGAAAGGCACCACAAAAGTTGTTCTACCTGCTTTCTGGGCTGAGATGGGGAACCGCTGAATTTTGGACTCGGCTGGTGACAAAATTTTAATAAATACACCCCATGCACAACTCCACTAGCGAAGGTGCCAGGGACGAGTTCTGTTGGTAGTTTTTACATTGCTCCTGTAGGCATCAAAAGGACACCACAAAAGTTGTTCTACCTGCTTTCTGGGCTGAGATGGGGAACCGCTGAATTTTGGACTCGGCTGGTGACAAAATGTTCCAAACACACCCCATGCACAACTCCACTAGGGAAGGTGCCAGACAAGAGTTCTCCTGATAGTTTTTACACTACCTTGGTAGGCAGCTGAAAGGCACCACAAAAGTTGTTCTACCTGCTTTCTGGGCTGAGATGGGGAACCGCTGAATTTTTGGACTCGGCTGGTGACAAAATGTTCCGAACACACCCCATGCACAACTCCACCGGGGAAGGTGCCAGACAGGAGTTCTCCTGGTAGTTTTTACATTGCTCCGGTAGGCATCTGAAAGACACCACAAAAGTTGTTCTACCTGCTTTCTGGGCTGAGATGGGGAACCGCTGAATTTTGGACTCGGCTGGTGACAAAATGTTCCAAACACACCCCATGCACAACTCCACTGGGGAAGGTGCCAGACAGGAGTTCTCCTGGTAGATTTTACATTGCTCCGGTAGGCATCTGAAAGACACCACAAAAGTTGTTCTACCTGATTTCTGGGCTGAGATGGGGAACCGCTGAATTTTGGAGTCGGCCGGTGACAAAATGTTCCAAACACACCCCATGCACAACTCCACCGGGGAAGGTGCCAGACAGGAGTTCTCCTGGTAGATTTTACATTGCTCCGGTAGGCATCTTAAAGACACCACAAAAGTTGTTCTACCTGCTTTCTGGGCTGAGATGGGGAACCGCTGAATTTTGGAGTCAGCCGGTGACAAAATGTTCCAAACACACCCCATGCACAACTCCACCGGGGAAGGTGCCAGACAGGAGTTCTCCTGGTAGTTTTTACATTGCTCCGGTAGGCAGCTGAAAGACACCACAAAAGTTGTTCTACCTGCTTTCTGGGCTGAGATGGGGAACCGCTGAATTTTGGAGTCGGCCGGTGACAAAATGTTCCAAACACACCCCATGCACAACTCCACCGGGGAAGGTGTCAGACAGGAGTTCTCTTAGTAGTTTTTACACTACCTTGGTAGGCAGCTGAAAGACACCACAAATGTTGTTCTACCTGCTTTCTGGGCTGAGATGGGAAACCGCTGAATTTTGGAGTCGGCCGGTGACAAAATGTTCCAAACACACCCCATGCACAACTCCACCGGGGAAGGTGCCAGACAGGAGTTCTCCTGGTAGATTTTACATTGCTCCGGTAGGCATCTGAAAGACACCACAAAAGTTGTTCTACCTGCTTTCTGGGCTGAGATGGGGAAACGCTGAATTTTGGAGTCGGCTGGTGACAAAATTTTAATAAATACACCCCATGCACAACTCCACTAGCGAAGGTGCCAGGGACGAGTTCTGTTGGTAGTTTTTACATTGCTCCTGTAGGCATCAAAAGGACACCACAAAAGTTGTTCTACCTGCTTTCTGGGCTGAGATGGGGAACCGCTGAATTTTGGACTCGGCCGGTGACAAAATGTTCCAAACACACCCCATGCACAACTCCACCGGGGAAGGTGCCAGGCAGGAGTTCTCTTGGTAGTTTTTACACTACCTTGGTAGGCAGCTGAAAGGCACCACAAAAGTTGTTCTACCTGCTTTCTGGGCTGAGATGGGGAACCGCTGAATTTTGGACTCGGCTGGTGACAAAATGTTCCAAACACACCCCATGCACAACTCCACCGGGGAAGGTGCCAGACAGGAGTTCTCTTGGTAGTTTTTACATTGCTCTGGTAGGCATCTGAAAGACACCACAAAAGTTGTTCTACCTGCTTTCTGGGCTGAGATGGGGAACCGCTGAATTTTGGAGTCGGCCGGTGACAAAATGTTCCAAACACACCCCATGCACAACTCCACCGGGGAAGGTGCCAGACAGGAGTTCTCTGAATAGTTTTTACACTACCTTGGTAGGCAGCTGAAAGGCACCACAAAAGTTGTTCTACCTGCTTTCTGGGCTGAGATGGGGAACAGCTGAATTTTGGAGTCGGCCGGTGACAAAATGTTCCAAACACACCCCATGCACAACTCCACCGGGGAAGGTGCCAGACAGGAGTTCTCCTGGTAGATTTTACATTGCTCCGGTAGGCATCTGAAAGACACCACAAAAGTTGTTCTACCTGCTTTCTGGGCTGAGATGGGGAACCGCTGAATTTTGGACTCGGCTGGTGACAAAATGTTCCAAACACACCCCATGCACAACTCCACCGGGGAAGGTGCCAGACAAGAGTTCTCTTGATAGTTTTTACACTACCTTGGTAGGCAGCTGAAAGGCACCACAAAAGTTGTTCTACCTGCTTTCTGGGCTGAGATGGGGAACCGCTGAATTTTGGAGTCGGCTGGTGACAAAATTTTAATAAATACACCCCATGCACAACTCCACTAGCGAAGGTGCCAGGGACGAGTTCTGTTGGTAGTTTTTACATTGCTCCTGTAGGCATCAAAAGGACACCACAAAAGTTGTTCTACCTGCTTTCTGGGCTGAGATGGGGAATCGCTGAATTTTGGAGTCGGTCGGTGAAAAAATGTTCCAAAAACACCCCATGCACAACTCCACCGGGGAAGGTGCCAGGCAGGAGTTCTCCTGGTAGTTTTTACACTACCTTGGTAGGCACCTGAAAGACAGCACAAAAGTTTTTTTACCTGCTTTCTGGGCTGAGATGGGGAACCGGTGAATTTTGGACTCGGCTGGTGACAAAATGTTCCAAACACACCCCATGCACAACTCGACTAGGGAAGGTGCCAGGCAGGAGTTCTCTTGGTAGTTTTTACACTACCTTGGTAGGCAGCTGAAAGGCACCACAAAAGTTGTTCTACCTGCTTTCTGGGCTGAGATGGGGAACCGCTGAATTTTGGACTCGGCTGGTGACAAAATGTTCCAAACACACCCCATGCACAACTCCACCGGGGAAGGTGCCAGGCAGGAGTTCTCCTGGTAGTTTTTACATTGCTCTGGTAGGCATCTGAAAGACACCACAAAAGTTGTTCTACCTGCTTTCTGGCCTGAGATGGGGAACCGCTGAATTTTGGAGTCGGCCGGTGAAAAAATGTTCCAAACACACCCCATGCACAACTCCACCGGGGAAGGTGCCAGACAGGAGTTCTCTCAGTAGTTTTTACACTACCTTGGTAGGCAGCTGAAAGGCACCACAAAAGTTGTTCTACCTGCTTTCTGGGCTGAGATGGGGAACCGCTGAATTTTGGACTCGGCCGGTGACAAAATGTTCCAAACACACCCCATGCACAACTCCACCGGGGAAGGTGCCAGACAAGAGTTCTCTTGATAGTTTTTACACTACCTTGGTAGGCACCTGAAAGGCACCACAAAAGTTGTTCTACCTGCTTTCTGGGCTGAGATGGGGAACCGCTGAATTTTGGACTCGGCTGGTGACAAAATTTTAATAAATACACCCCATGCACAACTCCACTAGCGAAGGTGCCAGGGACGAGTTCTGTTGGTAGTTTTTACATTGCTCCTGTAGGCATCAAAAGGACACCACAAAAGTTGTTCTACCTGCTTTCTGGGCTGAGATGGGGAATCGCTGAATTTTGGAGTCGGCCGGTGAAAAAATGTTCCAAAAACACCCCATGCACAACTCCACCGGGGAAGGTGCCAGGCAGGAGTTCTCTTGGTAGTTTTTACACTACCTTGGCAGGCATTTGAAAGGCACCACAAAAGTTGTTCTACCTGCTTTCTGGGCTGAGATGGGGAACCGCTGAATTTTGGAGTCGGCTGGTGACAAAATTTTAATAAATACACCCCATGCACAACTCCACTAGCGAAGGTGCCAGGGACGAGTTCTGTTGGTAGTTTTTACATTGCTCCTGTAGGCATCAAAAGGACACCACAAAAGTTGTTCTACCTGCTTTCTGGGCTGAGATGGGGAATCGCTGAATTTTGGAGTCGGCCGGTGAAAAAATGTTCCAAAAACACCCCATGCACAACTCCACCGGGGAAGGTGCCAGGCAGGAGTTCTCCTGGTAGTTTTTACACTACCTTGGTAGGCACCTGAAAGACAGCACAAAAGTTTTTTTACCTGCTTTCTGGGCTGAGATGGGGAACCGGTGAATTTTGGACTCGGCTGGTGACAAAATGTTCCAAACACACCCCATGCACAACTCGACTAGGGAAGGTGCCAGGCAGGAGTTCTCTTGGTAGTTTTTACACTACCTTGGTAGGCAGCTGAAAGGCACCACAAAAGTTGTTCTACCTGCTTTCTGGGCTGAGATGGGGAACCGCTGAATTTTGGACTCGGCTGGTGACAAAATGTTCCAAACACACCCCATGCACAACTCCACCGGGGAAGGTGCCAGGCAGGAGTTCTCCTGGTAGTTTTTACATTGCTCTGGTAGGCATCTGAAAGACACCACAAAAGTTGTTCTACCTGCTTTCTGGCCTGAGATGGGGAACCGCTGAATTTTGGACTCGGCCGGTGACAAAATGTTCCAAACACACCCCCTGCACAACTCCACCGGGGAAGGTGCCAGACAGGAGTTCTCTCAGTAGTTTTTACACTACCTTGGTAGGCAGCTGAAAGGCACCACAAAAGTTGTTCTACCTGCTTTCTGGGCTGAGATGGGGAACAGCTGAATTTTGGAGTCGGCCGGTGACAAAAAGTTCCAAACACACCCCATGCACAACTCCACCGGGGAAGGTGCCAGACAGGAGTTCTCCTGGTAGATTTTACATTGCTCCGGTAGGCATCTGAAAGATACCACAAAAGTTGTTCTACCTGCTTTCTGGGCTGAGATGGGGAACCGCTGAATTTTGGACTCGGCCGGTGACAAAATGTTCCAAACACACCCCATGCACAACTCCACCGGGGAAGGTGCCAGACAAGAGTTCTCTTGATAGTTTTTACACTACCTTGGTAGGCACCTGAAAGGCACCACAAAAGTTGTTCTACCTGCTTTCTGGGCTGAGATGGGGAACCGCTGAATTTTGGACTCGGCTGGTGACAAAATTTTAATAAATACACCCCATGCACAACTCCACTAGCGAAGGTGCCAGGGACGAGTTCTGTTGGTAGTTTTTACATTGCTCCTGTAGGCATCAAAAGGACACCACAAAAGTTGTTCTACCTGCTTTCTGGGCTGAGATGGGGAATCGCTGAATTTTGGAGTCGGCCGGTGAAAAAATGTTCCAAAAACACCCCATGCACAACTCCACCGGGGAAGGTGCCAGGCAGGAGTTCTCTTGGTAGTTTTTACACTACCTTGGCAGGCATTTGAAAGGCACCACAAAAGTTGTTCTACCTGCTTTCTGGGCTGAGATGGGGAACCGCTGAATTTTTGGACTCGGCTGGTGACAAAATGTTCCGAACACACCCCATGCACAACTCCACCGGGGAAGGTGCCAGACAGGAGTTCTCCTGGTAGTTTTTACACTACCTTGGTAGGCATCTGAAAGGCACCACAAAAGTTGTTCTACCTGCTTTCTGGGCTGAGATGGGGAACCGCTGAATTTTGGACTCGGCCGGTGACAAAATGTTCCAAAGACACCCCATGCACAACTCCACCGGGGAAGGTGTCATTCAGGAGTTCTCTTAATAGTTTTTACATTGCTCCGGTAGGCATCTGAAAGACACCACAAAAGTTGTTCTACCTGCTTTCTGGGCTGAGATGGGGAACCGCTGAATTTTGGACTCGGCCGGTGACAAAATGTTCCAAACACACCCCATGCACAACTCCACCGGGGAAGGTGCCAGACAGGAGTTCTCCTGGTAGATTTTACATTGCTCCGGTAGGCATCT
The DNA here is from genome assembly GCF_023634085.1 of Falco cherrug. Classification (NCBI taxonomy): domain Eukaryota; kingdom Metazoa; phylum Chordata; class Aves; order Falconiformes; family Falconidae; genus Falco; species Falco cherrug. The sequence goes on along the minus strand of NW_026599511.1, from coordinate 175,745 downwards.
GAAAGACACCACAAAAGTTGTTCTACCTGCTTTCTGGGCTGAGATGGGGAACCGCTGAATTTTGGAGTCGGCCGGTGACAAAATGTTCCAAACACACCCCATGCACAACTCCACCGGGGAAGGTGCCAGACAGGAGTTCTCTTAGTAGTTTTTACACTACCTAGGTAGGCACCTGAAAGGCACCACAAAAGTTGTTCTACCTGCTATCTGGGCTGAGATGGGGAACCGCTGAATTTTGGAGTCGGCCGGTGACAAAATGTTCCAAACACACCCCATGCACAACTCCACCGGGGAAGGTGCCAGACAGGAGTTCTCTTAGTAGTTTTTACACTACCTTGGTAGGCAGCTGAAAGGCACCACAAAAGTTGTTCTTCCTGCTTTCTGGGCTGAGATGGGGAACCGCTGAATTTTGGACTCGGCTGGTGACAACATTTTAATAAATACACCCCATGCACAACTCCACTAGCGAAGGTGCCAGGGACGAGTTCTGTTGGTAGTTTTTACATTGCTCCGGTAGGCATCAAAAGGACACCACAAAAGTTGTTCTACCTGCTTTCTGGGCTGAGATGGGGAATCGCTGAATTTTGGAGTCGGCCGGTGACAAAATGTTCCAAAGACACCCCATGCACAACTCCACCGGGGAAGGTGCCAGGCAGGAGTTCTCTTGGTAGTTTTTACACTACCTTGGTAGGCAGCTGAAAGGCACCACAAAAGTTGTTCTACCTGCTTTCTGGGCTGAGATGGGGAACCGCTGAATTTTGGAGTCGGCCGGTGACAAAATGTTCCAAACACACCCCATGCACAACTCCACCGGGGAAGGTGCCAGACAGGAGTTCTCCTGGTAGTTTTTACACTACCTTGGTAGGCAGCTGAAAGGCACCACAAAAGTTGTTCTACCTGCTTTCTGGGCTGAGATGGGGAACCGCTGAATTTTGGACTCGGCTGGTGACAAAATGTTCCAAAGACACCCCATGCACAACTCCACCGGGGAAGGTGTCATTCAGGAGTTCTCTTAATAGTTTTTACATTGCTCCGGTAGGCATCTGAAAGACACCACAAAAGTTGTTCTACCTGCTTTCTGGGCTGAGATGGGGAACCGCTGAATTTTGGAGTCGGCCGGTGACAAAATGTTCCAAACACACCCCATGCACAACTCCACTAGGGAAGGTGCCAGACAAGAGTTCTCCTGATAGTTTTTACACTACCTTGGTAGGCAGCTGAAAGGCACCACAAAAGTTGTTCTACCTGCTTTCTGGGCTGAGATGGGGAACCGCTGAATTTTGGACTCGGCTGGTGACAAAATTTTAATAAATACACCCCATGCACAACTCCACTAGCGAAGGTGCCAGGGACAAGTTCTGTTGGTAGTTTTTACATTGCTCCTGTAGGCATCAAAAGGACACCACAAAAGTTGTTCTACCTGCTTTCTGGGCTGAGATGGGGAACCGCTGAATTTTGGAGTCGGCCGGTGACAAAATGTTCCAAAGACACCCCATGCACAACTCCACCGGGGAAGGTGCCAGGCAGGAGTTCTCTTGGTAGTTTTTACACTACCTTGGTAGGCATTTGAAAGGCACCACAAAAGTTGTTCTACCTGCTTTCTGGGCTGAGATGGGGAAACGCTGAATTTTGGACTCGGCTGGTGACAAAATGTTCCAAACACACCCCATGCACAACTCCACCGGGGAAGGTGCCAGACAGGAGTTCTCCTGGTAGTTTTTACATTGCTCTGGTAGGCATCTGAAAGACACCACAAAAGTTGTTCTACCTGCTTTCTGGGCTGAGATGGGGAACCGCTGAAATTTGGAGTCGGCCGGTGAAAAAATGTTCCAAACACACCCCCTGCACAACTCCACCGGGGAAGGTGCCAGACAGGAGTTCTCTCAGTAGTTTTTACACTACCTTGGTAGGCAGCTGAAAGGCACCACAAAAGTTGTTCTACCTGCTTTCTGGGCTGAGATGGGGAACCGCTGAATTTTGGAGTCGGCCGGTGACAAATGTTCCAAACACACCCCATGCACAACTCCACCGGGGAAGGTGCCAGACAAGAGTTCTCTTGGTAGATTTTACATTGCTCCGGTAGGCAGCTGAAAGGCACCACAAAAGTTGTTCTACCTGCTTTCTGGGCTGAGATGGGGAACCGCTGAATTTTGGACTCGGCTGGTGACAAAATTTTAATAAATACACCCCATGCACAACTCCACTAGCGAAGGTGCCAGGGACGAGTTCTGTTGGTAGTTTTTACATTGCTCCTGTAGGCATCAAAAGGACACCACAAAAGTTGTTCTACCTGCTTTCTGGGCTGAGATGGGGAACCGCTGAATTTTGGACTCGGCTGGTGACAAAATGTTCCAAACACACCCCATGCACAACTCCACTAGGGAAGGTGCCAGACAAGAGTTCTCCTGATAGTTTTTACACTACCTTGGTAGGCACCTGAAAGGCACCACAAAAGTTGTTCTACCTGCTTTCTGGGCTGAGATGGGGAACCGCTGAATTTTGGACTCGGCCGGTGACAAAATGTTCCAAACACACCCCATGCACAACTCCACCGGGGAAGGTGCCAGACAGGAGTTCTCTTAATAGTTTTTACACTACCTTGGTAGGCAGCTGAAAGGCACCACAAAAGTTGTTCTACCTGCTTTCTGGGCTGAGATGGGGAACCGCTGAATTTTTGGACTCGGCTGGTGACAAAATGTTCCGAACACACCCCATGCACAACTCCACCGGGGAAGGTGCCAGACAGGAGTTCTCCTGGTAGTTTTTACATTGCTCCGGTAGGCATCTGAAAGACACCACAAAAGTTGTTCTACCTGCTTTCTGGGCTGAGATGGGGAACCGCTGAATTTTGGACTCGGCTGGTGACAAAATGTTCCAAACACACCCCATGCACAACTCCACCGGGGAAGGTGCCAGACAGGAGTTCTCCTGGTAGATTTTACATTGCTCCGGTAGGCATCTGAAAGACACCACAAAAGTTGTTCTACCTGCTTTCTGGCTGAGATGGGGAACCGCTGAATTTTGGAGTCGGCCGGTGACAAAATGTTCCAAACACACCCCATGCACAACTCCACCGGGGAAGGTGCCAGACAGGAGTTCTCCTGGTAGATTTTACATTGCTCCGGTAGGCATCTTAAAGACACCACAAAAGTTGTTCTACCTGCTTTCTGGGCTGAGATGGGGAACCGCTGAATTTTGGAGTCGGCCGGTGACAAAATGTTCCAAACACACCCCATGCACAACTCCACCGGGGAAGGTGCCAGACAGGAGTTCTCCTGGTAGTTTTTACATTGCTCCGGTAGGCAGCTGAAAGACACCACAAAAGTTGTTCTACCTGCTTTCTGGGCTGAGATGGGGAACCGCTGAATTTTGGAGTCGGCCGGTGACAAAATGTTCCAAACACACCCCATGCACAACTCCACCGGGGAAGGTGTCAGACAGGAGTTCTCTTAGTAGTTTTTACACTACCTTGGTAGGCAGCTGAAAGACACCACAAATGTTGTTCTACCTGCTTTCTGGGCTGAGATGGGAAACCGCTGAATTTTGGAGTCGGCCGGTGACAAAATGTTCCAAACCACACCCCATGCACAACTCCACCGGGGAAGGTGCCAGGACAGGAGTTCTCCTGGTAGATTTTACATTGCTCCGGTAGGCATCTGAAAGACACCACAAAAGTTGTTCTACCTGCTTTCTGGGCTGAGATGGGGAACCGCTGAATTTTGGAGTCGGCTGGTGACAAAATTTTAATAAATACACCCCATGCACAACTCCACTAGCGAAGGTGCCAGGGACGAGTTCTGTTGGTAGTTTTTACATTGCTCCTGTAGGCATCAAAAGGACACCACAAAAGTTGTTCTACCTGCTTTCTGGGCTGAGATGGGGAACCGCTGAATTTTGGAGTCGGCCGGTGACAAAATGTTCCAAACACACCCCATGCACAACTCCACCGGGGAAGGTGCCAGGCAGGAGTTCTCTTGGTAGTTTTTACACTACCTTGGTAGGCAGCTGAAAGGCACCACAAAAGTTGTTCTACCTGCTTTCTGGGCTGAGATGGGGAACCGCTGAATTTTGGACTCGGCTGGTGACAAAATGTTCCAAACACACCCCATGCACAACTCCACCGGGGAAGGTGCCAGACAGGAGTTCTCTTAGTAGTTTTTACACTACCTTGGTAGGCATCTGAAAGACACCACAAAAGTTGTTCTACCTGCTTTCTGGGCTGAGATGGGGAACCGCTGAATTTTGGAGTCGGCCGGTGACAAAATGTTCCAAACACACCCCATGCACAACTCCACCGGGGAAGGTGCCAGACAGGAGTTCTCTGAATAGTTTTTACACTACCTTGGTAGGCAGCTGAAAGGCACCACAAAAGTTGTTCTACCTGCTTTCTGGGCTGAGATGGGGAACAGCTGAATTTTGGAGTCGGCCGGTGACAAAATGTTCCAAACACACCCCATGCACAACTCCACCGGGGAAGGTGCCAGACAGGAGTTCTCCTGGTAGATTTTACATTGCTCCGGTAGGCATCTGAAAGACACCACAAAAGTTGTTCTACCTGCTTTCTGGGCTGAGATGGGGAACCGCTGAATTTTGGACTCGGCTGGTGACAAAATGTTCCAAACACACCCCATGCACAACTCCACCGGGGAAGGTGCCAGACAAGAGTTCTCTTGATAGTTTTTACACTACCTTGGTAGGCAGCTGAAAGGCACCACAAAAGTTGTTCTACCTGCTTTCTGGGCTGAGATGGGGAACCGCTGAATTTTGGAGTCGGCTGGTGACAAAATTTTAATAAATACACCCCATGCACAACTCCACTAGCGAAGGTGCCAGACAGGAGTTCTCCTGGTAGATTTTACATTGCTCCGGTAGGCATCTGAAAGACACCACAAAAGTTGTTCTACCTGCTTTCTGGGCTGAGATGGGGAACCGCTGAATTTTGGACTCGGCCGGTGACAAAATGTTCCAAAGACACCCCATGCACAACTCCACCGGGGAAGGTGTCATTCAGGAGTTCTCTTAATAGTTTTTACATTCCTCCGGTAGGCATCTGAAAGACACCACAAAAGTTGTTCTACCTGCTTTCTGGGCTGAGATGGGGAACCGCTGAATTTTGGAGTCGGCCGGTGACAAAATGTTCCAAACACACCCCATGCACAACTCCACCGGGGAAGGTGCCAGACAGGAGTTCTCTGAATAGTTTTTACATTACCTTGGTAGGCAGCTGAAAGGCACCACAAAAGTTGTTCTACCTGCTTTCTGGGCTGAGATGGGGAACCGCTGAATTTTGGAGTCGGCTGGTGACGAAATGTTCCAAACACACCCCATGCACAACTCCACCGGGGAAGGTGCCAGACAGGAGTTCTCCTGGTAGATTTTACATTGCTCCGGTAGGCATCTGAAAGACACCACAAAAGTTGTTCTACCTGCTTTCTGGGCTGAGATGGGGAACCGCTGAATTTTGGAGTCGGCCGGTGACAAAATGTTCCAAACACACCCCATGCACAACTCCACCGGGGAAGGTGCCAGACAATAGTTCTCTTGATAGTTTTTACACTACCTTGGTAGGCATCTGAAAGACACCACAAAAGTTGTTCTACCTGCTTTCTGGGCTGAGATGGGGAACCGCTGAATTTTGGAGTCGGCCGGTGACAAAATGTTCCAAACACACCCCATGCACAACTCCACCGGGGAAGGTGCCAGACAGGAGTTCTCTGAATAGTTTTTACACTACCTTGGTAGGCAGCTGAAAGGCACCACAAAAGTTGTTCTACCTGCTTTCTGGGCTGAGATGGGGAACAGCTGAATTTTGGAGTCGGCCGGTGACAAAATGTTCCAAACACACCCCATGCACAACTCCACCGGGGAAGGTGCCAGACAGGAGTTCTCCTGGTAGATTTTACATTGCTCCGGTAGGCATCTGAAAGACACCACAAAAGTTGTTCTACCTGCTTTCTGGGCTGAGATGGGGAACCGCTGAATTTTGGACTCGGCTGGTGACAAAATGTTCCAAACACACCCCATGCACAACTCCACCGGGGAAGGTGCCAGACAAGAGTTCTCCTGGTAGTTTTTACACTACCTTGGTAGGCAGCTGAAAGGCACCACAAAAGTTGTTCTACCTGCTTTCTGGGCTGAGATGGGGAACCGCTGAATTTTGGAGTCGGCTGGTGACAAAATTTTAATAAATACACCCCATGCACAACTCCACTAGCGAAGGTGCCAGACAGGAGTTCTCCTGGTAGATTTTACATTGCTCCGGTAGGCATCTGAAAGACACCACAAAAGTTGTTCTACCTGCTTTCTGGGCTGAGATGGGGAACCGCTGAATTTTGGACTCGGCCGGTGACAAAATGTTCCAAAGACACCCCATGCACAACTCCACCGGGGAAGGTGTCATTCAGGAGTTCTCTTAATAGTTTTTACATTCCTCCGGTAGGCATCTGAAAGACACCACAAAAGTTGTTCTACCTGCTTTCTGGGCTGAGATGGGGAACCGCTGAATTTTGGAGTCGGCCGGTGACAAAATGTTCCAAACACACCCCATGCACAACTCCACCGGGGAAGGTGCCAGACAGGAGTTCTCTGAATAGTTTTTACATTACCTTGGTAGGCAGCTGAAAGGCACCACAAAAGTTGTTCTACCTGCTTTCTGGGCTGAGATGGGGAACCGCTGAATTTTGGAGTCGGCTGGTGACGAAATGTTCCAAACACACCCCATGCACAACTCCACCGGGGAAGGTGCCAGACAGGAGTTCTCCTGGTAGATTTTACATTGCTCCGGTAGGCATCTGAAAGACACCACAAAAGTTGTTCTACCTGCTTTCTGGGCTGAGATGGGGAACCGCTGAATTTTGGAGTCGGCCGGTGACAAAATGTTCCAAACACACCCCATGCACAACTCCACCGGGGAAGGTGCCAGACAATAGTTCTCTTGATAGTTTTTACACTACCTTGGTAGGCAGCTGAAAGGCACCACAAAAGTTGTTCTACCTGCTTTCTGGGCTGAGATGGGGAACCGCTGAATTTTGGACTCGGCTGGTGACAAAATTTTAATAAATACACCCCATGCACAACTCCACTAGCGAAGGTGCCAGGGACGAGTTCTGTTGGTAGTTTTTACATTGCTCCTGTAGGCATCAAAAGGACACCACAAAAGTTGTTCTACCTGCTTTCTGGGCTGAGATGGGGAATCGCTGAATTTTGGACTCGGCCGGTGACAAAATGTTCCAAAAACACCCCATGCACAACTCCACCGGGGAAGGTGCCAGGCAGGAGTTCTCCTGGTAGTTTTTACACTACCTTGGTAGGCACCTGAAAGACACCACAAAAGTTTTTTTACCTGCTTTCTGGGCTGAGATGGGGAACCGGTGAATTTTGGACTCGGCTGGTGACAAAATGTTCCAAACACACCCCATGCACAACTCCACTAGGGAAGGTGCCAGACAAGAGTTCTCTTAATAGTTTTTACACTACCTTGGTAGGCAGCTGAAAGGCACCACAAAAGTTGTTCTACCTGCTTTCTGGGCTGAGATGGGGAACCGCTGAATTTTGGAGTCGGCCGGTGACAAAATGTTCCAAACACACCCCATGCACAACTCCACCGGGGAAGGTGCCAGACAGGAGTTCTCTTAATAGTTTTTACACTACCTTGGTAGGCAGCTGAAAGGCACCACAAAAGTTGTTCTACCTGCTTTCTGGGCTGAGATGGGGAACCGCTGAATTTTTGGACTCGGCTGGTGACAAAATGTTCCGAACACACCCCATGCACAACTCCACCGGGGAAGGTGCCAGACAGGAGTTCTCCTGGTAGTTTTTACATTGCTCCGGTAGGCATCTGAAAGACACCACAAAAGTTGTTCTACCTGCTTTCTGGGCTGAGATGGGGAACCGCTGAATTTTGGAGTCGGCCGGTGACAAAATGTTCCAAACACACCCCATGCACAACTCCACCGGGGAAGGTGCCAGACAGGAGTTCTCTTAGTAGTTTTTACACTACCTAGGTAGGCACCTGAAAGACACTACAAAAGTTGTTCTACCTGCTTTCTGGGCTGAGATGGGGAACCGCTGAATTTTGGAGTCGGCCGGTGACAAAATGTTCCAAACACACCCCATGCACAACTCCACCGGGGAAGGTGCCAGACAATAGTTCTCTTGATAGTTTTTACACTACCTTGGTAGGCAGCTGAAAGGCACCACAAAAGTTGTTCTACCTGCTTTCTGGGCTGAGATGGGGAACCGCTGAATTTTGGACTCGGCTGGTGACAACATTTTAATAAATACACCCCATGCACAACTCCACTAGCGAAGGTGCCAGGGACGAGTTCTGTTGGTAGTTTTTACATTGCTCCTGTAGGCATCAAAAGGACACCACAAAAGTTGTTCTACCTGCTTTCTGGGCTGAGATGGGGAATCGCTGAATTTTGGACTCGGCCGGTGACAAAATGTTCCAAAAACACCCCATGCACAACTCCACCGGGGAAGGTGCCAGGCAGGAGTTCTCCTGGTAGTTTTTACACTACCTTGGTAGGCACCTGAAAGACACCACAAAAGTTTTTTTACCTGCTTTCTGGGCTGAGATGGGGAACCGGTGAATTTTGGACTCGGCTGGTGACAAAATGTTCCAAACACACCCCATGCACAACTCCACTAGGGAAGGTGCCAGACAAGAGTTCTCTTAATAGTTTTTACACTACCTTGGTAGGCAGCTGAAAGGCACCACAAAAGTTGTTCTACCTGCTTTCTGGGCTGAGATGGGGAACCGCTGAATTTTGGAGTCGGCCGGTGACAAAATGTTCCAAACACACCCCATGCACAACTCCACCGGGGAAGGTGCCAGACAGGAGTTCTCTTAGTAGTTTTTACACTACCTAGGTAGGCACCTGAAAGGCACCACAAAAGTTGTTCTACCTGCTTTCTGGGCTGAGATGGGGAACCGCTGAATTTTGGAGTCGGCCGGTGATAAAATGTTCCAAAGACACCCCATGCACAACTTCACCGGGGAAGGTGCCAGACAGGAGTTCTCTTAGTAGTTTTTACACTACCTTGGTAGGCAGCTGAAAGGCACCACAAAAGTTGTTCTTCCTGCTTTCTGGGCTGAGATGGGGAACCGCTGAATTTTGGACTCGGCTGGTGACAAAATGTTCCAAACACACCCCATGCACAACTCCACCGGGGAAGGTGCCAGACAAGAGTTCTCTTGATAGTTTTTACACTACCTTGGTAGGCATTTGAAAGGCACCACAAAAGTTGTTCTACCTGCTTTCTGGGCTGAGATGGGGAACAGCTGAATTTTGGACTCGGCTGGTGACAAAATTTTAATAAATACACTCCATGCACAACTCCACTAGCGAAGGTGCCAGGGACGAGTTCTGTTGGTAGTTTTTACATTGCTCCTGTAGGCATCAAAAGGACACCACAAAAGTTGTTCTACCTGCTTTCTGGGCTGAGATGGGGAATCGCTGAATTTTGGAGTCGGCCGGTGACAAAATGTTCCAAAAACACCCCATGCACAACTCCACCGGGGAAGGTGCCAGGCAGGAGTTCTCTTGGTAGTTTTTACACTACCTTGGTAGGCAGCTGAAAGGCACCACAAAAGTTGTTCTACCTGCTTTCTGGGCTGAGATGGGGAACCGCTGAATTTTGGACTCGGCTGGTGACGAAATGTTCCAAACACACCCCATGCACAACTCCACCGGGGAAGGTGCCAGACAGGAGTTCTCCTGGTAGATTTTACATTGCTCCGGTAGGCATCTGAAAGACACCACAAAAGTTGTTCTACCTGCTTTCTGGGCTGAGATGGGGAACCGCTGAATTTTGGACTCGGCCGGTGACAAAATGTTCCAAAGACACCCCATGCACAACTCCACCGGGGAAGGTGTCATTCAGGAGTTCTCTTAATAGTTTTTACATTCCTCCGGTAGGCATCTGAAAGACACCACAAAAGTTGTTCTACCTGCTTTCTGGGCTGAGATGGGGAACCGCTGAATTTTGGAGTCGGCCGGTGACAAAATGTTCCAAACACACCCCATGCACAACTCCACCGGGGAAGGTGCCAGACAGGAGTTCTCTGAATAGTTTTTACACTACCTTGGTAGGCAGCTGAAAGGCACCACAAAAGTTGTTCTACCTGCTTTCTGGGCTGAGATGTGGAACCGCTGAATTTTGGAGTCGGCTGGTGACGAAATGTTCCAAACACACCCCATGCACAACTCCACCGGGGAAGGTGCCAGACAGGAGTTCTCCTGGTAGATTTTACATTGCTCCGGTAGGCATCTGAAAGACACCACAAAAGTTGTTCTACCTGCTTTCTGGGCTGAGATGGGGAACCGCTGAATTTTGGAGTCGGCCGGTGACAAAATGTTCCAAACACACCCCATGCACAACTCCACCGGGGAAGGTGCCAGACAGGAGTTCTCTTAGTAGTTTTTACACTACCTAGGTAGGCACCTGAAAGGCACCACAAAAGTTGTTCTACCTGCTTTCTGGGCTGAGATGGGGAACCGCTGAATTTTGGAGTCGGCCGGTGACAAAATGTTCCAAAGACACCCCATGCACAACTTCACCGGGGAAGGTGCCAGACAGGAGTTCTCTTAGTAGTTTTTACACTACCTTGGTAGGCAGCTGAAAGGCACCACAAAAGTTGTTCTTCCTGCTTTCTGGGCTGAGATGGGGAACCGCTGAATTTTGGACTCGGCCGGTGACAAAATGTTCCAAACACACCCCATGCACAACTCCACCGGGGAAGGTGCCAGACAAGAGTTCTCTTGATAGTTTTTACACTACCTTGGTAGGCATTTGAAAGGCACCACAAAAGTTGTTCTACCTGCTTTCTGGGCTGAGATGGGGAACAGCTGAATTTTGGACTCGGCTGGTGACAAAATTTTAATAAATACACTCCATGCACAACTCCACTAGCGAAGGTGCCAGGGACGAGTTCTGTTGGTAGTTTTTACATTGCTCCTGTAGGCATCAAAAGGACACCACAAAAGTTGTTCTACCTGCTTTCTGGGCTGAGATGGGGAATCGCTGAATTTTGGAGTCGGCCGGTGACAAAATGTTCCAAAAACACCCCATGCACAACTCCACCGGGGAAGGTGCCAGGCAGGAGTTCTCTTGGTAGTTTTTACACTACCTTGGTAGGCAGCTGAAAGGCACCACAAAAGTTGTTCTACCTGCTTTCTGGGCTGAGATGGGGAACCGCTGAATTTTGGACTCGGCTGGTGACGAAATGTTCCAAACACACCCCATGCACAACTCCACCGGGGAAGGTGCCAGACAGGAGTTCTCCTGGTAGATTTTACATTGCTCCGGTAGGCATCTGAAAGACACCACAAAAGTTGTTCTACCTGCTTTCTGGGCTGAGATGGGGAACCGCTGAATTTTGGAGTCGGCCGGTGACAAAATGTTCCAAACACACCCCATGCACAACTCCACCGGGGAAGGTGCCAGACAGGAGTTCTCTTAGTAGTTTTTACACTACCTAGGTAGGCACCTGAAAGACACTACAAAAGTTGTTCTACCTGCTTTCTGGGCTGAGATGGGGAACCGCTGAATTTTGGAGTCGGCCGGTGACAAAATGTTCCAAACACACCCCATGCACAACTCCACCGGGGAAGGTGCCAGACAATAGTTCTCTTGATAGTTTTTACACTACCTTGGTAGGCAGCTGAAAGGCACCACAAAAGTTGTTCTACCTGCTTTCTGGGCTGAGATGGGGAACCGCTGAATTTTGGACTCGGCTGGTGACAAAATTTTAATAAATACACCCCATGCACAACTCCACTAGCGAAGGTGCCAGGGACGAGTTCTGTTGGTAGTTTTTACATTGCTCCTGTAGGCATCAAAAGGACACCACAAAAGTTGTTCTACCTGCTTTCTGGGCTGAGATGGGGAATCGCTGAATTTTGGAGTCGGCCGGTGACAAAATGTTCCAAAAACACCCCATGCACAACTCCACCGGGGAAGGTGCCAGGCAGGAGTTCTCCTGGTAGTTTTTACACTACCTTGGTAGGCACCTGAAAGGCACCACAAAAGTTGTTCTACCTGCTTTCTGGGCTGAGATGGGGAACCGGTGAATTTTGGACTCGGCTGGTGACAAAATGTTCCAAACACACCCCATGCACAACTCCACTAGGGAAGGTGCCAGACAAGAGTTCTCTTAATAGTTTTTACACTACCTTGGTAGGCAGCTGAAAGGCACCACAAAAGTTGTTCTACCTGCTTTCTGGGCTGAGATGGGGAACCGCTGAATTTTGGAGTCGGCCGGTGACAAAATGTTCCAAACACAACCCATGCACAACTCCACCGGGGAAGGTGCCAGACAGGAGTTCTCTTAATAGTTTTTACACTACCTTGGTAGGCAGCTGAAAGGCACCACAAAAGTTGTTCTACCTGCTTTCTGGGCTGAGATGGGGAACCGCTGAATTTTTGGACTCGGCTGGTGACAAAATGTTCCGAACACACCCCATGCACAACTCCACCGGGGAAGGTGCCAGACAGGAGTTCTCCTGGTAGTTTTTACATTGCTCCGGTAGGCATCTGAAAGACACCACAAAAGTTGTTCTACCTGCTTTCTGGGCTGAGATGGGGAACCGCTGAATTTTGGAGTCGGCCGGTGACAAAATGTTCCAAACACACCCCATGCACAACTCCACCGGGGAAGGTGCCAGACAGGAGTTCTCTTAATAGTTTTTACACTACCTTGGTAGGCAGCTGAAAGGCACCACAAAAGTTGTTCTACCTGCTTTCTGGGCTGAGATGGGGAACCGCTGAATTTTTGGACTCGGCTGGTGACAAAATGTTCCGAACACACCCCATGCACAACTCCACCGGGGAAGGTGCCAGACAGGAGTTCTCCTGGTAGTTTTTACATTGCTCCGGTAGGCATCTGAAAGACACCACAAAAGTTGTTCTACCTGCTTTCTGGGCTGAGATGGGGAACCGCTGAATTTTGGAGTCGGCCGGTGACAAAATGTTCCAAACACACCCCATGCACAACTCCACCGGGGAAGGTGCCAGACAGGAGTTCTCTTAGTAGTTTTTACACTACCTAGGTAGGCACCTGAAAGACACTACAAAAGTTGTTCTACCTGCTTTCTGGGCTGAGATGGGGAACCGCTGAATTTTGGAGTCGGCCGGTGACAAAATGTTCCAAACACACCCCATGCACAACTCCACCGGGGAAGGTGCCAGACAATAGTTCTCTTGATAGTTTTTACACTACCTTGGTAGGCAGCTGAAAGGCACCACAAAAGTTGTTCTACCTGCTTTCTGGGCTGAGATGGGGAACCGCTGAATTTTGGACTCGGCTGGTGACAAAATTTTAATAAATACACCCCATGCACAACTCCACTAGCGAAGGTGCCAGGGACGAGTTCTGTTGGTAGTTTTTACATTGCTCCTGTAGGCATCAAAAGGACACCACAAAAGTTGTTCTACCTGCTTTCTGGGCTGAGATGGGGAATCGCTGAATTTTGGACTCGGCCGGTGACAAAATGTTCCAAAAACACCCCATGCACAACTCCACCGGGGAAGGTGCCAGGCAGGAGTTCTCCTGGTAGTTTTTACACTACCTTGGTAGGCACCTGAAAGACACCACAAAAGTTTTTTTACCTGCTTTCTGGGCTGAGATGGGGAACCGGTGAATTTTGGACTCGGCTGGTGACAAAATGTTCCAAACACACCCCATGCACAACTCCACTAGGGAAGGTGCCAGACAAGAGTTCTCTTAATAGTTTTTACACTACCTTGGTAGGCAGCTGAAAGGCACCACAAAAGTTGTTCTACCTGCTTTCTGGGCTGAGATGGGGAACCGCTGAATTTTGGAGTCGGCCGGTGACAAAATGTTCCAAACACACCCCATGCACAACTCCACCGGGGAAGGTGCCAGACAGGAGTTCTCTTAATAGTTTTTACACTACCTTGGTAGGCAGCTGAAAGGCACCACAAAAGTTGTTCTACCTGCTTTCTGGGCTGAGATGGGGAACCGCTGAATTTTTGGACTCGGCCGGTGACAAAATGTTCCGAACACACCCCATGCACAACTCCACCGGGGAAGGTGCCAGACAGGAGTTCTCCTGGTAGTTTTTACATTGCTCCGGTAGGCATCTGAAAGACACCACAAAAGTTGTTCTACCTGCTTTCTGGGCTGAGATGGGGAACCGCTGAATTTTGGAGTCGGCCGGTGACAAAATGTTCCAAACACACCCCATGCACAACTCCACCGGGGAAGGTGCCAGACAGGAGTTCTCTCAGTAGTTTTTACACTACCTTGGTAGGCAGCTAGAAAGGCACCACAAAAGTTGTTCTACCTGCTTTCTGGGCTGAGATGGGGAACCGCTGAATTTTGGAGTCGGCCGGTGACAAAATGTTCCAAACACACCCCATGCACAACTCCACCGGGGAAGGTGCCAGACAGGAGTTCTCCTGGTAGTTTTTACATTGCTCCGGTAGGCATCTGAAAGACACCACAAAAGTTGTTCTACCTGCTTTCTGGGCTGAGATGGGGAACCGCTGAATTTTGGACTCGGCCGGTGACAAAATGTTCCAAACACACCCCATGCACAACTCCACCGGGGAAGGTGCCAGACAGGAGTTTACTTGGTAGTTTTTACACTACCTTGGTAGGCACCTGAAAGGCACCACAAAAGTTGTTCTACCTGCTTTGTGGGCTGAGATGGGGAACCGCTGAATTTTGGAGTCGGCCGGTGAAAAAATGTTCCAAACACACCCCCTGCATAACTCCACCGGGGAAGAAGCCAGACAGGAGTTCTCCTGGTAGTTTTTACATTGCTCTGGTAGGCATCTGAAAGACACCACAAAAGTTGTTCTACCTGCTTTCTGGGCTGAGATGGGGAACCGCTGAATTTTGGAGTCGGCCGGTGACAAAATGTTCCAAACACACCCCCTGCACAACTCCACCGGGGAAGGTGCCAGACAGGAGTTCTCCTGGTAGTTTTTACACTACCTTGGTAGGCAGCTGAAAGGCACCACAAAAGTTGTTCTTCCTGCTTTCTGGGCTGAGATGGGGAACCGCTGAATTTTGGAGTCAGCTGGTGACAAAATGTTCCAAAAACACCCCATGCACAACTCCACCGGGGAAGGTGCCAGACAGGAGTTCTCCTGGTAGTTTTTACATTGCTCCGGTAGGCATCTGAAAGACACCACAGATGTTGTTCTTCCTGCTTTCTGGGCTGAGATGGGGAACCGCTGAATTTTGGAGTCGGCCGGTGACAAAATGTTCCAAACACACCCCATGCACAACTCCACCGGGCAAGGTGCCAGACAGGAGTTCTCCTGGTAGTTTTTACATTGCTCTGGTAGGCATCTGAAAGACACCACAAAAGTTGTTCTACCTGCTTTCTGGGCTGAGATGGGGAACCGCTGAATTTTGGAGTCGGCCGGTGACAAAATGTTCCAAACACACCCCATGCACAACTCCACCGGGGAAGGTGCCAGACAGGAGTTCTCCTGGTAGTTTTTACACTACCTTGGTAGGCAGCTGAAAGGCACCACAAAAGTTGTTCTACCTGCTTTCTGGGCTGAGATGGGGAATCGCTGAATTTTGGACTCGGCTGGTGACAAAATGTTCCAAACACACCCCATGCACAACTCCACCGGGGAAGGTGCCAGACAAGAGTTCTCTTGATAGTTCTTACACTACCTTGGTAGGCATTTGAAAGGCACCACAAAAGTTGTTCTACCTGCTTTCTGGGCTGAGATGGGGAACCGCTGAATTTTGGACTCGGCTGGTGA
This sequence comes from Falco cherrug, assembly GCF_023634085.1. Lineage (NCBI taxonomy): Eukaryota > Metazoa > Chordata > Aves > Falconiformes > Falconidae > Falco > Falco cherrug. The sequence continues at coordinate 159,989 of NW_026599511.1, read as the reverse complement.
CAAAATTTTAATAAATACACCCCGTGCACAACTCCACTAGCGAAGGTGCCAGGGACGAGTTCTGTTGGTAGTTTTTACATTGCTCCTGTAAGCATCAGAAGGACACCACAAAAGTTGTTCTACCTGCTTTCTGGGCTGAGATGGGGAATCGCTGAATTTTGGAGTCGGCCGGTGACAAAATGTTCCAAAGACACCCCATGCACAACTCCACCGGGGAAGGTGCCAGGCAGGAGTTCTCTTGGTAGTTTTTACACTACCTTGGTAGGCATTTGAAAGGCACCACAAAAGTTGTTCTACCTGCTTTCTGGGCTGAGATGGGGAACCGCTGAATTTTGGACTCGGCTGGTGACAAAATGTTCCAAACACACCCCATGCACAACTCCACCGGGGAAGGTGCCAGACAGGAGTTCTCCTGGTAGTTTTTACATTGCTCCGGTAGGCATCTGAAAGACACCACAAAAGTTGTTCTTCCTGCTTTCTGGGCTGAGATGGGGAACCGCTGAATTTTGGAGTCGGCTGGTAGACGAAATGTTCCAAACACACCCCATGCACAACTCCACCGGGGAAGGTGCCAGACAGGAGTTCTCTCAGTAGTTTTTACACTACCTTGGTAGGCAGCTGAAAGGCACCACAAAAGTTGTTCTACCTGCTTTCTGGGCTGAGATGGGGAACTGCTGAATTTTGGACTCGGCCGGTGACAAAATGTTCCAAACACACCCCATGCACAACTCCACCGGGGAAGGTGCCAGACAGGAGTTCTCTTAGTAGTTTTTACACTACCTTGGTAGGCAGCTGAAAGGCACCACAAAAGTTGTTCTACCTGCTTTCTGGGCTGAGATGGGGAACCGCTGAATTTTGGACTCGGCTGGTGACAAAATGTTCCAAAGACACCCCATGCACAACTCCACCGGGGAAGGTGCCAGACAGGAGTTCTCTTAATAGTTTTTACACTACCTTGGTAGGCATTTGAAAGGCACCACAAAAGTTGTTCTACCTGCTTTCTGGGCTGAGATGGGGAACAGCTGAATTTTGGAGTCGGCCGGTGACAAAATGTTCCAAACACACCCCATGCACAACTCCACTAGGGAAGGTGCCAGACAAGAGTTCTCTTAATAGTTTTTACACTACCTTGGTAGGCAGCTGAAAGGCACCACAAAAGTTGTTCTACCTGCTTTCTGGGCTGAGATGGGGAACCGCTGAATTTTGGAGTCGGCCGGTGACAAAAATGTTCCAAACACACCCCATGCACAACTCCACCGGGCAAGGTGCCAGACAGGAGTTCTCCTGGTAGTTTTTACATTGCTCTGGTAGGCATCTGAAAGACACCACAAAAGTTGTTCTACCTGCTTTCTGGGCTGAGATGGGGAACCGCTGAATTTTGGAGTCGGCCGGTGACAAAATGTTCCAAACACACCCCATGCACAACTCCACCGGGGAAGGTGCCAGACAGGAGTTCTCCTGGTAGTTTTTACACTACCTTGGTAGGCAGCTGAAAGGCACCACAAAAGTTGTTCTACCTGCTTTCTGGGCTGAGATGGGGAATCGCTGAATTTTGGACTCGGCTGGTGACAAAATGTTCCAAACACACCCCATGCACAACTCCACCGGGGAAGGTGCCAGACAAGAGTTCTCTTGATAGTTCTTACACTACCTTGGTAGGCATTTGAAAGGCACCACAAAAGTTGTTCTACCTGCTTTCTGGGCTGAGATGGGGAACCGCTGAATTTTGGACTCGGCTGGTGACAAAATTTTAATAAATACACCCCATGCACAACTCCACTAGCGAAGGTGCCAGGGACGAGTTCTGTTGGTAGTTTTTACATTGCTCCTGTAGGCATCAAAAGGACACCACAAAAGTTGTTCTACCTGCTTTCTGGGCTGAGATGGGGAATCGCTGAATTTTGGAGTCGGCCGGTGACAAAATGTTCCAAAGACACCCCATGCACAACTCCACCGGGGAAGGTGCCAGACAAGAGTTCTCTGAATAGTTTTTACACTACCTTGGTAGGCATTTGAAAGGCACCACAAAAGTTGTTCTACCTGCTTTCTGGGCTGAGATGGGGAACCGCTGAATTTTGGACTCGGCTGGTGACAAAATGTTCCAAAAACACCCCATGCACAACTCCACCGGGGAAGGTGCCAGACAGGAGTTCTCTCAGTAGTTTTTACACTACCTTGGTAGGCAGCTGAAAGGCACCACAAAAGTTGTTCTACCTGCTTTCTGGGCTGAGATGGGGAACCGCTGAATTTTGGAGTCGGCCGGTGACAAAATGTTCCAAACACACCCCATGCACAACTCCACCGGGGAAGGTGCCAGACAGGAGTTCTCCTGGTAGTTTTTACACTACCTTGGTAGGCACCTGAAAGGCACCACAAAAGTTGTTCTACCTGCTTTCTGGGCTGAGATGGGGAACCGCTGAATTTTGGACTCGGCTGGTGACAAAATGTTCCAAAGACACCCCATGCACAACTCCACCGGGGAAGGTGCCAGACAGGAGTTCTCTTAATAGTTTTTACACTACCTTGGTAGGCAGCTGAAAGGCACCACAAAAGTTGTTCTACCTGCTTTCTGGGCTGAGATGGGGAACAGCTGAATTTTGGAGTCGGCCGGTGACAAAATGTTCCAAAGACACCCCATGCACAACTCCACCGGGGAAGGTGCCAGACAGGAGTTCTCCTGGTAGATTTTACATTGCTCCGGTAGGCATCTGAAAGACACCACAAAAGTTGTTCTACCTGCTTTCTGGGCTGAGATGGGGAACCGCTGAATTTTGGAGTCGGCCGGTGACAAAATGTTCCAAAGACACCCCATGCACAACTCCACCGGGGAAGGTGCCAGACAAGAGTTCTCTTGATAGTTTTTACACTACCTTGGTAGGCAGCTGAAAGGCACCACAAAAGTTGTTCTACCTGCTTTCTGGGCTGAGATGGGGAATCGCTGAATTTTGGAGTCGGCCGGTGACAAAATGTTCCAAAAACACCCCATGCACAACTCCACCGGGGAAGGTGCCAGGCAGGAGTTCTCTTGGTAGTTTTTACACTACCTTGGTAGGCAGCTGAAAGGCACCACAAAAGTTGTTCTACCTGCTTTCTGGGCTGAGATGGGGAACCGCTGAATTTTGGACTCGGCTGGTGACGAAATGTTCCAAACACACCCCATGCACAACTCCACCGGGGAAGGTGCCAGACAGGAGTTCTCCTGGTAGATTTTACATTGCTCCGGTAGGCATCTGAAAGACACCACAAATGTTGTTCTTCCTGCTTTCTGGGCTGAGATGGGGAACCGCTGAATTTTGGAGTCGGCCGGTGACAAAAATGTTCCAAACACACCCCATGCACAACTCCACCGGGGAAGGTGCCAGACAGGAGTTCTCCTGGTAGTTTTTACATTGCTCCGGTAGGCATCTGAAAGGCACCACAAAAGTTGTTCTACCTGCTTTCTGGGCTGAGATGGGGAACCGCTGAATTTTGGAGTCGGCCGGTGACAAAATGTTCCAAACACACCCCATGCACAACTCCACCGGGGAAGGTGCCAGACAGGAGTTCTCTTAATAGTTTTTACACTACCTTGGTAGGCAGCTGAAAGGCACCACAAAAGTTGTTCTACCTGCTTTCTGGGCTGAGATGGGGAATCGCTGAATTTTGGACTCGGCTGGTGACAAAATGTTCCAAACACACCCCATGCACAACTCCACCGGGGAAGGTGCCAGACAAGAGTTCTCTTGATAGTTTTTACACTACCTTGGTAGGCATTTGAAAGGCACCACAAAAGTTGTTCTACCTGCTTTCTGGGCTGAGATGGGGAACCGCTGAATTTTGGACTCGGCTGGTGACAAAATTTTAATAAATACACCCCATGCACAACTCCACTAGCGAAGGTGCCAGGGACGAGTTCTGTTGGTAGTTTTTACATTGCTCCGGTAGGCATCAAAAGGACACCACAAAAGTTGTTCTACCTGCTTTCTGGGCTGAGATGGGGAATCGCTGAATTTTGGAGTCGGCCGGTGACAAAATGTTCCAAAGACACCCCATGCACAACTCCACCGGGGAAGGTGCCAGGCAGGAGTTCTCTTGGTAGTTTTTACACTACCTTGGTAGGCATTTGAAAGGCACCACAAAAGTTTTTCTACCTGCTTTCTGGGCTGAGATGGGGAACCGCTGAATTTTGGAGTCGGCCGGTGACAAAATGTTCCAAACACACCCCATGCACAACTCCACCAGGGAAGGTGCCAGACAAGAGTTCTCTTGATAGTTTTTACACTACCTTGGTAGGCAGCTGAAAGGCACCACAAAAGTTGTTCTACCTGCTTTCTGGGCTGAGATGGGGAATCGCTGAATTTTGGAGTCGGCCGGTGACAAAATGTTCCAAAAACACCCCATGCACAACTCCACCGGGGAAGGTGCCAGGCAGGAGTTCTCTTGGTAGTTTTTACACTACCTTGGTAGGCAGCTGAAAGGCACCACAAAAGTTGTTCTACCTGCTTTCTGGGCTGAGATGGGGAACCGCTGAATTTTGGACTCGGCTGGTGACGAAATGTTCCAAACACACCCCATGCACAACTCCACCGGGGAAGGTGCCAGACAGGAGTTCTCCTGGTAGATTTTACATTGCTCCGGTAGGCATCTGAAAGGCACCACAAAAGTTGTTCTACCTGCTTTCTGGGCTGAGATGGGGAACCGCTGAATTTTGGAGTCGGCCGGTGACAAAATGTTCCAAACACACCCCATGCACAACTCCACCGGGGAAGGTGCCAGACAGGAGTTCTCTTAATAGTTTTTACACTACCTTGGTAGGCAGCTGAAAGGCACCACAAAAGTTGTTCTACCTGCTTTCTGGGCTGAGATGGGGAATCGCTGAATTTTGGAGTCGGCTGGTGACAAAATGTTCCAAACACACCCCATGCACAACTCCACCGGGGAAGGTGCCAGACAAGAGTTCTCTTGATAGTTTTTACACTACCTTGGTAGGCATTTGAAAGGCACCACAAAAGTTGTTCTACCTGCTTTCTGGGCTGAGATGGGGAACCGCTGAATTTTGGACTCGGCTGGTGACAAAATTTTAATAAATACACCCCATGCACAACTCCACTAGCGAAGGTGCCAGGGACGAGTTCTGTTGGTAGTTTTTACATTGCTCCGGTAGGCATCAAAAGGACACCACAAAAGTTGTTCTACCTGCTTTCTGGGCTGAGATGGGGAATCGCTGAATTTTGGAGTCGGCCGGTGACAAAATGTTCCAAAGACACCCCATGCACAACTCCACCGGGGAAGGTGCCAGGCAGGAGTTCTCTTGGTAGTTTTTACACTACCTTGGTAGGCACCTGAAAGACACCACAAAAGTTTTTCTACCTGCTTTCTGGGCTGAGATGGGGAACCGCTGAATTTTGGAGTCGGCCGGTGACAAAATGTTCCAAACACACCCCATGCACAACTCCACCAGGGAAGGTGCCAGGCAGGAGTTCTCTTAATAGTTTTTACACTCCCTTGGTAGGCACCTGAAGGACACCACAAAAGTTGTTCTACCTGCTTTCTGGGCTGAGATGGGGAACCGCTGAATTTTGGAGTCGGCCGGTGACAAAATGTTCCAAACACACCCCCTGCACAACGCCACCGGGGAAGGTGCCAGACAGGAGTTCTCTTAGTAGTTTTTACACTACCTTGGTAGGCAGCTGAAAGGCACCACAAAAGTTGTTCTTCCTGCTTTCTGGGCTGAGATGGGGAAGAGCTGAATTTTGGACTCGGCTGGTGACAAAATGTTCCAAACACACCCCCTGCACAACTCCACCGGGGAAGGTGCCAGACAGGAGTTCTCCTGGTAGTTTTTACATTGCTCCGGTAGGCACCTGAAAGACACCACAAAAGTTGTTCTACCTGCTTTCTGGGCTGAGATGGGGAACCGCTGAATTTTGGAGTCGGCCGGTGACAAAATGTTCCAAACACAGCCCATGCACAACTCCACCGGGGAAGGTGCCAGACAGGAGCTCTCCTGGTAGATTTTACACTACCTTGGTAGGCAGCTGAAAGGCACCACAAAAGTTGTTCTTCCTGCTTTCTGGGCTGAGATGGGGAAGAGCTGAATTTTGGAGTCGGCTGGTGACAAAATGTTCCAAACACACCCCATGCACAACTCCACCGGGGAAGGTGCCAGACAAGAGTTCTCTTGATAGTTTTTACACTACCTTGGTAGGCATTTGAAAGGCACCACAAAAGTTGTTCTACCTGCTTTCTGGGCTGAGATGGGGAACCGCTGAATTTTGGACTCGGCTGGTGACAAAATTTTAATAAATACACCCCATGCACAACTCCACTAGCGAAGGTGCCAGGGACGAGTTCTGTTGGTAGTTTTTACATTGCTCCTGTAGGCATCAAAAGGACACCACAAAAGTTGTTCTACCTGCTTTCTGGGCTGAGATGGGGAATCGCTGAATTTTGGACTCGGCCGGTGACAAAATGTTCCAAACACACCCCATGCACAACTCCACCACGGAAGGTGCCAGACAGGAGTTCTCCTGGTAGTTTTTACACTACCTTGGTAGGCATTTGAAAGGCACCACAAAAGTTGTTCTACCTGCTTTCTGGGCTGAGATGGGGAACCGCTGAATTTTGGAGTCGGCCGGTAACAAAATGTTCCAAAAACACCCCATGCACAACTCCACCGGGGAAGGTGCCAGACAGGAGTTCTCCTGGTAGTTTTTACGTTGCTCTGGTAGGCATCTGAAAGACACCACAAAAGTTGTTCTACCTGCTTTCTGGGCTGAGATGGGGAACCGCTGAATTTTGGAGTCGGCCGGTGACAAAATGTTCCAAACACACCCCCTGCACAACTCCACCGGGGAAGGTGCCAGACAGGAGTTCTCTCAGTAGTTTTTACACTACCTTGGTAGGCAGCTGAAAGGCACCACAAAAGTTGTTCTACCTGCTTCCTGGGCTGAGATGGGGAACAGCTGAATTTTGGACTCGGCTGGTGACAAAATTTTAATAAATACACCCCATGCACAACTCCACTAGCGAAGGTGCCAGGGACGAGTTCTGTTGGTAGTTTTTACATTGCTCCGGTAGGCATCAAAAGGACACCACAAAAGTTGTTCTACCTGCTTTCTGGGCTGAGATGGGGAACCGCTGAATTTTGGAGTCGGCCGGTGACAAAATGTTCCAAAGACACCCCATGCACAACTCCACCGGGGAAGGTGCCAGACAGGAGTTCTCTTAGTAGTTTTTACACTACCTTGGTAGGCAGCTGAAAGGCACCACAAAAGTTGTTCTACCTGCTTTCTGGGCTGAGATGGGGAACCGCTGAATTTTGGACTCGGCTGATGACAAAATGTTCCAAACACACCCCTGCACAACTCCACCGGGGAAGGTGCCAGACAGGAGTTCTCCTGGTAGTTTTTACATTGCTCCGGTAGGCATCTGAAAGACACCACAAAAGTTGTTCTTCCTGCTTTCTGGGCTGAGATGGGGAACCGCTGAATTTTGGACTCGGCCGGTGACAAAATGTTCCAAACACACCCCATGCACAACTCCACCGGGGAAGGTGCCAGACAGGAGTTCTCTTAGTAGTTTTTACATTGCTCCGGTAGGCATCTGAAAGACACCACAAAAGTTGTTCTACCTGCTTTCTGGGCTGAGATGGGGAACCGCTGAATTTTGGACTCGGCCGGTGACAAAATGTTCCAAACACACCCCCTGCACAACTCCACCGGGGAAGGTGCCAGACAGGAGTTCTCTTAGTAGTTTTTACACTACCTTGGTAGGCATCTGAAAGACACCACAAAAGTTGTTCTACCTGCTTTCTGGGCTGAGATGGGGAACTGCTGAATTTTGGAGTCGGCCGGTGACAAAATGTTCCAAACACACCCCCTGCACAACTCCACCGGGGAAGGTGAAGACAGGAGTTCTCTTAGTAGTTTTTACACTACCTTGGTAGGCACCTGAAAGGCACCACAAAAGTTGTTCTACCTGCTTTCTGGTCTGAGATGGGGAACAGCTGAATTTTGGAGTCAGCCGGTGACAAAATGTTCCAAACACACCCCATGCACAACTCCACCGGGGAAGGTGCCAGACAGGAGTTCTCCTGGTAGTTTTTACATTGCTCCGGTAGGCATCTGAAAGACACCACAAAAGTTGTTCTACCTGCTTTCTGGGCTGAGATGGGGAACCGCTGAATTTTGGAGTCGGCTGGTGACAAAATGTTCCAAACACACCCCCTGCACAACTCCACCGGGGAAGGTGCCAGACAGGAGTTCTCCTGGTAGTTTTTACACTACCTTGGTAGGCAGCTGAAAGGCACCACAAAAGTTGTTCTACCTGCTTTCTGGGCTGAGATGGGGAACCACTGAATTTTGGAGTCGGCCGGTGACAAAATGTTCCAAACACACCCCATGCACAACTCCACCGGGGAAGGTGCCAGACAGGAGTTCTCCTGATAGTTTTTACACTACCTTGGTAGGCAGCTGAAAGGAACCACAAAAGTTGTTCTACCTGCTTTCTGGGCTGAGATGGGGAACCGCTGAATTTTGGACTCGGCTGGTGACAAAATGTTCCAAACACACCCCACGCACAACTCCACCGGGGAAGGTGCCAGACAGGAGTTCTCTTGATAGTTTTTACACTACTTTGGTAGGCAGCTGAAAGGCACCACAAAAGTTGTTCTACCTGCTTTCTGGGCTGAAATGGGGAACAGCTGAATTTTGGACTCGGCTGGTGACAAAATTTTAATAAATACACCCCATGCACAACTCCACTAGCGAAGGTGCCAGGAACGAATTCTGTTGGTAGTTTTTACATTGCTCCGGAAGGCATCAAAAAGACACTACAAAAGTTGTTCTACCTGCTTTCTGGGCTGAGATGGGGAACCGCTGAATTTTGGAGTCGGCCGGTGACAAAATGTTCCAAACACACCCCATGCACAACCCCACCGGGGAAGGTGCCAGACAGGAGTTCTCTTAATAGTTTTTACACTACCTTGGTAGGCATTTGAAAGGCACCACAAAAGTTGTTCTACCTGCTTTCTGGGCTGAGATGGGGAACCGCTGAATTTTGGAGTCGGCTGGTGACAAAATGTTCCAAACACACCCCATGCACAACTCCACCGGGGAAGGTGCCAGACAGGAGTTCTCCTGGTAGTTTTTACATTGCTCCGGTAGGCACCTGAAGGACACCACAAAAGTTGTTCTACCTGCTTTCTGGGCTGAGATGGGGAACCGCTGAATTTTGGAGTCGGCCGGTGACAAAATGTTCCAAACACACCCCCTGCACAACTCCACCGGGGAATGTGCCAGACAGGAGTTCTCCTGGTAGTTTTTACACTACCTTGGTAGGCAGCTGAAAGGCACCACAAAAGTTGTTCTTCCTGCTTTCTGGGCTGAGATGGGGAACCGCTGAATTTTGGAGTCGGCTGGTGACAAAATGTTCCAAACACACCCCATGCACAACTCCACCGGGGAAGGTGCCAGAATGGAGTTCTCCTGGTAGTTTTTACACTACCTTGGTAGGCAGCTGAAAGGCACCACAAAAGTTGTTCTTCCTGCTTTCTGGGCTGAGATGGGGAACCGCTGAATTTTGGAGTCGGCCGGTGACAAAATGTTCCAAACACACCCCATGCACAACTCCACCGGGGAAGGTGCCAGACAGGAGTTCTCCTGGTAGTTTTTACACTACCTTGGTAGGCAGCTGAAAGGCACCACAAAAGTTGTTCTTCCTGCTTTCTGGGCTGAGATGGGGAAGAGCTGAATTTTGGAGTCGGCTGGTGACAAAATGTTCCAAACACACCCCATGCACAACTCCACCGGGGAAGGTGCCAGACAAGAGTTCTCTTGATAGTTTTTACACTACCTTGGTAGGCATTTGAAAGGCACCACAAAAGTTGTTCTACCTGCTTTCTGGGCTGAGATGGGGAACCGCTGAATTTTGGACTCGGCTGGTGACAAAATTTTAATAAATACACCCCATGCACAACTCCACTAGCGAAGGTGCCAGGGACGAGTTCTGTTGGTAGTTTTTACATTGCTCCGGTAGGCATCAAAAGGACACCACAAAAGTTGTTCTACCTGCTTTCTGGGCTGAGATGGGGAATCGCTGAATTTTGGAGTCGGCCGGTGACAAAATGTTCCAAAGACACCCCATGCACAACTCCACCGGGGAAGGTGCCAGACAGGAGTTCTCCTGGTAGTTTTTACATTGCTCTGGTAGGCATCTGAAAGACACCACAAAAGTTGTTCTACCTGCTTTCTGGGCTGAGATGGGGAACCGCTGAATTTTGGAGTCGGCCGGTGAAAAAATGTTCCAAACACAGCCCCTGCACAACTCCACCGGGGAAGGTGCCAGACAGGAGTTCTCTCAGTAGTTTTTACACTACCTTGGTAGGCACCTGAAAGGCACCACAAAAGTTGTTCTACCTGCTTTCTGGGCTGAGATGGGAAACCGCTGAATTTTGGAGTCGGCCGGTGACAAAATGTTCCAAACACACCCCATGCACAACTCCACCGGGGAAGGTGCCAGACAGGAGTTCTCCTGGTAGTTTTTACACTACCTTGGTAGGCAGCTGAAAGGCACCACAAAAGTTGTTCTACCTGCTTTCTGGGCTGAGATGGGGAACCGCTGAATTTTTGGACTCGGCCGGTGACAAAATGTTCCGAACACACCCCATGCACAACTCCACCGGGGAAGGTGCCAGACAGGAGTTCTCTTAATAGTTTTTACACTACCTTGGTAGGCAGCTGAAAGGCACCACAAAAGTTGTTCTACCTGCTTTCTGGGCTGAGATGGGGAACAGCTGAATTTTGGAGTCGGCCGGTGACAAAATGTTCCAAACACACCCCATGCACAACTCCACCGGGGAAGGTGCCAGACAGGAGTTCTCCTGGTAGATTTTATATTGCTCCGGTAGGCATCTGAAAGACACCACAAAAGTTGTTCTACCTGCTTTCTGGGCTGAGATGGGGAACCGCTGAATTTTGGAGTCGGCTGGTGACAAAATGTTCCAAAGACACCCCATGCACAACTCCACCGGGGAAGGTGCCAGACAAGAGTTCTCCTGGTAGTTTTTACACTACCTTGGTAGGCACCTGAAAGACACCACAAAAGTTTTTTTACCTGCTTTCTGGGCTGAGATGGGGAACCGCTGAATTTTGGAGTCGGCAGGTGACAAAATGTTCCAAACACACCCCATGCACAACTCCACCGGGGAAGGTGCCAGGCAGGAGTTCTCTTGGTAGTTTTTACACTACCTTGGTAGGCATTTGAAAGGCACCACAAAAGTTGTTCTACCTGCTTTCTGGGCTGAGATGGGGAATCGCTGAATTTTGGAGTCGGCCGGTGACAAAATGTTCCAAACACACCCCATGCACAACTCCACCGGGGAAGGTGCCAGACAGGAGTTCTCCTGGTAGTTTTTACATTGCTCCGGTAGGCATCTGAAAGACACCACAAAAGTTGTTCTACCTGCTTTCTGGGCTGAGATGGGGAACCGCTGAATTTTGGAGTAGGCCGGTGACAAAATGTTCCAAACACACCCCCTGCACAACTCCACCGGGGAAGGTGCCAGACAGGAGTTCTCTTAGTAGTTTTTACACTACCTTGGTAGGCAGCTGAAAGGCACCACAAAAGTTGTTCTACCTGCTTTCTGGGCTGAGATGGGGAAACGCTGAATTTTGGACTCGGCTGGTGACAAAATGTTCCAAATACACCCCATGCACAACTCCACCGGGGAAGGTGCCAGGCAGGAGTTCTCTTAATAGTTTTTATACTACCTTGGTAGGCAGCTGAAAGGCACCACAAAAGTTGTTCTACCTGCTTTCTGGGCTGAGATGGGGAACCGCTGAATTTTGGACTCGGCCGGTGACAAAATGTTCCAAACACACCCCATGCACAACTCCACCGGGGAAGGTGCCAGACAGGAGTTCTCTTAATAGTTTTTACACTACCTTGGTAGGCAGCTGAAAGGCACCACAAAAGTTGTTCTACCTGCTTTCTGGGCTGAGATGGGGAACCGCTGAATTTTTGGACTCGGCTGGTGACAAAATGTTCCGAACACACCCCATGCACAACTCCACCGGGGAAGGTGCCAGACAGGAGTTCTCCTGGTAGTTTTTACATTGCTCCGGTAGGCATCTGAAAGACACCACAAAAGTTGTTCTACCTGCTTTCTGGGCTGAGATGGGGAATCGCTGAATTTTGGACTCGGCCGGTGACAAAATGTTCCAAACACACCCCCTGCAAAACTCCACCGGGGAAGGTGCCAGACAAGCGTTCTCTTGATAGTTTTTACACTACCTTGGTAGGCATCTAAAAGACACCACAAAAGTTGTTCTACCTGCTTTCTGGGCTGAGATGGGGAACCGCTGAATTTTGGAGTCGGCCGGTGACAAAATGTTCCAAACACACCCCATGCACAACTCCACCGGGGAAGGTGCCAGACAGGAGTTCTCCTGGTAGTTTTTACACTACCTTGGTAGGCAGCTGAAAGGCACCACAAAAGTTGTTCTACCTGCTTTCTGGGCTGAGATGGGGAACAGCTGAATTTTGGACTCGGCTGGTGACAAAATTTTAATAAATACACCCCATGCACAACTCCACTAGCGAAGGTGCCAGGGACGAGTTCTGTTGGTAGTTTTTACATTGCTCCGGTAGGCATCAAAAGGACACCACAAAAGTTGTTCTACCTGCTTTCTGGGCTGAGATGGGGAACCGCTGAATTTTGGAGTCGGCCGGTGACAAAATGTTCCAAACACACCCCATGAACAACTCCACCGGGGAAGGTGCCAGACAGGAGTTCTCTTAGTAGTTTTTACACTACCTTGGTAGGCAGCTGAAAGGCACCACAAAAGTTGTTCTACCTGCTTTCTGGGCTGAGATGGGGAACCGCTGAATTTTGGAGTAGGCCGGTGACAAAATGTTCCAAACACACCCCCTGCACAACTCCACCGGGGAAGGTGCCAGACAGGAGTTCTCTTAGTAGTTTTTACACTACCTTGGTAGGCAGCTGAAAGGCACCACAAAAGTTGTTCTACCTGCTTTCTGGGCTGAGATGGGGAAACGCTGAATTTTGGACTCGGCTGGTGACAAAATGTTCCAAACACACCCCATGCACAACTCCACCGGGGAAGGTGCCAGGCAGGAGTTCTCTTAATAGTTTTTATACTACCTTGGTAGGCAGCTGAAAGGCACCACAAAAGTTGTTCTACCTGCTTTCTGGGCTGAGATGGGGAACCGCTGAATTTTGGACTCGGCCGGTGACAAAATGTTCCAAACACACCCCATGCACAACTCCACCGGGGAAGGTGCCAGACAGGAGTTCTCTTAATAGTTTTTACACTACCTTGGTAGGCAGCTGAAAGGCACCACAAAAGTTGTTCTACCTGCTTTCTGGGCTGAGATGGGGAACCGCTGAATTTTTGGACTCGGCTAGTGACAAAATGTTCCGAACACACCCCATGCACAACTCCACCGGGGAAGGTGCCAGACAGGAGTTCTCCTGGTAGTTTTTACATTGCTCCGGTAGGCATCTGAAAGACACCACAAAAGTTGTTCTACCTGCTTTCTGGGCTGAGATGGGGAATCGCTGAATTTTGGACTCGGCCGGTGACAAAATGTTCCAAACACACCCCCTGCAAAACTCCACCGGGGAAGGTGCCAGACAAGCGTTCTCTTGATAGTTTTTACACTACCTTGGTAGGCATCTAAAAGACACCACAAAAGTTGTTCTACCTGCTTTCTGGGCTGAGATGGGGAACCGCTGAATTTTGGAGTCGGCCAGTGACAAAATGTTCCAAACACACCCCATGCACAACTCCACCGGGGAAGGTGCCAGACAGGAGTTCTCCTGGTAGTTTTTACACTACCTTGGTAGGCAGCTGAAAGGCACCACAAAAGTTGTTCTACCTGCTTTCTGGGCTGAGATGGGGAACAGCTGAATTTTGGACTCGGCTGGTGACAAAATTTTAATAAATACACCCCATGCACAACTCCACTAGCGAAGGTGCCAGGGACGAGTTCTGTTGGTAGTTTTTACATTGCTCCTGTAGGCATCAAAAGGACACCACAAAAGTTGTTCTACCTGCTTTCTGGGCTGAGATGGGGAACCGCTGAATTTTGGACTCGGCCGGTGACAAAATGTTCCAAACACACCCCATGCACAACTCCACCGGGGAAGGTGCCAGGCAGGAGTTCTCCTGGTAGTTTTTACACTACCTTGGTAGGCATCTGAAAGGCACCACAAAAGTTGTTCTACCTGCTTTCTGGGCTGAGATGGGGAACCGCTGAATTTTGGAGTCGGCCGGTGACAAAATGTTCCAAACACACCCCCTGCACAACTCCACCGGGGAAGGTGCCAGACAGGAGTTCTCTTAGTAGTTTTTACACTACGTTGGTAGGCAGCTGAAAGGCACCACAAAAGTTGTTCTACCTGCTTTCTGGGCTGAGATGGGGAACCGCTGAATTTTGGAGTCGGCCGGTGACAAAATGTTCCAAACACACCCCATGCACAACTCCACCGGGGAAGGTGCCAGACAGGAGTTCTCCTGGTAGTTTTTACATTGCTCCGGTAGGCATCTGAAAGACACCACAAAAGTTGTTCTTCCTGCTTTCTGGGCTGAGATGGGGAACCGCTGAATTTTGGAGTCGGCCGGTGACAAAATGTTCCAAACACACCCCCTGCAAAACTCCACCGGGGAAGGTGCCAGACAAGCGTTCTCTTGATAGTTTTTACACTACCTTGGTAGGCATCTAAAAGACACCAGAAAAGTTGTTCTACCTGCTTTCTGGGCTGAGATGGGGAACCGCTGAATTTTGGAGTCGGCCGGTGACAAAATGTTCCAAACACACCCCATGAACAACTCCACCGGGGAAGGTGCCAGACAGGAGTTCTCTTAGTAGTTTTTACACTACCTTGGTAGGCAGCTGAAAGGCACCACAAAAGTTGTTCTACCTGCTTTCTGGGCTGAGATGGGGAACCGCTGAATTTTGGAGTAGGCCGGTGACAAAATGTTCCAAACACACCCCCTGCACAACTCCACCGGGGAAGGTGCCAGACAGGAGTTCTCTTAGTAGTTTTTACACTACCTTGGTAGGCAGCTGAAAGGCACCACAAAAGTTGTTCTACCTGCTTTCTGGGCTGAGATGGGGAACCGCTGAATTTTGGACTCGGCCGGTGACAAAATGTTCCAAACACACCCCATGCACAACTCCACCGGGGAAGGTGCCAGGCAGGAGTTCTCCTGGTAGTTTTTACACTACCTTGGTAGGCATTTGAAAGGCACCACAAAAGTTGTTCTACCTGCTTTCTGGGCTGAGATGGGGAACCGCTGAATTTTGGAGTCAGCCGGTGACAAAATGTTCCAAACACACCCCCTGCACAACTCCACCGGGGAAGGTGCCAGACAGGAGTTCTCTTAGTAGTTTTTACACTACGTTGGTAGGCAGCTGAAAGGCACCACAAAAGTTGTTCTACCTGCTTTCTGGGCTGAGATGGGGAACCGCTGAATTTTGGAGTCGGCCGGTGACAAAATGTTCCAAACACACCCCATGCACAACTCCACCGGGGAAGGTGCCAGACAGGAGTTCTCCTGGTAGTTTTTACATTGCTCCGGTAGGCATCTGAAAGACACCACAAAAGTTGTTCTTCCTGCTTTCTGGGCTGAGATGGGGAACCGCTGAATTTTGGAGTCGGCCGGTGACAAAATGTTCCAAACACACCCCCTGCAAAACTCCACCGGGGAAGGTGCCAGACAAGCGTTCTCTTGATAGTTTTTACACTACCTTGGTAGGCATCTAAAAGACACCACAAAAGTTGTTCTACCTGCTTTCTGGGCTGAGATGGGGAACCGCTGAATTTTGGAGTCGGCCGGTGACAAAATGTTCCAAACACACCCCATGCACAACTCCACCGGGGAAGGTGCCAGACAGGAGTTCTCCTGGTAGTTTTTACACTACCTTGGTAGGCAGCTGAAAGGCACCACAAAAGTTGTTCTACCTGCTTTCTGGGCTGAGATGGGGAACAGCTGAATTTTGGACTCGGCTGGTGACAAAATTTTAATAAATACACCCCATGCACAACTCCACTAGCGAAGGTGCCAGGGACGAGTTCTGTTGGTAGTTTTTACATTGCTCCGGTAGGCATCAAAAGGACACCACAAAAGTTGTTCTACCTGCTTTCTGGGCTGAGATGGGGAACCGCTGAATTTTGGAGTCGGCCGGTGACAAAATGTTCCAAACACACCCCATGAACAACTCCACCGGGGAAGGTGCCAGACAGGAGTTCTCTTAGTAGTTTTTACACTACCTTGGTAGGCAGCTGAAAGGCACCACAAAAGTTGTTCTACCTGCTTTCTGGGCTGAGATGGGGAACCGCTGAATTTTGGACTCGGCCGGTGACAAAATGTTCCAAACACACCCCATGCACAACTCCACCGGGGAAGGTGCCAGACAGGAGTTCTCCTGGTAGTTTTTACATTGCTCCGGTAGGCATCTGAAAGACACCACAAAAGTTGTTCTACCTGCTTTCTGGGCTGAGATGGGGAACCGCTGAATTTTGGAGTCGGCCGGTGACAAAATGTTCCAAAGACACCCCATGCACAACTCCACCGGGGAAGGTGCCAGGCAGGAGTTCTCCTGGTAGTTTTTACACTACCTTGGTAGGCATTTGAAAGGCACCACAAAAGTTGTTCTACCTGCTTTCTGGGCTGAGATGGGGAACCGCTGAATTTTGGAGTCGGCCGGTGACAAAATGTTCCAAACACACCCCCTGCACAACTCCACCGGGGAAGGTGCCAGACAGGAGTTCTCTTAGTAGTTTTTACACTACCTTGGTAGGCATCTGAAAGACACCACAAAAGTTGTTCTACCTGCTTTCTGGGCTGAGATGGGGAACCGCTGAATTTTGGACTCGTCCGGTGACAAAATGTTCCAAACACACCCCATGCACAACTCCACCGGGGAAGGTGCCAGACAGGAGTTCTCCTGGTAGTTTTTACATTGCTCCGGTAGGCATCTGAAAGACACCACAAAAGTTGTTCTTCCTGCTTTCTGGGCTGAGATGGGGAACCGCTGAAATTTGGAGTCGGCCGGTGACAAAATGTTCCAAACACACCCCCTGCACAACTCCACCGGGGAAGGTGCCAGACAGGAGTTCTCTGAATAGTTTTTACACTACCTTGGTAGGCATTTGAAAGGCACCACAAAAGTTGTTCTACCTGCTTTCTGGGCTGAGATGGGGAACCGCTGAATTTTGGACTCGGCCGGTGACAAAATGTTCCAAAAACACCCCATGCACAACTCCACCGGGGAAGGTGCCAGACAGGAGTTCTCCTGATAGTTTTTACATTGCTCCGGTAGGCATCTGAAAGACACCACAAAAGTTGTTCTACCTGCTTTCTGGGCTGAGATGGGGAACCGCTGAATTTTGGACTCGGCTGGTGACAAAATGTTCCAAACACAACCCATGCACAACTCCACCGGGGAAGGTGCCAGACAGGAGTTCTCTTAATAGTTTTTACACTACCTTGGTAGGCAGCTGAAAGGCACCACAAAAGTTGTTCTACCTGCTTTCTGGGCTGAGATGGGGAACCGCTGAATTTTGGAGTCGGCTGGTGACAAAATGTTCCAAACACACCCCATGCACAACTCCACCGGGGAAGGTGCCAGACAAGAGTTCTCTTGATAGTTTTTACACTACCTTGGTAGGCAGCTGAAAGGCACCACAAAAGTTGTTCTACCTGCTTTCTGGGCTGAGATGGGGACCAGCTGAATTTTGGACTCGGCTGGTGACAAAATTTTAATAAATACACCCCATGCACAACTCCACTAGCGAAGGTGCCAGGAACGAATTCTGTTGGTAGTTTTTACATTGCTCCGGTAGGCATCAAAAAGACACCACAAATGTTGTTCTACCTGCTTTCTGGGCTGAGATGGGGAACCGCTGAATTTTGGAGTCGGCCGGTGACAAAATGTTCCAAAGACACCCCATGCACAACTCCACCGGGGAAGGTGCCAGGCAGGAGTTCTCCTGGTAGTTTTTACACTACCTTGGTAGGCATTTGAAAGGCACCACAAAAGTTGTTCTACCTGCTTTCTGGGCTGAGATGGGGAACCGCTGAATTTTGGAGTCGGCCGGTGACAAAATGTTCCAAACACACCCCCTGCACAACTCCACCGGGGAAGGTGCCAGACAGGAGTTCTCTTAGTAGTTTTTACACTACCTTGGTAGGCATCTGAAAGACACCACAAAAGTTGTTCTACCTGCTTTCTGGGCTGAGATGGGGAACCGCTGAATTTTGGACTCGTCCGGTGACAAAATGTTCCAAACACACCCCATGCACAACTCCACCGGGGAAGGTGCCAGACAGGAGTTCTCCTGGTAGTTTTTACATTGCTCCGGTAGGCATCTGAAAGACACCACAAAAGTTGTTCTTCCTGCTTTCTGGGCTGAGATGGGGAACCGCTGAAATTTGGAGTCGGCCGGTGACAAAATGTTCCAAACACACCCCCTGCACAACTCCACCGGGGAAGGTGCCAGACAGGAGTTCTCTGAATAGTTTTTACACTACCTTGGTAGGCATTTGAAAGGCACCACAAAAGTTGTTCTACCTGCTTTCTGGGCTGAGATGGGGAACCGCTGAATTTTGGACTCGGCCGGTGACAAAATGTTCCAAAAACACCCCATGCACAACTCCACCGGGGAAGGTGCCAGACAGGAGTTCTCCTGATAGTTTTTACATTGCTCCGGTAGGCATCTGAAAGACACCACAAAAGTTGTTCTACCTGCTTTCTGGGCTGAGATGGGGAACCGCTGAATTTTGGACTCGGCTGGTGACAAAATGTTCCAAACACAACCCATGCACAACTCCACCGGGGAAGGTGCCAGACAGGAGTTCTCTTAATAGTTTTTACACTACCTTGGTAGGCAGCTGAAAGGCACCACAAAAGTTGTTCTACCTGCTTTCTGGGCTGAGATGGGGAACCGCTGAATTTTGGAGTCGGCTGGTGACAAAATGTTCCAAACACACCCCATGCACAACTCCACCGGGGAAGGTGCCAGACAAGAGTTCTCTTGATAGTTTTTACACTACCTTGGTAGGCAGCTGAAAGGCACCACAAAAGTTGTTCTACCTGCTTTCTGGGCTGAGATGGGGACCAGCTGAATTTTGGACTCGGCCGGTGACAAAATTTTAATAAATACACCCCATGCACAACTCCACTAGCGAAGGTGCCAGGAACGAATTCTGTTGGTAGTTTTTACATTGCTCCGGTAGGCATCAAAAAGACACCACAAATGTTGTTCTACCTGCTTTCTGGGCTGAGATGGGGAACCGCTGAATTTTGGAGTCGGCCGGTGACAAAATGTTCCAAACACACCCCCTGCACAACTCCACCGGGGAAGGTGCCAGGCAGGAGTTCTCCTGGTAGTTTTTACACTACCTTGGTAGGCATTTGAAAGGCACCACAAAAGTTGTTCTACCTGCTTTCTGGGCTGAGATGGGGAACCGCTGAATTTTGGACTCGGCCGGTGACAAAATGTTCCAAACACACCCCATGCACAACTCCACCGGGGAAGGTGCCAGACAGGAGTTCTCCTGGTAGTTTTTACATTGCTCCGGTAGGCATCTGAAAGACACCACAAAAGTTGTTCTACCTGCTTTCTGGGCTGAGATGGGGAACCGCTGAATTTTGGACTCGGCCGGTGAAAAAATGTTCCAAACACACCCCATGCACAACTCCACTAGCGAAGGTGCCAGGGACGAGTTCTGTTGGTAGTTTTTACATTGCTCCTGTAGGCATCAAAAGGACACCACAAAAGTTGTTCTACCTGCTTTCTGGGCTGAGATGGGGAACCGCTGAATTTTGGACTCGGCCGGTGACAAAATGTTCCAAACACACCCCATGCACAACTCCACCGGGGAAGGTGCCAGGCAGGAGTTCTCCTGGTAGTTTTTACACTACCTTGGTAGGCATTTGAAAGGCACCACAAAAGTTGTTCTACCTGCTTTCTGGGCTGAGATGGGGAACCGCTGAATTTTGGAGTCGGCCGGTGACAAAATGTTCCAAACACACCCCCTGCACAACTCCACCGGGGAAGGTGCCAGACAGGAGTTCTCTTGGTAGTTTTTACACTACCTTGGTAGGCAGATGAAAGGCACCACAAAAGTTGTTCTACCTGCTTTCTGGGCTGAGATGGGGAACCGCTGAATTTTGGACTCGGCCGGTGACAAAATGTTCCAAACACACCCCATGCACAACTCCACCGGGGAAGGTGCCAGGCAGGAGTTCTCCTGGTAGTTTTTACACTACCTTGGTAGGCATTTGAAAGGCACCACAAAAGTTGTTCTACCTGCTTTCTGGGCTGAGATGGGGAACCGCTGAATTTTGGAGTCGGCCGGTGACAAAATGTTCCAAACACACCCCCTGCACAACTCCACCGGGGAAGGTGCCAGACAGGAGTTCTCTGAATAGTTTTTACACTACCTTGGTAGGCATTTGAAAGGCACCACAAAAGTTGTTCTACCTGCTTTCTGGGCTGAGATGGGGAACCGCTGAATTTTGGACTCGGCCGGTGACAAAATGTTCCAAAAACACCCCATGCACAACTCCACCGGGGAAGGTGCCAGACAGGAGTTCTCCTGATAGTTTTTACATTGCTCCGGTAGGCATCTGAAAGACACCACAAAAGTTGTTCTACCTGCTTTCTGGGCTGAGATGGGGAACCGCTGAATTTTGGACTCGGCTGGTGACAAAATGTTCCAAACACAACCCATGCACAACTCCACCGGGGAAGGTGCCAGACAGGAGTTCTCTTAATAGTTTTTACACTACCTTGGTAGGCAGCTGAAAGGCACCACAAAAGTTGTTCTACCTGCTTTCTGGGCTGAGATGGGGAACAGCTGAATTTTGGAGTCGGCTGGTGACAAAATGTTCCAGACACACCCCATGCACAACTCCACCGG
The DNA here is from genome assembly GCF_023634085.1 of Falco cherrug. Lineage (NCBI taxonomy): Eukaryota > Metazoa > Chordata > Aves > Falconiformes > Falconidae > Falco > Falco cherrug. Next base: position 139,053 of record NW_026599511.1, on the reverse strand, counting down.
GGAAGGTGCCAGACAGGAGTTCTCCTGGTAGATTTTACATTGCTCCGGTAGGCATCTGAAAGACACCACAAAAGTTGCTCTACCTGCTTTGTGGGCTGAGATGGGGAACCGCTGAATTTTGGACTCGGCCGGTGACAAAATGTTCCAAACACACCCCATGCACAACTCCACCGGGGAAGGTGCCAGGCAGGAGTTCTCCTGGTAGTTTTTACACTACCTTGGTAGGCATTTGAAAGGCACCACAAAAGTTGTTCTACCTGCTTTCTGGGCTGAGATGGGGAACCGCTGAATTTTGGAGTCGGCTGGTGACAAAATGTTCCAAACACACCCCATGCACAACTCCACCGGGGAAGGTGCCAGGGACGAGTTCTGTTGGTAGTTTTTACATTGCTCCGGTAGGCATCAAAAGGACACCACAAAAGTTGTTCTTCCTGCTTTCTGGGCTGAGATGGGGAATCGCTGAATTTTGGAGTCGGCCGGTGACAAAATGTTCCAAACACACCCCATGCACAACTCCACCGGGGAAGGTGCCAGGCAGGAGTTCTCTTAATAGTTTTTACACTACCTTGGTAGGCAGCTGAAAGGCACCACAAAAGTTGTTCTACCTGCTTTCTGGGCTGAGATGGGGAACCGCTGAATTTTGGACTCGGCTGGTGACAAAATGTTCCAAACACACCCCATGCACAACTCCACCGGGGAAGGTGCCAGACAGGAGTTCTCCTGGTAGTTTTTACATTGGTCCGGTAGGCATCTGAAAGGCACCACAAAAGTTGTTCTACCTGCTTTCTGGGCTGAGATGGGGAACCGCTGAATTTTGGAGTCGGCCGGTGACAAAATGTTCCAAACACACCCCATGCACAACTCCACCGGGGAAGGTGCCAGACAGGAGTTCTCCTGGTAGTTTTTACATTGCTCCGGTAGGCATCTGAAAGACACCACAAAAGTTGTTCTACCTGCTTTCTGGGCTGAGATGGGGAACCGCTGAATTTTGGACTCGGCTGGTGACAAAATGTTCCAAACACACCCCATGCACAACTCCACTAGGGAAGGTGCCAGACAAGAGTTCTCCTGATAGTTTTTACACTACCTTGGTAGGCAGCTGAAAGGCACCACAAAAGTTGTTCTACCTGCTTTCTGGGCTGAGATGGGGAACCGCTGAATTTTGGAGTCGGCAGGTGACAAAATGTTCCAAACACACCCCATGGACAACTCCACCGGGGAAGGTGCCAGACAGGAGTTCTCCTGGTAGTTTTTACATTGCTCCGGTAGGCATCTGAAAGACACCACAAAAGTTGTTCTACCTGCTTTCTGGGCTGAGATGGGGAACCGCTGAATTTTGGACTCGGCTGGTGAAAAAATGTTCCAAACACACCCCCTGCACAACTCCACCGGGGAAGGTGCCAGACAGGAGTTCTCTTAATAGTTTTTACACTACCTTGGTAGGCAGCTGAAAGGCACCACAAAAGTTGTTCTACCTGCTTTCTGGGCTGAGATGGGGAACCGCTGAATTTTGGAGTCGGCCGGTGACAAAATGTTCCAAACACACCCCATGCACAACTCCACCGGGGAAGGTGCCAGACAGGAGTTCTCCTGGTAGTTTTTACATTGCTCCGGTAGGCACCTGAAAGACACCACAAAAGTTGTTCTACCTGCTTTCTGGGCTGAGATGGGGAACCGCTGAATTTTGGAGTCGGCCGGTGACAAAATGTTCCAAACACACCCCCTGCACAACTATACCGGGGAAGGTGCCAGACAGGAGTTCTCTGAATAGTTTTTACACTACCTTGGTAGGCAGCTGAAAGGCACCACAAAAGTTGTTCTACCTGCTTTCTGGGCTGAGATGGGGAACCGCTGAATTTTGGACTCGGCTGGTGACAAAATGTTCCAAACACACCCCATGCACAACTCCACCGGGGAAGGTGCCAGACAGGAGTTCTCCTGGTAGTTTTTACACTACCTTGGTAGGCAGCTGAAAGGCACCACAAAAGTTGTTCTACCTGCTTTCTGGGCTGAGATGGGGAACAGCTGAATTTTGGACTCGGCTGGTGACAAAATTTCAATAAATACACCCCATGCACAACTCCACTAGCGAAGGTGCCAGGGACGAGTTCTGTTGGTAGTTTTTACATTGCTCCGGTAGGCATCAAAAGGACACCACAAAAGTTGTTCTTCCTGCTTTCTGGGCTGAGATGGGGAATCGCTGAATTTTGGAGTCGGCCGGTGACAAAATGTTCCAAACACACCCCATGCACAACTCCACCGGGGAAGGTGCCAGGCAGGAGTTCTCTTAATAGTTTTTACACTACCTTGGTAGGCAGCTGAAAGGCACCACAAAAGTTGTTCTACCTGCTTTCTGGGCTGAGATGGGGAACCGCTGAATTTTGGACTCGGCTGGTGACAAAATGTTCCAAACACACCCCATGCACAACTCCACCGGGGAAGGTGCCAGACAGGAGTTCTCCTGGTAGTTTTTACATTGCTCCGGTAGGCATCTGAAAGACACCACAAAAGTTGTTCTACCTGCTTTCTGGGCTGAGATGGGGAACCGTTGAATTTTGGAGTCGGCCGGTGACAAAATGTTCCAAACACACCCCATGCACAACTCCACCGGGGAAGGTGCCAGACAGGAGTTCTCCTGGTAGTTTTTACATTGCTCCGGTAGGCATCTGAAAGACACCACAAAAGTTGTTCTACCTGCTTTCTGGGCTGAGATGGGGAACCGCTGAATTTTGGACTCGGCCGGTGACAAAATGTTCCAAACACACCCCATGCACAACTCCACTAGGGAAGGTGCCAGACAAGAGTTCTCCTGATAGTTTTTACACTACCTTGGTAGGCAGCTGAAAGGCACCACAAAAGTTGTTCTACCTGCTTTCTGGGCTGAGATGGGGAACCGCTGAATTTTGGAGTCGGCAGGTGACAAAATGTTCCAAACACACCCCATGCACAACTCCACCGGGGAAGGTGCCAGACAGGAGTTCTCCTGGTAGTTTTTACATTGCTCCGGTAGGCATCTGAAAGACACCACAAAAGTTGTTCTACCTGCTTTCTGGGCTGAGATGGGGAACCGCTGAATTTTGGAGTCGGCCGGTGACAAAATGTTCCAAACACACCCCCTGCACAACTCCACCGGGGAAGGTGCCAGACAGGAGTTCTCTTAATAGTTTTTACACTACCTTGGTAGGCAGCTGAAAGGCACCACAAAAGTTGTTCTACCTGCTTTCTGGGCTGAGATGGGGAACCGCTGAATTTTGGACTCGGCTGGTGACAAAATGTTCCAAACACAACCCATGCACAACTCCACCGGGGAAGGTGCCAGACAGGAGTTCTCTTAATAGTTTTTACACTACCTTGGTAGGCAGCTGAAAGGCACCACAAAAGTTGTTCTACCTGCTTTCTGGGCTGAGATGGGGAACAGCTGAATTTTGGAGTCGGCTGGTGACAAAATGTTCCAAACACACCCCATGCACAACTCCACCGGGGAAGGTGCCAGACAGGAGTTCTCCTGGTAGATTTTACATTGCTCCGGTAGGCATCTGAAAGACACCACAAAAGTTGCTCTACCTGCTTTCTGGGCTGAGATGGGGAACCGCTGAATTTTGGAGTCGGCCGGTGACAAAATGTTCCAAAGACACCCCATGCACAACTCCACCGGGGAAGGTGCCGGACAAGAGTTCTCTTGATAGTTTTTACACTACCTTGGTAGGCAGCTGAAAGGCACCACAAAAGTTGTTCTACCTGCTTTCTGGGCTGAGATGGGGAACAGCTGAATTTTGGACTCAGCTTGTGACAAAATTTTAATAAATACACCCCATGCACAACTCCACTAGCGAAGGTGCCAGGGACGAGTTCTGTTGGTAGTTTTTACATTGCTCCTGTAGGCATCAAAAGGACACCACAAAAGTTGTTCTTCCTGCTTTCTGGGCTGAGATGGGGAATCGCTGAATTTTGGAGTCGGCCGGTGACAAAATGTTCCAAACACACCCCATGCACAACTCCACCGGGGAAGGTGCCAGACAGGAGTTCTCTTGGTAGTTTTTACACTACCTTGGTAGGCATTTGAAAGGCACCACAAAAGTTGTTCTACCTGCTTTCTGGGCTGAGATGGGGAACCGCTGAATTTTGGAGTCGGCTGGTGACAAAATGTTCCAAACACACCCCATGCACAACTCCACCGGGGAAGGTGCCAGACAGGAGTTCTCTTAATAGTTTTTACACTACCTTGGTAGGCACCTGAAAGACACCACAAAAGTTGTTCTACCTGCTTTCTGGGCTGAGATGGGGAACCGCCTAATTTTGGAGTCGGGCCGGTGACAAAATGTTCCAAACACACCCCATGCACAACTCCACTAGGGAAGGTGCCAGACAAGAGTTCTCCTGATAGTTTTTACACTACCTTGGTAGGCAGCTGAAAGGCACCACAAAAGTTGTTCTACCTGCTTTCTGGGCTGAGATGGGGTACAGCTGAATTTTGGACTCGGCTGGTGACAAAATTTTAATAAATACACCCCCTGCACAACTCCACTAGCGAAGGTGCCAGGGACGAGTTCTGTTGGTAGTTTTTACATTGCTCCGGTAGGCATCAAAAGGACACCACAAAAGTTGTTCTACCTGCTTTCTGGGCTGAGAAAGGGAACCGCTGAATTTTGGACTCGGCCGGTGACAAAATGTTCCAAACACACCCCATGCACAACTCCACCGGGGAAGGTGCCAGAAAGGAGACCTCCTGGTAGTTTTTACACTACCTTGGTAGGCATTTGAAAGGCACCACAAAAGTTGTTCTACCTGCTTTCTGGGCTGAGATGGGGAATCGCTGAATTTTGGACTCGGCTGGTGACAAAATGTTCCAAACACACCCCCTGCACAACTCCACCGGGGAAGGTGCCAGGCAGGAGTTCTCCTGGTAGATTTTACATTGCTCCGGTAGGCATCTGAAAGACACCACAAAAGTTGCTCTACCTGCTTTCTGGGCTGAGATGGGGAACCGCTGAATTTTGGAGTCGGCCGGTGACAAAATGTTCCAAACACACCCCATGCACAACTCCACCGGGGAAGGTGCCAGACAGGAGTTCTCTGAATAGTTTTTACACTACCTTGGTAGGCAGCTGAAAGGCACCACAAAAGTAGTTCTACCTGCTTTCTGGGCTGAGATGGGGAACCGCCTAATTTTGGAGTCGGCTGGAGACAAAATGTTCCAAACACACCCCCTGCACAACTCCACCGGGGAAGGTGTCAGACAGGAGTTCTCTTGGTAGTTTTTACACTACCTTGGTAGGCAGATGAAAGGCACCACAAAAGTTGTTCTACCTGCTTTCTGGGCTGAGATGGGGAACCGCTGAATTTTGGACTCGGCCGGTGACAAAATGTTCCAAACACACCCCATGCACAACTCCACCGGGGAAGGTGCCAGGCAGGAGTTCTCCTGGTAGTTTTTACACTACCTTGGTAGGCATTTGAAAGGCACCACAAAAGTTGTTCTTCCTGCTTTCTGGGCTGAGATGGGGAACCGCTGAATTTTGGACTCGGCTGGTGACAAAATGTTCCAAACACACCCCATGCACAACTCCACCGGGGAAGGTGCCAGACAGGAGTTCTCCTGGTAGTTTTTACATTTCTCCGGTAGGCATCTGAAAGACACCACAAAAGTTGTTCTACCTGCTTTCTGGGCTGAGACGGGGAATCGCTGAATTTTGGAGTCGGCCGGTGACAAAATGTTCCAAACACACCCCATGCACAACTCCACTAGGGAAGGTGCCAGACAAGAGTTCTCCTGATAGTTTTTACACTACCTTGGTAGGCAGCTGAAAGGCACCACAAAAGTTGTTCTACCTGCTTTCTGGGCTGAGATGGGGTACAGCTGAATTTTGGACTCGGCTGGTGACAAAATTTTAATAAATACACCCCCTGCACAACTCCACTAGCGAAGGTGCCAGGGACGAGTTCTGTTGGTAGTTTTTACATTGCTCCGGTAGGCATCAAAAGGACACCACAAAAGTTGTTCTACCTGCTTTCTGGGCTGAGAAAGGGAACCGCTGAATTTTGGACTCGGCCGGTGACAAAATGTTCCAAAAACACCCCATGCACAACTCCACCGGGGAAGGTGCCAGACAGGAGTTCTCCTGGTAGTTTTTACATTGCTCCGGTAGGCATCTGAAAGACACCACAAAAGTTGTTCTACCTGCTTTGTGGGCTGAGATGGGGAACCGCTGAATTTTGGAGTCGGCCGGTGACAAAATGTTCCAAACACACCCCATGCACAACTCCACCGGGGAAGGTGCCAGACAGGAGTTCTCCTGGTAGTTTTTACATTGCTCCGGTAGGCATCTGAAAGACACCACAAAAGTTGTTCTACCTGCTTTCTGGGCTGAGATGGGGAACCGCTGAATTTTGGACTCGGCCGGTGACAAAATGTTCCAAACACACCCCATGCACAACTCCACCGGGGAAGGTGCCAGAAAGGAGACCTCCTGGTAGTTTTTACACTACCTTGGTAGGCATTTGAAAGGCACCACAAAAGTTGTTCTACCTGCTTTCTGGGCTGAGATGGGGAATCGCTGAATTTTGGACTCGGCTGGTGACAAAATGTTCCAAACACACCCCCTGCACAACTCCACCGGGGAAGGTGCCAGGCAGGAGTTCTCCTGGTAGATTTTACATTGCTCCGGTAGGCATCTGAAAGACACCACAAAAGTTGCTCTACCTGCTTTCTGGGCTGAGATGGGGAACCGCTGAATTTTGGAGTCGGCCGGTGACAAAATGTTCCAAACACACCCCATGCACAACTCCACCGGGGAAGGTGCCAGACAGGAGTTCTCTGAATAGTTTTTACACTACCTTGGTAGGCAGCTGAAAGGCACCACAAAAGTAGTTCTACCTGCTTTCTGGGCTGAGATGGGGAACCGCCTAATTTTGGAGTCGGCTGGAGACAAAATGTTCCAAACACACCCCCTGCACAACTCCACCGGGGAAGGTGTCAGACAGGAGTTCTCTTGGTAGTTTTTACACTACCTTGGTAGGCAGATGAAAGGCACCACAAAAGTTGTTCTACCTGCTTTCTGGGCTGAGATGGGGAACCGCTGAATTTTGGACTCGGCCGGTGACAAAATGTTCCAAACACACCCCATGCACAACTCCACCGGGGAAGGTGCCAGGCAGGAGTTCTCCTGGTAGTTTTTACACTACCTTGGTAGGCATTTGAAAGGCACCACAAAAGTTGTTCTACCTGCTTTCTGGGCTGAGATGGGGAACCGCTGAATTTTGGACTCGGCTGGTGACAAAATGTTCCAAACACACCCCATGCACAACTCCACCGGGGAAGGTGCCAGACAGGAGTTCTCCTGGTAGTTTTTACATTTCTCCGGTAGGCATCTGAAAGACACCACAAAAGTTGTTCTACCTGCTTTCTGGGCTGAGATGGGGAATCGCTGAATTTTGGAGTCGGCCGGTGACAAAATGTTCCAAACACACCCCATGCACAACTCCACCGGGGAAGGTGCCAGACAGGAGTTCTCCTGGTAGTTTTTACATTGCTCCTGTAGGCATCAAAAGGACACCACAAAAGTTGTTCTTCCTGCTTTCTGGGCTGAGATGGGGAATCGCTGAATTTTGGAGTCGGCCGGTGACAAAATGTTCCAAACACACCCCATGCACAACTCCACCGGGGAAGGTGCCAGACAGGAGTTCTCTTAGTAGTTTTTACACTACCTTGGTAGGCAGCTGAAAGGCACCACAAAAGTTGTTCTACCTGCTTTCTGGGCTGAGATGGGGAACCGCTGAATTTTGGAGTCGGCCGGTGACAAAATGTTCCAAACACACCCCATGCACAACTCCACTAGGGAAGGTGCCAGACAAGAGTTCTCCTGATAGTTTTTACACTACCTTGGTAGGCAGCTGAAAGGCACCACAAAAGTTGTTCTACCTGCTTTCTGGGCTGAGATGGGGAACCGCTGAATTTTGGACTCGGCTGGTGACAAAATTTTAATAAATACACCCCATGCACAACTCCACTAGCGAAGGTGCCAGGGACGAGTTCTGTTGGTAGTTTTTACATTGCTCCGGTAGGCATCAAAAGGACACCACAAAAGTTGTTCTACCTGCTTTCTGGGCTGAGATGGGGAACCGCTGAATTTTGGAGTCGGCCGGTGACAAAATGTTCCAAAGACACCCCATGCACAACTCCACCGGGGAAGGTGCCGGACAAGAGTTCTCTTGATAGTTTTTACACTACCTTGGTAGGCAGCTGAAAGGCACCACAAAAGTTGTTCTACCTGCTTTCTGGGCTGAGATGGGGAACCGCTGAATTTTGGAGTCGGCTGGTGACAAAATGTTCCAAACACACCCCATGCACAACTCCACCGGGGAAGGTGCCAGACAGGAGTTCTCCTGGTAGTTTTTACATTGCTCCGGTAGGCATCTGAAAGACACCACAAAAGTTGTTCTACCTGCTTTCTGGGCTGAGATGGGGAACCGCTGAATTTTGGAGTCGGCCGGTGACAAAATGTTCCAAACACACCCCATGAACAACTCCACTAGCGAAGGTGCCAGGGACGAGTTCTCCTGGTAGTTTTTACATTGCTCCTGTAGGCATCAAAAGGACACCACAAAAGTTGTTCTTCCTGCTTTCTGGGCTGAGATGGGGAACCGCTGAATTTTGGAGTCGGCTGGTGACAAAATGTTCCAAACACACCCCATGCACAACTCCACCGGGGAAGGTGCCAGACAGGAGTTCTCTTAATAGTTTTTACATTGCTCCGGTAGGCATCTGAAAGACACCACAAAAGTAGTTCTACCTGCTTTCTGGGCTGAGATGGGGAACCGCTGAATTTTGGACTCGGCCGGTGACAAAATGTTCCAAACACAACCCATGCACAACTCCACCGGGGAAGGTGCCAGACAGGAGTTCTCTTAATAGTTTTTACACTACCTTGGTAGGCAGCTGAAAGACACCACAAAAGTTGTTCTACCTGCTTTCTGGGCTGAGATGGGGAACAGCTGAATTTTGGAGTCGGCCGGTGACAAAATGTTCCAAACACACCCCATGCACAACTCCACCGGGGAAGGTGCCAGACAGGAGTTCTCCTGGTAGATTTTACATTGCTCCGGTAGGCATCTGAAAGACACCACAAAAGTTGCTCTACCTGCTTTCTGGGCTGAGATGGGGAACCGCTGAATTTTGGAGTCGGCCGGTGACAAAATGTTCCAAACACACCCCATGCACAACTCCACCGGGGAAGGTGCCAGACAAGAGTTCTCTTGATAGTTTTTACACTACCTTGGTAGGCAGCTGAAAGGCACCACAAAAGTTGTTCTACCTGCTTTCTGGGCTGAGATGGGGAACCGCTGAATTTTGGACTCGGCTGGTGACAAAATGTTCCAAACACACCCCATGCACAACTCCACTAGGGAAGGTGCCAGACAAGAGTTCTCCTGATAGTTTTTACACTACCTTGGTAGGCAGCTGAAAGGCACCACAAAAGTTGTTCTACCTGCTTTCTGGGCTGAGATGGGGTACAGCTGAATTTTGGACTCGGCTGGTGACAAAATTTTAATTAATACACCCCCTGCACAACTCCACTAGCGAAGGTGCCAGGGACGAGTTCTGTTGGTAGTTTTTACATTGCTCCGGTAGGCATCAAAAGGACACCACAAAAGTTGTTCTACCTGCTTTCTGGGCTGAGATGGGGAATCGCTGAATTTTGGACTCGGCCGGTGACAAAATGTTCCAAACACACCCCATGCACAACTCCACCGGGGAAGGTGCCAGACAGGAGTTCTCCTGGTAGATTTTACATTGCTCCGGTAGGCATCTGAAAGACACCACAAAAGTTGTTCTACCTGCTTTCTGGGCTGAGATGGGGAACCGCTGAATTTTGGACTCGGCTGGTGACAAAATGTTCCAAACACACCCCATGCACAACTCCACCGGGGAAGGTGCCAGACAGGAGTTCTCCTGGTAGTTTTTACATTGCTTCGGTAGGCATCTGAAAGACACCACAAAAGTTGTTCTACCTGCTTTCTGGGCTGAGATGGGGAACCGCTGAATTTTGGAGTCGGCCGGTGACAAAATGTTCCAAACACACCCCATGCACAACTCCACCGGGGAAGGTGCCAGACAAGAGTTCTCTTGATAGTTTTTACACTACCTTGGTAGGCAGCTGAAAGGCACCACAAAAGTTGTTCTACCTGCTTTCTGGGCTGAGATGGGGAACCGCTGAATTTTGGACTCGGCTGGTGACAAAATGTTCCAAACACACCCCATGCACAACTCCACCGGGGAAGGTGCCAGACAAGAGTTCTCTTGATAGTTTTTACACTACCTTGGTAGGCAGCTGAAAGGCACCACAAAAGTTGTTCTACCTGCTTTCTGGGCTGAGATGGGGAACAGCTGAATTTTGGACTCGGCTGGTGACAAAATTTTAATAAATACACCCCATGCACAACTCACTAGCGAAGGTGCCAGGTACGAGTTCTGTTGGTAGTTTTTACATTGCTCCGGTAGGCATCAAAAGGACACCACAAAAGTTGTTCTACCTGCTTTCTGGGCTGAGATGGGGAACCGCTGAATTTTGGACTCGGCTGGTGACAAAATGTTCCAAACACACCCCATGCACAACTCCACCGGGGAAGGTGCCAGACAGGAGTTCTCCTGGTAGTTTTTACATTGCTCCGGTAGGCATCTGAAAGACACCAGAAAAGTTGTTCTACCTGCTTTCTGGGCTGAGATGGGGAACCGCTGAATTTTGGAGTCGGCCGGTGACAAAATGTTCCAAACACACCCCATGCACAACTCCACCGGGGAAGGTGCCAGACAGGAGTTGTCCTGGTAGTTTTTACATTGCTCCGGTAGGCATCTGAAAGACACCACAAAAGTTGTTCTACCTGCTTTCTGGGCTGAGATGGGGAACCGCTGAATTTTGGAGTCGGCCGGTGACAAAATGTTCCAAACACACCCCATGCACAACTCCACCGGGGAACGTGCCAGACAGGAGTCTCCTGGTAGTTTTTACATTGCTCCGGTAGGCATCTGAAAGACACCACAAAAGTTGTTCTACCTGCTTTCTGGGCTGAGATGGGGAACCGCTGAATTTTGGACTCGGCCGGTGACAAAATGTTCCAAACACACCCCATGCAAAACTCCACTAGCGAAGGTGCCAGACAGGAGTTCTCCTGGTAGTTTTTACATTGCTCCGGTAGGCATCAAAAGGACACCACAAAAGTTGTTCTACCTGCTTTCTGGGCTGAGATGGGGAATCGCTGAATTTTGGACTCGGCCGGTGAAAAAATGTTCCAAACACACCCCATGCACAACTCCACCGGGGAAGGTGCCAGACAGGAGTTCTCCTGGTAGTTTTTACATTGCTCCGGTAGGCATCTGAAAGACACCACAAAAGTTGTTCTACCTGCTTTCTGGGCTGAGATGGGGAATCGCTGAATTTTGGAGTCGGCTGGTGAAAAAATGTTCCAAACACACCCCCTGCACAACTCCACCGGGGAAGGTGCCAGACAGGAGTTCTCTTAGTAGTTTTTACACTACCTTGGTAGGCATCTGAAAGACACCACAAAAGTTGTTCTTCCTGCTTTCTGGGCTGAGATGGGGAACCGCTGAATTTTGGACTCGGCTGGTGACAAAATGTTCCAAACACACCCCATGCACAACTCCACCGGGGAAGGTGCCAGACAGGAGTTCTCCTGGTAGTTTTTACACTACCTTGGTAGGCAGCTGAAAGGCACCACAAAAGTTGTTCTACCTGCTTTCTGGGCTGAGATGGGGAACCGCTGAATTTTTGGACTCGGCTGGTGACAAAATATTCCGAACACACCCCATGCACAACTCCACCGGGGAAGGTGCCAGACAGGAGTTCTCCTGTAGTTTTTACATTGCTCCGGTAGGCAGCTGAAAGGCACCACAAAAGTTGTTCTACCTGCTTTCTGGGCTGAGATGGGGAACCGCTGAATTTTTGGACTCGGCTGGTGACAAAATATTCCGAACACACCCCATGCACAACTCCACCGGGGAAGGTGCCAGACAGGAGTTCTCCTGTAGTTTTTACATTGCTCCGGTAGGCAGCTGAAAGACACCACAAAAGTTGTTCTACCTGCTTTCTGGGCTGAGATGGGGAACCGCTGAATTTTGGACTCGGCCGGTGACAAAATGTTCCAAACACACCCCATGCAAAACTCCACCGGGGAAGGTGCCAGACAGGAGTTCTCTTGGTAGTTTTTACACTACCTTGGTAGGCATTTGAAAGGCACCACAAAAGTTGTTCTACCTGCTTTCTGGGCTGAGATGGGGAACCGCTGTATTTTGGACTCGGCCGGTGACAAAATGTTCCAAACACACCCCATGCACAACTCCACCGGGGAAGGTGCCAGACAGGAGTTCTCCTGGTAGTTTTTACATTGCTCCGGTAGGCATCAAAAAGACACCACAAAAGTTGTTCTACCTGCTTTCTGGGCTGAGATGGGGAACCGCTGAATTTTGGAGTAGGCCGGTGACAAAATGTTCCAAACACACCCCATGCACAACTCCACCGGGGAAGGTGCCAGACAGGAGTTCTCTTAATAGTTTTTACACTACCTTGGTAGGCAGCTGAAAGGCACCACAAAAGTTGTTCTACCTGCTTTCTGGGCTGAGATGGGGAACCGCTGAATTTTGGAGTCGGCCGGTGATAAAATGTTCCAAACACACCCCATGCACAACTCCACCGGGGAAGGTGCCAGACAGGAGTTCTCCTGGTAGTTTTTACATTGCTCCGGTAGGCATCTGAAAGACACCACAAAAGTTGTTCTACCTGCTTTCTGGGCTGAGATGGGGAACCGCTGAATTTTGGACTCGGCTGGTGACAAAATTTTAATAAATACACCCCATGCACAACTCCACTAGCGAAGGTGCCAGGGACGAGTTCGTTTGGTAGTTTTTACATTGCTCCTGTAGGCATCAAAAGGACACCACAAAAGTTGTTCTACCTGCTTTCTGGGCTGAGATGGGGAATCGCTGAATTTTGGAGTCGGCCGGTGACAAAATGTTCCAAACACACCCCATGCACAACTCCACCGGGGAAGGTGCCAGACAGGAGTTCTCTTGGTAGTTTTTACACTACCTTGGTAGGCATTTGAAAGGCACCACAAAAGTTGTTCTACCTGCTTTCTGGGCTGAGATGGGGAACCGCTGAATTTTGGAGTCGGCTGGAGACAAAATGTTCCAAACACACCCCCTGCACAACTCCACCGGGGAAGGTGTCATTCAGGAGTTCTCTTAGTAGTTTTTACACTACCTTGGTAGGCAGCTGAAAGGCACCACAAAAGTTGTTCTACCTGCTTTCTGGGCTGAGATGGGGAACCGCTGAATTTTGGAGTTGGCCGGTGACAAAATGTTCCAAAACCACCCCATGCACAACTCCACCGGGGAAGGTGCCAGACAGGAGTTCTCCTGGTAGTTTTTACATTGCTCCGGTAGGCATCTGAAAGACACCACAAAAGTTGTTCTACCTGCTTTCTGGGCTGAGATGGGGAACCGCTGAATTTTGGAGTAGGCCGGTGACAAAATGTTCCAAACACACCCCATGCACAACTCCACCGGGGAAGGTGCCAGACAGGAGTTCTCCTGGTAGTTTTTACATTGCTCCGGTAGGCATCAAAAGGACACCACAAAAGTTGTTCTTCCTGCTTTCTGGGCTGAGATGGGGAATCGCTGAATTTTGGACTCGGCCGGTGAAAAAATGTTCCAAACACACCCCATGCACAACTCCACCGGGGAAGGTGCCAGACAGGAGTTCTCCTGGTAGTTTTTACATTGCTCCGGTAGGCATCTGAAAGACACCACAAAAGTTGTTCTACCTGCTTTCTGGGCTGAGATGGGGAATCGCTGAATTTTGGACTCGGCTGGTGAAAAAATGTTCCAAACACACCCCCTGCACAACTCCACCGGGGAAGGTGCCAGACAGGAGTTCTCTTAGTAGTTTTTACACTACCTTGGTAGGCATCTGAAAGACACCACAAAAGTTGTTCTTCCTGCTTTCTGGGCTGAGATGGGGAACCGCTGAATTTTGGACTCGGCTGGTGACAAAATGTTCCAAACACACCCCATGCACAACTCCACCGGGGAAGGTGCCAGACAAGAGTTCTCTTGATAGTTTTTACACTACCTTGGTAGGAAGCTGAAAGGCACCACAAAAGTTGTTCTACCTGCTTTCTGGGCTGAGATGGGGAACCGCTGAATTTTTGGACTCGGCTGGTGACAAAATATTCCGAACACACCCCATGCACAACTCCACCGGGGAAGGTGCCAGACAGGAGTTCTCCTGTAGTTTTTACATTGCTCCGGTAGGCAGCTGAAAGACACCACTAAAGTTGTTCTACCTGCTTTCTGGGCTGAGATGGGGAAACGCTGAATTTTGGACTCGGCCGGTGACAAAATGTTCCAAACACAACCCATGCACAACTCCACCGGGGAAGGTGCCAGACAGGAGTTCTCTTGGTAGTTTTTACACTACCTTGGTAGGCATTTGAAAGGCACCACAAAAGTTGTTCTACCTGCTTTCTGGGCTGAGATGGGGAACCGCTGTATTTTGGACTCGGCCGGTGACAAAATGTTCCAAACACACCCCATGCACAACTCCACCGGGGAAGGTGCCAGACAGGAGTTCTCCTGGTAGTTTTTACATTGCTCCGGTAGGCATCTGAAAGACACCACAAAAGTTGTTCTACCTGCTTTCTGGGCTGAGATGGGGAACCGCTGAATTTTGGACTCGGCCGGTGACAAAATGTTCCAAACACACCCCATGCACAAGTCCACCGGGGAAGGTGCCAGACAGGAGTTCTCTTAATAGTTTTTACACTACCTTGGTAGGCAGCTGAAAGGCACCACAAAAGTTGTTCTACCTGCTTTCTGGGCTGAGATGGGGAACCGCTGAATTTTGGAGTCGGCCGGTGATAAAATGTTCCAAACACACCCCATGCACAACTCCACCGGGGAAGGTGCCAGACAGGAGTTCTCCTGGTAGTTTTTACATTGCTCCGGTAGGCATCTGAAAGACACCACAAAAGTTGTTCTACCTGCTTTCTGGGCTGAGATGGGGAACCGCTGAATTTTGGACTCGGCTGGTGACAAAATTTTAATAAATACACCCCATGCACAACTCCACTAGCGAAGGTGCCAGGGACGAGTTCGTTTGGTAGTTTTTACATTGCTCCTGTAGGCATCAAAAGGACACCACAAAAGTTGTTCTACCTGCTTTCTGGGCTGAGATGGGGAATCGCTGAATTTTGGAGTCGGCCGGTGACAAAATGTTCCAAAGACACCCCATGCACAACTCCACCGGGGAAGGTGCCAGGCAGGAGTTCTCTTGGTAGTTTTTACACTACTTTGGTAGGCATTTGAAAGGCACCACAAAAGTTGTTCTACCTGCTTTCTGGGCTGAGATGGGGAACCGCTGAATTTTGGAGTCGGCTGGAGACAAAATGTTCCAAACACACCCCCTGCACAACTCCACCGGGGAAGGTGTCATTCAGGAGTTCTCTTAGTAGTTTTTACACTACCTTGGTAGGCAGCTGAAAGGCACCACAAAAGTTGTTCTACCTGCTTTCTGGGCTGAGATGGGGAACCGCTGAATTTTGGAGTCGGCCGGTGACAAAATGTTCCAAAAACACCCCATGCACAACTCCACCGGAGAAGGTGCCAGACAGGAGTTCTCCTGGTAGTTTTTACATTGCTCCGGTAGGCATCTGAAAGACACCACAAAAGTTGTTCTACCTGCTTTCTGGGCTGAGATGGGGAACCGCTGAATTTTGGAGTCGGCCGGAGACAAAATGTTCCAAACACACCCCATGCACAACTCCACCGGGGAAGGTGCCAGACAGGAGTTCTCTTGGTAGTTTTTACACTACCTTGGTAGGCATTTGAAAGGCACCACAAAAGTTGTTCTACCTGCTTTCTGGGCTGAGATGGGGACAGCTGAATTTTGGACTCGGCTGGTGACAAAATGTTCCAAACACACCCCATGCACAACTCCACCGGGGAAGGTGCCAGACAGGAGTTCTCCTGGTAGTTTTTACATTGCTCCGGTAGGCATCTGAAAGACACCACAAAAGTTGTTCTACCTGCTTTCTGGGCTGAGATGGGGAACCGCTGAATTTTGGAGTCGGCCGGTGACAAAATGTTCCAAACACACCCCATGCACAACTCCACCGGGGAAGGTGCCAGACAGGAGTTCTCCTGGTAGTTTTTACATTGCTCCGGTAGGCATCTGAAAGACACCACAAAAGTTGTTCTACCTGCTTTCTGGGCTGAGATGGGGAACCGCTGAATTTTGGAGTCGGCCGGTGACAAAATGTTCCAAACACACCCCATGCACAACTCCACCGGGGAACGTGCCAGACAGGAGTTCTCTTAATAGTTTTTACATTGCTCCGGTAGGCATCTGAAAGACACCACAAAAGTTGTTCTACCTGCTTTCTGGGCTGAGATGGGGAACCGCTGAATTTTGGACTCAGCCGGTGACAAAATGTTCCAAACACACCCCATGCACAACTCCACTAGCGAAGGTGCCAGGGACGAGTTCTGTTGGTAGTTTTTACATTGCTCCGGTAGGCATCAAAAGGACACCACAAAAGTTGTTCTTCCTGCTTACTGGGCTGAGATGGGGAATCGCTGAATTTTGGACTCGGCCGGTGAAAAAATGTTCCAAACACACCCCATGCACAACTCCACCGGGGAAGGTGCCAGACAGGAGTTCTCCTGGTAGTTTTTACATTGCTCCGGTAGGCATCTGAAAGACACCACAAAAGTTGTTCTACCTGCTTTCTGGGCTGAGATGGGGAACCGCTGAATTTTGGACTCGGCCGGTGACAAAATGTTCCAAACACACCCCATGCACAACTCCACCGGGGAAGGTGCCAGACAGGAGTTCTCTTGATAGTTTTTACACTACCTTGTTAGGCATCTAAAAGACACCACAAAAGTTGTTCTTCCTGCTTTCTGGGCTGAGATGGGGAAACGCTGAATTTTGGAGTCGGCTGGTGACAAAATGTTCCAAAGACACCCCCTGCACAACTCCACCGGGGAAGGTGCCAGACGGGAGTTCTCCTGGTAGTTTTTACATTGCTCCGGTAGGCATCTGAAAGACACCACAAAAGTTGTTCTACCTGCTTTCTGGGCTGAGATGGGGAACCGCTGAATTTTGGACTCGGCTGGTGAAAAAATGTTCCAAACACACCCCCTGCACAACTCCACCGGGGAAGGTGCCAGACAGGAGTTCTCTTAGTAGTTTTTACACTACCTTGGTAGGCATCTGAAAGACACCACAAAAGTTGTTCTACCTGCTTTCTGGGCTGAGATGGGGAACCGCTGAATTTTGGACTCGGCCGGTGACAAAATGTTCCAAACACACCCCATGCACAACTCCACCGGGGAAGGTGCCAGACAAGAGTTCTCTTGATAGTTTTTACACTACCTTGGTAGGCAGCTGAAAGGCACCACAAAAGTTGTTCTACCTGCTTTCTGGGCTGAGATGGGGAACCGCTGAATTTTTGGACTCGGCTGGTGACAAAATATTCCGAACACACCCCATGCACAACTCCACCGGGGAAGGTGCCAGACAGGAGTTCTCCTGGTAGTTTTTACATTGCTCCGGTAGGCAGCTGAAAGACACCACAAAAGTTGTTCTACCTGCTTTCTGGGGTGAGATGGGGAAACGCTGAATTTTGGAGTCGGCCGGTGACAAAATGTTCCAAACACAACCCATGCACAACTCCACCGGGGAAGGTGCCAGACAGGAATTCTCTTGGTAGTTTTTACACTACCTTGGTAGGCATTTGAAAGGCACCACAAAAGTTGTTCTACCTGCTTTCTGGGCTGAGATGGGGAACCGCTGTATTTTGGACTCGGCTGGTGACAAAATGTTCCAAACACACCCCATGCACAACTCCACCGGGGAATGTGCCAGACAGGAGTTCTCCTGGTAGATTTTACATTGCTCCGGTAGGCATCTGAAAGACACCACAAAAGTTGTTCTACCTGCTTTCTGGGCTGAGATGGGGAACCGCTGAATTTTGGAGTCGGCCAGTGACAAAATGTTCCAAACACACCCCATGCACAACTCCACCGGGGAAGGTGCCAGACAGGAGTTCTCTTAGTAGTTTTTACACTACCTTGGTAGGCAGCTGAAAGGCACCACAAAAGTTGTTCTACCTGCTTTCTGGGCTGAGATGGGGAACCGCTGAATTTTGGAGTCGGCCGGTGATAAAATGTTCCAAACACACCCCATGCACAACTCCACCGGGGAAGGTGCCAGACAGGAGTTCTCCTGGTAGTTTTTACACTACCTTGTTAGGCATCTAAAAGACACCACAAAAGTTGTTCTATCTGCTTTCTGGGCTGAGATGGGGAAACGCTGAATTTTGGAGTCGGCTGGTGACAAAATGTTCCAAAGACACCCCCTGCACAACTCCACCGGGGAAGGTGCCAGACGGGAGTTCTCCTGGTAGTTTTTACATTGCTCCGGTAGGCATCTGAAAGACACCACAAAAGTTGTTCTACCTGCTTTCTGGGCTGAGATGGGGAACCGCTGAATTTTGGACTCGGCTGGTGAAAAAATGTTCCAAACACACCCCCTGCACAACTCCACCGGGGAAGGTGCCAGACAGGAGTTCTCTTAGTAGTTTTTACACTACCTTGGTAGGCATCTGAAAGACACCACAAAAGTTGTTCTACCTGCTTTCTGGGCTGAGATGGGGAACCGCTGAATTTTGGACTCGGCCGGTGACAAAATGTTCCAAACACACCCCATGCACAACTCCACCGGGGAAGGTGCCAGACAAGAGTTCTCTTGATAGTTTTTACACTACCTTGGTAGGCAGCTGAAAGGCACCACAAAAGTTGTTCTACCTGCTTTCTGGGCTGAGATGGGGAACCGCTGAATTTTGGACTCAGCCGGTGACAAAATGTTCCAAACACACCCCATGCACAACTCCACTAGCGAAGGTGCCAGGGACGAGTTCTGTTGGTAGTTTTTACATTGCTCCGGTAGGCATCAAAAGGACACCACAAAAGTTGTTCTTCCTGCTTTCTGGGCTGAGATGGGGAATCGCTGAATTTTGGACTCGGCCGGTGAAAAAATGTTCCAAACACACCCCATGCACAACTCCACCGGGGAAGGTGCCAGACAGGAGTTCTCCTGGTAGTTTTTACATTGCTCCGGTAGGCATCTGAAAGACACCACAAAAGTTGTTCTACCTGCTTTCTGGGCTGAGATGGGGAATCGCTGAATTTTGGAGTCGGCTGGTGAAAAAATGTTCCAAACACACCCCCTGCACAACTCCACCGGGGAAGGTGCCAGACAGGAGTTCTCTTAGTAGTTTTTACACTACCTTGGTAGGCATCTGAAAGACACCACAAAAGTTGTTCTTCCTGCTTCCTGGGCTGAGATGGGGAACCGCTGAATTTTGGACTCGGCTGGTGACAAAATGTTCCAAACACACCCCATGCACAACTCCACCGGGGAAGGTGCCAGACAAGAGTTCTCTTGATAGTTTTTACACTACCTTGGTAGGCAGCTGAAAGGCACCACAAAAGTTGTTCTACCTGCTTTCTGGGCTGAGATGGGGAACCGCTGAATTTTTGGACTCGGCTGGTGACAAAATATTCCGAACACACCCCATGCACAACTCCACCGGGGAAGGTGCCAGACAGGAGTTCTCCTGGTAGTTTTTACATTGCTCCGGTAGGCATCTGAAAGACACCACAAAAGTTGTTCTACCTGCTTTCTGGGCTGAGATGGGGAAACGCTGAATTTTGGAGTCGGCCGGTGACAAAATGTTCCAAACACAACCCATGCACAACTCCACCGGGGAAGGTGCCAGACAGGAATTCTCCTGGTAGTTTTTACACTACCTTGGTAGGCATTTGAAAGGCACCACAAAAGTTGTTCTACCTGCTTTCTGGGCTGAGATGGGGAACCGCTGTATTTTGGACTCGGCTGGTGACAAAATGTTCCAAACACACCCCATGCACAACTCCACCGGGGAATGTGCCAGACAGGAGTTCTCCTGGTAGATTTTACATTGCTCCGGTAGGCATCTGAAAGACACCACAAAAGTTGTTCTACCTGCTTTCTGGGCTGAGATGGGGAACCGCTGAATTTTGGAGTCGGCCAGTGACAAAATGTTCCAAACACACCCCATGCACAACTCCACCGGGGAAGGTGCCAGACAGGAGTTCTCTTAGTAGTTTTTACACTACCTTGGTAGGCAGCTGAAAGGCACCACAAAAGTTGTTCTACCTGCTTTCTGGGCTGAGATGGGGAACCGCTGAATTTTGGAGTCGGCCGGTGATAAAATGTTCCAAACACACCCCATGCACAACTCCACCGGGGAAGGTGCCAGACAGGAGTTCTCCTGGTAGTTTTTACATTGCTCCGGTAGGCATCTGAAAGACACCACAAAAGTTGTTCTACGTGCTTTCTGGGCTGAGATGGGGAACCGCTGAATTTTGGACTCGGCCGGTGAAAAAATGTTCCAAACACACCCCATGCACAACTCCACCGGGGAAGGTGCCAGACAGGAGTTCTCTTGATAGTTTTTACACTACCTTGTTAGGCATCTAAAAGACACCACAAAAGTTGTTCTATATGCTTTCTGGGCTGAGATGGGGAAACGCTGAATTTTGGAGTCGGCTGGTGACAAAATGTTCCAAAGACACCCCCTGCACAACTCCACCGGGGAAGGTGCCAGACGGGAGTTCTCCTGGTAGTTTTTACATTGCTCCGGTAGGCATCTGAAAGACACCACAAAAGTTGTTCTACCTGCTTTCTGGGCTGAGATGGGGAACCGCTGAATTTTGGACTCGGCTGGTGAAAAAATGTTCCAAACACACCCCCTGCACAACTCCACCGGGGAAGGTGCCAGACAGGAGTTCTCTTAGTAGTTTTTACACTACCTTGGTAGGCATCTGAAAGACACCACAAAAGTTGTTCTACCTGCTTTCTGGGCTGAGATGGGGAACCGCTGAATTTTGGACTCGGCCGGTGACAAAATGTTCCAAACACACCCCATGCACAACTCCACCGGGGAAGGTGCCAGACAAGAGTTCTCTTGATAGTTTTTACACTACCTTGGTAGGCAGCTGAAAGGCACCACAAAAGTTGTTCTACCTGCTTTCTGGGCTGAGATGGGGAACAGCTGAATTTTGGACTCGGCTGGTGACAAAATTTTAATAAATACACCCCATGCACAACTCCACTAGCGAAGGTGCCAGGGACGAGTTCTGTTGGTAGTTTTTACATTGCTCCGGTAGGCATCAAAAGGACACCACAAAAGTTGTTCTACCTGCTTTCTGGGCTGAGATGGGGAACCGCTGAATTTTGGAGTCGGCTGGTAACAAAATGTTCCAAACACACCCCATGCACAACTCCACCGGGGAAGGTGCCAGGGACGAGTTCTGTTGGTAGTTTTTACACTACCTTGGTAGGCATCTGAAAGACACCACAAAAGTTGTTCTACCTGCTTTCTGGGCTGAGATGGGGAACCGCTGAATTTTGGACTCGGCTGGTGACAAAATGTTCCAAACACACCCCATGCACAACTCCACCGGGGAAGGTGCCAGACAAGAGTTCTCTTAATAGTTTTTACACTACCTTGGTAGGCAGCTGAAAGGCACCACAAAAGTTGTTCTACCTGCTTTCTGGGCTGAGATGGGGAACCGCTGAATTTTTGGACTCGGCTGGTGACAAAATATTCCGAACACACCCCATGCACAACTCCACCGGGGAAGGTGCCAGGCAGGAGTTCTCCTGGTAGTTTTTACATTGCTCCGGTAGGCAGCTGAAAGACACCACAAAAGTTGTTCTACCTGCTTTCTGGGGTGAGATGGGGAAACGCTGAATTTTGGAGTCGGCCGGTGACAAAATGTTCCAAACACAACCCATGCACAACTCCACCGGGGAAGGTGCCAGACAGGAATTCTCTTGGTAGTTTTTACACTACCTTGGTAGGCATTTGAAAGGCACCACAAAAGTTGTTCTACCTGCTTTCTGGGCTGAGATGGGGAACCGCTGTATTTTGGACTCGGCTGGTGACAAAATGTTCCAAACACACCCCATGCACAACTCCACCGGGGAATGTGCCAGACAGGAGTTCTCCTGGTAGATTTTACATTGCTCCGGTAGGCATCTGAAAGACACCACAAAAGTTGTTCTACCTGCTTTCTGGGCTGAGATGGGGAACCGCTGAATTTTGGAGTCGGCCAGTGACAAAATGTTCCAAACACACCCCATGCACAACTCCACCGGGGAAGGTGCCAGACAGGAGTTCTCTTAGTAGTTTTTACACTACCTTGGTAGGCAGCTGAAAGGCACCACAAAAGTTGTTCTACCTGCTTTCTGGGCTGAGATGGGGAACCGCTGAATTTTGGAGTCGGCCGGTGACAAAATGTTCCAAACACACCCCATGCACAACTCCACCGGGGAAGGTGCCAGACAGGAGTTCTCCTGGTAGTTTTTACACTACCTTGTTAGGCATCTAAAAGACACCACAAAAGTTGTTCTATCTGCTTTCTGGGCTGAGATGGGGAAACGCTGAATTTTGGAGTCGGCTGGTGACAAAATGTTCCAAAGACACCCCCTGCACAACTCCACCGGGGAAGGTGCCAGACGGGAGTTCTCCTGGTAGTTTTTACATTGCTCCGGTAGGCATCTGAAAGACACCACAAAAGTTGTTCTACCTGCTTTCTGGGCTGAGATGGGGAACCGCTGAATTTTGGACTCGGCTGGTGAAAAAATGTTCCAAACACACCCCCTGCACAACTCCACCGGGGAAGGTGCCAGACAGGAGTTCTCTTAGTAGTTTTTACACTACCTTGGTAGGCATCTGAAAGACACCACAAAAGTTGTTCTACCTGCTTTCTGGGCTGAGATGGGGAACCGCTGAATTTTGGACTCGGCCGGTGACAAAATGTTCCAAACACACCCCATGCACAACTCCACCGGGGAAGGTGCCAGACAAGAGTTCTCTTGATAGTTTTTACACTACCTTGGTAGGCAGCTGAAAGGCACCACAAAAGTTGTTCTACCTGCTTTCTGGGCTGAGATGGGGAACCGCTGAATTTTGGACTCAGCCGGTGACAAAATGTTCCAAACACACCCCATGCACAACTCCACTAGCGAAGGTGCCAGGGACGAGTTCTGTTGGTAGTTTTTACATTGCTCCGGTAGGCATCAAAAGGACACCACAAAAGTTGTTCTTCCTGCTTTCTGGGCTGAGATGGGGAATCGCTGAATTTTGGACTCGGCCGGTGAAAAAATGTTCCAAACACACCCCATGCACAACTCCACCGGGGAAGGTGCCAGACAGGAGTTCTCCTGGTAGTTTTTACATTGCTCCGGTAGGCATCTGAAAGACACCACAAAAGTTGTTCTACCTGCTTTCTGGGCTGAGATGGGGAATCGCTGAATTTTGGAGTCGGCTGGTGAAAAAATGTTCCAAACACACCCCCTGCACAACTCCACCGGGGAAGGTGCCAGACAGGAGTTCTCTTAGTAGTTTTTACACTACCTTGGTAGGCATCTGAAAGACACCACAAAAGTTGTTCTTCCTGCTTCCTGGGCTGAGATGGGGAACCGCTGAATTTTGGACTCGGCTGGTGACAAAATGTTCCAAACACACCCCATGCACAACTCCACCGGGGAAGGTGCCAGACAAGAGTTCTCTTGATAGTTTTTACACTACCTTGGTAGGCAGCTGAAAGGCACCACAAAAGTTGTTCTACCTGCTTTCTGGGCTGAGATGGGGAACCGCTGAATTTTTGGACTCGGCTGGTGACAAAATATTCCGAACACACCCCATGCACAACTCCACCGGGGAAGGTGCCAGACAGGAGTTCTCCTGGTAGTTTTTACATTGCTCCGGTAGGCAGCTGAAAGACACCACAAAAGTTGTTCTACCTGCTTTCTGGGCTGAGATGGGGAAACGCTGAATTTTGGAGTCGGCCGGTGACAAAATGTTCCAAACACAACCCATGCACAACTCCACCGGGGAAGGTGCTAGACAGGAATTCTCCTGGTAGTTTTTACACTACCTTGGTAGGCATTTGAAAGGCACCACAAAAGTTGTTCTACCTGCTTTCTGGGCTGAGATGGGGAACCGCTGTATTTTGGACTCGGCTGGCGACAAAATGTTCCAAACACACCCCATGCACAACTCCACCGGGGAATGTGCCAGACAGGAGTTCTCCTGGTAGATTTTACATTGCTCCGGTAGGCATCTGAAAGACACCACAAAAGTTGTTCTACCTGCTTTCTGGGCTGAGATGGGGAACCGCTGAATTTTGGAGTCGGCCAGTGACAAAATGTTCCAAACACACCCCATGCACAACTCCACCGGGGAAGGTGCCAGACAGGAGTTCTCTTAGTAGTTTTTACACTACCTTGGTAGGCAGCTGAAAGGCACCACAAAAGTTGTTCTACCTGCTTTCTGGGCTGAGATGGGGAACCGCTGAATTTTGGAGTCGGCCGGTGATAAAATGTTCCAAACACACCCCATGCACAACTCCACCGGGGAAGGTGCCAGACAGGAGTTCTCCTGGTAGTTTTTACATTGCTCCGGTAGGCATCTGAAAGACACCACAAAAGTTGTTCTACGTGCTTTCTGGGCTGAGATGGGGAACCGCTGAATTTTGGACTCGGCCGGTGAAAAAATGTTCCAAACACACCCCATGCACAACTCCACCGGGGAAGGTGCCAGACAGGAGTTCTCTTGATAGTTTTTACACTACCTTGTTAGGCATCTAAAAGACACCACAAAAGTTGTTCTATCTGCTTTCTGGGCTGAGATGGGGAAACGCTGAATTTTGGACTCGGCCGGTGACAAAATGTTCCAAACACACCCCCTGCACAACTCCACCGGGGAAGGTGCCAGACAGGAGTTCTCTTAGTAGTTTTTACACTACCTTGGTAGGCATCTGAAAGACACCACAAAAGTTGTTCTACCTGCTTTCTGGGCTGAGATGGGGAACCGCTGAATTTTGGACTCGGCCGGTGACAAAATGTTCCAAACACACCCCATGCACAACTCCACCGGGGAAGGTGCCAGACAAGAGTTCTCTTGATAGTTTTTACACTACCTTGGTAGGCAGCTGAAAGGCACCACAAAAGTTGTTCTACCTGCTTTCTGGGCTGAGATGGGGAACAGCTGAATTTTGGACTCGGCTGGTGACAAAATTTTAATAAATACACCCCATGCACAACTCCACTAGCGAAGGTGCCAGGGACGAGTTCTGTTGGTAGTTTTTACATTGCTCCGGTAGGCATCAAAAGGACACCACAAAAGTTGTTCTACCTGCTTTCTGGGCTGAGATGGGGAACCGCTGAATTTTGGAGTCGGCTGGTAACAAAATGTTCCAAACACACCCCATGCACAACTCCACCGGGGAAGGTGCCAGGGACGAGTTCTGTTGGTAGTTTTTACACTACCTTGGTAGGCATCTGAAAGACACCACAAAAGTTGTTCTACCTGCTTTCTGGGCTGAGATGGGGAACCGCTGAATTTTGGACTCGGCTGGTGACAAAATGTTCCAAACACACCCCATGCACAACTCCACCGGGGAAGGTGCCAGACAAGAGTTCTCTTAATAGTTTTTACACTACCTTGGTAGGCAGCTGAAAGGCACCACAAAAGTTGTTCTACCTGCTTTCTGGGCTGAGATGGGGAACCGCTGAATTTTGGACTCGGCTGGTGACAAAATTTTAATAAATACACCCCGTGCACAACTCCACTAGCGAAGGTGCCAGGGACGAGTTCTGTTGGTAGTTTTTACATTGCTCCGGTAGGCATCAAAAGGACACCACAAAAGTTGTTCTACCTGCTTTCTGGGCTGAGATGGGGAACCGCTGAATTTTGGACTCGGCTGGTGACAAAATGTTCCAAACACACCCCATGCACAACTCCACCGGGGAAGGTGCCAGACAGGAGTTCTCCTGGTAGTTTTTACATTGCTCCGGTAGGCATCTGAAAGACACCACAAAAGTTGTTCTACCTGCTTTCTGGGCTGAGATGGGGAACCGCTGAATTTTGGAGTCGGCCGGTGACAAAATGTTCCAAACACACCCCATGCACAACTCCACCGGGGAAGGTGCCAGACAGGAGTTCTCCTGGTAGTTTTTACATTGCTCCAGTAGGCATCTGAAAGACACCACAAAAGTTGTTCTACCTGCTTTCTGGGCTGAGATGGGGAACCGCTGAATTTTGGACTCGGCCGGTGACAAAATGTTCCAAACACACCCCATGCACAACTCCACCGGGGAAGGTGCCAGACAGGAGTTCTCCTGGTAGTTTTTACATTGCTCCTGTAGGCATCAAAAGGACACCACAAAAGTTGTTCTTCCTGCTTTCTGGGCTGAGATGGGGAACCGCTGAATTTTGGAGTCGGCCGGTGACAAAATGTTCCAAACACACCCCATGCACAACTCCACCGGGGAAGGTGCCAGACAGGAGTTCTCCTGGTAGTTTTTACATTGCTCCGGTAGGCATCTGAAAGACACCACAAAAGTTGTTCTACCTGCTTTCTGGGCTGAGATGGGGAACCGCTGAATTTTGGACTCGGCTGGTGACAAAATGTTCCAAACACACCCCATGCACAACTCCACCGGGGAAGGTGCCAGACAGGAGTTCTCCTGGTAGTTTTTACATTGCTCCGGTAGGCATCTGAAAGACACCACAAAAGTTGTTCTACCTGCTTTCTGGGCTGAGATGGGGAACCGCTGAATTTTGGACTCGGCCGGTGACAAAATGTTCCAAACACACCCCATGCACAACTCCACCGGGGAAGGTGCCAGACAGGAGTTCTCCTGGTAGATTTTACATTGCTCCGGTAGGCATCTGAAAGACACCACAAAAGTTGTTCTACCTGCTTTCTGGGCTGAGATGGGGAACCGCTGAATTTTGGAGTCGGCCAGTGACAAAATGTTCCAAACACACCCCATGCACAACTCCACCGGGGAAGGTGCCAGACAGGAGTTCTCTTAGTAGTTTTTACACTACCTTGGTAGGCAGCTGAAAGGCACCACAAAAGTTGTTCTACCTGCTTTCTGGGCTGAGATGGGGAACCGCTGAATTTTGGAGTCGGCCGGTGACAAAATGTTCCAAACACACCCCATGCACAACTCCACCGGGGAAGGTGCCAGACAGGAGTTCTCTTGATAGTTTTTACACTACCTTGTTAGGCATCTAAAAGACACCACAAAAGTTGTTCTATCTGCTTTCTGGGCTGAGATGGGGAAATGCTGAATTTTGGAGTCGGCTGGTGACAAAATGTTCCAAAGACACCCCATGCACAACTCCACCGGGGAAGGTGCCAGACGGGAGTTCTCCTGGTAGTTTTTACATTGCTCCGGTAGGCATCTGAAAGACACCACAAAAGTTGTTCTACCTGCTTTCTGGGCTGAGATGGGGAACCGCTGAATTTTGGACTCGGCTGGTGAAAAAATGTTCCAAACACACCCCCTGCACAACTCCACCGGGGAAGGTGCCAGACAGGAGTTCTCTTAGTAGTTTTTACACTACCTTGGTAGGCATCTGAAAGACACCACAAAAGTTGTTCTACCTGCTTTCTGGGCTGAGATGGGGAACCGCTGAATTTTGGACTCGGCCGGTGACAAAATGTTCCAAACACACCCCATGCACAACTCCACCGGGGAAGGTGCCAGACAAGAGTTCTCTTGATAGTTTTTACACTACCTTGGTAGGCAGCTGAAAGGCACCACAAAAGTTGTTCTACCTGCTTTCTGGGCTGAGATGGGGAACAGCTGAATTTTGGACTCGGCTGGTGACAAAATTTTAATAAATACACCCCATGCACAACTCCACTAGCGAAGGTGCCAGGGACGAGTTCTGTTGGTAGTTTTTACATTGCTCCGGTAGGCATCAAAAGGACACCACAAAAGTTGTTCTACCTGCTTTCTGGGCTGAGATGGGGAACCGCTGAATTTTGGAGTCGGCTGGTAACAAAATGTTCCAAACACACCCCATGCACAACTCCACCGGGGAAGGTGCCAGACAGGAGTTCTCCTGGTAGTTTTTACATTGCTCCGGTAGGCATCTGAAAGACACCACAAAAGTTGTTCTTCCTGCTTTCTGGGCTGAGATGGGGAACCGCTGAATTTTGGAGTCGGCCGGTGACAAAATGTTCCAAACACACCCCATGCACAACTCCACCGGGGAAGGTGCCAGACAGGAGTTCTCCTGGTAGTTTTTACATTGCTCCGGTAGGCATCTGAAAGACACCACAAAAGTTGTTCTACCTGCTTTCTGGGCTGAGATGGGGAACCGCTGAATTTTGGACTCGGCTGGTGACAAAATGTTCCAAACACACCCCCTGCACAACTCCACCGGGGAAGGTGCCAGACAGGAGTTCTCCTGGTAGTTTTTAAATTGCTCCGGTAGGCATCTGAAAGACACCACAAAAGTTGTTCTACCTGCTTTCTGGGCTGAGATGGGGAACCGCTGAATTTTGGACTCGGCTGGTGACAAAATGTTCCAAACACACCCCATGCACAACTCCACCGGGGAAGGTGCCAGACAAGAGTTCTCTTGATAGTTTTTACACTACCTTGGTAGGCAGCTGAAAGGCACCACAAAAGTTGTTCTACCTGCTTTCTGGGCTGAGATGGGGAACCGCTGAATTTTGGACTCGGCTGGTGACAAAATTTTAATAAATACACCCCGTGCACAACTCCACTAGCGAAGGTGCCAGGGACGAGTTCTGTTGGTAGTTTTTACATTGCTCCGGTAGGCATCAAAAGGACACCACAAAAGTTGTTCTACCTGCTCTCTGGGCTGAGATGGGGAACCGCTGAATTTTGGACTCGGCTGGTGACAAAATGTTCCAAACACACCCCATGCACAACTCCACCGGGGAAGGTGCCAGACAGGAGTTCTCCTGGTAGTTTTTACATTGCTCCGGTAGGCATCTGAAAGACACCACAAAAGTTGTTCTACCTGCTTTCTGGGCTGAGATGGGGAACCGCTGAATTTTGGAGTCGGCCGGTGACAAAATGTTCCAAACACACCCCATGCACAACTCCACCGGGGAAGGTGCCAGACAGGAGTTCTCCTGGTAGTTTTTACATTGCTCCGGTAGGCATCTGAAAGACACCACAAAAGTTGTTCTACCTGCTTTCTGGGCTGAGATGGGGAACCGCTGAATTTTGGAGTCGGCCGGTGACAAAATGTTCCAAACACACCCCATGCACAACTCCACCGGGGAATGTGCCAGACAGGAGTTCTCCTGGTAGTTTTTACATTGCTCCGGTAGGCATCAAAAGGACACCACAAAAGTTGTTCTTCCTGCTTTCTGGGCTGAGATGGGGAACCGCTGAATTTTGGAGTCGGCCGGTGACAAAATGTTCCAAACACACCCCATGCACAACTCCACCGGGGAAGGTGCCAGACAGGAGTTCTCCTGGTAGTTTTTACATTGCTCCGGTAGGCATCTGAAAGACACCACAAAAGTTGTTCTACCTGCTTTCTGGGCTGAGATGGGGAACCGCTGAATTTTGGACTCGGCTGGTGACAAAATGTTCCAAACACACCCCATGCACAACTCCACCGGGGAAGGTGCCAGACAGGAGTTCTCCTGGTAGTTTTTACATTGCTCCGGTAGGCATCTGAAAGACACCAGAAAAGTTGTTCTACCTGCTTTCTGGGCTGAGATGGGGAACCGCTGAATTTTGGAGTCGGCCGGTGACAAAATGTTCCAAACACACCCCATGCACAACTCCACCGGGGAAGGTGCCAGACAGGAGTTCTCCTGGTAGTTTTTACATTGCTCCGGTAGGCATCTGAAAGACACCACAAAAGTTGTTCTACCTGCTTTCTGGGCTGAGATGGGGAACCGCTGAATTTTGGACTCGGCCGGTGACAAAATGTTCCAAACACACCCCATGCACAACTCCACTAGCGAAGGTGCCAGGGACGAGTTATGTTGGTAGTTTTTACATTGCTCCTGTAGGCATCAAAAGGACACCACAAAAGTTGTTCTACCTGCTTTCTGGGCTGAGATGAGGAACCGCTGAATTTTGGACTCGGCTGGTGACAAAATGTTCCAAAGACACCCCATGCACAACTCCACCGGGGAAGGTGCCAGACAGGAGTTCTCCTGGTAGTTTTTACACTACCTTGGTAGGCATTTGAAAGGCACCACAAAAGTTGTTCTACCTGCTTTCTGGGCTGAGATGGGGAACAGCTGAATTTTGGACTCGGCTGGTGACAAAATGTTCCAAAAACACCCCATGCACAACTCCACCGGGGAAGGTGCCAGACAGGAGTTCTCCTGGTAGTTTTTACATTGCTCCGGTAGGCATCTGAAAGACACCACAAAAGTTGTTCTTCCTGCTTTCTGGGCTGAGATGGGGAACCGCTGAATTTTGGACTCGGCCGGTGACAAAATGTTCCAAACACACCCCATGCACAACTCCACTAGCGAAGGTGCCAGGGACGAGTTCTGTTGGTAATTTTTACACTACCTTGGTAGGCATTTGAAAGGCACCACAAAAGTTGTTCTACCTGCTTTCTGGGCTGAGATGGGGAACCGCTGAATTTTGGAGTCGGCCGGTGACAAAATGTTCCAAACACACCCCATGCACAACTCCACCGGGGAAGGTGCCAGACAGGAGTTCTCCTGGTAGTTTTTACATTGCTCCGGTAGGCATCTGAAAGACACCACAAAAGTTGTTCTACCTGCTTTCTGGGCTGAGATGGGGAACCGCTGAATTTTGGACTCGGCCGGTGACAAAATGTTCCAAACACACCCCATGCACAACTCCACTAGCGAAGGTGCCAGGGACGAGTTCTGTTGGTAATTTTTACACTACCTTGGTAGGCATTTGAAAGGCACCACAAAAGTTGTTCTACCTGCTTTCTGGGCTGAGATGGGGAACCGCTGAATTTTGGAGTCGGCCGGTGACAAAATGTTCCAAACACACCCCATGCACAACTCCACCGGGGAAGGTGCCAGACAGGAGTTCTCCTGGTAGTTTTTACATTGCTCCGGTAGGCATCTGAAAGACACCACAAAAGTT
This sequence comes from Falco cherrug, assembly GCF_023634085.1. Lineage (NCBI taxonomy): Eukaryota > Metazoa > Chordata > Aves > Falconiformes > Falconidae > Falco > Falco cherrug. The sequence goes on along the minus strand of NW_026599511.1, from coordinate 107,989 downwards.
GTTCTACCTGCTTTCTGGGCTGAGATGGGGAACCGCTGAATTTTGGACTCGGCCGGTGACAAAATGTTCCAAACACACCCCATGCACAACTCCACTAGCGAAGGTGCCAGGGACGAGTTCTGTTGGTAGTTTTTACATTGCTCCTGTAGGCATCAAAAGGACACCACAAAAGTTGTTCTTCCTGCTTTCTGGGCTGAGATGGGGAACAGCTGAATTTTGGACTCGGCTGGTGACAAAATGTTCCAAAGACACCCCATGCACAACTCCACCGGGGAAGGTGCCAGACAGGAGTTCTCCTGGTAGTTTTTACACTACCTTGGTAGGCATCTGAAAGACACCACAAAAGTTGTTCTTCCTGCTTTCTGGGCTGAGATGGGGAACCGCTGAATTTTGGACTCGGCTGGTGACAAAATGTTCCAAACACACCCCATGCACAACTCCACCGGGGAAGGTGCCAGACAAGAGTTCTCTTGATAGTTTTTACACTACCTTGGTAGGCATTTGAAAGGCACCACAAAAGTTGTTCTACCTGCTTTCTGGGCTGAGATGGGGAACCGCTGAATTTTGGACTCGGCTGGTGACAAAATTTTAATAAATACACCCCGTGCACAACTCCACTAGCGAAGGTGCCAGGGACGAGTTCTGTTGGTAGTTTTTACATTGCTCCGGTAGGCATCAAAAGGACACCACAAAAGTTGTTCTACCTGCTTTCTGGGCTGAGATGGGGAACCGCTGAATTTTGGACTCGGCTGGTGACAAAATGTTCCAAACACACCCCATGCACAACTCCACCGGGGAAGGTGCCAGACAGGAGTTCTCCTGGTAGTTTTTACATTGCTCCGGTAGGCATCTGAAAGGCACCACAAAAGTTGTTCTACCTGCTTTCTGGGCTGAGATGGGGAACCGCTGAATTTTGGAGTCGGCCGGTGACAAAATGTTCCAAACACACCCCATGCACAACTCCACCGGGGAAGGTGCCAGACAGGAGTTCTCCTGGTAGTTTTTACATTGCTCCGGTAGGCATCTGAAAGACACCACAAAAGTTGTTCTACCTGCTTTCTGGGCTGAGATGGGGAACCGCTGAATTTTGGAGTCGGCCGGTGACAAAATGTTCCAAACACACCCCATGCACAACTCCACCGGGGAAGGTGCCAGACAGGAGTTCTCCTGGTAGTTTTTACATTGCTCCTGTAGGCATCAAAAGGACACCACAAAAGTTGTTCTTCCTGCTTTCTGGGCTGAGATGGGGAACCGCTGAATTTTGGACTCGGCCGGTGAAAAAATGTTCCAAACACACCCCATGCACAACTCCACCGGGGAAGGTGCCAGACAGGAGTTCTCCTGGTAGTTTTTACATTGCTCCGGTAGGCATCTGAAAGACACCACAAAAGTTGTTCTACCTGCTTTCTGGGCTGAGATGAGGAACCGCTGAATTTTGGACTCGGCTGGTGACAAAATGTTCCAAACACACCCCATGCACAACTCCACCGGGGAAGGTGCCAGACAGGAGTTCTCCTGGTAGTTTTTACATTGCTCCGGTAGGCATCTGAAAGACACCACAAAAGTTGTTCTACCTGCTTTCTGGGCTGAGATGGGGAACCGCTGAATTTTGGACTCGGCTGGTGACAAAATGTTCCAAACACACCCCATGCACAACTCCACCGGGGAAGGTGCCAGAAAAGAGTTCTCTTGATAGTTTTTACACTACCTTGGTAGGCAGCTGAAAGGCACCACAAAAGTTGTTCTACCTGCTTTCTGGGCTGAGATGGGGAACCGCTGAATTTTGGAGTCGGCTGGTGACAAAATTTTAATAAATACACCCCATGCACAACTCCACTAGCGAAGGTGCCAGGGACGAGTTCTGTTGGTAGTTTTTACATTGCTCCGGTAGGCATCAAAAGGACACCACAAAAGTTGTTCTACCTGCTTTCTGGGCTGAGATGGGGAACCGCTGAATTTTGGACTCGGCTGGTGACAAAATGTTCTAAACACACCCCCTGCACAACTCCACCGGGGAAGGTGCCAGACAGGAGTTCTCTTAGTAGTTTTTACACTACCTTGGTAGGCATCTGAAAGACACCACAAAAGTTGTTCTACCTGCTTTCTGGGCTGAGATGGGGAACCGCTGAATTTTGGACTCGGCTGGTGACAAAATGTTCCAAACACACCCCATGCACAACTCCACCGGGGAAGGTGCCAGACAAGAGTTCTCTTGATAGTTTTTACACTACCTTGGTAGGCATTTGAAAGGCACCACAAAAGTTGTTCTACCTGCTTTCTGGGCTGAGATGGGGAACCGCTGAATTTTGGACTCGGCTGGTGACAAAATTTTAATAAATACACCCCATGCACAACTCCACTAGCGAAGGTGCCAGGGACGAGTTCTGTTGGTAGTTTTTACATTGCTCCGGTAGGCATCAAAAGGACACCACAAAAGTTGTTCTACCTGCTCTCTGGGCTGAGATGGGGAACCGCTGAATTTTGGACTCGGCTGGTGACAAAATGTTCCAAACACACCCCATGCACAACTCCACCGGGGAAGGTGCCAGGCAGGAGTTCTCTTGGTAGTTTTTACACTACCTTGGTAGGCATTTGAAAGGCACCACAAAAGTTGTTCTACCTGCTTTCTGGGCTGAGATGGGGAACAGCTGAATTTTGGAGTCGGCTGGTGACAAAATGTTCCAAACACACCCCATGCACAACTCCACCGGGGAAGGTGCCAGACAGGAGTTCTCCTGGTAGTTTTTACATTGCTCCGGTAGGCATCTGAAAGACACCACAAAAGTTGTTCTACCTGCTTTCTGGGCTGAGATGGGGAACCGCTGAATTTTGGAGTCGGCCGGTGACAAAATGTTCCAAACACACCCCATGCACAACTCCACCGGGGAAGGTGCCAGACAGGAGTTCTCCTGGTAGTTTTTACATTGCTCCGGTAGGCATCTGAAAGACACCACAAAAGTTGTTCTACCTGCTTTCTGGGCTGAGATGGGGAACCGCTGAATTTTGGACTCGGCCGGTGACAAAATGTTCCAAACACACCCCATGCACAACTCCACCGGGGAAGGTGCCAGACAGGAGTTCTCCTGGTAGTTTTTACATTGCTCCTGTAGACATCAAAAGGACACCACAAAAGTTGTTCTTCCTGCTTTCTGGGCTGAGATGGGGAACCGCTGAATTTTGGACTCGGCCGGTGAAAAAATGTTCCAAACACACCCCATGCACAACTCCACCGGGGAAGGTGCCAGGCAGGAGTTCTCTTGGTAGTTTTTACATTGCTCCGGTAGGCATCTGAAAGACACCACAAAAGTTGTTCTACCTGCTTTCTGGGCTGAGATGGGGAACCGCTGAATTTTGGACTCGGCTGGTGACAAAATGTTCCAAACACACCCCCTGCACAACTCCACCGGGGAAGGTGCCAGACAGGAGTTCTCCTGGTAGTTTTTACATTGCTCCGGTAGGCATCTGAAAGACACCACAAAAGTTGTTCTACCTGCTTTCTGGGCTGAGATGGGGAACCGCTGAATTTTGGACTCGGCTGGTGACAAAATGTTCTAAACACACCCCCTGCACAACTCCACCGGGGAAGGTGCCAGACAGGAGTTCTCTTAGTAGTTTTTACACTACCTTGGTAGGCATCTGAAAGACACCACAAAAGTTGTTCTACCTGCTTTCTGGGCTGAGATGGGGAACCGCTGAATTTTGGACTCGGCTGGTGACAAAATGTTCCAAACACACCCCATGCACAACTCCACCGGGGAAGGTGCCAGACAAGAGTTCTCTTGATAGTTTTTACACTACCTTGGTAGGCATTTGAAAGGCACCACAAAAGTTGTTCTACCTGCTTTCTGGGCTGAGATGGGGAACCGCTGAATTTTGGACTCGGCTGGTGACAAAATTTTAATAAATACACCCCATGCACAACTCCACTAGCGAAGGTGCCAGGGACGAGTTCTCCTGGTAGTTTTTACATTGCTCCGGTAGGCATCAAAAGGACACCACAAAAGTTGTTCTACCTGCTCTCTGGGCTGAGATGGGGAACCGCTGAATTTTGGACTCGGCTGGTGACAAAATGTTCCAAACACACCCCATGCACAACTCCACCGGGGAAGGTGCCAGGCAGGAGTTCTCTTGGTAGTTTTTACACTACCTTGGTAGGCATTTGAAAGGCACCACAAAAGTTGTTCTACCTGCTTTCTGGGCTGAGATGGGGAACAGCTGAATTTTGGAGTCGGCTGGTGACAAAATGTTCCAAACACACCCCATGCACAACTCCACCGGGGAAGGTGCCAGACAGGAGTTCTCCTTGTAGTTTTTACATTGCTCCGGTAGGCATCTGAAAGACACCACAAAAGTTCTTCTACCTGCTTTCTGGGCTGAGATGGGGAACCGCTGAATTTTGGACTCGGCCGGTGACAAAATGTTCCAAACACACCCCATGCACAACTCCACCGGGGAAGGTGCCAGGGACGAGTTCTGTTGGTAGTTTTTACATTGCTCCTGTAGGCATCAAAAGGACACCACAAAAGTTGTTCTTCCTGCTTCCTGGGCTGAGATGGGGAACCGCTGAATTTTGGAGTCGGCTGGTGACAAAATGTTCCAAACACACCCCCTGCACAACTCCACCGGGGAAGGTGCCAGACAGGAGTTCTCCTGGTAGTTTTTACATTGCTCCTGTAGGCATCAAAAGGACACCACAAAAGTTGTTCTTCCTGCTTTCTGGGCTGAGATGGGGAACCGCTGAATTTTGGACTCGGCCGGTGACAAAATGTTCCAAAGACACCCCATGCACAACTCCACCGGGGAAGGTGCCAGACAGGAGTTCTCCTGGTAGTTTTTACATTGCTCCGGTAGGCATCTGAAAGGCACCACAAAAGTTGTTCTACCTGCTTTCTGGGCTGAGATGGGGAACCGCTGAATTTTGGACTCGGCTGGTGACAAAATGTTCCAAACACACCCCATGCACAACTCCACCGGGGAAGGTGCCAGACAGGAGTTCTCCTGGTAGTTTTTACATTGCTCCGGTAGGCATCTGAAAGACACCACAAAAGTTGTTCTACCTGCTTTCTGGGCTGAGATGGGGAACCGCTGAATTTTGGACTCGGCTGGTGAAAAAATGTTCCAAACACACCCCCTGCACAACTCCACCGGGGAAGGTGCCAGACAGGAGTTCTCTTAGTAGTTTTTACACTACCTTGGTAGGCATCTAAAAGACACCACAAAAGTTGTTCTACCTGCTTTCTGGGCTGAGATGGGGAACCGCTGAATTTTGGACTCGGCTGGTGACAAAATTTTAATAAATACACCCCATGCACAACTCCACCGGGGAAGGTGCCAGGGACGAGTTCTGTTGGTAGTTTTTACATTGCTCCAGTAGGCATCAAAAGGACACCACAAAAGTTGTTCTACCTGCTCTCTGGGCTGAGATGGGGAACCGCTGAATTTTGGACTCGGCTGGTGACAAAATGTTCCAAACACACCCCATGCACAACTCCACCGGGGAAGGTGCCAGGCAGGAGTTCTCTTGGTAGTTTTTACACTACCTTGGTAGGCATTTGAAAGGCACCACAAAAGTTGTTCTACCTGCTTTCTGGGCTGAGATGGGGAACAGCTGAATTTTGGAGTCGGCTGGTGACAAAATGTTCCAAACACACCCCATGCACAACTCCACCGGGGAAGGTGCCAGACAGGAGTTCTCCTGGTAGTTTTTACATTGCTCCGGTAGGCATCTGAAAGACACCACAAAAGTTGTTCTACCTGCTTTCTGGGCTGAGATGGGGAACCGCTGAATTTTGGAGTCGGCCGGTGACAAAATGTTCCAAACACACCCCCTGCACAACTCCACCGGGGAAGGTGCCAGACAGGAGTTCTCCTGGTAGTTTTTACATTGCTCCGGTAGGCATCTGAAAGACACCACAAAAGTTGTTCTACCTGCTTTCTGGGCTGAGATGGGGAACCGCTGAATTTTGGAGTCGGCCGGTGACAAAATGTTCCAAACACACCCCATGCACAACTCCACCGGGGAAGGTGCCAGACAGGAGTTCTCCTGGTAGTTTTTACATTGCTCCTGTAGGCATCAAAAGGACACCACAAAAGTTGTTCTTCCTGCTTTCTGGGCTGAGATGGGGAACCGCTGAATTTTGGACTCGGCCGGTGACAAAATGTTCCAAACACACCCCATGCACAACTCCACCGGGGAAGGTGCCAGGCTGGAGTTCTCTTGATAGTTTTTACACTACCTTGGTAGGCAGCTGAAAGGCACCACAAAAGTTGTTCTACCTGCTTTCTGGGCTGAGATGGGGAACAGCTGAATTTTGGACTCGGCTGGTGACAAAATTTTAATAAATACACCCCATGCACAACTCCACTAACGAAGGTGCCAGGGACGAGTTCTGTTGGTACTTTTTACATTGCTCCTGTAGGCATCAAAAGGACACCACAAAAGTTGTTCTACCTGCTTTCTGGGCTGAGATGGGGAACCGCTGAATTTTGGACTCGGCCGGTGACAAAATGTTCCAAACACACCCCATGCACAACTCCACCGGGGAAGGTGCCAGACAGGAGTTCTCTTAATAGTTTTTACACTACCTTGGTAGGCATTTGAAAGACACCACAAAAGTTGTTCTACCTGCTTTCTGGGCTGAGATGGGGAACCGCTGAATTTTGGAGTCGGCCGGTGACAAAATGTTCCAAACACACCCCCTGCACAACTCCACCGGGGAAGGTGCCAGACAGGAGTTTTCCTGGTAGCTTTTACATTGCTCTGGTAGGCATCTGAAAGACACCACAAAAGTAGTTCTACCTGCTTTCTGGGCTGAGATGGGGAACCGCTGAATTTTGGACTCGGCCGGTGACAAAATGTTCCAAACACACCCCATGCACAACTCCACCGGGGAAGGTGCCAGACAGGAGTTCTCCTGGTAGTTTTTACATTGCTCCTGTAGGCATCAAAAGGACACCACAAAAGTTGTTCTTCCTGCTTTCTGGGCTGAGATGGGGAACCGCTGAATTTTGGAGTCGGCCGGTGAAAAAATGTTCCAAAGACACCCCATGCACAACTCCACCGGGGAAGGTGCCAGACAGGAGTTCTCTTGGTAGTTTTTACACTACCTTGGTAGGCATTTGAAAGGCACCACAAAAGTTGTTCTACCTGCTTTCTGGGCTGAGATGGGGAACCGCTGAATTTTGGAGTCGGCCGGTGACAAAATGTTCCAAACACACCCCATGCACAACTCCACCGGGGAAGGTGCCAGACAGGAGTTCTCCTGGTAGTTTTTACATTGCTCTGGTAGGCATCTGAAAGACACCACAAAAGTTGTTCTACCTGCTTTCTGGGCTGAGATGGGGAACCGCTGAATTTTGGACTCGGCTGGTGACAAAATGTTCCAAACACACCCCATGCACAACTCCACTAGGGAAGGTGCCAGACAAGAGTTCTCTTGATAGTTTTTACACTACCTTGGTAGGCAGCTGAAAGGCACCACAAAAGTTGTTCTACCTGCTTTCTGGGCTGAGATGGGGAACAGCTGAATTTTGGACTCGGCTGGTGACAAAATTTTAATAAATACACCCCATGCACAACTCCACTAGCGAAGGTGCCAGACAGGAGTTCTCCTGGTAGTTTTTACATTGCTCCGGTAGGCATCAAAAGGACACCACAAAAGTTGTTCTACCTGCTTTCTGGGCTGAGATGGGGAACCGCTGAATTTTGGACTCGGCCGGTGACAAAATGTTCCAAACACACCCCATGCACAACTCCACCGGGGAAGGTGCCAGACAGGAGTTCTCTTAATAGTTTTTACACTACCTTGGTAGGCATTTGAAAGGCACCACAAAAGTTGTTCTACCTGCTTTCTGGGCTGAGATGGATAACCGCTGAATTTTGGACTCGGCTGGTGACAAAATGTTCCAAACACACCCCATGCACAACTCCACCGGGGAAGGTGCCAGACAGGAGTTCTCTTAGTAGTTTTTACACTACCTTGGTAGGCACCTGAAAGACACCACAAAAGTTGTTCTACCTGCTTTCTGGGCTGAGATGGGGAACCGCTGAATTTTGGACTCGGCTGGTGACAAAATGTTCCAAACACACCCCATGCACAACTCCACCGGGGAAGGTGCCAGACAGGAGTTCTCCTGGTAGTTTTTACATTGCTCCGGTAGGCATCTGAAAGACACCACAAAAGTTGTTCTACCTGCTTTCTGGGCTGAGATGGGGAACCGCTGAATTTTGGAGTCGGCCGGTGACAAAATGTTCCAAACACACCCCATGCACAACTCCACCGGGGAAGGTGCCAGACAGGAGTTCTCTCAGTAGTTTTTACACTACCTTGGTAGGCAGCTGAAAGGCACCACAAAAGTTGTTCTACCTGCTTTCTGGGCTGAGATGGGGAACCGCTGAATTTTGGACTCGGCTGGTGACAAAATGTTCCAAACACACCCCATGCACAACTCCACCGGGGAAGGTGCCAGACAGGAGTTCTCCTGGTAGTTTTTACATTGCTCCGGTAGGCATCTGAAAGACACCACAAAAGTTGTTCTACCTGCTTTCTGGGCTGAGATGGGGAACCGCTGAATTTTGGAGTCGGCCGGTGACAAAATGTTCCAAAGACACCCCATGCACAACTCCACCGGGGAAGGTGCCAGGCAGGAGTTCTCTTGGTAGTTTTTACACTACCTTGGTAGGCATTTGAAAGGCACCACAAAAGTTGTTCTACCTGCTTTCTGGGCTGAGATGGGGAACCGCTGAATTTTGGACTCGGCCGGTGACAAAATGTTCCAAACACACCCCATGCACAACTCCACCGGGGAAGGTGCCAGACAGGAGTTCTCCTGGTAGTTTTTACATTGCTCCTGTAGGCATCAAAAGGACACCACAAAAGTTGTTCTATCTGCTTTCTGGGCTGAGATGGGGAACCGCTGAATTTTGGACTCGGCCGGTGAAAAAATGTTCCAAACACACCCCATGCACAACTCCACCGGGGAAGGTGCCAGACAGGAGTTCTCCTGGTAGTTTTTACATTGCTCCGGTAGGCATCTGAAAGACACCACAAAAGTTGTTCTACCTGCTTTCTGGGCTGAGATGGGGAACCGCTGAATTTTGGACTCGGCTGGTGACAAAATGTTCCAAACACACCCCATGCACAACTCCACCGGGGAAGGTGCCAGACAGGAGTTCTCCTGGTAGTTTTTACATTGCTCCGGTAGGCATCTGAAAGACACCACAAAAGTTGTTCTACCTGCTTTCTGGGCTGAGATGGGGAACCGCTGAATTTTGGAGTCGGCTGGTGACAAAATTTTAATAAATACACCCCATGCACAACTCCACTAGCGAAGGTGCCAGGGACGAGTTCTGTTGGTAGTTTTTACATTGCTCCGGTAGGCATCAAAAGGACACCACAAAAGTTGTTCTACCTGCTCTCTGGGCTGAGATGGGGAACCGCTGAATTTTGGACTCGGCTGGTGAAAAAATGTTCCAAACACACCCCATGCACAACTCCACCGGGGAAGGTGCCAGGCAGGAGTTCTCTTGGTAGTTTTTACACTACCTTGGTAGGCATTTGAAAGGCACCACAAAAGTTGTTCTACCTGCTTTCTGGGCTGAGATGGGGAACCGCTGAATTTTGGAGTCGGCTGGTGACAAAATGTTCCAAACACACCCCATGCACAACTCCACCGGGGAAGGTGCCAGACAGGAGTTCTCCTGGTAGTTTTTACATTGCTCCGGTAGGCATCTGAAAGACACCACAAAAGTTGTTCTACCTGCTTTCTGGGCTGAGATGGGGAACCGCTGAATTTTGGAGTCGGCCGGTGACAAAATGTTCCAAACACACCCCCTGCACAACTCCACCGGGGAAGGTGCCAGACAGGAGTTCTCCTGGTAGTTTTTACTTTACTCCGGTAGGCATCTGAAAGACACCACAAAAGTTGTTCTACCTGCTTTCTGGGCTGAGATGGGGAACCGCTGAATTTTGGACTCGGCCGGTGACAAAATGTTCCAAACACACCCCATGCACAACTCCACCGGGGAAGGTGCCAGACAGGAGTTCTCCTGGTAGTTTTTACATTGCTCCTGTAGGCATCAAAAGGACACCACAAAAGTTGTTCTTCCTGCTTTCTGGGCTGAGATGGGGAACCGCTGAATTTTGGAGTCGGCCGGTGACAAAATGTTCCAAACACACCCCATGCACAACTCCACCGGGGAAGGTGCCAGACAGGAGTTCTCTTAATAGTTTTTACACTACCTTGGTAGGCATTTGAAAGACACCACAAAAGTTGTTCTACCTGCTCTCTGGGCTGAGATGGGGAACCGCTGAATTTTGGAGTCGGCCGGTGAAAAAATGTTCCAAACACACCCCATGCACAACTCCACCGGGGAAGGTGCCAGACAGGAGTTTTCCTGGTAGTTTTTACATTGCTCCGGTAGGCATCTGAAAGACACCACAAAAGTAGTTCTACCTGCTTTCTGGGCTGAGATGGGGAACCGCTGAATTTTGGAGTCGGCCGGTGACAAAATGTTCCAAACACACCCCATGCACAACTCCACCGGGGAAGGTGCCAGACAGGAGTTCTCCTGGTAGTTTTTACATTGCTCCTGTAGGCATCAAAAGGACACCACAAAAGTTGTTCTTCCTGCTTTCTGGGCTGAGATGGGGAACCGCTGAATTTTGGAGTCGGCCGGTGAAAAAATGTTCCAAAGACACCCCATGCACAACTCCACCGGGGAAGGTGCCAGGCAGGAGTTCTCTTGGTAGTTTTTACACTACCTTGGTAGGCATTTGAAAGGCACCACAAAAGTTGTTCTACCTGCTTTCTGGGCTGAGATGGGGAACAGCTGAATTTTGGAGTCGGCCGGTGACAAAATGCTCCAAACACACCCCATGCACAACTCCACCGGGGAAGGTGCCAGACAGGAGTTCTCCTGGTAGTTTTTACACTACCTTGGTAGGCATTTGAAAGGCACCACAAAAGTTGTTCTACCTGCTTTCTGGGCTGAGATGGGGAACCGCTGAATTTTGGAGTCGGCTGGTGACAAAATGTTCCAAACACACCCCATGCACAACTCCACCGGGGAAGGTGCCAGACAGGAGTTCTCTTAGTAGTTTTTACACTACCTTGGTAGGCACCTGAAAGACACCACAAAAGTTGTTCTTCCTGCTTTCTGGGCTGAGATGGGGAACTGCTGAATTTTGGACTCGGCTGGTGACAAAATGTTCCAAACACACCCCATGCACAACTCCACCGGGGAAGGTGCCAGACAGGAGTTCTCCTGGTAGTTTTTACATTGCTCCGGTAGGCATCTGAAAGACACCACAAAAGTTGTTCTACCTGCTTTCTGGGCTGAGATGGGGAACCGCTGAATTTTGGAGTCGGCCGGTGACAAAATGTTCCAAACACACCCCATGCACAACTCCACCGGGGAAGGTGCCAGACAGGAGTTCTCTTAATAGTTTTTATACTACCTTGGTAGGCAGCTGAAAGGCACCACAAAAGTTGTTCTACCTGCTTTCTGGGCTGAGATGGGGAACCGCTGAATTTTGGAGTCGGCCGGTGACAAAATGTTCCAAAGACACCCCATGCACAACTCCACCGGGGAAGGTGCCAGACAGGAGTTCTCCTGGTAGTTTTTACATTGCTCTGGTAGGCATCTGAAAGACACCACAAAAGTTGTTCTACCTGCTTTCTGGGCTGAGATGGGGAACAGCTGAATTTTGGAGTCGGCCGGTGAAAAATGTTCCAAACACACCCCATGCACAACTCCACCGGGGAAGGTGCCAGACAGGAGTTCTCCTGGTAGTTTTTACATTGCTCCGGTAGGCATCTGAAAGACACCACAAAAGTTGTTCTACCTGCTTTCTGGGCTGAGATGGGGAACCGCTGAATTTTGGAGTTGGCCGGTGACAAAATGTTCCAAACACACCCCATGCACAACTCCACCGGGGAAGGTGCCAGACAGGAGTTCTCCTGGTAGTTTTTACATTGCTCCTGTAGGCATCAAAAGGACACCACAAAAGTTGTTCTTCCTGCTTTCTGGGCTGAGATGGGGAACCGCTGAATTTTGGACTCGGCCGGTGACAAAATGTTCCAAAGACACCCCATGCACAACTCCACCGGGGAAGGTGCCAGGCAGGAGTTCTCCTGGTAGTTTTTACATTGCTCCGGTAGGCATCTGAAAGACACCACAAAAGTTGTTCTACCTGCTTTCTGAGCTGAGATGGGGAACCGCTGAATTTTGGAGTCGGCCGGTGACAAAATGTTCCAAACACACCCCATGCACAACTCCACCGGGGAAGGTGCCAGACAGGAGTTCTCCTGGTAGTTTTTACATTGCTCCGGTAGGCATCTGAAAGGCACCACAAAAGTTGTTCTACCTGCTTTCTGGGCTGAGATGGGGAACCGCTGAATTTTGGACTCGGCTGGTGACAAAATGTTCCAAACACACCCCATGCACAACTCCACTAGGGAAGGTGCAAGACAAGAGTTCTCTTGATAGTTTTTACACTACCTTGGTAGGCAGCTGAAAGCCACCCACAAAAGTTGTTCTACCTGCTTTCTGGGCTGAGATGGGGAACAGCTGAATTTTGGACTCGGCTGGTGACAAAATTTTAATAAATACACGCCATGCACAACTCCACTAGCGAAGGTGCCAGGGACGAGTTCTGTTGGTAGTTTTTACATTGCTCCGGTAGGCATCAAAAGGACACCACAAAAGTTGTTCTACCTGCTTTCTGAGCTGAGATGGGGAACCGCTGAATTTTGGACTCGGTTGGTGACAAAATTTTAATAAATACACCCCATGCATAACTCCACTAGCGAAGGTGCCAGGGACGAGTTCTGTTGGTAGTTTTTACATTGCTCCGGTAGGCATCTGAAAGACACCACAAAAGTTGTTCTACCTGCTTTCTGGGCTGAGATGGGGAACCGCTGAATTTTGGACTCGGCTGGTGACAAAATGTTCCAAACACACCGCATGCACAACTCCACCGGGGAAGGTGCCAGACAAGAGTTCTCTTGATAGTTTTTACACTACCTTGGTAGGCAGCTGAAAGGCACCACAAAAGTTGTTCTACCTGCTTTCTGGGCTGAGATGGGGAACCGCTGAATTTTGGACTCGGCTGGTGACAAAATGTTCCAAACACACCCCATGCACAACTCCACCGGGGAAGGTGCCAGACAGGAGTTCTCCTGGTAGTTTTTACATTGCTCCGGTAGGCATCTGAAAGGCACCACAAAAGTTGTTCTACCTGCTTTCTGGGCTGAGATGGGGAACCGCTGAATTTTGGAGTCGGCCGGTGACAAAATGTTCCAAACACACCCCATGCACAACTCCACCGGGGAAGGTGCCAGACAGGAGTTCTCCTGGTAGTTTTTACATTGCTCCGGTAGGCATCTGAAAGACACCACAAAAGTTGTTCTACCTGCTTTCTGGGCTGAGATGGGGAACCGCTGAATTTTGGAGTCGGCCGGTGACAAAATGTTCCAAAGACACCCCATGCACAACTCCACCGGGGAAGGTGCCAGGCAGGAGTTCTCTTGGTAGTTTTTACACTACCTTGGTAGGCATTTGAAAGGCACCACAAAAGTTGTTCTACCTGCTTTCTGAGCTGAGATGGGGAACCGCTGAATTTTGGACTCGGCTGGTGACAAAATTTTAATAAATACACCCCATGCACAACTCCACTAGCGAAGGTGCCAGGGACGAGTTCTGTTGGTAGTTTTTACATTGCTCTGGTAGGCATCTGAAAGACACCACAAAAGTTGTTCTACCTGCTTTCTGGGCTGAGATGGGGAACCGCTGAATTTTGGACTCGGCTGGTGACAAAATGTTCCAAACACACCCCATGCACAACTCCACCGGGGAAGGTGCCAGACAAGAGTTCTCTTGATAGTTTTTACACTACCTTGGTAGGCAGCTGAAAGGCACCACAAAAGTTGTTCTACCTGCTTTCTGGGCTGAGATGGGGAACCGCTGAATTTTGGACTCGGCTGGTGACAAAATGTTCCAAACACACCCCATGCACAACTCCACCGGGGAAGGTGCCAGACAGGAGTTCTCCTGGCAGTTTTTACATTGCTCCGGTAGGCATCTGAAAGACACCAGAAAAGTTGTTCTACCTGCTTTCTGGGCTGAGATGGGGAACCGCTGAATTTTGGAGTCGGCCGGTGACAAAATGTTCCAAACACACCCCATGCACAACTCCACCGGGGAAGGTGCCAGACAGGAGTTCTCCTGGTAGTTTTTACATTGCTCCGGTAGGCATCTGAAAGACACCACAAAAGTTGTTCTACCTGCTTTCTGGGCTGAGATGGGGAACCGCTGAATTTTGGACTCGGCCGGTGACAAAATGTTCCAAACACACCCCATGCACAACTCCACTAGCGAAGGTGCCAGGGACGAGTTCTGTTGGTAGTTTTTACATTGCTCCTGTAGGCATCAAAAGGACACCACAAAAGTTGTTCTTCCTGCTTTCTGGGCTGAGATGGGGAACCGCTGAATTTTGGAGTCGGCCGGTGACAAAATGTTCCAAACACACCCCATGCACAACTCCACCGGGGAAGGTGCCAGACAGGAGTTCTCCTGGTAGTTTTTACATTGCTCCGGTAGGCATCTGAAAGACACCACAAAAGTTGTTCTACCTGCTTTCTGGGCTGAGATGGGGAACCGCTGAATTTTGGACTCGGCTGGTGACAAAATGTTCCAAACACACCCCATGCACAACTCCACCGGGGAAGGTGCCAGACAGGAGTTCTCCTGGTAGTTTTTACATTGCTCCGGTAGGCATCTGAAAGACACCACAAAAGTTGTTCTACCTGCTTTCTGGGCTGAGATGGGGAACCGCTGAATTTTGGAGTCGGCTGGTGACAAAATGTTCCAAACACACCCCATGCACAACTCCACCGGGGAAGGTGCCAGACAGGAGTTCTCTTAGTAGTTTTTACACTACCTTGGTAGGCATCTGAAAGACACCACAAAAGTTGTTCTACCTGCTTTCTGGGCTGAGAAGGGGAACCGCTGAATTTTGGACTCGGCTGGTGACAAAATTTTAATAAATACACCCCATGCACAACTCCACTAGCGAAGGTGCCAGGGACGAGTTCTGTTGGTAGTTTTTACATTGCTCCGGTAGGCATCAAAAGGACACCACAAAAGTTGTTCTACCTGCTTTCTGGGCTGAGATGGGGAACCGCTGAATTTTGGACTCGGCTGGTGACAATATGTTCCAAACACACCCCCTGCACAACTCCACCGGGGAAGGTGCCAGACAGGAGTTCTGTTGGTAGTTTTTACACTACCTTGGTAGGCATTTGAAAGGCACCACAAAAGTTGTTCTACCTGCTTTCTGGGCTGAGATGGGGAACCGCTGTATTTTGGACTCGGCTGGTGAAAAAATGTTCCAAACACACCCCATGCACAACTCCACTGGGGAAGGTGCCAGACAGGAGTTCTCCTGGTAGTTTTTACACTACCTTGGTAGGCATCTGAAAGACACCACAAAAGTTGTTCTACCTGCTTTCTGGGCTGAGATGGGGAACAGCTGAATTTTGGAGTCGGCTGGTGACAAAATGTTCCAAACACACCCCATGCACAACTCCACCGGGGAAGGTGCCAGACAGGAGTTCTCATGGTAGTTTTTACATTGCTCCGGTAGGCATCTGAAAGACACCACAAAAGTTGTTCTACCTGCTTTCTGGGCTGAGATGGGGAACAGCTGAATTTTGGAGTCGGCTGGTGACAAAATGTTCCAAACACACCCCATGCACAACTCCACCGGGGAAGGTGCCAGACAGGAGTTCTCATGGTAGTTTTTACATTGCTCCGGTAGGCATCTGAAAGACACCACAAAAGTTGTTCTACCTGCTTTCTGGGCTGAGATGGGGAACCGCTGAATTTTGGAGTCGGCCGGTGACAAAATGTTCCAAAGACACCCCATGCACAACTCCACCGGGGAAGGTGCCAGGCAGGAGTTCTCTTGATAGTTTTTACACTACCTTGGTAGGCAGCTGAAAGGCACCACAAAAGTTGTTCTACCTGCTTTCTGGGCTGAGATGGGGAACAGCTGAATTTTGGACTCGGCTGGTGACAAAATTTTAATAAATACACCCCATGCACAACTCCACTAACGAAGGTGCCAGGGACGAGTTCTGTTGGTAGTTTTTACATTGCTCCTGTAGGCATCAAAAGGACACCACAAAAGTTGTTCTACCTGCTTTCTGGGCTGAGATGGGGAACCGCTGAATTTTGGACTCGGCCGGTGACAAAATGTTCCAAACACACCCCATGCACAACTCCACCGGGGAAGGTGCCAGACAGGAGTTCTCTTAATAGTTTTTACACTACCTTGGTAGGCATTTGAAAGACACCACAAAAGTTGTTCTACCTGCTTTCTGGGCTGAGATGGGGAACCGCTGTATTTTGGACTCGGCTGGTGAAAAAATGTTCCAAACACACCCCATGCACAACTCCACCGGGGAAGGTGCCAGACAGGAGTTCTGTTGGTAGTTTTTACATTGCTCCGGTAGGCATCTGAAAGACACCACAAAAGTTGTTCTACCTGCTTTCTGGGCTGAGATGGGGAACAGCTGAATTTTGGAGTCGGCCGGTGACAAAATGTTCCAAACACACCCCATGCACAACTCCACCGGGGAAGGTGCCAGACAGGAGTTCTCCTGGTAGTTTTTACATTGCTCCGGTAGGCATCAAAAAGACACCACAAAAGTTGTTCTACCTGCTTTCTGGGCTGAGATGGGGAACCGCTGAATTTTGGAGTCGGCCGGTGACAAAATGTTCCAAACACACCCCCTGCACAACTCCACCGGGGAAGGTGCCAGACAGGAGTTCTCCTGGTAGTTTTTACATTGCTCCTGTAGGCATCAAAAGGACACCACAAAAGTTGTTCTTCCTGCTTTCTGGGCTGAGATGGGGAACCGCTGAATTTTGGAGTCGGCCGGTGACAAAATGTTCCAAACACACCACATGCACAACTCCACTAGCGAAGGTGCCAGACAGGAGTTCTCCTGGTAGTTTTTACATTGCTCCTGTAGGCATCAAAAGGACACCACAAAAGTTGTTCTTCCTGCTTTCTGGGCTGAGATGGGGAACCGCAGAATTTTGGACTCGGCTGGTGACAAAATGTTCCAAACACACCCCTGCACAACTCCACCGGGGAAGGTGCCAGACAGGAGTTCTCCTGGTAGTTTTTACATTGCTCTGGTAGGCATTTGAAAGACACCACAAAAGTTGTTCTACCTGCTTTCTGGGCTGAGATGGGGAACCGCTGAATTTTGGAGTCGGCCGGTGACAAAATGTTCCAAACACACCCCATGCACAACTCCACCGGGGAAGGTGCCAGACAAGAGTTCTCTTGATAGTTTTTACACTACCTTGGTAGGCAGCTGAAAGGCACAACAAAAGTTGTTCTACCTGCTTTCTGGGCTGAGATGGGGAACAGCTGAATTTTGGACTCGGCTGGTGACAAAATTTTAATAAATACACCCCATGCACAACTCCACTAGCGAAGGTGCCAGGGACGAGTCCTGTTGGTAGTTTTTACATTGCTCCGGTAGGCATCAAAAGGACACCACAAAAGTTGTTCTACCTGCTTTCTGGGCTGAGATGGGGAACCGCTGAATTTTGGACTCGGCCGGTGACAAAATTTTAATAAATACACCCCATGCATAACTCCACTAGCGAAGGTGCCAGGGACGAGTTCTGTTGGTAGTTTTTACATTGCTCCGGTAGGCATCTGAAAGACACCACAAAAGTTGTTCTACCTGCTTTCTGGGCTGAGATGGGGAACCGCTGAATTTTGGACTCGGCTGGTGACAAAATGTTCCAAACACACCGCATGCACAACTCCACCGGGGAAGGTGCCAGACAAGAGTTCTCTTGATAGTTTTTACACTACCTTGGTAGGCAGCTGAAAGGCACCACAAAAGTTGTTCTACCTGCTTTCTGGGCTGAGATGGGGAACCGCTGAATTTTGGACTCGGCTGGTGACAAAATGTTCCAAACACACCCCATGCACAACTCCACCGGGGAAGGTGCCAGACAGGAGTTCTCCTGGTAGTTTTTACATTGCTCCGGTAGGCATCTGAAAGGCACCACAAAAGTTGTTCTACCTGCTTTCTGGGCTGAGATGGGGAACCGCTGAATTTTGGAGTCGGCCGGTGACAAAATGTTCCAAACACACCCCATGCACAACTCCACCGGGGAAGGTGCCAGACAGGAGTTCTCCTGGTAGTTTTTACATTGCTCCGGTAGGCATCTGAAAGACACCACAAAAGTTGTTCTACCTGCTTTCTGGGCTGAGATGGGGAACCGCTGAATTTTGGAGTCGGCCGGTGACAAAATGTTCCAAAGACACCCCATGCACAACTCCACCGGGGAAGGTGCCAGGCAGGAGTTCTCTTGGTAGTTTTTACACTACCTTGGTAGGCATTTGAAAGGCACCACAAAAGTTGTTCTACCTGCTTTCTGAGCTGAGATGGGGAACCGCTGAATTTTGGACTCGGCTGGTGACAAAATTTTAATAAATACACCCCATGCACAACTCCACTAGCGAAGGTGCCAGGGACGAGTTCTGTTGGTAGTTTTTACATTGCTCTGGTAGGCATCTGAAAGACACCACAAAAGTTGTTCTACCTGCTTTCTGGGCTGAGATGGGGAACCGCTGAATTTTGGACTCGGCTGGTGACAAAATGTTCCAAACACACCCCATGCACAACTCCACCGGGGAAGGTGCCAGACAAGAGTTCTCTTGATAGTTTTTACACTACCTTGGTAGGCAGCTGAAAGGCACCACAAAAGTTGTTCTACCTGCTTTCTGGGCTGAGATGGGGAACCGCTGAATTTTGGACTCGGCTGGTGACAAAATGTTCCAAACACACCCCATGCACAACTCCACCGGGGAAGGTGCCAGACAGGAGTTCTCCTGGCAGTTTTTACATTGCTCCGGTAGGCATCTGAAAGACACCAGAAAAGTTGTTCTACCTGCTTTCTGGGCTGAGATGGGGAACCGCTGAATTTTGGAGTCGGCCGGTGACAAAATGTTCCAAACACACCCCATGCACAACTCCACCGGGGAAGGTGCCAGACAGGAGTTCTCCTGGTAGTTTTTACATTGCTCCGGTAGGCATCTGAAAGACACCACAAAAGTTGTTCTACCTGCTTTCTGGGCTGAGATGGGGAACCGCTGAATTTTGGACTCGGCCGGTGACAAAATGTTCCAAACACACCCCATGCACAACTCCACTAGCGAAGGTGCCAGGGACGAGTTCTGTTGGTAGTTTTTACATTGCTCCTGTAGGCATCAAAAGGACACCACAAAAGTTGTTCTTCCTGCTTTCTGGGCTGAGATGGGGAACCGCTGAATTTTGGAGTCGGCCGGTGACAAAATGTTCCAAACACACCCCATGCACAACTCCACCGGGGAAGGTGCCAGGCAGGAGTTCTCCTGGTAGTTTTTACATTGCTCCGGTAGGCATCTGAAAGACACCACAAAAGTTGTTCTACCTGCTTTCTGGGCTGAGATGGGGAACCGCTGAATTTTGGACTCGGCTGGTGACAAAATGTTCCAAACACACCCCATGCACAACTCCACCGGGGAAGGTGCCAGACAGGAGTTCTCCTGGTAGTTTTTACATTGCTCCGGTAGGCATCTGAAAGACACCACAAAAGTTGTTCTACCTGCTTTCTGGGCTGAGATGGGGAACCGCTGAATTTTGGAGTCGGCTGGTGACAAAATGTTCCAAACACACCCCATGCACAACTCCACCGGGGAAGGTGCCAGACAGGAGTTCTCTTAGTAGTTTTTACACTACCTTGGTAGGCATCTGAAAGACACCACAAAAGTTGTTCTACCTGCTTTCTGGGCTGAGAAGGGGAACCGCTGAATTTTGGACTCGGCTGGTGACAAAATTTTAATAAATACACCCCATGCACAACTCCACTAGCGAAGGTGCCAGGGACGAGTTCTGTTGGTAGTTTTTACATTGCTCCGGTAGGCATCAAAAGGACACCACAAAAGTTGTTCTACCTGCTTTCTGGGCTGAGATGGGGAACCGCTGAATTTTGGACTCGGCTGGTGACAATATGTTCCAAACACACCCCCTGCACAACTCCACCGGGGAAGGTGCCAGACAGGAGTTCTGTTGGTAGTTTTTACACTACCTTGGTAGGCATTTGAAAGGCACCACAAAAGTTGTTCTACCTGCTTTCTGGGCTGAGATGGGGAACCGCTGTATTTTGGACTCGGCTGGTGAAAAAATGTTCCAAACACACCCCATGCACAACTCCACTGGGGAAGGTGCCAGACAGGAGTTCTCCTGGTAGTTTTTACACTACCTTGGTAGGCATCTGAAAGACACCACAAAAGTTGTTCTACCTGCTTTCTGGGCTGAGATGGGGAACAGCTGAATTTTGGAGTCGGCTGGTGACAAAATGTTCCAAACACACCCCATGCACAACTCCACCGGGGAAGGTGCCAGACAGGAGTTCTCATGGTAGTTTTTACATTGCTCCGGTAGGCATCTGAAAGACACCACAAAAGTTGTTCTACCTGCTTTCTGGGCTGAGATGGGGAACCGCTGAATTTTGGAGTCGGCCGGTGACAAAATGTTCCAAAGACACCCCATGCACAACTCCACCGGGGAAGGTGCCAGGCAGGAGTTCTCTTGATAGTTTTTACACTACCTTGGTAGGCAGCTGAAAGGCACCACAAAAGTTGTTCTACCTGCTTTCTGGGCTGAGATGGGGAACAGCTGAATTTTGGACTCGGCTGGTGACAAAATTTTAATAAATACACCCCATGCACAACTCCACTAACGAAGGTGCCAGGGACGAGTTCTGTTGGTAGTTTTTACATTGCTCCTGTAGGCATCAAAAGGACACCACAAAAGTTGTTCTACCTGCTTTCTGGGCTGAGATGGGGAACCGCTGAATTTTGGACTCGGCCGGTGACAAAATGTTCCAAACACACCCCATGCACAACTCCACCGGGGAAGGTGCCAGACAGGAGTTCTCTTAATAGTTTTTACACTACCTTGGTAGGCATTTGAAAGGCACCACAAAAGTTGTTCTACCTGCTTTCTGGGCTGAGATGGGGAACCGCTGTATTTTGGACTCGGCTGGTGAAAAAATGTTCCAAACACACCCCATGCACAACTCCACCGGGGAAGGTGCCAGACAGGAGTTCTGTTGGTAGTTTTTACATTGCTCCGGTAGGCATCTGAAAGACACCACAAAAGTTGTTCTACCTGCTTTCTGGGCTGAGATGGGGAACAGCTGAATTTTGGAGTCGGCCGGTGACAAAATGTTCCAAACACACCCCATGCACAACTCCACCGGGGAAGGTGCCAGACAGGAGTTCTCCTGGTAGTTTTTACATTGCTCCGGTAGGCATCAAAAAGACACCACAAAAGTTGTTCTACCTGCTTTCTGGGCTGAGATGGGGAACCGCTGAATTTTGGAGTCGGCCGGTGACAAAATGTTCCAAACACACCCCCTGCACAACTCCACCGGGGAAGGTGCCAGACAGGAGTTCTCCTGGTAGTTTTTACATTGCTCCTGTAGGCATCAAAAGGACACCACAAAAGTTGTTCTTCCTGCTTTCTGGGCTGAGATGGGGAACCGCTGAATTTTGGAGTCGGCCGGTGACAAAATGTTCCAAACACACCACATGCACAACTCCACTAGCGAAGGTGCCAGACAGGAGTTCTCCTGGTAGTTTTTACATTGCTCCTGTAGGCATCAAAAGGACACCACAAAAGTTGTTCTTCCTGCTTTCTGGGCTGAGATGGGGAACCGCAGAATTTTGGACTCGGCTGGTGACAAAATGTTCCAAACACACCCCTGCACAACTCCACCGGGGAAGGTGCCAGACAGGAGTTCTCCTGGTAGTTTTTACATTGCTCTGGTAGGCATTTGAAAGACACCACAAAAGTTGTTCTACCTGCTTTCTGGGCTGAGATGGGGAACCGCTGAATTTTGGAGTCGGCCGGTGACAAAATGTTCCAAACACACCCCATGCACAACTCCACCGGGGAAGGTGCCAGACAAGAGTTCTCTTGATAGTTTTTACACTACCTTGGTAGGCAGCTGAAAGGCACAACAAAAGTTGTTCTACCTGCTTTCTGGGCTGAGATGGGGAACAGCTGAATTTTGGACTCGGCTGGTGACAAAATTTTAATAAATACACCCCATGCACAACTCCACTAGCGAAGGTGCCAGGGACGAGTCCTGTTGGTAGTTTTTACATTGCTCCGGTAGGCATCAAAAGGACACCACAAAAGTTGTTCTACCTGCTTTCTGGGCTGAGATGGGGAACCGCTGAATTTTGGACTCGGCCGGTGACAAAATGTTCCAAATACACCCCATGCACAACTCCACCGGGGAAGGTGCCAGACAGGAGTTCTCTTAATAGTTTTTACACTACCTTGGTAGGCATTTGAAAGGCACCACAAAAGTTGTTCTACCTGCTTTCTGGGCTGAGATGGGGAACCGCTGAATTTTGGACTCGGCTGGTGACAAAATGTTCCAAACACACCCCATGCACAACTCCACCGGGGAAGGTGCCAGACAGGAGTTCTCCTGGTAGATTTTACACTACCTTGGTAGGCACCTGAAAGACACCACAAAAGTTGTTCTACCTGCTTTCTGGGCTGAGATGGGGAACCGCTGAATTTTGGAGTCGGCTGGTGACAAAATGTTCCAAACACACCCCATGCACAACTCCACCGGGGAAGGTGCCAGACAGGAGTTCTCCTGGTAGTTTTTACATTGCTCCGGTAGGCATCTGAAAGACACCACAAAAGTAGTTCTACCTGCTTTCTGGGCTGAGATGGGGAACCGCTGAATTTTGGAGTCGGCCGGTGACAAAATGTTCCAAACACACCCCATGCACAACTCCACCGGGGAAGGTGCCAGACAGGAGTTCTCCTGGTAGTTTTTACATTGCTCCGGTAGGCATCTGAAAGACACCACAAAAGTTGTTCTACCTGCTTTCTGGGCTGAGATGGGGAACCGCTGAATTTTGGACTCGGCCGGTGACAAAATGTTCCAAACACACCCCATGCACAACTGCACCGGGGAAGGTGCCAGACAAGAGTTCTCTTGATAGTTTTTACACTACCTTGGTAGGCAGCTGAAAGGCACCACAAAAGTTGTTCTACCTGCTTTCTGGGCTGAGATGGGGAACCGCTGAATTTTGGACTCGGCTGGTGACAAAATTTTAATAAATACACCCCATGCACAACTCCACTAGCGAAGGTGCCAGGGACCAGTTCTGTTGGTAGTTTTTACATTGCTCCGGTAGGCATCAAAAGGACACCACAAAAGTTGTTCTACCTGCTTTCTGGGCTGAGATGGGGAATCGCTGAATTTTGGAGTCGGCCGGTGACAAAATGTTCCAAACACACCCCATGCACAACTCCACCGGGGAAGGTGCCAGACAGGAGTTCTCCTGGTAGTTTTTACATTGCTCCGGTAGGCATCTGAAAGACACCACAAAAGTTGTTCTACCTGCTTTCTGGGCTGAGATGGGGAACCGCTGAATTTTGGACTCGGCCGGTGACAAAATGTTCCAAACACACCCCATGCACAACTGCACCGGGGAAGGTGCCAGACAGGAGTTCTCTTAATAGTTTTTACACTACCTTGGTAGGCATTTGAAAGGCACCACAAAAGTTGTTCTTCCTGCTTTCTGGGCTGAGATGGGGAACCGCTGAATTTTGGACTCGGCTGGTGACAAAATGTTCCAAACACACCCCATGCACAACTCCACCGGGGAAGGTGCCAGACAGGAGTTCTCCTGGTAGTTTTTACATTGCTCCGGTAGGCATCTGAAAGACACCACAAAAGTAGTTCTACCTGCTTTCTGGGCTGAGATGGGGAACCGCTGAATTTTGGAGTCGGCCGGTGACAAAATGTTCCAAACACACCCCATGCACAACTCCACCGGGGAAGGTGCCAGACAGGAGTTCTCCTGGTAGTTTTTACACTACCTTGGTAGGCACCTGAAAGGCACCACAAAAGTTGTTCTACCTGCTTTCTGGGCTGAGATGGGGAAACGCTGAATTTTGGACTCGGCCGGTGACAAAATGTTCCAAACACACCCCATGCACAACTGCACCGGGGAAGGTGCCAGACAAGAGTTCTCTTGATAGTTTTTACACTACCTTGGTAGGCAGCTGAAAGGCACCACAAAAGTTGTTCTACCTGCTTTCTGGGCTGAGATGAGGAACCGCTGAATTTTGGACTCGGCTGGTGACAAAATTTTAATAAATACACCCCATGCACAACTCCACTAGCGAAGGTGCCAGGGACCAGTTCTGTTGGTAGTTTTTACATTGCTCCGGTAGGCATCAAAAGGACACCACAAAAGTTGTTCTACCTGCTTTCTGGGCTGAGATGGGGAATCGCTGAATTTTGGAGTCGGCCGGTGACAAAATGTTCCAAACACACCCCATGCACAACTCCACCGGGGAAGGTGCCAGACAGGAGTTCTCCTGGTAGTTTTTACATTGCTCCGGTAGGCATCTGAAAGACACCACAAAAGTTGTTCTACCTGCTTTCTGGGCTGAGATGGGGAACAGCTGAATTTTGGACTCGGCCGGTGACAAAATGTTCCAAACACACCCCATGCACAACTCCACCGGGGAAGGTGCCAGACAGGAGTTCTCCTGGTAGTTTTTACATTGCTCCTGTAGGCATCAAAAGGACACCACAAAAGTTGTTCTTCCTGCTTTCTGGGCTGAGATGGGGAACCGCTGAATTTTGGAGTCGGCCGGTGACAAAATGTTCCAAAGACACCCCATGCACAACTCCACCGGGGAAGGTGCCAGACAGGAGTTCTCTTAATAGTTTTTACACTACCTTGGTAGGCATTTGAAAGGCACCACAAAAGTTGTTCTACCTGCTTTCTGGGCTGAGATGGGGAACCGCTGAATTTTGGACTCGGCTGGTGACAAAATGTTCCAAACACACCCCATGCACAACTCCACCGGGGAAGGTGCCAGACAGGAGTTCTCCTGGTAGATTTTACACTACCTTGGTAGGCACCTGAAAGACACCACAAAAGTTGTTCTACCTGCTTTCGGGGCTGAGATGGGGAACCGCTGAATTTTGGACTCGGCTGGTGACAAAATGTTCCAAACACACCCCATGCACAACTCCACTAGGGAAGGTGCCAGACAAGAGTTCTCTTGATAGTTTTTACACTACCTTGGTAGGCATCTGAAAGACACCACAAAAGTTGTTCTACCTGCTTTCTGGGCTGAGATGGGGAACCGCTGAATTTTGGAGTCGGCCGGTGACAAAATGTTCCGAACACACCCCATGCACAACTCCACCGGGGAAGGTGCCAGACAGGAGTTCTCCTGGTAGTTTTCACATTACCTTGGTAGGCATCTGAAAGACACCACAAAAGTTGTTCTACCTGCTTTCTGGGCTGAGATGGGGAACCGCTGAATTTTGGAGTCGGCCGGTGACAAAATGTTCCAAACACACCCCATGCACAACTCCACCGGGGAAGGTGCCAGACAGGAGTTCTCTTAATAGTTTTTACACTACCTTGGTAGGCATTTGAAAGGCACCACAAAAGTTGTTCTACCTGCTTTCTGGGCTGAGATGGGGAACCGCTGAATTTTGGACTCGGCTGGTGACAAAATGTTCCAAACACACCCCATGCACAACTCCACCGGGGAAGGTGCCAGACAGGAGTTCTCCTGGTAGATTTTACACTACCTTGGTAGGCAGCTGAAAGGCACCACAAAAGTTGTTCTACCTGCTTTCTGGGCTGAGATGGGGAACCGCTGAATTTTGGACTCGGCTGGTGACAAAATGTTCCAAACACACCCCATGCACAACTCCACCGGGGAAGGTGCCAGACAGGAGTTCTCCTGGTAGATTTTACACTACCTTGGTAGGCACCTGAAAGACACCACAAAAGTTGTTCTACCTGCTTTCTGGGCTGAGATGGGGAACCGCTGAATTTTGAAGTCGGCCGTTTACAAAATGTTCCAAACACACCCCATGCACAACTCCACCGGGGAAGGTGCCAGACAGGAGTTCTCTTAATAGTTTTTATACTACCTTGGTAGGCAGCTGAAAGGCACCACAAAAGTTGTTCTACCTGCTTTCTGGGCTGAGATGGGGAACCGCTGAATTTTGGACTCGGCTGGTGACAAAATGTTCCAAACACACCCCATGCACAACTCCACCGGGGAAGGTGCCAGACAGGAGTTCTCCTGGTAGTTTTTACATTGCTCCGGTAGGCATCTGAAAGACACCACAAAAGTTGTTCTACCTGCTTTCTGGGCTGAGATGGGGAACCGCTGAATTTTGGAGTCGGCCGGTGACAAAATGTTCCAAACACACCCCATGCACAACTCCACCGGGGAAGGTGCCAGACAGGAGTTCTCCTGGTAGTTTTTACATTGCTCCTGTAGGCATCTGAAAGACACCACAAAAGTTGTTCTACCTGCTTTCTGGGCTGAGATGGGGAACCGCTGAATTTTGGACTCGGCTGGTGACAAAATGTTCCAAAGACACCCCATGCACAACTCCACCGGGGAAGGTGCCAGGCAGGAGTTCTCTTGGTAGTTTTTACACTACCTTGGTAGGCATTTGAAAGGCACCACAAAAGTTGTTCTACCTGCTTTCTGGGCTGAGATGGGGAACCGCTGAATTTTGGACTCGGCTGGTGACAAAATGTTCCAAACACACCCCATGCACAACTCCACTAGGGAAGGTGCCAGACAGGAGTTCTCCTGGTAGTTTTTACATTGCTCCGGTAGGCATCTGAAAGACACCACAAAAGTAGTTCTACCTGCTTTCTGGGCTGAGATGGGGAACCGCTGAATTTTGGAGTCGGCCGGTGACAAAATGTTCCAAACACACCCCATGCACAACTCCACCGGGGAAGGTGCCAGACAGGAGTTCTCCTGGTAGTTTTTACATTGCTCCGGTAGGCATCTGAAAGACACCACAAAAGTTGTTCTACCTGCTTTCTGGGCTGAGATGGGGAACCGCTGAATTTTGGAGTCGGTCGGTGACAAAATGTTCCAAACACACCCCATGCACAACTCCACCGGGGAAGGTGCCAGACAAGAGTTCTCTTGATAGTTTTTACACTACCTTGGTAGGCAGCTGAAAGGCACCACAAAAGTTGTTCTACCTGCTTTCTGGGCTGAGATGGGGAACCGCTGAATTTTGGACTCGGCTGGTGACAAAATTTTAATAAATACACCCCATGCACAACTCCACCGGGGAAGGTGCCAGGGACCAGTTCTGTTGGTAGTTTTTACATTGCTCCGGTAGGCATCAAAAGGACACCACAAAAGTTGTTCTACCTGCTTTCTGGGCTGAGATGGGGAATCGCTGAATTTTGGAGTCGGCCGGTGACAAAATGTTCCAAACACACCCCATGCACAACTCCACCGGGGAAGGTGCCAGACAGGAGTTCTCCTGGTAGTTTTTACATTGCTCCGGTAGGCATCTGAAAGACACCACAAAAGTTGTTCTACCTGCTTTCTGGGCTGAGATGGGGAACAGCTGAATTTTGGAGTCGGCCGGTGACAAAATGTTCCAAACACACCCCATGCACAACTCCACCGGGGAAGGTGCCAGACAGGAGTTCTCCTGATAGTTTTTACATTGCTCCGGTAGGCATCTGAAAGACACCACAAAAGTTGTTCTTCCTGCTTTCTGGGCTGAGATGGGGAACCGCTGAATTTTGGAGTCGGCCGGTGACAAAATGTTCCAAACACACCCCATGCACAACTCCACCGGGGAAGGTGCCAGACAGGAGTTCTCCTGGTAGTTTTTACATTGCTCCTGTAGGCATCAAAAGGACACCACAAAAGTTGTTCTTCCTGCTTTCTGGGCTGAGATGGGGAACCGCTGAATTTTGGAGTCGGCCGGTGACAAAATGTTCCAAAGACACCCCATGCACAACTCCACCGGGGAAGGTGCCAGACAGGAGTTCTCTTAATAGTTTTTACACTACCTTGGTAGGCATTTGAAAGGCACCACAAAAGTTGTTCTACCTGCTTTCTGGGCTGAGATGGGGAACCGCTGAATTTTGGACTCGGCTGGTGACAAAATGTTCCAAACACACCCCATGCACAACTCCACCGGGGAAGGTGCCAGACAGGAGTTCTCCTGGTAGATTTTACACTACCTTGGTAGGCACCTGAAAGACACCACAAAAGTTGTTCTACCTGCTTTCTGGGCTGAGATGGGGAACCGCTGAATTTTGGACTCGGCTGGTGACAAAATGTTCCAAACACACCCCATGCACAACTCCACTAGGGAAGGTGCCAGACAAGAGTTCTCTTGATAGTTTTTACACTACCTTGGTAGGCATCTGAAAGACACCACAAAAGTTGTTCTACCTGCTTTCTGGGCTGAGATGGGGAACCGCTGAATTTTGGAGTCGGCCGGTGACAAAATGTTCCGAACACACCCCATGCACAACTCCACCGGGGAAGGTGCCAGGCAGGAGTTCTCCTGGTAGTTTTCACATTACCTTGGTAGGCATCTGAAAGACACCACAAAAGTTGTTCTACCTGCTTTCTGGGCTGAGATGGGGAACCGCTGAATTTTGGAGTCGGCCGGTGACAAAATGTTCCAAACACACCCCCTGCACAACTCCACCGGGGAAGGTGCCAGACAGGAGTTCTCTTGGTAGTTTTTACACTACCTTGGTAGGCATTTGAAAGGCACCACAAAAGTTGTTCTACCTGCTTTCTGGGCTGAGATGGGGAACCGCTGAATTTTGGACTCGGCTGGTGACAAAATGTTCCAAACACACCCCATGCACAACTCCACCGGGGAAGGTGCCAGACAGGAGTTCTCCTGGTAGATTTTACACTACCTTGGTAGGCAGCTGAAAGACACCACAAAAGTTGTTCTACCTGCTTTCTGGGCTGAGATGGGGAACCGCTGAATTTTGGACTCGGCTGGTGACAAAATGTTCCAAACACACCCCATGCACAACTCCACCGGGGAAGGTGCCAGACAGGAGTTCTCCTGGTAGTTTTTACATTGCTCCGGTAGGCATCTGAAAGACACCACAAAAGTTGTTCTACCTGCTTTCTGGGCTGAGATGGGGAACCGCTGAATTTTGGAGTCGGCCGGTGACAAAATGTTCCAAACACACCCCATGCACAACTCCACCGGGGAAGGTGCCAGACAGGAGTTCTCTTAATAGTTTTTATACTACCTTGGTAGGCAGCTGAAAGGCACCACAAAAGTTGTTCTACCTGCTTTCTGGGCTGAGATGGGGAACCGCTGAATTTTGGACTCGGCTGGTGACAAAATGTTCCAAACACACCCCATGCACAACTCCACCGGGGAAGGTGCCAGACAGGAGTTCTCCTGGTAGTTTTTACATTGCTCCGGTAGGCATCTGAAAGACACCACAAAAGTTGTTCTACCTGCTTTCTGGGCTGAGATGGGGAACCGCTGAATTTTGGAGTCGGCCGGTGACAAAATGTTCCAAACACACCCCATGCACAACTCCACCGGGGAAGGTGCCAGACAGGAGTTCTCCTGGTAGTTTTTACATTGCTCCTGTAGGCATCTGAAAGACACCAGAAAAGTTGTTCTACCTGCTTTCTGGGCTGAGATGGGGAACCGCTGAATTTTGGAGTCGGCCGGTGACAAAATGTTCCAAAGACACCCCATGCACAACTCCACCGGGGAAGGTGCCAGGCAGGAGTTCTCCTGGTAGTTTTTACACTACCTTGGTAGGCAGCTGAAAGGCACCACAAAAGTTGTTCTACCTGCTTTCTGAGCTGAGATGGGGAACCGCTGAATTTTGGACTCGGCTGGTGACAAAATTTTAATAAATACACCCCATGCACAACTCCACTAGCGAAGGTGCCAGGGACGAGTTCTGTTGGTAGTTTTTACATTGCTCTGGTAGGCATCTGAAAGACACCACAAAAGTTGTTCTACCTGCTTTCTGGGCTGAGATGGGGAACCGCTGAATTTTGGAGTCGGCCGGTGACAAAATGTTCCAAACACACCGCATGCACAACTCCACCGGGGAAGGTGCCAGACAAGAGTTCTCTTGATAGTTTTTACACTACCTTGGTAGGCAGCTGAAAGGCACCACAAAAGTTGTTCTACCTGCTTTCTGGGCTGAGATGGGGAACCGCTGAATTTTGGAGTCGGCTGGTGACAAAATGTTCCAAACACACCCCATGCACAACTCCACCGGGGAAGGTGCCAGACAGGAGTTCTCCTGGTAGTTTTTACACTACCTTGGTAGGCATCTGAAAGACACCACAAAAGTTGTTCTACCTGCTTTCTGGGCTGAGATGGGGAACAGCTGAATTTTGGAGTCGGCCGGTGAGAAAATGTTCCAAACACACCCCATGCACAACTCCACCGGGGAAGGTGCCAGACAGGAGTTCTCCTGGTAGTTTTTACATTGCTCCGGTAGGCATCTGAAAGACACCACAAAAGTTGTTCTACCTGCTTTCTGGGCTGAGATGGGGAACCGCTGAATTTTGGAGTTGGCCGGTGACAAAATGTTCCAAACACACCACATGCACAACTCCACTAGGGAAGGTGCCAGGCAGGAGTTCTCCTGGTAGTTTTTACATTGCTCCTGTAGGCATCAAAAGGACACCACAAAAGTTGTTCTACCTGCTTTCTGGGCTGAGATGGGGAACCGCTGAATTTTGGACTCGGCCGGTGACAAAATGTTCCAAAGACACCCCATGCACAACTCCACCGGGGAAGGTGCCAGGCAGGAGTTCTCTTGGTAGTTTTTACACTACCTTGGTAGGCATTTGAAAGGCACCACAAAAGTTGTTCTACCTGCTTTCTGAGCTGAGATGGGAAACCGCTGAATTTTGGAGTCGGCTGGTGACAAAATGTTCCAAACACACCCCATGCACAACTCCACCGGGGAAGGTGCCAGACAGGAGTTCTCCTGGTAGTTTTTACATTGCTCTGGTAGGCATCTGAAAGAAACCACAAAAGTTGTTCTACCTGCTTTCTGGGCTGAGATGGGGAACCGCTGAATTTTGGAGTCGGCTGGTGACAAAATGTTCCAAACACACCCCATGCACAACTCCACTAGGGAAGGTGCCAGACAAGTGTTCTCTTGATAGTTTTTACACTACCTTGGTAGGCAGCTGAAAGGCACCACAAAAGTTGTTCTACCTGCTTTCTGGGCTGAGATGGGGAACAGCTGAATTTTGGACTCGGCTGGTGACAAAATTTTAATAAATACACCCCATGCACAACTCCACTAGCGAAGGTGCCAGGGACGAGTTCTGTTGGTAGTTTTTACATTGCTCCTGTAGGCATCAAAAGGACACCACAAAAGTAGTTCTACCTGCTTTCTGGGCTGAGATGGGGAACCGCTGAATTTTGGACTCGGCCGGTGACAAAATGTTCCAAACACACCCCCTGCACAACTCCACCGGGGAAGGTGCCAGACAAGAGTTCTCCTGGTAGTTTATACATTGCTCCGGTAGGCATCTGAAAGACACCACAAAAGTTGTTCTACCTGCTTTCTGGGCTGAGATGGGGAACCGCTGAATTTTGGAGTCGGCCGGTGACAAAATGTTCCAAACACACCCCATGCACAACTCCACCGGGGAAGGTGCCAGACAGGAGTTCTCCTGGTAGTTTTTACATTGCTCCTGTAGGCATCTGAAAGACACCACAAAAGTTGTTCTACCTGATTTCTGGGCTGAGATGGGGAACCGCTGAATTTTGGACTCGGCTGGTGACAAAATGTTCCAAAGACACCCCATGCACAACTCCACCGGGGAAGGTGCCAGGCAGGAGTTCTCTTGGTAGTTTTTACACTACCTTGGTAGGCATTTGAAAGGCACCACAAAAGTTGTTCTACCTGCTTTCTGGGCTGAGATGGGGAACCGCTGAATTTTGGACTCGGCTGGTGACAAAATGTTCCAAACACACCCCATGCACAACTCCACTAGGGAAGGTGCCAGACAGGAGTTCTCCTGGTAGTTTTTACATTGCTCCGGTAGGCATCTGAAAGACACCACAAAAGTAGTTCTACCTGCTTTCTGGGCTGAGATGGGGAACCGCTGAATTTTGGAGTCGGCCGGTGACAAAATGTTCCAAACACACCCCATGCACAACTCCACCGGGGAAGGTGCCAGACAGGAGTTCTCCTGGTAGTTTTTACATTGCTCCGGTAGGCACCTGAAAGGCACCACAAAAGTTGTTCTACCTGCTTTCTGGGCTGAGATGGGGAACCGCTGAATTTTGGAGTCGGCCGGTGACAAAATGTTCCAAACACACCCCATGCACAACTCCACCGGGGAAGGTGCCAGACAAGAGTTCTCTTGATAGTTTTTACACTACCTTGGTAGGCAGCTGAAAGGCACCACAAAAGTTGTTCTACCTGCTTTCTGGGCTGAGATGGGGAACCGCTGAATTTTGGACTCGGCTGGTGACAAAATTTTAATAAATACACCCCATGCACAACTCCACTAGCGAAGGTGCCAGGGACCAGTTCTGTTGGTAGTTTTTACATTGCTCCGGTAGGCATCAAAAGGACACCACAAAAGTTGTTCTACCTGCTTTCTGGGCTGAGATGGGGAATCGCTGAATTTTGGAGTCGGCCGGTGACAAAATGTTCCAAACACACCCCATGCACAACTCCACCGGGGAAGGTGCCAGACAGGAGTTCTCCTGGTAGTTTTTACATTGCTCCGGTAGGCATCTGAAAGACACCACAAAAGTTGTTCTACCTGCTTTCTGGGCTGAGATGGGGAAACGCTGAATTTTGGACTCGGCCGGTGACAAAATGTTCCAAACACACCCCATGCACAACTCCACCGGGGAAGGTGCCAGACAGGAGTTCTCCTGATAGTTTTTACATTGCTCCGGTAGGCATCTGAAAGACACCACAAAAGTTGTTCTTCCTGCTTTCTGGGCTGAGATGGGGAACCGCTGAATTTTGGAGTCGGCCGGTGACAAAATGTTCCAAAGACACCCCATGCACAACTCCACCGGGGAAGGTGCCAGACAGGAGTTCTCTTAATAGTTTTTACACTACCTTGGTAGGCATTTGAAAGGCACCACAAAAGTTGTTCTACCTGCTTTCTGGGCTGAGATGGGGAACCGCTGAATTTTGGACTCGGCTGGTGACAAAATGTTCCAAACACACCCCATGCACAACTCCACCGGGGAAGGTGCCAGACAGGAGTTCTCCTGGTAGATTTTACACTACCTTGGTAGGCACCTGAAAGACACCACAAAAGTTGTTCTACCTGCTTTCTGGGCTGAGATGGGGAACCGCTGAATTTTGGACTCGGCTGGTGACAAAATGTTCCAAACACACCCCATGCACAACTCCACTAGGGAAGGTGCCAGACAAGAGTTCTCTTGATAGTTTTTACACTACCTTGGTAGGCATCTGAAAGACACCACAAAAGTTGTTCTACCTGCTTTCTGGGCTGAGATGGGGAACCGCTGAATTTTGGAGTCGGCCGGTGACAAAATGTTCCAAACACACCCCATGCACAACTCCACCGGGGAAGGTGCCAGACAGGAGTTCTCCTGGTAGTTTTCACATTACCTTGGTAGGCATCTGAAAGACACCACAAAAGTTGTTCTACCTGCTTTCTGGGCTGAGATGGGGAACCGCTGAATTTTGGAGTCGGCCGGTGACAAAATGTTCCAAACACACCCCATGCACAACTCCACCGGGGAAGGTGCCAGACAGGAGTTCTCTTAATAGTTTTTACACTACCTTGGTAGGCATTTGAAAGGCACCACAAAAGTTGTTCTACCTGCTTTCTGGGCTGAGATGGGGAACCGCTGAATTTTGGACTCGGCTGGTGACAAAATGTTCCAAACACACCCCATGCACAACTCCACCGGGGAAGGTGCCAGACAGGAGTTCTCTTAGTAGTTTTTACACTACCTTGGTAGGCATCTGAAAGGCACCACAAAAGTTGTTCTACCTGCTTTCTGGGCTGAGATGGGGAACCGCTGAATTTTGGACTTGGCTGGTGACAAAATGTTCCAAACACACCCCATGCACAACTCCACCGGGGAAGGTGCCAGACAGGAGTTCTCCTGGTAGTTTTTACATTGCTCCAGTAGGCATCTGAAAGACACCACAAAAGTTGTCCTACCTGCTTTCTGAGCTGAGATGGGGAACCGCTGAATTTTGGAGTCGGCCGGTGACAAAATGTTCCAAACACACCCCCTGCACAACTCCACCGGGGAAGGTGACAGACAGGAGTTCTCCTGGTAGTTTTTACACTACCTTGGTAGGCAGCTGAAAGGCACCACAAAAGTTGTTCTACCTGCTTTCTGGGCTGAGATGGGGAACCGCTGAATTTTGGAGTCGGCCGGTGACAAAATGTTCCAAACACACCCCATGCACAACTCCACCGGGGAAGGTGCCAGACAGGAGTTCTCTTAATAGTTTTTATACTACCTTGGTAGGCAGCTGAAAGGCACCACAAAAGTTGTTCTACCTGCTTTCTGGGCTGAGATGGGGAACCGCTGAATTTTGGACTCGGCTGGTGACAAAATGTTCCAAACACACCCCATGCACAACTCCACCGGGGAAGGTGCCAGACAGGAGTTCTCCTGGTAGTTTTTACATTGCTCCGGTAGGCATCTGAAAGACACCACAAAAGTTGTTCTACCTGCTTTCTGGGCTGAGATGGGGAACCGCTGAATTTTGGAGTCGGCCGGTGACAAAATGTTCCAAACACACCCCATGCACAACTCCACCGGGGAAGGTGCCAGACAGGAGTTCTCCTGGTAGTTTTTACATTGCTCCGGTAGGCATCTGAAAGACACCACAAAAGTTGTTCTACCTGCTTTCTGGGCTGAGATGGGGAACCGCTGAATTTTGGACTCGGCTGGTGACAAAATGTTCCAAAGACACCCCATGCACAACTCCACCGGGGAAGGTGCCAGGCAGGAGTTCTCTTGGTAGTTTTTACACTACCTTGGTAGGCATTTGAAAGGCACCACAAAAGTTGTTCTACCTGCTTTCTGGGCTGAGATGGGGAACCGCTGAATTTTGGACTCGGCTGGTGACAAAATGTTCCAAACACACCCCATGCACAACTCCACTAGGGAAGGTGCCAGACAAGAGTTCTCTTGATAGTTTTTACACTACCTTGGTAGGCATTTGAAAGGCACCACAAAAGTTGTTCTACCTGCTTTCTGGGCTGAGATGGGGAACAGCTGAATTTTGGACTCGGCTGGTGACAAAATTTTAATAAATACACCCCATGCACAACGCCACTAGCGAAGGTGCCAGGGACGAGTTCTCCTGGTAGTTTTTACATTGCTCCGGTAGGCATCAAAAGGACACCACAAAAGTTGTTCTACCTGCTTTCTGGGCTGAGATGGGGAACCGCTGAATTTTGGACTCGGCCGGTGACAAAATGTTCCAAACACACCCCATGCACAACTCCACCGGGGAAGGTGCCAGACAGGAGTTCTCCTGGTAGTTTTTACATTGCTCCGGTAGGCATCTGAAAGACACCACAAAAGTTGTTCTACCTGCTTTCTGGGCTGAGATGGGGAACCGCTGAATTTTGGAGTCGGCCGGTGACAAAATGTTCCAAACACACCCCATGCACAACTCCACCGGGGAAGGTGCCAGACAGGAGTTCTCTTAATAGTTTTTATACTACCTTGGTAGGCATTTGAAAGGCACCACAAAAGTTGTTCTACCTGCTTTCTGGGCTGAGATGGGGAACCGCTGAATTTTGGACTCGGCTGGTGACAAAATGTTCCAAACACACCCCATGCACAACTCCACCGGGGAAGGTGCCAGGCAGGAGTTCTCCTGGTAGTTTTTACATTGCTCCGGTAGGCATCTGAAAGACACCACAAAAGTTGTTCTACCTGCTTTCTGGGCTGAGATGGGGAACCGCTGAATTTTGGAGTCGGCCGGTGACAAAATGTTCCAAACACACCCCATGCACAACTCCACCGGGGAAGGTGCCAGACAGGAGTTCTCCTGGTAGTTTTTACATTGCTCCGGTAGGCATCTGAAAGACACCACAAAAGTTGTTCTACCTGCTTTCTGGGCTGAGATGGGGAACCGCTGAATTTTGGAGTTGGCCGGTGACAAAATGTTCCAAAGACACCCCATGCACAACTCCACCGGGGAAGGTGCCAGGCAGGAGTTCTCTTGGTAGTTTTTACACTACCTTGGTAGGCATTTGAAAGGCACCACAAAAGTTGTTCTACCTGCTTTCTGAGCTGAGATGGGGAACCGCTGAATTTTGGACTCGGCTGGTGACAAAATTTTAATAAATACACCCCATGCACAACTCCACTAGCGAAGGTGCCAGGGACGAGTTCTGTTGGTAGTTTTTACATTGCTCTGGTAGGCATCTGAAAGACACCACAAAAGTTGTTCTACCTGCTTTCTGGGCTGAGATGGGGAACCGCTGAATTTTGGACTCGGCCGGTGACAAAATGTTCCAAACACACCGCATGCACAACTCCACCGGGGAAGGTGCCAGACAAGAGTTCTCTTGATAGTTTTTACACTACCTTGGTAGGCATCTGAAAGGCACCACAAAAGTTGTTCTACCTGCTTTCTGGGCTGAGATGGGGAACCGCTGAATTTTGGACTCGGCTGGTGACAAAATTTTAATAAATACACCCCATGCACAACGCCACTAGCGAAGGTGCCAGGGACGAGTTCTCCTGGTAGTTTTTACATTGCTCCGGTAGGCATCAAAAGGACACCACAAAAGTTGTTCTACCTGCTTTCTGGGCTGAGATGGGGAACCGCTGAATTTTGGACTCGGCCGGTGACAAAATGTTCCAAACACACCCCATGCACAACTCCACCGGGGAAGGTGCCAGACAGGAGTTCTCCTGGTAGTTTTTACATTGCTCCGGTAGGCATCTGAAAGACACCACAAAAGTTGTTCTACCTGCTTTCTGGGCTGAGATGGGGAACCGCTGAATTTTGGAGTCGGCCGGTGACAAAATGTTCCAAACACACCCCATGCACAACTCCACCGGGGAAGGTGCCAGACAGGAGTTCTCTTAATAGTTTTTATACTACCTTGGTAGGCAGCTGAAAGGCACCACAAAAGTTGTTCTACCTGCTTTCTGGGCTGAGATGGGGAACCGCTGAATTTTGGAGTCGGCCGGTGACAAAATGTTCCAAACACACCCCATGCACAACTCCACCGGGGAAGGTGCCAGACAGGAGTTCTCCTGGTAGTTTTTACATTGCTCCGGTAGGCATCTGAAAGACACCACAAAAGTTGTTCTACCTGCTTTCTGGGCTGAGATGGGGAACCGCTGAATTTTGGACTCGGCCGGTGACAAAATGTTCCAAAGACACCCCATGCACAACTCCACCGGGGAAGGTGCCAGGCAGGAGTTCTCTTGGTAGTTTTTACACTACCTTGGTAGGCATTTGAAAGGCACCACAAAAGTTGTTCTACCTGCTTTCTGAGCTGAGATGGGGAACCGCTGAATTTTGGACTCGGTTGGTGACAAAATTTTAATAAATACACCCCATGCACAACTCCACTAGCGAAGGTGCCAGGGACGAGTTCTGTTGGTAGTTTTTACATTGCTCTGGTAGGCATCTGAAAGACACCACAAAAGTTGTTCTACCTGCTTTCTGGGCTGAGATGGGGAACCGCTGAATTTTGGAGTCGGCCGGTGACAAAATGTTCCAAACACACCCCATGCACAACTCCACCGGGGAAGGTGCCAGACAGGAGTTCTCCTGGTAGTTTTTACATTGCTCCGGTAGGCATCTGAAAGACACCACAAAAGTTGTTCTACCTGCTTTCTGGGCTGAGATGGGGAACCGCTGAATTTTGGAGTCGGCCGGTGACAAAATGTTCCAAACACACCCCATGCACAACTCCACCGGGGAATGTGCCAGACAGGAGTTCTCCTGGTAGTTTTTACACTACCTTGGTAGGCAGCTGAAAGGCACCACAAAAGTTGTTCTACCTGCTTTCTGGGCTGAGATGGGGAACCGCTGAATTTTGGACTCGGCTGGTGACAAAATGTTCCAAACACACCCCATGCACAACTCCACCGGGGAAGGTGCCAGACAGGAGTTCTCCTGGTAGTTTTTACATTGCTCCGGTAGGCATCTGAAAGACACCACAAAAGTTGTTCTACCTGTTTTCTGGGCTGAGATGGGGAACCGCTGAATTTTGGAGTCGGCCGGTGACAAAATGTTCCAAACACACCCCATGCACAACTCCACCGGGGAAGGTGCCAGACAGGAGTTCTCCTGGTAGATTTTACATTGCTCCGGTAGGCATCTGAAAGACACCACAAAAGTTGTTCTACCTGCTTTCTGGGCTGAGATGGGGAACCGCTGAATTTTGGACTCGGCTGGTGACAAAATGTTCCAAAGACACCCCATGCACAACTCCACCGGGGAAGGTGCCAGACAGGAGTTCTCCTGGTAGTTTTTACACTACCTTGGTAGGCATTTGAAAGGCACCACAAAAGTTGTTCTACCTGCTTTCTGGGCTAAGATGGGGAACCGCTGAATTTTGGAGTCGGCTGGTGACAAAATTTTAATAAATACACCCCATGCACAACTCCACTAGCGAAGGTGCCAGGGACGAGTTCTGTTGGTAGTTTTTACATTGCTCCGGTAGGCATCAAAAGGACACCACAAAAGTTGTTCTACCTGCTTTCTGGGCTGAGATGGGGAATCGCTGAATTTTGGACTCGGCCGGTGAAAAAATGTTCCAAACACACCCCATGCACAACTCCACCGGGGAAGGTGCCAGACAGGAGTTCTCTTAGTAGTTTTTACACTACCTTGGTAGGCATCTGAAAGGCACCACAAAAGTTGTTCTACCTGCTTTCTGGGCTGAGATGGGGAACCGCTGAATTTTGGACTTGGCTGGTGACAAAATGTTCCAAACACACCCCATGCACAACTCCACCGGGGAAGGTGCCAGACAGGAGTTCTCCTGGTAGTTTTTACATTGCTCCGGTAGGCATCTGAAAGACACCACAAAAGTTGTCCTACCTGCTTTCTGAGCTGAGATGGGGAACCGCTGAATTTTGGAGTCGGCCGGTGACAAAATGTTCCAAACACACCCCCTGCACAACTCCACCGGGGAAGGTGACAGACAGGAGTTCTCCTGGTAGTTTTTACACTACCTTGGTAGGCAGCTGAAAGGCACCACAAAAGTTGTTCTACCTGCTTTCTGGGCTGAGATGGGGAACCGCTGAATTTTGGACTCGGCCGGTGACAAAATGTTCCAAACACACCCCATGCACAACTCCACCGGGGAAGGTGCCAGACAGGAGTTCTCCTGGTAGTTTTTATTTTGCTCCAGGAGGCACCTGAAAGGCACCACAAAAGTTGTTCTACCTGCTTTCTGGGCTGAGATGGGGAACCGCTGAATTTTGGAGTCGGCCGGTGACAAAATGTTCCAAACACACCCCATGCACAACTCCACTAGCGAAGGTGCCAGGCAGGAGTTCTCCTGGTAGTTTTTACACTACCTTGGTAGGCATCTGAAAGGCACCACAAAAGTTGTTCTACCTGCTTTCTGGGCTGAGATGGGGAACCGCTGAATTTTGGATTCGGCCGGTGACAAAATGTTCCAAACACACCCCATGCACAACTCCACCGGGGAAGGTGCCAGACAGGAGTTCTCCTGGTAGTTTTTACATTGCTTCGGTAGGCATCTGAAAGACACCACAAAAGTTGTTCTACCTGCTTTCTGGGCTGTGATGGGGAACCGCTGAATTTTGGAGTCAGCTGGTGACAAAATGTTCCAAACACACCCCATGCACAACTCCACCGGGGAAGGTGCCAGGCAGGAGTTCTCCTGGTAGTTTTTACATTGCTCCGGTAGGCATCTGAAAGACACCACAAAAGTTGTTCTACCTGCTTTCTGGGCTGAGATGGGGAATCGCTGAATTTTGGACTCGGCCGGTGACAAAATGTTCCAAACACACCCCCTGCACAACTCCACCGGGGAAGGTGCCAGACAGGAGTTCTCTTAATAGTTTTTACACTACCTTGGTAGGCAGCTGAAAGGCACCACAAAAGTTGTTCTACCTGCTTTCTGGGCTGAGATGGGGAACCGCTGAATTTTGGAGTCGGCCGGTGACAAAATGTTCCAAACACACCCCATGCACAACTCCACCGGGGAAGGTGCCAGACAGGAGTTCTCCTGGTAGTTTTTATATTGCTCCATGAGGCTTCTGAAAGACACCACAAAAGTTGTTCTACCTGCTTTCTGGGCTGAGATGGGGAACCGCTGAATTTTGGACTCGGCTGGTGACAAAATGTTCCAAACACACCCCATGCACAACTCCACCGGGGAAGGTGCCAGACAGGAGTTCTCTTAATAGTTTTTACACTACCTTGGTAGGCAGCTGAAAGGCACCACAAAAGTTGTTCTACCTGCTTTCTGGGCTGTGATGGGGAACCGCTGAATTTTTGGACTCGGCTGGTGACAAAATGTTCCGAACACACCCCATGCACAACTCCACCGGGGAAGGTGCCAGACAGGAGTTCTCCTGGTAGTTTTTACATTGCTTCGGTAGGCAGCTGAAAGGCACCACAAAAGTTGTTCTACCTGCTTTCTGGGCTGAGATGGGGAACCGCTGAATTTTGGAGTCGGCCGGTGACAAAATGTTCCAAACACACCCCCTGCACAACTCCACCGGGGAAGGTGCCAGACAGGAGTTCTCCTGGTAGTTTTTACACTACCTTGGTAGGCAGCTGAAAGGCACCACAAAAGTTGTTCTACCTGCTTTCTGGGCTGAGATGGGGAACCGCTGAATTTTGGAGTTGGCCGGTGACAAAATGTTCCAAACACACCCCCTGCACAACTCCACCGGGGAAGGTGCCAGACAGGAGTTCTCCTGGTAGTTTTTATTTTGCTCCAGGAGGCACCTGAAAGGCACCACAAAAGTTGTTCTACCTGCTTTCTGGGCTGAGATGGGGAACAGCTGAATTTTGGACTCGGCCGGTGACAAAATTTTAATAAATACACCCCATGCACAACTGAAGTAGCGAAGGTGCCAGGGATGAGTTCTGTTGGTAGTTTTTACATTGCTCCGGTAGGCATCAAAAGGACACCACAAAAGTTGTTCTACCTGCTTTCTGGGCTGAGATGGGGAACCGCTGAATTTTGGACTCGGCCGGTGACAAAATGTTCCAAACACACCCCATGCACAACTCCACCGGGGAAGGTGCCAGGCAGGAGTTCTCTTAGTAGTTTTTACACTACCTTGGTAGGCATCTGAAAGGCACCACAAAAGTTGTTCTACCTGCTTTCTGGGCTGAGATGGGGAACCGCTGAATTTTGGATTCGGCCGGTGACAAAATG
Organism: Falco cherrug; assembly: GCF_023634085.1. NCBI lineage: Eukaryota > Metazoa > Chordata > Aves > Falconiformes > Falconidae > Falco > Falco cherrug. The sequence goes on along the minus strand of NW_026599511.1, from coordinate 66,655 downwards.
TTCCAAACACACCCCATGCACAACTCCACCGGGGAAGGTGCCAGACAGGAGTTCTCCTGGTAGTTTTTACATTGCTTCGGTAGGCATCTGAAAGACACCACAAAAGTTGTTCTACCTGCTTTCTGGGCTGTGATGGGGAACCGCTGAATTTTGGAGTCAGCTGGTGACAAAATGTTCCAAACACACCCCATGCACAACTCCACCGGGGAAGGTGCCAGACAGGAGTTCTCCTGGTAGTTTTTACATTGCTCCGGTAGGCATCTGAAAGACACCACAAAAGTTGTTCTACCTGCTTTCTGGGCTGAGATGGGGAATCGCTGAATTTTGGACTCGGCCGGTGAAAAAATGTTCCAAACACACCCCCTGCACAACTCCACCGGGGAAGGTGCCAGACAGGAGTTCTCTTAATAGTTTTTACACTACCTTGGTAGGCAGCTGAAAGGCACCACAAAAGTTGTTCTACCTGCTTTCTGGGCTGAGATGGGGAACCGCTGAATTTTGGACTCGGCCGGTGACAAAATGTTCCAAACACACCCCATGCACAACTCCACCGGGGAAGGTGCCAGACAGGAGTTCTCCTGGTAGTTTTTATATTGCTCCATGAGGCTTCTGAAAGACACCACAAAAGTTGTTCTACCTGCTTTCTGGGCTGAGATGGGGAACCGCTGAATTTTGGACTCGGCTGGTGACAAAATGTTCCAAACACACCCCATGCACAACTCCACCGGGGAAGGTGCCAGACAGGAGTTCTCTTAATAGTTTTTACACTACCTTGGTAGGCAGCTGAAAGGCACCACAAAAGTTGTTCTACCTGCTTTCTGGGCTGTGATGGGGAACCGCTGAATTTTTGGACTCGTCTGGTGACAAAATGTTCCGAACACACCCCATGCACAACTCCACCGGGGAAGGTGCCAGACAGGAGTTCTCCTGGTAGTTTTTACATTGCTTCGGTAGGCATCTGAAAGACACCACAAAAGTTGTTCTACCTGCTTTCTGGGCTGAGATGGGGAACCGCTGAATTTTGGAGTTGGCCGGTGACAAAATGTTCCAAACACACCCCCTGCACAACTCCACCGGGGAAGGTGCCAGACAGGAGTTCTCCTGGTAGTTTTTACATTGCTCTGGTAGGCATCTGAAAGACACCACAAAAGTAGTTCTACCTGCTTTCTGGGCTGAGATGGGGAACCGCTGAATTTTGGAGTCGGCCGGTGACAAAATGTTCCAAACACACCCCATGCACAACTCCACCGGGGAAGGTGCCAGACAGGAGTTCTCCTGGTAGTTTTTATATTGCTCCATGAGGCTTCTGAAAGACACCACAAAAGTTGTTCTACCTGCTTTCTGGGCTGAGATGGGGAACCGCTGAATTTTGGACTCGGCTGGTGACAAAATGTTCCAAACACACCCCATGCACAACTCCACCGGGGAAGGTGCCAGACAGGAGTTCTCTTAATAGTTTTTACACTACCTTGGTAGGCAGCTGAAAGGCACCACAAAAGTTGTTCTACCTGCTTTCTGGGCTGAGATGGGGAACCGCTGAATTTTTGGACTCGTCTGGTGACAAAATGTTCCGAACACACCCCATGCACAACTCCACCGGGGAAGGTGCCAGACAGGAGTTCTCCTGGTAGTTTTTACATTGCTTCGGTAGGCAGCTGAAAGGCACCACAAAAGTTGTTCTACCTGCTTTCTGGGCTGAGATGGGGAACCGCTGAATTTTGGAGTTGGCCGGTGACAAAATGTTCCAAACACACCCCCTGCACAACTCCACCGGGGAAGGTGCCAGACAGGAGTTCTCCTGGTAGTTTTTATTTTGCTCCAGGAGGCACCTGAAAGGCACCACAAAAGTTGTTCTACCTGCTTTCTGGGCTGAGATGGGGAACAGATGAATTTTGGACTCGGCCGGTGACAAAATTTTAATAAATACACCCCATGCACAACTGAAGTAGCGAAGGTGCCAGGGATGAGTTCTGTTGGTAGTTTTTACATTGCTCCAGTAGGCATCAAAAGGACACCACAAAAGTTGTTCTACCTGCTTTCTGGGCTGAGATGGGGAACCGCTGAATTTTGGAGTCGGCCGGTGACAAAATGTTCCAAACACACCCCATGCACAACTCCACCGGGGAAGGTGCCAGACAGGAGTTCTCCTGGTAGTTTTTACACTACCTTGGTAGGCAGCTGAAAGGCACCACAAAAGTTGTTCTACCTGCTTTCTGGGCTGAGATGGGGAACCGCTGAATTTTGGACACGGCTGGTGACAAAATGTTCCAAACACACCCCATGCACAACTCCACCGGGGAAGGTGCCAGGCAGGAGTTCTCCTGGTAGTTTTTACATTGCTCCGGTAGGCATCTGAAAGACACCACAAAAGTTGTTCTACCTGCTTTCTGGGCTGAGATGGGGAATCGCTGAATTTTGGACTCAGCCGGTGACAAAATGTTCCAAACACACCCCCTGCACAACTCCACCGGGGAAGGTGCCAGACAGGAGTTCTCTTAATAGTTTTTACACTACCTTGGTAGGCAGCTGAAAGGCACCACAAAAGTTGTTCTACCTGCTTTCTGGGCTGAGATGGGGAACCGCTGAATTTTGGAGTCGGCCGGTGACAAAATGTTCCAAACACACCCCATGCACAACTCCACCGGGGAAGGTGCCAGACAGGAGTTCTCCTGGTAGTTTTTATATTGCTCCATGAGGCTTCTGAAAGACACCACAAAAGTTGTTCTACCTGCTTTCTGGGCTGAGATGGGGAACCGCTGAATTTTGGACTCGGCTGGTGACAAAATGTTCCAAACACACCCCATGCACAACTCCACCGGGGAAGGTGCCAGACAGGAGTTCTCTTAATAGTTTTTACATTACCTTGGTAGGCAGCTGAAAGGCACCACAAAAGTTGTTCTACCTGCTTTCTGGGCTGTGATGGGGAACCGCTGAATTTTTGGACTCGGCTGGTGACAAAATGTTCCGAACACACCCCATGCACAACTCCACCGGGGAAGGTGCCAGACAGGAGTTCTCCTGGTAGTTTTTACATTGCTTCGGTAGGCAGCTGAAAGGCACCACAAAAGTTGTTCTACCTGCTTTCTGGGCTGAGATGGGGAACCGCTGAATTTTGGAGTCGGCCGGTGACAAAATGTTCCAAACACACCCCCTGCACAACTCCACCGGGGAAGGTGCCAGACAGGAGTTCTCCTGGTAGTTTTTACACTACCTTGGTAGGCAGCTGAAAGGCACCACAAAAGTTGTTCTACCTGCTTTCTGGGCTGAGATGGGGAACCGCTGAATTTTGGAGTTGGCCGGTGACAAAATGTTCCAAACACACCCCCTGCACAACTCCACCGGGGAAGGTGCCAGACAGGAGTTCTCCTGGTAGTTTTTATTTTGCTCCAGGAGGCACCTGAAAGGCACCACAAAAGTTGTTCTACCTGCTTTCTGGGCTGAGATGGGGAACAGCTGAATTTTGGACTCGGCCGGTGACAAAATTTTAATAAATACACCCCATGCACAACTGAAGTAGCGAAGGTGCCAGGGATGAGTTCTGTTGGTAGTTTTTACATTGCTCCGGTAGGCATCAAAAGGACACCACAAAAGTTGTTCTACCTGCTTTCTGGGCTGAGATGGGGAACCGCTGAATTTTGGACTCGGCCGGTGACAAAATGTTCCAAACACACCCCATGCACAACTCCACCGGGGAAGGTGCCAGGCAGGAGTTCTCTTAGTAGTTTTTACACTACCTTGGTAGGCATCTGAAAGGCACCACAAAAGTTGTTCTACCTGCTTTCTGGGCTGAGATGGGGAACCGCTGAATTTTGGAGTCGGCCGGTGACAAAATGTTCCAAACACACCCCATGCACAACTCCACCGGGGAAGGTGCCAGACAGGAGTTCTCCTGGTAGTTTTTACATTGCTTCGGTAGGCATCTGAAAGACACCACAAAAGTTGTTCTACCTGCTTTCTGGGCTGTGATGGGGAACCGCTGAATTTTGGAGTCAGCTGGTGACAAAATGTTCCAAACACACCCCATGCACAACTCCACCGGGGAAGGTGCCAGGCAGGAGTTCTCCTGGTAGTTTTTACATTGCTCCGGTAGGCATCTGAAAGACACCACAAAAGTTGTTCTACCTGCTTTCTGGGCTGAGATGGGGAATCGCTGAATTTTGGACTCGGCCGGTGAAAAAATGTTCCAAACACACCCCCTGCACAACTCCACCGGGGAAGGTGCCAGACAGGAGTTCTCTTAATAGTTTTTACACTACCTTGGTAGGCAGCTGAAAGGCACCACAAAAGTTGTTCTACCTGCTTTCTGGGCTGAGATGGGGAACCGCTGAATTTTGGACTCGGCCGGTGACAAAATGTTCCAAACACACCCCATGCACAACTCCACCGGGGAAGGTGCCAGACAGGAGTTCTCCTGGTAGTTTTTATATTGCTCCATGAGGCTTCTGAAAGACACCACAAAAGTTGTTCTACCTGCTTTCTGGGCTGAGATGGGGAACCGCTGAATTTTGGACTCGGCTGGTGACAAAATGTTCCAAACACACCCCATGCACAACTCCACCGGGGAAGGTGCCAGACAGGAGTTCTCTTAATAGTTTTTACACTACCTTGGTAGGCAGCTGAAAGGCACCACAAAAGTTGTTCTACCTGCTTTCTGGGCTGTGATGGGGAACCGCTGAATTTTTGGACTCGTCTGGTGACAAAATGTTCCGAACACACCCCATGCACAACTCCACCGGGGAAGGTGCCAGACAGGAGTTCTCCTGGTAGTTTTTACATTGCTTCGGTAGGCATCTGAAAGACACCACAAAAGTTGTTCTACCTGCTTTCTGGGCTGAGATGGGGAACCGCTGAATTTTGGAGTTGGCCGGTGACAAAATGTTCCAAACACACCCCCTGCACAACTCCACCGGGGAAGGTGCCAGACAGGAGTTCTCCTGGTAGTTTTTACATTGCTCTGGTAGGCATCTGAAAGACACCACAAAAGTAGTTCTACCTGCTTTCTGGGCTGAGATGGGGAACCGCTGAATTTTGGAGTCGGCCGGTGACAAAATGTTCCAAACACACCCCATGCACAACTCCACCGGGGAAGGTGCCAGACAGGAGTTCTCCTGGTAGTTTTTATATTGCTCCATGAGGCTTCTGAAAGACACCACAAAAGTTGTTCTACCTGCTTTCTGGGCTGAGATGGGGAACCGCTGAATTTTGGACTCGGCTGGTGACAAAATGTTCCAAACACACCCCATGCACAACTCCACCGGGGAAGGTGCCAGACAGGAGTTCTCTTAATAGTTTTTACACTACCTTGGTAGGCAGCTGAAAGGCACCACAAAAGTTGTTCTACCTGCTTTCTGGGCTGAGATGGGGAACCGCTGAATTTTTGGACTCGTCTGGTGACAAAATGTTCCGAACACACCCCATGCACAACTCCACCGGGGAAGGTGCCAGACAGGAGTTCTCCTGGTAGTTTTTACATTGCTTCGGTAGGCAGCTGAAAGGCACCACAAAAGTTGTTCTACCTGCTTTCTGGGCTGAGATGGGGAACCGCTGAATTTTGGAGTTGGCCGGTGACAAAATGTTCCAAACACACCCCCTGCACAACTCCACCGGGGAAGGTGCCAGACAGGAGTTCTCCTGGTAGTTTTTATTTTGCTCCAGGAGGCACCTGAAAGGCACCACAAAAGTTGTTCTACCTGCTTTCTGGGCTGAGATGGGGAACAGATGAATTTTGGACTCGGCCGGTGACAAAATTTTAATAAATACACCCCATGCACAACTGAAGTAGCGAAGGTGCCAGGGATGAGTTCTGTTGGTAGTTTTTACATTGCTCCAGTAGGCATCAAAAGGACACCACAAAAGTTGTTCTACCTGCTTTCTGGGCTGAGATGGGGAACCGCTGAATTTTGGAGTCGGCCGGTGACAAAATGTTCCAAACACACCCCATGCACAACTCCACCGGGGAAGGTGCCAGACAGGAGTTCTCCTGGTAGTTTTTACACTACCTTGGTAGGCATCTGAAAGGCACCACAAAAGTTGTTCTACCTGCTTTCTGGGCTGAGATGGGGAACCGCTGAATTTTGGAGTCGGCCGGTGACAAAATGTTCCAAACACACCCCCTGCACAACTCCACCGGGGAAGGTGCCAGGCAGGAGTTCTCCTGGTAGTTTTTACATTGCTCCGGTAGGCATCTGAAAGACACCACAAAAGTTGTTCTACCTGCTTTCTGGGCTGAGATGGGGAATCGCTGAATTTTGGAGTCGGCCGGTGAAAAAATGTTCCAAACACACCCCCTGCACAACTCCACCGGGGAAGGTGCCAGACAGGAGTTCTCTTAATAGTTTTTACACTACCTTGGTAGGCAGCTGAAAGGCACCACAAAAGTTGTTCTACCTGCTTTCTGGGCTGAGATGGGGAACCGCTGAATTTTGGAGTCGGCCGGTGACAAAATGTTCCAAACACACCCCATGCACAACTCCACCGGGGAAGGTGCCAGACAGGAGTTCTCCTGGTAGTTTTTATATTGCTCCATGAGGCTTCTGAAAGACACCACAAAAGTTGTTCTACCTGCTTTCTGGGCTGAGATGGGGAACCGCTGAATTTTGGACTCGGCTGGTGACAAAATGTTCCAAACACACCCCATGCACAACTCCACCGGGGAAGGTGCCAGACAGGAGTTCTCTTAATAGTTTTTACACTACCTTGGTAGGCATCTGAAAGACACCACAAAGTTGTTCTACCTGCTTTCTGGGCTGAGATGGGGAACCGCTGAATTTTGGAGTCGGCCGGTGACAAAATGTTCCAAACACACCCCCTGCACAACTCCACCGGGGAAGGTGCCAGACAGGAGTTCTCCTGGTAGTTTTTACATTGCTCCGGTAGGCATCTGAAAGACACCACAAAAGTTGTTCTACCTGTTTTCTGGGCTGTGATGGGGAACCGCTGAATTTTGGAGTCGGCCGGTGACAAAATGTTCCAAACACACCCCCTGCACAACTCCACCGGGGAAGGTGCCAGGCAGGAGTTCTCCTGGTAGTTTTTACATTGCTCCGGTAGGCATCTGAAAGACACCACAAAAGTTGTTCTACCTGCTTTCTGGGCTGAGATGGGGAATCGCTGAATTTTGGAGTCGGCCGGTGAAAAAATGTTCCAAACACACCCCCTGCACAACTCCACCGGGGAAGGTGCCAGACAGGAGTTCTCTTAATAGTTTTTACACTACCTTGGTAGGCAGCTGAAAGGCACCACAAAAGTTGTTCTACCTGCTTTCTGGGCTGAGATGGGGAACCGCTGAATTTTGGAGTCGGCCGGTGACAAAATGTTCCAAACACACCCCATGCACAACTCCACCGGGGAAGGTGCCAGACAGGAGTTCTCCTGGTAGTTTTTATATTGCTCCATGAGGCTTCTGAAAGACACCACAAAAGTTGTTCTACCTGCTTTCTGGGCTGAGATGGGGAACCGCTGAATTTTGGACTCGGCTGGTGACAAAATGTTCCAAACACACCCCATGCACAACTCCACCGGGGAAGGTGCCAGACAGGAGTTCTCTTAATAGTTTTTACACTACCTTGGTAGGCATCTGAAAGACACCACAAAGTTGTTCTACCTGCTTTCTGGGCTGAGATGGGGAACCGCTGAATTTTGGAGTCGGCCGGTGACAAAATGTTCCAAACACACCCCCTGCACAACTCCACCGGGGAAGGTGCCAGACAGGAGTTCTCCTGGTAGTTTTTACACTACCTTGGTAGGCATCTGAAAGACACCACAAAAGTTGTTCTACCTGTTTTCTGGGCTGTGATGGGGAACCGCTGAATTTTGGAGTCGGCCGGTGACAAAATGTTCCAAACACACCCCATGCACAACTCCACCGGGGAAGGTGCCAGACAGGAGTTCTCCTGGTAGATTTTACATTGCTCCGGTAGGCATCTGAAAGACACCACAAAAGTTGTTCTACCTGCTTTCTGGGCTGAGATGGGGAGCAGCTGAATTTTGGAGTCGGCTGGTGACAAAATGTTCCAAACACACCCCATGCACAACTCCACCGGGGAAGGTGCCAGACAGGAGTTCTCTTAGTAGTTTTTACACTACCTTGGTAGGCATTTGAAAGGCACCACAAAAGTTGTTCTACCTGCTTTCTGGGCTGAGATGGGGAATCGCTGAATTTTGGAGTCGGCTGGTGACAAAATGTTCCAAACACACCCCATGCACAACTCCACCGGGGAAGGTGCCAGACAGGAGTTCTCCTGGTAGTTTTTACATTGCTCCGGTAGGCATCTGAAAGACACCACAAAAGTTGTTCTACCTGCTTTCTGAGCTGAGATGGGGAACAGCTGAATTTTGGAGTCGGCCGGTGACAAAATGTTCCAAACACACCCCCTGCACAACTCCACCGGGGAAGGTGCCAGACAGGAGTTCTCCTGGTAGTTTTTATACTACCTTGGTAGGCAGCTGAAAGGCACCACAAAAGTTGTTCTACCTGCTTTCTGGGCTGAGATGGGGAACCGCTGAATTTTGGACTCGGCCGGTGACAAAATGTTCCAAACACACCCCCTGCACAACTCCACCGGGGAAGGTGCCAGACAGGAGTTCTCCTGGTAGTTTTTATTTTGCTCCAGGAGGCACCTGAAAGGCACCACAAAAGTTGTTCTACCTGCTTTCTGGGCTGAGATGGGGAACAGCTGAATTTTGGACTCGGCCGGTGACAAAATTTTAATAAATACACCCCATGCACAACTGAAGTAGCGAAGGTGCCAGGGATGAGTTCTGTTGATAGTTTTTACATTGCTCCGGTAGGCATCAAAAGTACACCACAAAAGTTGTTCTACCTGCTTTCTGGGCTGAGATGGGGAACCGCTGAATTTTGGACTCGGCCGGTGACAAAATGTTCCAAACACACCCCATGCACAACTCCACCGGGGAAGGTGCCAGGCAGGAGTTCTCCTGGTAGTTTTTACACTACCTTGGTAGGCATCTGAAAGGCACCACAAAAGTTGTTCTACCTGCTTTCTGGGCTGAGATGGGGAACCGCTGAATTTTGAAGTCGGCCGGTGACAAAATGTTCCAAACACACCCCATGCACAACTCCACCGGGGAAGGTGCCAGACAGGAGTTCTCCTGGTAGTTTTTACATTGCTTCGGTAGGCATCTGAAAGACACCACAAAAGTTGTTCTACCTGCTTTCTGGGCTGTGATGGGGAACCGCTGAATTTTGGAGTCAGCTGGTGACAAAATGTTCCAAACACACCCCATGCACAACTCCACCGGGGAAGGTGCCAGGCAGGAGTTCTCCTGGTAGTTTTTACATTGCTCCGGTAGGCATCTGAAAGACACCACAAAAGTTGTTCTACCTGCTTTCTGGGCTGAGATGGGGAATCGCTGAATTTTGGACTCGGCCGGTGAAAAAATGTTCCAAACACACCCCATGCACAACTCCACCGGGGAAGGTGCCAGACAGGAGTTCTCCTGGTAGTTTTTACACTACCTTGGTAGGCACCTGAAAGGCACCACAAAAGTTGTTCTACCTGCTTTCTGGGCTGAGATGGGGAACCGCTGAATTTTGGACTCGGCCGGTGACAAAATGTTCCAAACACACCCCATGCACAACTCCACCGGGGAAGGTGCCAGACAGGAGTTCTCCTGGTAGTTTTTATATTGCTCCAGGAGGCATCTGAAAGACACCACAAAAGTTGTTCTACCTGCTTTCTGGGCTGAGATGGGGAACAGCTGAATTTTGGGCTCGGCTGGTGACAAAATTTTAATAAATACACCCCATGCACAACTGAACTAGCGAAGGTGCCAGGGATGAGTTCTGTTGGTAGTTTTTACATTTCTTCGGTAGGCATCTGAAAGACACCACAAAAGTAGTTCTACCTGCTTTCTGGGCTGAGATGGGGAACCGCTGAATTTTGGACTCGGCCGGTGAAAAAATGTTCCAAACACACCCCATGCACAACTCCACCGGGGAAGGTGCCAGACAGGAGTTCTCTTGATAGTTTTTACACTACCTTGGCAGGCAGCTGAAAGGCACCACAAAAGTTGTTCTACCTGCTTTCTGGGCTGAGATGGGGAGCAGCTGAATTTTGGACTCGGCTGGTGACAAAATGTTCCAAACACACCCCATGCACAACTCCACCGGGGAAGGTGCCAGACAGGAGTTCTCTTAGTAGTTTTTACACTACCTTGGTAGGCATTTGAAAGGCACCACAAAAGTTGTTCTACCTGCTTTCTGGGCTGAGATGGGGAACCGCTGAATTTTGGAGTCGGCTGGTGACAACATTTTAATAAATACACCCCATGCACAACTCCACTAGCGAAGGTGCCAGGGACGAGTTCTGTTGGTAGTTTTTACATTGCTCCGGTAGGCATCAAAAGGACACCACAAAAGTTGTTCTACCTGCTTTCTGGGCTGAGATGGGGAATCGCTGAATTTTGGACTCGGCCGGTGAAAAAATGTTCCAAACACACCCCATGCACAACTCCACCGGGGAAGGTGCCAGACAGGAGTTCTCTTAGTAGTTTTTACACTACCTTTGTAGGCAGCTGAAAGGCACCACAAAAGTTGTTCTACCTGCTTTCTGGGCTGAGATGGGGAACCGCTGAATTTTGGAGTTGGCTGGTGACAAAATGTTCCAAACACACCCCATGCACAACTCCACCGGGGAAGGTGCCAGACAGGAGTTCTCCTGGTAGTTTTTACATTGCTCCGGTAGGCATCTGAAAGACACCACAAAAGTTGTTCTACCTGCTTTCTGGGCTGAGATGGGGAACCGCTGAATTTTGGACTCGGCCGGTGACAAAATGTTCCAAACACACCCCATGCACAACTCCACCGGGGAAGGTGCCAGACAGGAGTTCTCCTGGTAGTTTTTACACTACCTTGGTAGGCATCTGAAAGACACCACAAAAGTTGTTCTACCTGCTTTCTGGGCTGAGATGGGGAACAGCTGAATTTTGGAGTCGGCCGGTGACAAAATGTTCCAAACACACCCCATGCACAGCTCCACTAGGGAAGGTGCCAGGCAGGAGTTCTCCTGGTAGTTTTTACATTGCTCCTGTAGGCATCAAAAGGACACCACAAAAGTTGTTCTTCCTGCTTTCTGGGCTGAGATGGGGAACCGCTGAATTTTGGACTCGGCCGGTGACAAAATGTTCCAAACACACCCCATGCACAACTCCACCGGGGAAGGTGCCAGGCAGGAGTTCTCCTGGTAGTTTTTACATTGCTCCGGTAGGCATCTGAAAGACACCACAAAAGTTGTTCTACCTGCTTTCTGGGCTGAGATGGGGAACCGCTGAATTTTGGAGTTGGCCGGTGACAAAATGTTCCAAACACACCCCCTGCACAACTCCACCGGGGAAGGTGCCAGACAGGAGTTCTCCTGGTAGTTTTTACATTGCTCCGGTAGGCATCTGAAAGACACCACAAAAGTTGTTCTACCTGCTTTCTGGGCTGAGATGGGGAACAGCTGAATTTTGGACTCGGCTGGTGACAAAATTTTAATAAATACACCCCATGCACAACTTCACTAGCGAAGGTTCCAGGGACGAGTTCTGTTGGTAGTTTTTACATTGCTCCGGTAGGCATCAAAAGGACACCACAAAAGTTGTTCTACCTGCTTTCTGGGCTGAGATGGGGAACCGCTGAATTTTGGACTCGGCCGGTGACAAAATGTTCCAAACACACCCCATGCACAACTCCACCGGGGAAGGTGCCAGGCAGGAGTTCTCCTGGTAGTTTTTACACTACCTTGGCAGGCATTTGAAAGGCACCACAAAAGTTGTTCTACCTGCTTTCTGGGCTGAGATGGGGAACCGCTGAATTTTGGAGTCGGCTGGTGACAAAATGTTCCAAACACACCCCATGCACAACTCCACCGGGGAAGGTGCCAGACAGGAGTTCTCCTGGTAGTTTTTACATTGCTCCGGTAGGCATCAAAAAGACACCACAAAAGTTGTTCTACCTGCTTTCTGGGCTGAGATGGGGAACCGCTGAATTTTGGAGTCGGCCGGTGACAAAATGTTCCAAACACACCCCATGCACAACTCCACCGGGGAACGTGCCAGACAGGAGTTCTCTTAATAGTCTTTACATTGCTCCGGTAGGCATCTGAAAGGCACCACAAACGTTGTTCTACCTGCTTTCTGGGCTGAGATGGGGAACCGCTGAATTTTGGAGTCGGCCGGTGACAAAATGTTCCAAACACACCCCCTGCACAACTCCACCGGGGAAGGTGCCAGACAGGAGTTCTCTTAGTAGTTTTTACACTACCTTGGTAGGCACCTGAAAGGCACCACAAAAGTTGTTCTACCTGCTTTCTGGGCTGAGATGGGGAACCGCTGAATTTTGGACTCGGCTGCTGACAAAATGTTCCAAACACACCCCATGCACAACTCCACCGGGGAAGGTGCCAGGCAGGAGTTCTCTTAATAGTTTTTACACTGCCTTGGTAGGCATCTGAAAGACACCACAAAAGTTGTTCTACCTGCTTTCTGGGCTGAGATGGGGAACCGCTGAATTTTTGGACTCGGCTGGTGACAAAATGTTCCGAACACACCCCATGCACAACTCCACCGGGGAAGGTGCCAGACAGGAGTTCTCCTGGTAGTTTTTACATTGCTTCGGTAGGCATCTGAAAGACACCACAAAAGTTGTTCTACCTGCTTTCTGGGCTGAGATGGGGAACCGCTGAATTTTGGAGTCGGCCGGTGACAAAACGTTCCAAACACACCCCATGCACAACTCCACCGGGGAATGTGCCAGACAGGAGTTCTCCTGGTAGTTTTTACACTACCTTGGTAGGCAGCTGAAAGGCACCACAAAAGTTGTTCTACCTGCTTTCTGGGCTGAGATGGGGAACAGCTGAATTTTGGACTCGGCTGGTGACAACATTTTAATAAATACACCCCATGCACAACTCCACTAGCGAAGGTGCCAGGGACGAGTTCTGTTGGTAGTTTTTACATTGCTCCGGTAGGCATCAAAAGGACACCACAAAAGTTGTTCTACCTGCTTTCTGGGCTGAGATGGGGAATCGCTGAATTTTGGACTCGGCCGGTGAAAAAATGTTCCAAACACACCCCATGCACAACTCCACCGGGGAAGGTGCCAGACAGGAGTTCTCTTAGTAGTTTTTTACACTACCTTTGTAGGCAGCTGAAAGGCACCACAAAAGTTGTTCTACCTGCTTTCTGGGCTGAGATGGGGAACCGCTGAATTTTGGAGTTGGCTGGTGACAAAATGTTCCAAACACACCCCATGCACAACTCCACCGGGGAAGGTGCCAGACAGGAGTTCTCCTGGTAGTTTTTACATTGCTCCGGTAGGCATCTGAAAGACACCACAAAAGTTGTTCTACCTGCTTTCTGAGCTGAGATGGGGAACCGCTGAATTTTGGACTCGGCCGGTGACAAAATGTTCCAAACACACCCCATGCACAACTCCACCGGGGAAGGTGCCAGACAGGAGTTCTCCTGGTAGTTTTTACACTACCTTGGTAGGCATCTGAAAGACACCACAAAAGTTGTTCTACCTGCTTTCTGGGCTGAGATGGGGAACAGCTGAATTTTGGAGTCGGCCGGTGACAAAATGTTCCAAACACACCACATGCACAACTCCACTAGGGAAGGTGCCAGGCAGGAGTTCTCCTGGTAGTTTTTACATTGCTCCTGTAGGCATCAAAAGGACACCACAAAAGGTGTTCTTCCTGCTTTCTGGGCTGAGATGGGGAACCGCTGAATTTTGGAGTCGGCCGGTGACAAAATGTTCCAAACACACCCCATGCACAACTCCACCGGGGAAGGTGCCAGGCAGGAGTTCTCCTGGTAGTTTTTACATTGCTCCGCTAGGCATCAAAAGGACACCACAAAAGTTGTTCTACCTGCTTTCTGGGCTGAGATGGGGAACCGCTGAATTTTGGAGTTGGCCGGTGACAAAATGTTCCAAACACACCCCCTGCACAACTCCACCGGGGAAGGTGCCAGACAGGAGTTGTCCTGGTAGTTTTTACATTGCTCCGGTAGGCATCTGAAAGACACCACAAAAGTTGTTCTACCTGCTTTCTGGGCTGAGATGGGGAACAGCTGAATTTTGGACTCGGCTGGTGACAAAATTTTAATAAATACACCCCATGCACAACTCCACTAGCGAAGGTTCCAGGGACGAGTTCTGTTGGTAGTTTTTACATTGCTCCGGTAGGCATCAAAAGGACACCACAAAAGTTGTTCTACCTGCTTTCTGGGCTGAGATGGGGAACCGCTGAATTTTGGACTCGGCCGGTGACAAAATGTTCCAAACACACCCCATGCACAACTCCACCGGGGAAGGTGCCAGGCAGGAGTTCTCCTGGTAGTTTTTACACTACCTTGGTAGGCATTTGAAAGGCACCACAAAAGTTGTTCTACCTGCTTTCTGGGCTGAGATGGGGAACCGCTGAATTTTGGAGTCGGCTGGTGACAAAATGTTCCAAACACACCCCATGCACAACTCCACCGGGGAAGGTGCCAGACAGGAGTTCTCCTGGTAGTTTTTACATTGCTCCGGTAGGCATCAAAAAGACACCACAAAAGTTGTTCTACCTGCTTTCTGGGCTGAGATGGGGAACCGCTGAATTTTGGAGTCGGCCGGTGACAAAATGTTCCAAACACACCCCATGCACAACTCCACCGGGGAACGTGCCAGACAGGAGTTCTCTTAATAGTCTTTACATTGCTCCGGTAGGCATCTGAAAGGCACCACAAACGTTGTTCTACCTGCTTTCTGGGCTGAGATGGGGAACCGCTGAATTTTGGAGTCGGCCGGTGACAAAATGTTCCAAACACACCCCCTGCACAACTCCACCGGGGAAGGTGCCAGACAGGAGTTCTCTTAGTAGTTTTTACACTACCTTGGTAGGCACCTGAAAGGCACCACAAAAGTTGTTCTACCTGCTTTCTGGGCTGAGATGGGGAACCGCTGAATTTTGGAGTCGGCTGGTGAAAAAATGTTCCAAACACACCCCCTGCACAACTCCACCGGGGAAGGTGCCAGGCAGGAGTTCTCTTAATAGTTTTTACACTGCCTTGGTAGGCATCTGAAAGACACCACAAAAGTTGTTCTACCTGCTTTCTGGGCTGAGATGGGGAACCGCTGAATTTTGGAGTCGGCCGGTGACAAAATGTTCCAAACACACCCCATGCACAACTCCACCGGGGAAGGTGCCAGACAGGAGTTCTCCTGGTAGTTTTTACATTGCTTCGGTAGGCATCTGAAAGACACCACAAAAGTTGTTCTACCTGCTTTCTGGGCTGAGATGGGGAACCGCTGAATTTTGGAGTCGGCCGGTGACAAAATGTTCCAAACACACCCCATGCACAACTCCACCGGGGAATGTGCCAGACAGGAGTTCTCCTGGTAGTTTTTACACTACCTTGGTAGGCAGCTGAAAGGCACCACAAAAGTTGTTCTACCTGCTTTCTGGGCTGAGATGGGGAACAGCTGAATTTTGGACACGGCTGGTGACAACATTTTAATAAATACACCCCATGCACAACTCCACTAGCGAAGGTGCCAGGGACGAGTTCTGTTGGTAGTTTTTACATTGCTCCGGTAGGCATCAAAAGGACACCACAAAAGTTGTTCTACCTGCTTTCTGGGCTGAGATGGGGAATCGCTGAATTTTGGACTCGGCCGGTGAAAAAATGTTCCAAACACACCCCCTGCACAACTCCACCGGGGAAGGTGCCAGACAGGAGTTCTCTTAGTAGTTTTTGCACTACCTTGGTAGGCACCTGAAAGGCACCACAAAAGTTGTTCTACCTGCTTTCTGGGCTGAGATGAGGAACCGCTGAATTTTGGACTCGGCCAGTGACAAAATGTTCCAAACACACCCCATGCACAACTCCACTGGGGAAGGTGCCAGGCAGGAGTTCTCTTGGTAGTTTTTATACTACCTTGGTAGGCATTTGAAAGGCACCACAAAAGTTGTTCTACCTGCTTTCTGGGCTGAGATGGGGAACCGCTGAATTTTGGAGTCGGCCGGTGACAAAATGTTCCAAACACACCCCATGCACAACTCCACCAGGGAAGGTGCCAGACAGGAGTTCTCCTGGTAGATTTTACACTACCGTGGTAGGCATCTGAAAGACACCACAAAAGTTGTTCTACCTGCTTTCTGGGCTGAGATGGGGAACCGCTGAATTTTGGACTCGGCCGGTGACAAAATGTTCCAAACACACCCCATGCACAACTCCACCGGGGAAGGTGCCAGACAGGAGTTCTCCTGGTAGTTTTTACATTGCTCCGGTAGGCATCTGAAAGACACCACAAAAGTTGTTCTATCTGCTTTCTGGGCTGAGATGGGGAACCGCTGAATTTTGGACTTGGCTGGTGACCAAATTTTAATAAATACACCCCATGCACAACTCCACTAGCGAAGGTGCCAGGAACGAATTCTGTTGGTAGTTTTTACTTTGCTCCTGTAGGCATCTGAAAGACACCACAAAAGTTGTTCTACCTGCTTTCTGGGCTGAGATGGGGAACCGCTGAATTTTGGAGTCGGCCGGTGACAAAATGTTCCAAACACACCCCATGCACAACTCCACCGGGGAAGGTGCCAGACAGGAGTTCTCCTGGTAGTTTTTACACTACCTTGGTAGGCAGCTGAAAGACACCACAAAAGTTGTTCTACCTGCTTTCTGGGCTGAGATGGAGAACAGCTGAATTTTGGACTCGGCTGGTGACAAAATTTTAATAAATACACCCCATGCACAACTCCACCGGGGAAGGTGCCAGGCAGGAGTTCTCCTGGTAGTTTTTACATTGCTCCGGTAGGCATCAAAAGGACACCACAAAAGTTGTTCTACCTGCTTTCTGGGCTGAGATGGGGAACCGCTGAATTTTGGACTCGGCCGGTGAAAAAATGTTCCAAACACACCCCATGCACAACTCCACCGGGGAAGGTGCCAGACAGGAGTTCTCCTGGTAGTTTTTACACTACCTTGGTAGGCAGCTGAAAGGCACCACAAAAGTTGTTCTACCTGCTTTCTGGGCTGAGATGGGGAACAGCTGAATTTTGGACTCGGCTGGTGACAACATTTTAATAAATACACCCCATGCACAACTCCACTAGCGAAGGTGCCAGGGACGAGTTCTGTTGGTAGTTTTTACATTGCTCCGGTAGGCATCAAAAGGACACCACAAAAGTTGTTCTACCTGCTTTCTGGGCTGAGATGGGGAATCACTGAATTTTGGACTCGGCCGGTGAAAAAATGTTCCAAACACACCCCATGCACAACTCCACCGGGGAACGTGCCAGACAGGAGTTCTCCTGGTAGTTTTTACATTGCTCCGGTAGGCATCTGAAAGACACCACAAAAGTTGTTCTACCTGCTTTCTGGGCTGAGATGGGGAACCGCTGAATTTTGGAGTCGGCTGGTGAAAAAATGTTCCAAACACACCCCCTGCACAACTCCACCGGGGAAGGTGCCAGACAGGAGTTCTCTTAGTAGTTTTTACACTACCTTGGTAGGCACCTGAAAGGCACCACAAAAGTTGTTCTACCTGCTTTCTGGGCTGAGATGGGGAACCGCTGAATTTTGGAGTCGGCCGGTGACAAAATGTTCCAAACACACCCCATGCACAACTCCACCGGGGAAGGTGCCAGACAGGAGTTCTCCTGGTAGTTTTTACACTACCTTGGTAGGCAGCTGAAAGGCACCACAAAAGTTGTTCTACCTGCTTTCTGGGCTGAGATGGGGAACCGCTGAATTTTTGGACTCGGCTGGTGACAAAATGTTCCGAACACACCCCATGCACAACTCCACCGGGGAAGGTGCCAGACAGGAGTTCTCCTGGTAGTTTTTACATTGCTTCGGTAGGCATCTGAAAGACACCACAAAAGTTGTTCTTCCTGCTTTCTGGGCTGAGATGGGGAACCACTGAATTTTGGACTCGGCCGGTGACAAAACGTTCCAAACACACCCCATGCACAACTCCACCGGGGAATGTGCCAGACAGGAGTTCTCCTGGTAGTTTTTACACTACCTTGGTAGGCAGCTGAAAGGCACCACAAAAGTTGTTCTACCTGCTTTCTGGGCTGAGATGGGGAACAGCTGAATTTTGGAGTCGGCTGGTGACAAAATGTTCCAAACACACCCCATGCACAACTCCACCGGGGAAGGTGCCAGACAGGAGTTCTCCTGGTAGTTTTTACATTGCTCCGGTAGGCATCTGAAAGACACCACAAAAGTTGTTCTACCTGCTTTCTGGGCTGAGATGGGGAACCGCTGAATTTTGGACTCGGCCGGTGACAAAATGTTCCAAACACACCCCATGCACAACTCCACCGGGGAAGGTGCCAGACAGGAGTTCTCCTGGTAGTTTTTACATTGCTCCGGTAGGCATCTGAAAGACACCACAAAAGTTGTTCTACCTGCTTTCTGGGCTGAGATGGGGAATCGCTGAATTTTGGAGTCGGCCGGTGACAAAATGTTCCAAACACACCACATGCACAACTCCACCGGGGAAGGTGCCAGACAGGAGTTCTCCTGGTAGTTTTTACATTGCTCCTGTAGGCATCAAAAGGACACCACAAAAGTTGTTCTTCCTGCTTTCTGGGCTGAGATGGGGAACCGGTGAATTTTGGAGTCGGCCGGTGACAAAATGTTCCAAACACACCCCATGCACAACTCCACCGGGGAAGGTGCCAGGCAGGAGTTCTCTTAGTAGTTTTTACACTACCTTGGTAGGCACCTGAAAGGCACCACAAAAGTTGTTCTACCTGCTTTCTGGGCTGAGATGGGGAACCGCTGAATTTTGGACTTGGCTGGTGACCAAATTTTAATAAATACACCCCATGCACAACTCCACTAGCGAAGGTGCCAGACAGGAGTTCTCCTGGTAGTTTTTACATTGCTCTGGTAGGCATCTGAAAGACACCACAAAAGTTGTTCTACCTGCTTTCTGGGCTGAGATGGGGAACCGCTGAATTTTGGACTCGGCTGGTGACAAAATGTTCCAAACACACCCCCTGCACAACTCCACCGGGGAAGGTGCCAGACAGGAGTTCTCCTGGTAGTTTTTACATTGCTCCGGTAGGCATCTGAAAGACACCACAAAAGTTGTTCTTCCTGCTTTCTGGGCTGAGATGGGGAACCGCTGAATTTTGGACTCGGCCGGTGACAAAATGTTCCAAACACACCCCATGCACAACTCCACCGGGGAAGGTGCCAGACAGGAGTTCTCCTGGTAGTTTTTACACTACCTTGGTAGGCAGCTGAAAGACACCACAAAAGTTGTTCTACCTGCTTTCTGGGCTGAGATGGAGAACAGCTGAATTTTGGACTCGGCTGGTGACAAAATTTTAATAAATACACCCCATGCACAACTCCACCGGGGAAGGTGCCAGGCAGGAGTTCTCCTGGTAGTTTTTACATTGCTCCGGTAGGCATCAAAAGGACACCACAAAAGTTGTTCTACCTGCTTTCTGGGCTGAGATGGGGAACCGCTGAATTTTGGACTCGGCCGGTGACAAAATGTTCCAAACACACCCCCTGCACAACTCCACCGGGGAAGGTGCCAGGCAGGAGTTCTCTTGGTAGTTTTTACACTACCTTGGTAGGCATTTGAAAGGCACCACAAAAGTTGTTCTACCTGCTTTCTGGGCTGAGATGGGGAACCGCTGAATTTTGGAGTCGGCCGGTGACAAAATGTTCCAAACACACCCCCTGCACAACTCCACCGGGGAAGGTGCCAGACAGGAGTTCTCTTGATAGTTTTTACATTGCTCCAGTAGGCATCTGAAAGACACCACAAAAGTTGTTCTACCTGCTTTCTGGGCTGAGATGGGGAACCGCTGAATTTTGGAGTCGGCCGGTGACAAAATGTTCCAAACACACCCCATGCACAACTCCACCGGGGAAGGTGCCAGACAGGAGTTCTCTTAGTAGTTTTTACACTACCTTGGTAGGCATCTGAAAGACACCACAAAAGTTGTTCTACCTGCTTTCTGAGCTGAGATGGGGAACCGCTGAATTTTGGACTCGGCTGGTGACAAAATTTTAATAAATACACCCCATGCACAACTCTACTAGCGAAGGTGCCAGGGACGAGTTCTGTTGGTAGTTTTTACATTGCTCTGGTAGGCATCTGAAAGACACCACAAAAGTTGTTCTACCTGCTTTCTGGGCTGAGATGGGGAACCGCTGAATTTTGGACTCGGCTGGTGACAAAATGTTCCAAACACACCCCATGCACAACTCCACCGGGGAAGGTGCCAGACAGGAGTTCTCCTGGTAGTTTTTACACTACCTTGGTAGGCAGCTGAAAGACACCACAAAAGTTGTTCTACCTGCTTTCTGGGCTGAGATGGAGAACAGCTGAATTTTGGACTCGGCTGGTGACAAAATTTTAATAAATACACCCCATGCACAACTCCACCGGGGAAGGTGCCAGGCAGGAGTTCTCCTGGTAGTTTTTACATTGCTCCGGTAGGCATCAAAAGGACACCACAAAAGTTGTTCTACCTGCTTTCTGGGCTGAGATGGGGAACCGCTGAATTTTGGACTCGGCCGGTGAAAAAATGTTCCAAACACACCCCCTGCACAACTCCACCGGGGAAGGTGCCAGGCAGGAGTTCTCTTGGTAGTTTTTACACTACCTTGGTAGGCATCTGAAAGACACCACAAAAGTTGTTCTACCTGCTTTCTGGGCTGAGATGGGGAACCGCTGAATTTTGGACTCGGCCGGTGACAAAATGTTCCAAACACACCCCATGCACAACTCCACCGGGGAAGGTGCCAGACAGGAGTTCTCTTAGTAGTTTTTACACTACCTTGGTAGGCAGCTGAAAGGCACCACAAAAGTTGTTCTACCTGCTTTCTGGGCTGAGATGGGGAACAGCTGAATTTTGGACTCGGCTGGTGACAAAATTTTAATAAATACACCCCATGCACAACTCTACTAGCGAAGGTGCCAGGGACGAGTTCTGTTGGTAGTTTTTACATTGCTCTGGTAGGCATCTGAAAGACACCACAAAAGTTGTTCTACCTGCTTTCTGGGCTGAGATGGGGAACAGCTGAATTTTGGACTCGGCTGGTGACAAAATGTTCCAAACACACCCCATGCACAACTCCACTAGGGAAGGTGCCAGACAGGAGTTTTCCTGGTAGTTTTTACACTACCTTGGTAGGCAGCTGAAAGGCACCACAAAAGTTGTTCTACCTGCTTTCTGGGCTGAGATGGGGAACCGCTGAATTTTGGACTCGGCCGGTGACAAAATTTTAATAAATACACCCCATGCACAACTCCACTAGCGAAGGTGCCAGGGACGAGTTCTGTTGGTAGTTTTTACATTGCTCCGGTAGGCATCAAAAGGACACCACAAAAGTTGTTCTACCTGCTTTCTGGGCTGAGATGGGGAACCGCTGAATTTTGGACTCGGCCGGTGACAAAATGTTCCAAACACACCCCATGCACAATTCCACCGGGGAAGGTGCCAGGCAGGAGTTCTCTTGGTAGTTTTTACACTACCTTGGTAGGCATTTGAAAGGCACCACAAAAGTTGTTCTACCTGCTTTCTGGGCTGAGATGGGGAACCGCTGAATTTTGGACTCGGCTGGTGACAAAATGTTCCAAACACACCCCATGCACAACTCCACCGGGGAAGGTGCCAGACAGGAGTTCTCCTGGTAGTTTTTACATTGCTCCGGTAGGCATCTGAAAGACACCACAAAAGTTGTTCTACCTGCTTTCTGGGCTGAGATGGGGAACCGCTGAATTTTGGAGTCGGCCGGTGACAAAATGTTCCAAACACACCCCATGCACAACTCCACCGGGGAAGGTGCCAGACAGGAGTTCTCTTAGTAGTTTTTACACTACCTTGGTAGGCATCTGAAAGACACCACAAAAGTTGTTCTACCTGCTTTCTGGGCTGAGATGAGGAACCGCTGAATTTTGGACTCGGCCGGTGACAAAATGTTCCAAACACACCCCATGCACAACTCCACCGGGGAAGGTGCCAGACAGGAGTTCTCCTGGTAGTTTTTACACTACCTTGGTAGGCATCTGAAAGACACCACAAAAGTTGTTCTACCTGCTTTCTGGGCTGAGATGGGGAACAGCTGAATTTTGGACTCGGCCGGTGACAAAATGTTCCAAACACACCCCATGCACAACTCCACCGGGGAAGGTGCCAGACAGGAGTTCTCCTGGTAGTTTTTACATTGCTCCGGTAGGCATCTGAAAGACACCACAAAAGTTGTTCTACCTGCTTTCTGGGCTGAGATGGGGAACCGCTGAATTTTGGAGTCGGCCGGTGACAAAATGTTCCAAACACACCCCATGCACAACTCCACCGGGGAAGGTGCCAGACAGGAGTTCTCCTGGTAGTTTTTACATTGCTCCGGTAGGCATCTGAAAGACACCACAAAAGTTGTTCTACCTGCTTTCTGGGCTGAGATGGGGAACCGCTGAATTTTGGAGTCGGCCGGTGACAAAATGTTCCAAACACACCACATGCACAACTCCACCGGGGAAGGTGCCAGACAGGAGTTCTCCTGGTAGTTTTTACATTGCTCCTGTAGGCATCAAAAGGACACCACAAAAGTTGTTCTTCCTGCTTTCTGGGCTGAGATGGGGAACCGCTGAATTTTGGAGTCGGCCGGTGACAAAATGTTCCAAACACACCACATGCACAACTCCACCGGGGAAGGTGCCAGACAGGAGTTCTCTTGGTAGTTTTTACACTACCTTGGTAGGCATCTGAAAGACACCACAAAAGTTGTTCTACCTGCTTTCTGGGCTGAGATGAGGAACCGCTGAATTTTGGACTCGGCCGGTGACAAAATGTTCCAAACACACCCCATGCACAACTCCACCGGGGAAGGTGCCAGACAGGAGTTCTCCTGGTAGTTTTTACACTACCTTGGTAGGCATCTGAAAGACACCACAAAAGTTGTTCTACCTGCTTTCTGGGCTGAGATGGGGAACAGCTGAATTTTGGAGTCGGCCGGTGACAAAATGTTCCAAACACACCCCATGCACAACTCCACCGGGGAAGGTGCCAGACAGGAGTTCTCCTGGTAGTTTTTACATTGCTCCGGTAGGCATCTGAAAGACACCACAAAAGTTGTTCTACCTGCTTTCTGGGCTGAGATGGGGAACCGCTGAATTTTGGAGTCGGCCGGTGACAAAATGTTCCAAACACACCCCATGCACAACTCCACCGGGGAAGGTGCCAGACAGGAGTTCTCCTGGTAGTTTTTACATTGCTCCGGTAGGCATCTGAAAGACACCACAAAAGTTGTTCTACCCGCTTTCTTGGCTGAGATGGGGAACCGCTGAATTTTGGAGTCGGCCGGTGACAAAATGTTCCAAACACACCACATGCACAACTCCACCGGGGAAGGTGCCAGACAGGAGTTCTCCTGGTAGTTTTTACATTGCTCCTGTAGGCATCAAAAGGACACCACAAAAGTTGTTCTTCCTGCTTTCTGGGCTGAGATGGGGAACCGCTGAATTTTGGACTCGGCCGGTGACAAAATGTTCCAAACACACCCCATGCACAACTCCACCGGGGAAGGTGCCAGGCAGGAGTTCTCTTGGTAGTTTTTACACTACCTTGGTAGGCATTTGAAAGGCACCACAAAAGTTGTTCTACCTGCTTTCTGGGCTGAGATGGGGAACCGCTGAATTTTGGAGTCGGCCGGTGACAAAATGTTCCAAACACACCCCATGCACAACTCCACCGGGGAAGGTGCCAGACAGGAGTTCTCCTGGTAGTTTTTACATTGCTCTGGTAGGCATCTGAAAGACACCACAAAAGTTGTTCTACCTGCTTTCTGGGCTGAGATGGGGAACCGCTGAATTTTGGACTCGGCTGGTGACAAAATGTTCCAAACACACCCCATGCACAACTCCACTAGGGAAGGTGCCAGACAAGAGTTCTCTTGATAGTTTTTACACTGCCTTGGTAGGCAGCTGAAAGGCACCACAAAAGTTGTTCTACCTGCTTTCTGGGCTGAGATGGGGAACCGCTGAATTTTGGACTCGGCCGGTGACAAAATGTTCCAAACACACCCCATGCACAACTCCACCGGGGAAGGTGCCAGACAGGAGTTCTCCTGGTAGTTTTTACATTGCTCCGGTAGGCATCTGAAAGACACCACAAAAGTTGTTCTACCTGCTTTCTGGGCTGAGATGAGGAACCGCTGAATTTTGGACTCGGCCGGTGACAAAATGTTCCAAACACACCCCATGCACAACTCCACCGGGGAAGGTGCCAGACAGGAGTTCTCCTGGTTGTTTTTACATTGCTCCGGTAGGCATCTGAAAGACACCACAAAAGTTGTTCTACCTGCTTTCTGGGCTGAGATGAGGAACCGCTGAATTTTGGACTCGGCCGGTGACAAAATGTTCCAAAGACACCCCATGCACAACTCCACCGGGGAAGGTGCCAGGCAGGAGTTCTCTTGGTAGTTTTTACACTACCTTGGTAGGCATTTGAAAGGCACCACAAAAGTTGTTCTACCTGCTTTCTGGGCTGAGATGGGGAACCGCTGAATTTTGGACTCGGCTGGTGACAAAATGTTCCAAACACACCCCATGCACAACTCCACCGGGGAAGGTGCCAGACAGGAGTTCTCCTGGTAGTTTTTACATTGCTCCGGTAGGCATCTGAAAGACACCACAAAAGTTGTTCTACCTGCTTTCTGGGCTGAGATGGGGAACCGCTGAATTTTGGAGTCGGCCGGTGACAAAATGTTCCAAACACACCCCATGCACAACTCCACCGGGGAAGGTGCCAGACAGGAGTTCTCTTAGTAGTTTTTACACTACCTTGGTAGGCATCTGAAAGACACCACAAAAGTTGTTCTACCTGCTTTCTGGGCTGAGATGAGGAACCGCTGAATTTTGGACTCGGCCGGTGACAAAATGTTCCAAACACACCCCATGCACAACTCCACCGGGGAAGGTGCCAGACAGGAGTTCTCCTGGTAGTTTTTACACTACCTTGGTAGGCATCTGAAAGACACCACAAAAGTTGTTCTACCTGCTTTCTGGGCTGAGATGGGGAACAGCTGAATTTTGGACTCGGCCGGTGACAAAATGTTCCAAACACACCCCATGCACAACTCCACCGGGGAAGGTGCCAGACAGGAGTTCTCCTGGTAGTTTTTACATTGCTCCGGTAGGCATCTGAAAGACACCACAAAAGTTGTTCTACCTGCTTTCTGGGCTGAGATGGGGAACCGCTGAATTTTGGAGTCGGCCGGTGACAAAATGTTCCAAACACACCCCATGCACAACTCCACCGGGGAAGGTGCCAGACAGGAGTTCTCCTGGTAGTTTTTACATTGCTCCGGTAGGCATCTGAAAGACACCACAAAAGTTGTTCTACCTGCTTTCTGGGCTGAGATGGGGAACCGCTGAATTTTGGAGTCGGCCGGTGACAAAATGTTCCAAACACACCACATGCACAACTCCACCGGGGAAGGTGCCAGACAGGAATTCTCCTGGTAGTTTTTACATTGCTCCTGTAGGCATCAAAAGGACACCACAAAAGTTGTTCTTCCTGCTTTCTGGGCTGAGATGGGGAACCGCTGAATTTTGGAGTCGGCCGGTGACAAAATGTTCCAAACACACCACATGCACAACTCCACCGGGGAAGGTGCCAGACAGGAGTTCTCTTGGTAGTTTTTACACTACCTTGGTAGGCATCTGAAAGACACCACAAAAGTTGTTCTACCTGCTTTCTGGGCTGAGATGAGGAACCGCTGAATTTTGGACTCGGCCGGTGACAAAATGTTCCAAACACACCCCATGCACAACTCCACCGGGGAAGGTGCCAGACAGGAGTTCTCCTGGTAGTTTTTACACTACCTTGGTAGGCATCTGAAAGACACCACAAAAGTTGTTCTACCTGCTTTCTGGGCTGAGATGGGGAACAGCTGAATTTTGGAGTCGGCCGGTGACAAAATGTTCCAAACACACCCCATGCACAACTCCACCGGGGAAGGTGCCAGACAGGAGTTCTCCTGGTAGTTTTTACATTGCTCCGGTAGGCATCTGAAAGACACCACAAAAGTTGTTCTACCTGCTTTCTGGGCTGAGATGGGGAACCGCTGAATTTTGGAGTCGGCCGGTGACAAAATGTTCCAAACACACCCCATGCACAACTCCACCGGGGAAGGTGCCAGACAGGAGTTCTCCTGGTAGTTTTTACATTGCTCCGGTAGGCATCTGAAAGACACCACAAAAGTTGTTCTACCCGCTTTCTTGGCTGAGATGGGGAACCGCTGAATTTTGGAGTCGGCCGGTGACAAAATGTTCCAAACACACCACATGCACAACTCCACCGGGGAAGGTGCCAGACAGGAGTTCTCCTGGTAGTTTTTACATTGCTCCTGTAGGCATCAAAAGGACACCACAAAAGTTGTTCTTCCTGCTTTCTGGGCTGAGATGGGGAACCGCTGAATTTTGGACTCGGCCGGTGACAAAATGTTCCAAACACACCCCATGCACAACTCCACCGGGGAAGGTGCCAGGCAGGAGTTCTCTTGGTAGTTTTTACACTACCTTGGTAGGCATTTGAAAGGCACCACAAAAGTTGTTCTACCTGCTTTCTGGGCTGAGATGGGGAACCGCTGAATTTTGGAGTCGGCCGGTGACAAAATGTTCCAAACACACCCCATGCACAACTCCACCGGGGAAGGTGCCAGACAGGAGTTCTCCTGGTAGTTTTTACATTGCTCTGGTAGGCATCTGAAAGACACCACAAAAGTTGTTCTACCTGCTTTCTGGGCTGAGATGGGGAACCGCTGAATTTTGGACTCGGCCGGTGAAAAAATGTTCCAAACACACCCCATGCACAACTCCACCGGGGAAGGTGCCAGACAGGAGTTTTCCTGGTAGTTTTTACACTACCTTGGTAGGCAGCTGAAAGGCACCACAAAAGTTGTTCTACCTGCTTTCTGGGCTGAGATGGGGAACCGCTGAATTTTGGACTCGGCCGGTGACAAAATTTTAATAAATACACCCCATGCACAACTCCACTAGCGAAGGTGCCAGGGACGAGTTCTGTTGGTAGTTTTTACATTGCTCCGGTAGGCATCAAAAGGACACCACAAAAGTTGTTCTACCTGCTTTCTGGGCTGAGATGGGGAACCGCTGAATTTTGGACTCGGCCGGTGACAAAATGTTCCAAACACACCCCATGCACAATTCCACCGGGGAAGGTGCCAGGCAGGAGTTCTCTTGGTAGTTTTTACACTACCTTGGTAGGCATTTGAAAGGCACCACAAAAGTTGTTCTACCTGCTTTCTGGGCTGAGATGGGGAACCGCTGAATTTTGGACTCGGCTGGTGACAAAATGTTCCAAACACACCCCATGCACAACTCCACCGGGGAAGGTGCCAGACAGGAGTTCTCCTGGTAGTTTTTACATTGCTCCGGTAGGCATCTGAAAGACACCACAAAAGTTGTTCTACCTGCTTTCTGGGCTGAGATGGGGAACCGCTGAATTTTGGAGTCGGCCGGTGACAAAATGTTCCAAACACACCCCATGCACAACTCCACCGGGGAAGGTGCCAGACAGGAGTTCTCCTGGTAGTTTTTACATTGCTCCGGTAGGCATCTGAAAGACACCACAAAAGTTGTTCTACCTGCTTTCTGGGCTGAGATGAGGAACCGCTGAATTTTGGACTCGGCCGGTGACAAAATGTTCCAAACACACCCCATGCACAACTCCACCGGGGAAGGTGCCAGACAGGAGTTCTCCTGGTTGTTTTTACATTGCTCCGGTAGGCATCTGAAAGACACCACAAAAGTTGTTCTACCTGCTTTCTGGGCTGAGATGAGGAACCGCTGAATTTTGGACTCGGCTGGTGACAAAATGTTCCAAAGACACCCCATGCACAACTCCACCGGGGAAGGTGCCAGGCAGGAGTTCTCTTGGTAGTTTTTACACTACCTTGGTAGGCATTTGAAAGGCACCACAAAAGTTGTTCTACCTGCTTTCTGGGCTGAGATGGGGAACCGCTGAATTTTGGACTCGGCTGGTGACAAAATGTTCCAAACACACCCCATGCACAACTCCACCGGGGAAGGTGCCAGACAGGAGTTCTCCTGGTAGTTTTTACATTGCTCCGGTAGGCATCTGAAAGACACCACAAAAGTTGTTCTACCTGCTTTCTGGGCTGAGATGGGGAACCGCTGAATTTTGGAGTCGGCCGGTGACAAAATGTTCCAAACACACCCCATGCACAACTCCACCGGGGAAGGTGCCAGACAGGAGTTCTCTTAGTAGTTTTTACACTACCTTGGTAGGCATCTGAAAGACACCACAAAAGTTGTTCTACCTGCTTTCTGGGCTGAGATGAGGAACCGCTGAATTTTGGACTCGGCCGGTGACAAAATGTTCCAAACACACCCCATGCACAACTCCACCGGGGAAGGTGCCAGACAGGAGTTCTCCTGGTAGTTTTTACACTACCTTGGTAGGCATCTGAAAGACACCACAAAAGTTGTTCTACCTGCTTTCTGGGCTGAGATGGGGAACAGCTGAATTTTGGACTCGGCCGGTGACAAAATGTTCCAAACACACCCCATGCACAACTCCACCGGGGAAGGTGCCAGACAGGAGTTCTCCTGGTAGTTTTTACATTGCTCCGGTAGGCATCTGAAAGACACCACAAAAGTTGTTCTACCTGCTTTCTGGGCTGAGATGGGGAACCGCTGAATTTTGGAGTCGGCCGGTGACAAAATGTTCCAAACACACCCCATGCACAACTCCACCGGGGAAGGTGCCAGACAGGAGTTCTCCTGGTAGTTTTTACATTGCTCCGGTAGGCATCTGAAAGACACCACAAAAGTTGTTCTACCTGCTTTCTGGGCTGAGATGGGGAACCGCTGAATTTTGGAGTCGGCCGGTGACAAAATGTTCCAAACACACCACATGCACAACTCCACCGGGGAAGGTGCCAGACAGGAATTCTCCTGGTAGTTTTTACATTGCTCCTGTAGGCATCAAAAGGACACCACAAAAGTTGTTCTTCCTGCTTTCTGGGCTGAGATGGGGAACCGCTGAATTTTGGACTCGGCCGGTGACAAAATTTTAATAAATACACCCCATGCACAACTCCACTAGCGAAGGTGCCAGGGACGAGTTCTGTTGGTAGTTTTTACATTGCTCCGGTAGGCATCAAAAGGACACCACAAAAGTTGTTCTACCTGCTTTCTGGGCTGAGATGGGGAACCGCTGAATTTTGGACTCGGCCGGTGACAAAATGTTCCAAACACACCCCATGCACAATTCCACCGGGGAAGGTGCCAGGCAGGAGTTCTCTTGGTAGTTTTTACACTACCTTGGTAGGCATTTGAAAGGCACCACAAAAGTTGTTCTACCTGCTTTCTGGGCTGAGATGGGGAACCGCTGAATTTTGGACTCGGCTGGTGACAAAATGTTCCAAACACACCCCATGCACAACTCCACCGGGGAAGGTGCCAGACAGGAGTTCTCCTGGTAGTTTTTACATTGCTCCGGTAGGCATCTGAAAGACACCACAAAAGTTGTTCTACCTGCTTTCTGGGCTGAGATGGGGAACCGCTGAATTTTGGAGTCGGCCGGTGACAAAATGTTCCAAACACACCCCATGCACAACTCCACCGGGGAAGGTGCCAGACAGGAGTTCTCTTAGTAGTTTTTACACTACCTTGGTAGGCATCTGAAAGACACCACAAAAGTTGTTCTACCTGCTTTCTGGGCTGAGATGAGGAACCGCTGAATTTTGGACTCGGCCGGTGACAAAATGTTCCAAACACACCCCATGCACAACTCCACCGGGGAAGGTGCCAGACAGGAGTTCTCCTGGTAGTTTTTACACTACCTTGGTAGGCATCTGAAAGACACCACAAAAGTTGTTCTACCTGCTTTCTGGGCTGAGATGGGGAACAGCTGAATTTTGGACTCGGCCGGTGACAAAATGTTCCAAACACACCCCATGCACAACTCCACCGGGGAAGGTGCCAGACAGGAGTTCTCCTGGTAGTTTTTACATTGCTCCGGTAGGCATCTGAAAGACACCAGAAAAGTTGTTCTACCTGCTTTCTGGGCTGAGATGGGGAACCGCTGAATTTTGGAGTCGGCCGGTGACAAAATGTTCCAAACACACCCCATGCACAACTCCACCGGGGAAGGTGCCAGACAGGAGTTCTCCTGGTAGTTTTTACATTGCTCCGGTAGGCATCTGAAAGACACCACAAAAGTTGTTCTACCTGCTTTCTGGGCTGAGATGGGGAACCGCTGAATTTTGGAGTCGGCCGGTGACAAAATGTTCCAAACACACCACATGCACAACTCCACCGGGGAAGGTGCCAGACAGGAATTCTCCTGGTAGTTTTTACATTGCTCCTGTAGGCATCAAAAGGACACCACAAAAGTTGTTCTTCCTGCTTTCTGGGCTGAGATGGGGAACCGCTGAATTTTGGAGTCGGCCGGTGACAAAATGTTCCAAACACACCACATGCACAACTCCACCGGGGAAGGTGCCAGACAGGAGTTCTCTTGGTAGTTTTTACACTACCTTGGTAGGCATCTGAAAGACACCACAAAAGTTGTTCTACCTGCTTTCTGGGCTGAGATGAGGAACCGCTGAATTTTGGACTCGGCCGGTGACAAAATGTTCCAAACACACCCCATGCACAACTCCACCGGGGAAGGTGCCAGACAGGAGTTCTCCTGGTAGTTTTTACACTACCTTGGTAGGCATCTGAAAGACACCACAAAAGTTGTTCTACCTGCTTTCTGGGCTGAGATGGGGAACAGCTGAATTTTGGAGTCGGCCGGTGACAAAATGTTCCAAACACACCCCATGCACAACTCCACCGGGGAAGGTGCCAGACAGGAGTTCTCCTGGTAGTTTTTACATTGCTCCGGTAGGCATCTGAAAGACACCACAAAAGTTGTTCTACCTGCTTTCTGGGCTGAGATGGGGAACCGCTGAATTTTGGAGTCGGCCGGTGACAAAATGTTCCAAACACACCCCATGCACAACTCCACCGGGGAAGGTGCCAGACAGGAGTTCTCCTGGTAGTTTTTACATTGCTCCGGTAGGCATCTGAAAGACACCACAAAAGTTGTTCTACCCGCTTTCTTGGCTGAGATGGGGAACCGCTGAATTTTGGAGTCGGCCGGTGACAAAATGTTCCAAACACACCACATGCACAACTCCACCGGGGAAGGTGCCAGACAGGAGTTCTCCTGGTAGTTTTTACATTGCTCCTGTAGGCATCAAAAGGACACCACAAAAGTTGTTCTTCCTGCTTTCTGGGCTGAGATGGGGAACCGCTGAATTTTGGACTCGGCCGGTGACAAAATGTTCCAAACACACCCCATGCACAACTCCACCGGGGAAGGTGCCAGGCAGGAGTTCTCTTGGTAGTTTTTACACTACCTTGGTAGGCATTTGAAAGGCACCACAAAAGTTGTTCTACCTGCTTTCTGGGCTGAGATGGGGAACCGCTGAATTTTGGAGTCGGCCGGTGACAAAATGTTCCAAACACACCCCATGCACAACTCCACCGGGGAAGGTGCCAGACAGGAGTTCTCCTGGTAGTTTTTACATTGCTCTGGTAGGCATCTGAAAGACACCACAAAAGTTGTTCTACCTGCTTTCTGGGCTGAGATGGGGAACCGCTGAATTTTGGACTCGGCTGGTGACAAAATGTTCCAAACACACCCCATGCACAACTCCACTAGGGAAGGTGCCAGACAAGAGTTCTCTTGATAGTTTTTACACTGCCTTGGTAGGCAGCTGAAAGGCACCACAAAAGTTGTTCTACCTGCTTTCTGGGCTGAGATGGGGAACCGCTGAATTTTGGACTCGGCCGGTGACAAAATGTTCCAAACACACCCCATGCACAACTCCACCGGGGAAGGTGCCAGACAGGAGTTCTCCTGGTAGTTTTTACATTGCTCCGGTAGGCATCTGAAAGACACCACAAAAGTTGTTCTACCTGCTTTCTGGGCTGAGATGAGGAACCGCTGAATTTTGGACTCGGCCGGTGACAAAATGTTCCAAACACACCCCATGCACAACTCCACCGGGGAAGGTGCCAGACAGGAGTTCTCCTGGTTGTTTTTACATTGCTCCGGTAGGCATCTGAAAGACACCACAAAAGTTGTTCTACCTGCTTTCTGGGCTGAGATGAGGAACCGCTGAATTTTGGACTCGGCCGGTGACAAAATGTTCCAAAGACACCCCATGCACAACTCCACCGGGGAAGGTGCCAGACAGGAGTTCTCCTGGTAGTTTTTACATTGCTCCGGTAGGCATCTGAAAGACACCACAAAAGTTGTTCTACCTGCTTTCTGGGCTGAGATGGGGAACCGCTGAATTTTGGAGTCGGCCGGTGACAAAATGTTCCAAACACACCCCATGCACAACTCCACCGGGGAAGGTGCCAGACAGGAGTTCTCCTGGTAGTTTTTACATTGCTCCGGTAGGCATCTGAAAGACACCACAAAAGTTGTTCTACCTGCTTTCTGGGCTGAGATGGGGAACCGCTGAATTTTGGAGTCGGCCGGTGACAAAATGTTCCAAACACACCCCATGCACAACTCCACCGGGGAAGGTGCCAGACAGGAGTTCTCTTGGTAGTTTTTACATTGCTCCGGTAGGCATCTGAAAGACACCACAAAAGTTGTTCTACCTGCTTTCTGGGCTGAGATGGGGAACCGCTGAATTTTGGAGTCGGCCGGTGACAAAATGTTCCAAACACACCACATGCACAACTCCACCGGGGAAGGTGCCAGACAGGAGTTCTCCTGGTAGTTTTTACATTGCTCCTGTAGGCATCAAAAGGACACCACAAAAGTTGTTCTTCCTGCTTTCTGGGCTGAGATGGGGAACCGCTGAATTTTGGTCTCGGCCGGTGACAAAATGTTCCAAACACACCCCATGCACAACTCCACCGGGGAAGGTGCCAGGCAGGAGTTCTCTTGGTAGTTTTTACACTACCTTGGTAGGCATTTGAAAGGCACCACAAAAGTTGTTCTACCTGCTTTCTGGGCTGAGATGGGGAACCGCTGAATTTTGGAGTCGGCCGGTGACAAAATGTTCCAAACACACCCCATGCACAACTCCACCGGGGAAGGTGCCAGACAGGAGTTCTCCTGGTAGTTTTTACACTACCTTGGTAGGCAGCTGAAAGGCACCACAAAAGTTGTTCTACCTGCTTTCTGGGCTGAGATGGGGAACCGCTGAATTTTGGAGTCGGCTGGTGACAAAATGTTCCAAACACACCCCATGCACAACTCCACCGGGGAAGGTGCCAGACAGGAGTTCTCTTAATAGTTTTTACACTACCTTGGTAGGCATCTGAAAGACACCAGAAAAGTTGTTCTACCTGCTTTCTGGGCTGAGATGGGGAACCGCTGAATTTTTGGACTCGGCTGGTGACAAAATGTTCCGAACACACCCCATGCACAACTCCACCGGGGAAGGTGCCAGACAGGAGTTCTCCTGGTAGTTTTTACATTGCTTCGGTAGGCACCTGAAAGGCACCACAAAAGTTGTTCTACCTGCTTTCTGGGCTGAGATGGGGAACCGCTGAATTTTGGACTTGGCTGGTGACCAAATTTTAATAAATACACCCCATGCACAACTCCACTAGCGAAGGTGCCAGACAGGAGTTCTCCTGGTAGTTTTTACATTGCTCTGGTAGGCATCTGAAAGACACCACAAAAGTTGTTCTACCTGCTTTCTGGGCTGAGATGGGGAATCGCTGAATTTTGGACTCGGCCGGTGACAAAATGTTCCAAAGACACCCCATGCACAACTCCACCGGGGAAGGTGCCAGACAGGAGTTCTCCTGGTAGTTTTTACATTGCTCCGGTAGGCATCTGAAAGACACCACAAAAGTTGTTCTACCTGCTTTCTGGGCTGAGATGGGGAACCGCTGAATTTTGGAGTCGGCCGGTGACAAAATGTTCCAAACACACCCCATGCACAACTCCACCGGGGAAGGTGCCAGACAGGAGTTCTCCTGGTAGTTTTTACATTGCTCCGGTAGGCATCTGAAAGACACCACAAAAGTTGTTCTACCTGCTTTCTGGGCTGAGATGGGGAACCGCTGAATTTTGGAGTCGGCCGGTGACAAAATGTTCCAAACACACCCCATGCACAACTCCACCGGGGAAGGTGCCAGACAGGAGTTCTCTTGGTAGTTTTTACATTGCTCCGGTAGGCATCTGAAAGACACCACAAAAGTTGTTCTACCTGCTTTCTGGGCTGAGATGGGGAACCGCTGAATTTTGGAGTCGGCCGGTGACAAAATGTTCCAAACACACCACATGCACAACTCCACCGGGGAAGGTGCCAGACAGGAGTTCTCCTGGTAGTTTTTACATTGCTCCTGTAGGCATCAAAAGGACACCACAAAAGTTGTTCTTCCTGCTTTCTGGGCTGAGATGGGGAACCGCTGAATTTTGGTCTCGGCCGGTGACAAAATGTTCCAAACACACCCCATGCACAACTCCACCGGGGAAGGTGCCAGGCAGGAGTTCTCTTGGTAGTTTTTACACTACCTTGGTAGGCATTTGAAAGACACCACAAAAGTTGTTCTACCTGCTTTCTGGGCTGAGATGGGGAACCGCTGAATTTTGGAGTCGGCCGGTGACAAAATGTTCCAAACACACCCCATGCACAACTCCACCGGGGAAGGTGCCAGACAGGAGTTCTCCTGGTAGTTTTTACACTACCTTGGTAGGCAGCTGAAAGGCACCACAAAAGTTGTTCTACCTGCTTTCTGGGCTGAGATGGGGAACCGCTGAATTTTGGAGTCGGCTGGTGACAAAATGTTCCAAACACACCCCATGCACAACTCCACCGGGGAAGGTGCCAGACAGGAGTTCTCTTAATAGTTTTTACACTACCTTGGTAGGCATCTGAAAGACACCAGAAAAGTTGTTCTACCTGCTTTCTGGGCTGAGATGGGGAACCGCTGAATTTTTGGACTCGGCTGGTGACAAAATGTTCCGAACACACCCCATGCACAACTCCACCGGGGAAGGTGCCAGACAGGAGTTCTCCTGGTAGTTTTTACATTGCTTCGGTAGGCACCTGAAAGGCACCACAAAAGTTGTTCTACCTGCTTTCTGGGCTGAGATGGGGAACCGCTGAATTTTGGACTTGGCTGGTGACCAAATTTTAATAAATACACCCCATGCACAACTCCACTAGCGAAGGTGCCAGACAGGAGTTCTCCTGGTAGTTTTTACATTGCTCTGGTAGGCATCTGAAAGACACCACAAAAGTTGTTCTACCTGCTTTCTGGGCTGAGATGGGGAACCGCTGAATTTTGGACTCGGCTGGTGACAAAATGTTCCAAACACACCCCCTGCACAACTCCACCGGGGAAGGTGCCAGACAGGAGTTCTCCTGGTAGTTTTTACATTGCTCCGGTAGGCATCTGAAAGACACCACAAAAGTTGTTCTTCCTGCTTTCTGGGCTGAGATGGGGAACCGCTGAATTTTGGACTCGGCCGGTGACAAAATGTTCCAAACACACCCCATGCACAACTCCACCGGGGAAGGTGCCAGACAGGAGTTCTCCTGGTAGTTTTTACACTACCTTGGTAGGCAGCTGAAAGACACCACAAAAGTTGTTCTACCTGCTTTCTGGGCTGAGATGGAGAACAGCTGAATTTTGGACTCGGCTGGTGACAAAATTTTAATAAATACACCCCATGCACAACTCCACCGGGGAAGGTGCCAGGCAGGAGTTCTCCTGGTAGTTTTTACATTGCTCCGGTAGGCATCAAAAGGACACCACAAAAGTTGTTCTACCTGCTTTCTGGGCTGAGATGGGGAACCGCTGAATTTTGGACTCGGCCGGTGACAAAATGTTCCAAACACACCCCCTGCACAACTCCACCGGGGAAGGTGCCAGGCAGGAGTTCTCTTGGTAGTTTTTACACTACCTTGGTAGGCATTTGAAAGGCACCACAAAAGTTGTTCTACCTGCTTTCTGGGCTGAGATGGGGAACCGCTGAATTTTGGAGTCGGCCGGTGACAAAATGTTCCAAACACACCCCCTGCACAACTCCACCGGGGAAGGTGCCAGACAGGAGTTCTCTTGATAGTTTTTACATTGCTCCAGTAGGCATCTGAAAGACACCACAAAAGTTGTTCTACCTGCTTTCTGGGCTGAGATGGGGAACCGCTGAATTTTGGAGTCGGCCGGTGACAAAATGTTCCAAACACACCCCATGCACAACTCCACCGGGGAAGGTGCCAGACAGGAGTTCTCTTAGTAGTTTTTACACTACCTTGGTAGGCATCTGAAAGACACCACAAAAGTTGTTCTACCTGCTTTCTGAGCTGAGATGGGGAACCGCTGAATTTTGGACTCGGCTGGTGACAAAATTTTAATAAATACACCCCATGCACAACTCTACTAGCGAAGGTGCCAGGGACGAGTTCTGTTGGTAGTTTTTACATTGCTCTGGTAGGCATCTGAAAGACACCACAAAAGTTGTTCTACCTGCTTTCTGGGCTGAGATGGGGAACCGCTGAATTTTGGACTCGGCTGGTGACAAAATGTTCCAAACACACCCCATGCACAACTCCACCGGGGAAGGTGCCAGACAGGAGTTCTCCTGGTAGTTTTTACACTACCTTGGTAGGCAGCTGAAAGACACCACAAAAGTTGTTCTACCTGCTTTCTGGGCTGAGATGGAGAACAGCTGAATTTTGGACTCGGCTGGTGACAAAATTTTAATAAATACACCCCATGCACAACTCCACCGGGGAAGGTGCCAGGCAGGAGTTCTCCTGGTAGTTTTTACATTGCTCCGGTAGGCATCAAAAGGACACCACAAAAGTTGTTCTACCTGCTTTCTGGGCTGAGATGGGGAACCGCTGAATTTTGGACTCGGCCGGTGAAAAAATGTTCCAAACACACCCCCTGCACAACTCCACCGGGGAAGGTGCCAGGCAGGAGTTCTCTTGGTAGTTTTTACACTACCTTGGTAGGCATCTGAAAGACACCACAAAAGTTGTTCTACCTGCTTTCTGGGCTGAGATGGGGAACCGCTGAATTTTGGACTCGGCCGGTGACAAAATGTTCCAAAGACACCCCATGCACAACTCCACCGGGGAAGGTGCCAGACAGGAGTTCTCTTA
The DNA here is from genome assembly GCF_023634085.1 of Falco cherrug. Taxonomy (NCBI): domain Eukaryota; kingdom Metazoa; phylum Chordata; class Aves; order Falconiformes; family Falconidae; genus Falco; species Falco cherrug. The sequence goes on along the minus strand of NW_026599511.1, from coordinate 29,500 downwards.
GTAGTTTTTACACTACCTTGGTAGGCAGCTGAAAGGCACCACAAAAGTTGTTCTACCTGCTTTCTGGGCTGAGATGGGGAACAGCTGAATTTTGGACTCGGCTGGTGACAAAATTTTAATAAATACACCCCATGCACAACTCTACTAGCGAAGGTGCCAGGGACGAGTTCTGTTGGTAGTTTTTACATTGCTCTGGTAGGCATCTGAAAGACACCACAAAAGTTGTTCTACCTGCTTTCTGGGCTGAGATGGGGAACAGCTGAATTTTGGACTCGGCTGGTGACAAAATGTTCCAAACACACCCCATGCACAACTCCACTAGGGAAGGTGCCAGACAGGAGTTTTCCTGGTAGTTTTTACACTACCTTGGTAGGCAGCTGAAAGGCACCACAAAAGTTGTTCTACCTGCTTTCTGGGCTGAGATGGGGAACCGCTGAATTTTGGACTCGGCCGGTGACAAAATTTTAATAAATACACCCCATGCACAACTCCACTAGCGAAGGTGCCAGGGACGAGTTCTGTTGGTAGTTTTTACATTGCTCCGGTAGGCATCAAAAGGACACCACAAAAGTTGTTCTACCTGCTTTCTGGGCTGAGATGGGGAACCGCTGAATTTTGGACTCGGCCGGTGACAAAATGTTCCAAACACACCCCATGCACAATTCCACCGGGGAAGGTGCCAGGCAGGAGTTCTCTTGGTAGTTTTTACACTACCTTGGTAGGCATTTGAAAGGCACCACAAAAGTTGTTCTACCTGCTTTCTGGGCTGAGATGGGGAACCGCTGAATTTTGGACTCGGCTGGTGACAAAATGTTCCAAACACACCCCATGCACAACTCCACCGGGGAAGGTGCCAGACAGGAGTTCTCCTGGTAGTTTTTACATTGCTCCGGTAGGCATCTGAAAGACACCACAAAAGTTGTTCTACCTGCTTTCTGGGCTGAGATGGGGAACCGCTGAATTTTGGAGTCGGCCGGTGACAAAATGTTCCAAACACACCCCATGCACAACTCCACCGGGGAAGGTGCCAGACAGGAGTTCTCTTAGTAGTTTTTACACTACCTTGGTAGGCATCTGAAAGACACCACAAAAGTTGTTCTACCTGCTTTCTGGGCTGAGATGAGGAACCGCTGAATTTTGGACTCGGCCGGTGACAAAATGTTCCAAACACACCCCATGCACAACTCCACCGGGGAAGGTGCCAGACAGGAGTTCTCCTGGTAGTTTTTACACTACCTTGGTAGGCATCTGAAAGACACCACAAAAGTTGTTCTACCTGCTTTCTGGGCTGAGATGGGGAACAGCTGAATTTTGGACTCGGCCGGTGACAAAATGTTCCAAACACACCCCATGCACAACTCCACCGGGGAAGGTGCCAGACAGGAGTTCTCCTGGTAGTTTTTACATTGCTCCGGTAGGCATCTGAAAGACACCACAAAAGTTGTTCTACCTGCTTTCTGGGCTGAGATGGGGAACCGCTGAATTTTGGAGTCGGCCGGTGACAAAATGTTCCAAACACACCCCATGCACAACTCCACCGGGGAAGGTGCCAGACAGGAGTTCTCCTGGTAGTTTTTACATTGCTCCGGTAGGCATCTGAAAGACACCACAAAAGTTGTTCTACCTTCTTTCTGGGCTGAGATGGGGAACCGCTGAATTTTGGACTCGGCCGGTGACAAAATGTTCCAAACACACCACATGCACAACTCCACCGGGGAAGGTGCCAGACAGGAATTCTCCTGGTAGTTTTTACATTGCTCCTGTAGGCATCAAAAGGACACCACAAAAGTTGTTCTTCCTGCTTTCTGGGCTGAGATGGGGAACCGCTGAATTTTGGAGTCGGCCGGTGACAAAATGTTCCAAACACACCACATGCACAACTCCACCGGGGAAGGTGCCAGACAGGAGTTCTCCTGGTAGTTTTTACACTACCTTGGTAGGCATCTGAAAGACACCACAAAAGTTGTTCTACCTGCTTTCTGGGCTGAGATGAGGAACCGCTGAATTTTGGACTCGGCCGGTGACAAAATGTTCCAAACACACCCCATGCACAACTCCACCGGGGAAGGTGCCAGACAGGAGTTCTCCTGGTAGTTTTTACACTACCTTGGTAGGCATCTGAAAGACACCACAAAAGTTGTTCTACCTGCTTTCTGGGCTGAGATGGGGAACAGCTGAATTTTGGAGTCGGCCGGTGACAAAATGTTCCAAACACACCCCATGCACAACTCCACCGGGGAAGGTGCCAGACAGGAGTTCTCCTGGTAGTTTTTACATTGCTCCGGTAGGCATCTGAAAGACACCACAAAAGTTGTTCTACCTGCTCTCTGGGCTGAGATGGGGAACCGCTGAATTTTGGAGTCGGCCGGTGACAAAATGTTCCAAACACACCCCATGCACAACTCCACCGGGGAAGGTGCCAGACAGGAGTTCTCCTGGTAGTTTTTACATTGCTCCGGTAGGCATCTGAAAGACACCACAAAAGTTGTTCTACCCGCTTTCTTGGCTGAGATGGGGAACCGCTGAATTTTGGAGTCGGCCGGTGACAAAATGTTCCAAACACACCACATGCACAACTCCACCGGGGAAGGTGCCAGACAGGAGTTCTCCTGGTAGTTTTTACATTGCTCCTGTAGGCATCAAAAGGACACCACAAAAGTTGTTCTTCCTGCTTTCTGGGCTGAGATGGGGAACCGCTGAATTTTGGACTCGGCCGGTGACAAAATGTTCCAAACACACCCCATGCACAACTCCACCGGGGAAGGTGCCAGGCAGGAGTTCTCTTGGTAGTTTTTACACTACCTTGGTAGGCATTTGAAAGGCACCACAAAAGTTGTTCTACCTGCTTTCTGGGCTGAGATGGGGAACCGCTGAATTTTGGAGTCGGCCGGTGACAAAATGTTCCAAACACACCCCATGCACAACTCCACCGGGGAAGGTGCCAGACAGGAGTTCTCCTGGTAGTTTTTACATTGCTCTGGTAGGCATCTGAAAGACACCACAAAAGTTGTTCTACCTGCTTTCTGGGCTGAGATGGGGAACCGCTGAATTTTGGACTCGGCTGGTGACAAAATGTTCCAAACACACCCCATGCACAACTCCACTAGGGAAGGTGCCAGACAAGAGTTCTCTTGATAGTTTTTACACTGCCTTGGTAGGCAGCTGAAAGGCACCACAAAAGTTGTTCTACCTGCTTTCTGGGCTGAGATGGGGAACCGCTGAATTTTGGACTCGGCCGGTGACAAAATGTTCCAAACACACCCCATGCACAACTCCACCGGGGAAGGTGCCAGACAGGAGTTCTCCTGGTAGTTTTTACATTGCTCCGGTAGGCATCTGAAAGACACCACAAAAGTTGTTCTACCTGCTTTCTGGGCTGAGATGAGGAACCGCTGAATTTTGGACTCGGCCGGTGACAAAATGTTCCAAACACACCCCATGCACAACTCCACCGGGGAAGGTGCCAGACAGGAGTTCTCCTGGTTGTTTTTACATTGCTCCGGTAGGCATCAAAAAGACACCACAAAAGTTGTTCTACCTGCTTTCTGGGCTGAGATGAGGAACCGCTGAATTTTGGACTCGGCCGGTGACAAAATGTTCCAAAGACACCCCATGCACAACTCCACCGGGGAAGGTGCCAGACAGGAGTTCTCCTGGTAGTTTTTACATTGCTCCGGTAGGCATCTGAAAGACACCACAAAAGTTGTTCTACCTGCTTTCTGGGCTGAGATGGGGAACCGCTGAATTTTGGAGTCGGCCGGTGACAAAATGTTCCAAACACACCCCATGCACAACTCCACCGGGGAAGGTGCCAGACAGGAGTTCTCCTGGTAGTTTTTACATTGCTCCGGTAGGCATCTGAAAGACACCACAAAAGTTGTTCTACCTGCTTTCTGGGCTGAGATGGGGAACCGCTGAATTTTGGAGTCGGCCGGTGACAAAATGTTCCAAACACACCCCATGCACAACTCCACCGGGGAAGGTGCCAGACAGGAGTTCTCTTGGTAGTTTTTACATTGCTCCGGTAGGCATCTGAAAGACACCACAAAAGTTGTTCTACCTGCTTTCTGGGCTGAGATGGGGAACCGCTGAATTTTGGAGTCGGCCGGTGACAAAATGTTCCAAACACACCACATGCACAACTCCACCGGGGAAGGTGCCAGACAGGAGTTCTCCTGGTAGTTTTTACATTGCTCCTGTAGGCATCAAAAGGACACCACAAAAGTTGTTCTTCCTGCTTTCTGGGCTGAGATGGGGAACCGCTGAATTTTGGTCTCGGCCGGTGACAAAATGTTCCAAACACACCCCATGCACAACTCCACCGGGGAAGGTGCCAGGCAGGAGTTCTCTTGGTAGTTTTTACACTACCTTGGTAGGCATTTGAAAGGCACCACAAAAGTTGTTCTACCTGCTTTCTGGGCTGAGATGGGGAACCGCTGAATTTTGGAGTCGGCCGGTGACAAAATGTTCCAAACACACCCCATGCACAACTCCACCGGGGAAGGTGCCAGACAGGAGTTCTCCTGGTAGTTTTTACACTACCTTGGTAGGCAGCTGAAAGGCACCACAAAAGTTGTTCTACCTGCTTTCTGGGCTGAGATGGGGAACCGCTGAATTTTGGAGTCGGCTGGTGACAAAATGTTCCAAACACACCCCATGCACAACTCCACCGGGGAAGGTGCCAGACAGGAGTTCTCTTAATAGTTTTTACACTACCTTGGTAGGCATCTGAAAGACACCACAAAAGTTGTTCTACCTGCTTTCTGGGCTGAGATGGGGAACCGCTGAATTTTTGGACTCGGCTGGTGACAAAATGTTCCGAACACACCCCATGCACAACTCCACCGGGGAAGGTGCCAGACAGGAGTTCTCCTGGTAGTTTTTACATTGCTTCGGTAGGCATCTGAAAGACACCACAAAAGTTGTTCTTCCTGCTTTCTGGGCTGAGATGGGGAACCTCTGAATTTTGGAGTCGGCCGGTGACAAAACGTTCCAAACACACCCCATGCACAACTCCACCGGGGAATGTGCCAGACAGGAGTTCTCCTGGTAGTTTTTACACTACCTTGGTAGGCAGCTGAAAGGCACCACAAAAGTTGTTCTACCTGCTTTCTGGGCTGAGATGGGGAACAGCTGAATTTTGGAGTCGGCTGGTGACAAAATTTTAATAAATACACCCCCTGCACAACTCCACTAACGAAGGTGCCAGGGACGAGTTCTGTTGGTAGTTTTTACATTGCTCCGGTAGGCATCAAAAGGACACCACAAAAGTTGTTCTTCCTGCTTTCTGGGCTGAGATGGGGAATCGCTGAATTTTGGACTCGGCCGGTGAAAAAATGTTCCAAACACACCCCCTGCACAACTCCACCGGGGAAGGTGCCAGACAGGAGTTCTCTTAGTAGTTTTTACACTACCTTGGTAGGCAGCTGAAAGGCACCACAAAAGTTGTTCTACCTGCTTTCTGGGCTGAGATGAGGAACCGCTGAATTTTGGACTCGGCCAGTGACAAAATGTTCCAAACACACCCCATGCACAACTCCACCGGGGAAGGTGCCAGGCAGGAGTTCTCTTGGTAGTTTTTACACTACCTTGGTAGGCATCTGAAAGACACCACAAAAGTTGTTCTACCTGCTTTCTGGGCTGAGATGGGGAACCGCTGAATTTTGGACTCGGCCGGTGACAAAACGTTCCAAACACACCCCATGCACAACTCCACCGGGGAATGTGCCAGACAGGAGTTCTCCTGGTAGTTTTTACACTACCTTGGTAGGCAGCTGAAAGGCACCACAAAAGTTGTTCTACCTGCTTTCTGGGCTGAGATGGGGAACAGCTGAATTTTGGAGTCGGCTGGTGACAAAATTTTAATAAATACACCCCCTGCACAACTCCACTAACGAAGGTGCCAGGGACGAGTTCTGTTGGTAGTTTTTACATTGCTCCGGTAGGCATCAAAAGGACACCACAAAAGTTGTTCTTCCTGCTTTCTGGGCTGAGATGGGGAATCGCTGAATTTTGGACTCGGCCGGTGAAAAAATGTTCCAAACACACCCCCTGCACAACTCCACCGGGGAAGGTGCCAGACAGGAGTTCTCTTAGTAGTTTTTACACTACCTTGGTAGGCAGCTGAAAGGCACCACAAAAGTTGTTCTACCTGCTTTCTGGGCTGAGATGAGGAACCGCTGAATTTTGGACTCGGCCAGTGACAAAATGTTCCAAACACACCCCATGCACAACTCCACCGGGGAAGGTGCCAGGCAGGAGTTCTCTTGGTAGTTTTTACACTACCTTGGTAGGCATCTGAAAGGCACCACAAAAGTTGTTCTACCTGCTTTCTGGGCTGAGATGGGGAACCGCTGAATTTTGGACTCGGCCGGTGACAAAATGTTCCAAACACACCCCATGCACAACTCCACCGGGGAAGGTGCCAGGCAGGAGTTCTCTTAGTAGTTTTTACACTACCTTGGTAGGCACCTGAAAGGCACCACAAAAGTTGTTCTACCTGCTTTCTGGGCTGAGATGGGGAACCGCTGAATTTTGGAGTCGGCTGGTGACCAAATTTTAATAAATACACCCCATGCACAACTCCACTAGCGAAGGTGCCAGGAACGAATTCTGTTGGTAGTTTTTACATTGCTCCTGTAGGCATCTGAAAGACACCACAAAAGTTGTTCTACCTGCTTTCTGGGCTGAGATGGGGAACCGCTGAATTTTGGAGTCGGCCGGTGACAAAATGTTCCAAACACACCCCATGCACAACTCCACCGGGGAAGGTGCCAGACAGGAGTTCTCTTAATAGTTTTTACACTACCTTGGTAGGCATCTGAAAGACACCACAAAAGTTGTTCTACCTGCTTTCTGGGCTGAGATGGGGAACCGCTGAATTTTGGACTCGGCTGGTGACAAAATGTTCCAAACACACCCCCTGCACAACTCCACCGGGGAGGGTGCCAGACAGGAGTTCTCCTGGTAGTTTTTACACTACCTTGGTAGGCAGCTGAAAGACACCAAAAAAGTTGTTCTACCTACTTTCTGGGCTGAGATGGAGAACAGCTGAATTTTGGACTTGGCTGGTGACAAAATTTTAATAAATACACCCCATGCACAACTCCACCGGGGAAGGTGCCAGGCAGGAGTTCTCCTGGTAGTTTTTACATTGCTCCGGTAGGCATCAAAAGGACACCACAAAAGTTGTTCTACCTGCTTTCTGGGCTGAGATGGGGAACCGCTGAATTTTGGACTCGGCCGGTGACAAAATGTTCCAAACACACCCCATGCACAACTCCACCGGGGAAGGTGCCAGACAGGAGTTCTCTTAGTAGTTTTTACACTACCTTGGTAGGCATCTGAAAGACACCACAAAAGTTGTTCTACCTGCTTTCTGAGCTGAGATGGGGAACCGCTGAATTTTGGACTCGGCTGGTGACAAAATTTTACTAAATACACCCCATGCACAACTCTACTAGCGAAGGTGCCAGGGACGAGTTCTGTTGGTAGTTTTTACATTGCTCTGGTAGGCATCTGAAAGACACCACAAAAGTTGTTCTACCTGCTTTCTGGGCTGAGATGGGGAACCGCTGAATTTTGGACTCGGCTGGTGACAAAATGTTCCAAACACACCCCATGCACAACTCCACTAGGGAAGGTGCCAGACAGGAGTTTTCCTGGTAGTTTTTACACTACCTTGGTAGGCAGCTGAAAGGCACCACAAAAGTTGTTCTACCTGCTTTCTGGGCTGAGATGGGGAACCGCTGAATTTTGGACTCGGCCGGTGACAAAATTTTAATAAATACACCCCATGCACAACTCCACTAGCGAAGGTGCCAGGGACGAGTTCTGTTGGTAGTTTTTACATTGCTCCGGTAGGCATCAAAAGGACACCACAAAAGTTGTTCTACCTGCTTTCTGGGCTGAGATGGGGAACCGCTGAATTTTGGAGTCGGCCGGTGACAAAATGTTCCAAACACACCCCATGCACAACTCCACCGGGGAAGGTGCCAGACAGGAGTTCTCTTGGTAGTTTTTACACTACCTTGGTAGGCATTTGAAAGGCACCACAAAAGTTGTTCTACCTGCTTTCTGGGCTGAGATGGGGAACCGCTGAATTTTGGACTCGGCCGGTGACAAAATGTTCCAAACACACCCCATGCACAACTCCACCGGGGAAGGTGCCAGACAGGAGTTCTCCTGGTAGTTTTTACATTGCTCCGGTAGGCATCTGAAAGACACCACAAAAGTTGTTCTACCTGCTTTCGGGGCTGAGATGGGGAACCGCTGAATTTTGGAGTCGGCCGGTGACAAAATGTTCCAAACACACCCCATGCACAACTCCACCGGGGAAGGTGCCAGACAGGAGTTCTCTTGGTAGTTTTTACACTACCTTGGTAGGCATCTGAAAGACACCACAAAAGTTGTTCTACCTGCTTTCTGGGCTGAGATGGGGAACCGCTGAATTTTGGACTCGGCCGGTGACAAAATGTTCCAAACACACCCCATGCACAACTCCACCGGGGAAGGTGCCAGACAGGAGTTCTCCTGGTAGTTTTTACACTACCTTGGTAGGCATCTGAAAGACACCACAAAAGTTGTTCTACCTGCTTTCTGGGCTGAGATGGGGAACAGCTGAATTTTGGAGTCGGCCGGTGACAAAATGTTCCAAACACACCCCATGCACAACTCCACCGGGGAAGGTGCCAGACAGGAGTTCTCCTGGTAGTTTTTACATTGCTCCGGTAGGCATCTGAAAGACACCACAAAAGTTGTTCTACCTGCTTTCTGGGCTGAGATGGGGAACCGCTGAATTTTGGAGTCGGCCGGTGACAAAATGTTCCAAACACACCCCATGCACAACTCCACCGGGGAAGGTGCCAGACAGGAGTTCTCCTGGTAGTTTTTACATTGCTCCGGTAGGCATCTGAAAGACACCACAAAAGTTGTTCTACCTGCTTTCTGGGCTGAGATGGGGAACCGCTGAATTTTGGAGTCGGCCGGTGACAAAATGTTCCAAACACACCCCATGCACAACTCCACCGGGGAAGGTGCCAGACAGGAGTTCTCCTGGTAGTTTTTACATTGCTCCTGTAGGCATCAAAAGGACACCACAAAAGTTGTTCTTCCTGCTTTCTGGGCTGAGATGGGGAACCGCTGAATTTTGGAGTCGGCCGGTGACAAAATGTTCCAAACACACCCCATGCACAACTCCACCGGGGAAGGTGCCAGGCAGGAGTTCTCTTGGTAGTTTTTACACTACCTTGGTAGGCATTTGAAAGGCACCACAAAAGTTGTTCTACCTGCTTTCTGGGCTGAGATGGGGAACCGCTGAATTTTGGAGTCGGCCGGTGACAAAATGTTCCAAACACACCCCATGCACAACTCCACCGGGGAAGGTGCCAGACAGGAGTTCTCCTGGTAGTTTTTACATTGCTCTGGTAGGCATCTGAAAGACACCACAAAAGTTGTTCTACCTGCTTTCTGGGCTGAGATGGGGAACCGCTGAATTTTGGACTCGGCTGGTGACAAAATGTTCCAAACACACCCCATGCACAACTCCACTAGGGAAGGTGCCAGACAAGAGTTCTCTTGATAGTTTTTACACTACCTTGGTAGGCAGCTGAAAGGCACCACAAAAGTTGTTCTACCTGCTTTCTGGGCTGAGATGGGGAACCGCTGAATTTTGGAGTCGGCCGGTGACAAAATGTTCCAAACACACCCCATGCACAACTCCACCGGGGAAGGTGCCAGACAGGAGTTCTCCTGGTAGTTTTTACATTGCTCCGGTAGGCATCTGAAAGACACCACAAAAGTTGTTCTACCTGCTTTCTGGGCTGAGATGAGGAACCGCTGAATTTTGGACTCGGCCGGTGACAAAATGTTCCAAACACACCCCATGCACAACTCCACCGGGGAAGGTGCCAGACAGGAGTTCTCCTGGTTGTTTTTACATTGCTCCGGTAGGCATCTGAAAGACACCACAAAAGTTGTTCTACCTGCTTTCTGGGCTGAGATGAGGAACCGCTGAATTTTGGACTCGGCCGGTGACAAAATGTTCCAAACACACCCCATGCACAACTCCACCGGGGAAGGTGCCAGACAGGAGTTCTCCTGGTAGTTTTTACATTGCTCCGGTAGGCAGCTGAAAGACACCACAAAAGTTGTTCTACCTGCTTTCTGGGCTGAGATGGGGAACCGCTGAATTTTGGAGTCGGCCGGTGACAAAATGTTCCAAACACACCCCATGCACAACTCCACCGGGGAAGGTGCCAGACAGGAGTTCTCCTGGTAGTTTTTACATTGCTCCGGTAGGCATCTGAAAGACACCACAAAAGTTGTTCTACCTGCTTTCTGGGCTGAGATGGGGAACCGCTGAATTTTGGAGTCGGCCGGTGACAAAATGTTCCAAACACACCACATGCACAACTCCACCGGGGAAGGTGCCAGACAGGAGTTCTCCTGGTAGTTTTTACATTGCTCCTGTAGGCATCAAAAGGACACCACAAAAGTTGTTCTTCCTGCTTTCTGGGCTGAGATGGGGAACCGCTGAATTTTGGACTCGGCGGTGACAAAATGTTCCAAACACACCCCATGCACAACTCCACCGGGGAAGGTGCCAGACAGGAGTTCTCTTGGTAGTTTTTACATTGCTCCGGTAGGCATCTGAAAGACACCACAAAAGTTGTTCTACCTGCTTTCTGGGATGAGATGAGGAACCGCTGAATTTTGGACTCGGCCGGTGACAAAATGTTCCAAACACACCCCATGCACAACTCCACCGGGGAAGGTGCCAGACAGGAGTTCTCCTGGTAGTTTTTACACTACCTTGGTAGGCATCTGAAAGACACCACAAAAGTTGTTCTACCTGCTTTCTGGGCTGAGATGGGGAACAGCTGAATTTTGGAGTCGGCCGGTGACAAAATGTTCCAAACACACCCCATGCACAACTCCACCGGGGAAGGTGCCAGGCAGGAGTTCTCCTGGTAGTTTTTACATTGCTCCGGTAGGCATCTGAAAGACACCACAAAAGTTGTTCTACCTGCTTTCTGGGCTGAGATGGGGAACCGCTGAATTTTGGAGTCGGCCGGTGACAAAATGTTCCAAACACACCCCATGCACAACTCCACCGGGGAAGGTGCCAGACAGGAGTTCTCCTGGTAGTTTTTACATTGCTCCTGTAGGCATCAAAAGGACACCACAAAAGTTGTTCTTCCTGCTTTCTGGGCTGAGATGGGGAACCGCTGAATTTTGGACTCGGCCGGTGACAAAATGTTCCAAACACACCCCATGCACAACTCCACCGGGGAAGGTGCCAGACAGGAGTTCTCTTGGTAGTTTTTACACTACCTTGGTAGGCATTTGAAAGGCACCACAAAAGTTGTTCTACCTGCTTTCTGAGCTGAGATGGGGAACCGCTGAATTTTGGACTCGGCTAGTGACAAAATGTTCCAAACACACCCCATGCACAACTCCACCGGGGAAGGTGCCAGACAGGAGTTCTCCTGGTAGTTTTTACATTGCTCTGGTAGGCATCTGAAAGACACCACAAAAGTTGTTCTACCTGCTTTCTGGGCTGAGATGGGGAACCGCTGAATTTTGGACTCGGCTGGTGACAAAATGTTCCAAACACACCCCATGCACAACTCCACTAGGGAAGGTGCCAGACAAGAGTTCTCTTGATAGTTTTTACACTACCTTGGTAGGCAGCTGAAAGGCACCACAAAAGTTGTTCTACCTGCTTTCTGGGCTGAGATGGGGAACCGCTGAATTTTGGACTCGGCCGGTGACAAAATGTTCCAAACACACCCCATGCACAACTCCACCGGGGAAGGTGCCAGACAGGAGTTCTCCTGGTTGTTTTTACATTGCTCCGGTAGGCATCTGAAAGACACCACAAAAGTTGTTCTACCTGCTTTCTGGGCTGAGATGAGGAACCGCTGAATTTTGGAGTCGGCCGGTGACAAAATGTTCCAAACACACCCCATGCACAACTCCACCGGGGAAGGTGCCAGACAGGAGTTCTCCTGGTAGTTTTTACATTGCTCCGGTAGGCATCTGAAAGACACCACAAAAGTTGTTCTACCTGCTTTCTGGGCTGAGATGGGGAACCGCTGAATTTTGGAGTCGGCCGGTGACAAAATGTTCCAAACACACCCCATGCACAACTCCACCGGGGAAGGTGCCAGACAGGAGTTCTCCTGGTAGTTTTTACATTGCTCCGGTAGGCATCTGAAAGACACCACAAAAGTTGTTCTACCTGCTTTCTGGGCTGAGATGGGGAACCGCTGAATTTTGGAGTCGGCCGGTGACAAAATGTTCCAAACACACCCCATGCACAACTCCACCGGGGAAGGTGCCAGACAGGAGTTCTCCTGGTAGTTTTTACATTGCTCCGGTAGGCATCTGAAAGACACCACAAAAGTTGTTCTACCTGCTTTCTGGGCTGAGATGGGGAACCGCTGAATTTTGGAGTCGGCCGGTGACAAAATGTTCCAAACACACCCCATGCACAACTCCACCGGGGAAGGTGCCAGACAGGAGTTCTCCTGGTAGTTTTTACATTGCTCCGGTAGGCATCTGAAAGACACCACAAAAGTTGTTCTACCTGCTTTCTGGGCTGAGATGGGGAACCGCTGAATTTTGGAGTCGGCCGGTGACAAAATGTTCCAAACACACCCCATGCACAACTCCACCGGGGAAGGTGCCAGACAGGAGTTCTCTTAGTAGTTTTTACATTGCTCCTGTAGGCATCAAAAGGACACCACAAAAGTTGTTCTTCCTGCTTTCTGGGCTGAGATGGGGAACCGCTGAATTTTGGAGTCGGCCGGTGACAAAATGTTCCAAACACACCCCATGCACAACTCCACCGGGGAAGGTGCCAGACAGGAGTTCTCTTGGTAGTTTTTACATTGCTCCGGTAGGCATCTGAAAGACACCACAAAAGTTGTTCTACCTGCTTTCTGGGCTGAGATGAGGAACCGCTGAATTTTGGACTCGGCCGGTGACAAAATGTTCCAAACACACCCCATGCACAACTCCACCGGGGAAGGTGCCAGACAGGAGTTCTCCTGGTAGTTTTTACACTACCTTGGTAGGCATCTGAAAGACACCACAAAAGTTGTTCTACCTGCTTTCTGGGCTGAGATGGGGAACAGCTGAATTTTGGAGTCGGCCGGTGACAAAATGTTCCAAACACACCCCATGCACAACTCCACCGGGGAAGGTGCCAGACAGGAGTTCTCCTGGTAGTTTTTACATTGCTCCGGTAGGCATCTGAAAGACACCACAAAAGTTGTTCTACCTGCTTTCTGGGCTGAGATGGGGAACCGCTGAATTTTGGAGTCGGCCGGTGACAAAATGTTCCAAACACACCCCATGCACAACTCCACCGGGGAAGGTGCCAGACAGGAGTTCTCCTGGTAGTTTTTACATTGCTCCGGTAGGCATCTGAAAGACACCACAAAAGTTGTTCTACCTGCTTTCTGGGCTGAGATGGGGAACCGCTGAATTTTGGAGTCGGCCGGTGACAAAATGTTCCAAACACACCCCATGCACAACTCCACCGGGGAAGGTGCCAGACAGGAGTTCTCCTGGTAGTTTTTACATTGCTCCTGTAGGCATCAAAAGGACACCACAAAAGTTGTTCTTCCTGCTTTCTGGGCTGAGATGGGGAACCGCTGAATTTTGGAGTCGGCCGGTGACAAAATGTTCCAAACACACCCCATGCACAACTCCACCGGGGAAGGTGCCAGACAGGAGTTCTCTTGGTAGTTTTTACATTGCTCCGGTAGGCATTTGAAAGGCACCACAAAAGTTGTTCTACCTGCTTTCTGAGCTGAGATGGGGAACCGCTGAATTTTGGACTCGGCTAGTGACAAAATGTTCCAAACACACCCCATGCACAACTCCACCGGGGAAGGTGCCAGACAGGAGTTCTCCTGGTAGTTTTTACATTGCTCTGGTAGGCATCTGAAAGACACCACAAAAGTTGTTCTACCTGCTTTCTGGGCTGAGATGGGGAACCGCTGAATTTTGGACTCGGCTGGTGACAAAATGTTCCAAACACACCCCATGCACAACTCCACTAGGGAAAGGTGCCAGACAAGAGTTCTCTTGATAGTTTTTACACTACCTTGGTAGGCAGCTGAAAGGCACCACAAAAGTTGTTCTACCTGCTTTCTGGGCTGAGATGGGGAACCGCTGAATTTTGGACTCGGCCGGTGACAAAATGTTCCAAACACACCCCATGCACAACTCCACCGGGGAAGGTGCCAGGCAGGAGTTCTCCTGGTAGTTTTTACATTGCTCCGGTAGGCATCTGAAAGACACCACAAAAGTTGTTCTACCTGCTTTCTGGGCTGAGATGAGGAACCGCTGAATTTTGGACTCGGCCGGTGACAAAATGTTCCAAACACACCCCATGCACAACTCCACCGGGGAAGGTGCCAGACAGGAGTTCTCCTGGTTGTTTTTACATTGCTCCGGTAGGCATCTGAAAGACACCACAAAAGTTGTTCTACCTGCTTTCTGGGCTGAGATGAGGAACCGCTGAATTTTGGAGTCGGCCAGTGACAAAATGTTCCAAACACACCCCATGCACAACTCCACCGGGGAAGGTGCCAGACAGGAGTTCTCCTGGTAGTTTTTACATTGCTCCGGTAGGCATCTGAAAGACACCACAAAAGTTGTTCTACCTGCTTTCTGGGCTGAGATGGGGAACCGCTGAATTTTGGAGTCGGCCGGTGACAAAATGTTCCAAACACACCCCATGCACAACTCCACCGGGGAAGGTGCCAGACAGGAGTTCTCCTGGTAGTTTTTACATTGCTCCGGTAGGCATCTGAAAGACACCACAAAAGTTGTTCTACCTGCTTTCTGGGCTGAGATGGGGAACCGCTGAATTTTGGAGTCGGCCGGTGACAAAATGTTCCAAACACACCCCATGCACAACTCCACCGGGGAAGGTGCCAGACAGGAGTTCTCCTGGTAGTTTTTACATTGCTCCGGTAGGCATCTGAAAGACACCACAAAAGTTGTTCTACCTGCTTTCTGGGCTGAGATGGGGAACCGCTGAATTTTGGAGTCGGCCGGTGACAAAATGTTCCAAACACACCCCATGCACAACTCCACCGGGGAAGGTGCCAGACAGGAGTTCTCCTGGTAGTTTTTACATTGCTCCGGTAGGCATCTGAAAGACACCACAAAAGTTGTTCTACCTGCTTTCTGGGCTGAGATGGGGAACCGCTGAATTTTGGAGTCGGCCGGTGACAAAATGTTCCAAACACACCCCATGCACAACTCCACCGGGGAAGGTGCCAGACAGGAGTTCTCCTGGTAGTTTTTACATTGCTCCTGTAGGCATCAAAAGGACACCACAAAAGTTGTTCTTCCTGCTTTCTGGGCTGAGATGGGGAACCGCTGAATTTTGGAGTCGGCTGGTGACAAAATGTTCCAAACACACCCCATGCACAACTCCACCGGGGAAGGTGCCAGACAGGAGTTCTCTTGGTAGTTTTTACATTGCTCCGGTAGGCATCTGAAAGACACCACAAAAGTTGTTCTACCTGCTTTCTGGGCTGAGATGAGGAACCGCTGAATTTTGGACTCGGCCGGTGACAAAATGTTCCAAACACACCCCATGCACAACTCCACCGGGGAAGGTGCCAGACAGGAGTTCTCCTGGTAGTTTTTACACTACCTTGGTAGGCATCTGAAAGACACCACAAAAGTTGTTCTACCTGCTTTCTGGGCTGAGATGGGGAACAGCTGAATTTTGGAGTCGGCCGGTGACAAAATGTTCCAAACACACCCCATGCACAACTCCACCGGGGAAGGTGCCAGACAGGAGTTCTCCTGGTAGATTTTACATTGCTCCGGTAGGCATCTGAAAGACACCACAAAAGTTGTTCTACCTGCTTTCTGGGCTGAGATGGGGAACAGCTGAATTTTGGACTCGGCCGGTGACAAAATGTTCCAAACACACCCCATGCACAACTCCACCGGGGAAGGTGCCAGACAGGAGTTCTCCTGGTAGTTTTTACATTGCTCCGGTAGGCATCTGAAAGACACCACAAAAGTTGTTCTACCTGCTTTCTGGGCTGAGATGGGGAACCGCTGAATTTTGGAGTCGGCCGGTGACAAAATGTTCCAAACACACCCCATGCACAACTCCACCGGGGAAGGTGCCAGACAGGAGTTCTCCTGGTAGTTTTTACATTGCTCCTGTAGGCATCAAAAGGACACCACAAAAGTTGTTCTTCCTGCTTTCTGGGCTGAGATGGGGAACCGCTGAATTTTGGAGTCGGCCGGTGACAAAATGTTCCAAACACACCCCATGCACAACTCCACCGGGGAAGGTGCCAGACAGGAGTTCTCTTGGTAGTTTTTACATTGCTCCGGTAGGCATTTGAAAGGCACCACAAAAGTTGTTCTACCTGCTTTCTGAGCTGAGATGGGGAACCGCTGAATTTTGGACTCGGCTAGTGACAAAATGTTCCAAACACACCCCATGCACAACTCCACCGGGGAAGGTGCCAGACAGGAGTTCTCCTGGTAGTTTTTACATTGCTCTGGTAGGCATCTGAAAGACACCACAAAAGTTGTTCTACCTGCTTTCTGGGCTGAGATGGGGAACCGCTGAATTTTGGACTCGGCTGGTGACAAAATGTTCCAAACACACCCCATGCACAACTCCACTAGGGAAAGGTGCCAGACAAGAGTTCTCTTGATAGTTTTTACACTACCTTGGTAGGCAGCTGAAAGGCACCACAAAAGTTGTTCTACCTGCTTTCTGGGCTGAGATGGGGAACCGCTGAATTTTGGACTCGGCCGGTGACAAAATGTTCCAAACACACCCCATGCACAACTCCACCGGGGAAGGTGCCAGGCAGGAGTTCTCCTGGTAGTTTTTACATTGCTCCGGTAGGCATCTGAAAGACACCACAAAAGTTGTTCTACCTGCTTTCTGGGCTGAGATGAGGAACCGCTGAATTTTGGACTCGGCCGGTGACAAAATGTTCCAAACACACCCCATGCACAACTCCACCGGGGAAGGTGCCAGACAGGAGTTCTCCTGGTAGTTTTTACATTGCTCCGGTAGGCATCTGAAAGACACCACAAAAGTTGTTCTACCTGCTTTCTGGGCTGAGATGAGGAACCGCTGAATTTTGGACTCGGCCGGTGACAAAATGTTCCAAACACACCCCATGCACAACTCCACCGGGGAAGGTGCCAGACAGGAGTTCTCCTGGTAGTTTTTACATTGCTCCGGTAGGCATCTGAAAGACACCACAAAAGTTGTTCTACCTGCTTTCTGGGCTGAGATGGGGAACCGCTGAATTTTGGAGTCGGCCGGTGACAAAATGTTCCAAACACACCCCATGCACAACTCCACCGGGGAAGGTGCCAGACAGGAGTTCTCCTGGTAGTTTTTACATTGCTCCGGTAGGCATCTGAAAGACACCACAAAAGTTGTTCTACCTGCTTTCTGGGCTGAGATGAGGAACCGCTGAATTTTGGAGTCGGCCGGTGACAAAATGTTCCAAAGACACCCCATGCACAACTCCACCGGGGAAGGTGCCAGACAGGAGTTCTCCTGGTAGTTTTTACACTACCTTGGTAGGCATCTGAAAGACACCACAAAAGTTGTTCTACCTGCTTTCTGGGCTGAGATGGGGAACAGCTGAATTTTGGAGTCGGCCGGTGACAAAATGTTCCAAACACACCCCATGCACAACTCCACCGGGGAAGGTGCCAGACAGGAGTTCTCCTGGTAGTTTTTACATTGCTCCGGTAGGCATCTGAAAGACACCACAAAAGTTGTTCTACCTGCTTTCTGGGCTGAGATGGGGAACCGCTGAATTTTGGAGTCGGCCGGTGACAAAATGTTCCAAACACACCCCATGCACAACTCCACCGGGGAAGGTGCCAGACAGGAGTTCTCCTGGTAGTTTTTACATTGCTCCGGTAGGCATCTGAAAGACACCACAAAAGTTGTTCTACCTGCTTTCTGGGCTGAGATGGGGAACCGCTGAATTTTGGAGTCGGCCGGTGACAAAATGTTCCAAACACACCACATGCACAACTCCACCAGGGAAGGTGCCAGACAGGAGTTCTCCTGGTAGTTTTTACATTGCTCCGGTAGGCATCTGAAAGACACCACAAAAGTTGTTCTACCTGCTTTCTGGGCTGAGATGGGGAACCGCTGAATTTTGGAGTCGGCCGGTGACAAAATGTTCCAAACACACCCCATGCACAACTCCACTAGGGAAGGTGCCAGACAAGAGTTCTCTTGATAGTTTTTACACTACCTTGGTAGGCATCTGAAAGACACCACAAAAGTTGTTCTACCTGCTTTCTGGGCTGAGATGGGGAACCGCTGAATTTTGGACTCGGCCGGTGACAAAATGTTCCAAACACACCCCATGCACAACTCCACCGGGGAAGGTGCCAGACAGGAGTTCTCCTGGTAGTTTTTACATTGCTCTGGTAGGCATCTGAAAGACACCACAAAAGTTGTTCTACCTGCTTTCTGGGCTGAGATGGGGAACCACTGAATTTTGGACTCGGCCGGTGACAAAATGTTCCAAACACACCCCATGCACAACTCCACCGGGGAAGGTGCCAGACAGGAGTTCTCCTGGTAGTTTTTACATTGCTCCGGTAGGCATCTGAAAGACACCACAAAAGTTGTTCTACCTGCTTTCTGGGCTGAGATGGGGAACCGCTGAATTTTGGAGTCGGCCGGTGACAAAATGTTCCAAACACACCCCATGCACAACTCCACCGGGGAAGGTGCCAGACAGGAGTTCTCCTGGTAGTTTTTACATTGCTCCGGTAGGCATCTGAAAGACACCACAAAAGTTGTTCTACCTGCTTTCTGGGCTGAGATGGGGAACCGCTGAATTTTGGAGTCGGCCGGTGACAAAATGTTCCAAACACACCCCATGCACAACTCCACCGGGGAAGGTGCCAGACAGGAGTTCTCCTGGTAGTTTTTACATTGCTCCGGTAGGCATCTGAAAGACACCACAAAAGTTGTTCTACCTGCTTTCTGGGCTGAGATGGGGAACCGCTGAATTTTGGAGTCGGCCGGTGACAAAATGTTCCAAACACACCACATGCACAACTCCACCGGGGAAGGTGCCAGACAGGAGTTCTCCTGGTAGTTTTTACATTGCTCCTGTAGGCATCAAAAGGACACCACAAAAGTTGTTCTTCCTGCTTTCTGGGCTGAGATGGGGAACCACTGAATTTTGGACTCGGCTGGTGACAAAATGTTCCAAACACACCCCATGCACAACTCCACTAGGGAAGGTGCCAGACAAGAGTTCTCTTGATAGTTTTTACACTACCTTGGTAGGCATTTGAAAGGCACCACAAAAGTTGTTCTACCTGCTTTCTGGGCTGAGATGGGGAACCGCTGAATTTTGGAGTCGGCCGGTGACAAAATGTTCCAAACACACCCCATGCACAACTCCACCGGGGAAGGTGCCAGACAGGAGTTCTCCTGGTAGTTTTTACATTGCTCCGGTAGGCATCTGAAAGACACCACAAAAGTTGTTCTACCTGCTTTCTGGGCTGAGATGAGGAACCGCTGAATTTTGGAGTCGGCCGGTGACAAAATGTTCCAAACACACCCCATGCACAACTCCACCGGGGAAGGTGCCAGACAGGAGTTCTCCTGGTAGTTTTTACATTGCTCCGGTAGGCATCTGAAAGACACCACAAAAGTTGTTCTACCTGCTTTCTGGGCTGAGATGAGGAACCGCTGAATTTTGGACTCGGCCGGTGACAAAATGTTCCAAACACACCCCATGCACAACTCCACCGGGGAAGGTGCCAGACAGGAGTTCTCCTGGTAGTTTTTACATTGCTCCGGTAGGCATCTGAAAGACACCACAAAAGTTGTTCTACCTGCTTTCTGGGCTGAGATGGGGAACCGCTGAATTTTGGAGTCGGCCGGTGACAAAATGTTCCAAACACACCCCATGCACAACTCCACCGGGGAAGGTGCCAGACAGGAGTTCTCCTGGTAGTTTTTACATTGCTCCGGTAGGCATCTGAAAGACACCACAAAAGTTGTTCTACCTGCTTTCTGGGCTGAGATGGGGAACCGCTGAATTTTGGACTCGGCCGGTGACAAAATGTTCCAAACACACCACATGCACAACTCCACCGGGGAAGGTGCCAGACAGGAGTTCTCCTGGTAGTTTTTACATTGCTCCTGTAGGCATCAAAAGGACACCACAAAAGTTGTTCTTCCTGCTTTCTGGGCTGAGATGGGGAACCGCTGAATTTTGGAGTTGGCCGGTGACAAAATGTTCCAAACACACCCCATGCACAACTCCACCGGGGAAGGTGCCAGACAGGAGTTCTCTTGGTAGTTTTTACATTGCTCCGGTAGGCATCTGAAAGACACCACAAAAGTTGTTCTACCTGCTTTCTGGGCTGAGATGAGGAACCGCTGAATTTTGGACTCGGCCGGTGACAAAATGTTCCAAAGACACCCCATGCACAACTCCACCGGGGAAGGTGCCAGACAGGAGTTCTCCTGGTAGTTTTTACACTACCTTGGTAGGCATCTGAAAGACACCACAAAAGTTGTTCTACCTGCTTTCTGGGCTGAGATGGGGAACAGCTGAATTTTGGAGTCGGCCGGTGACAAAATGTTCCAAAGACACCCCATGCACAACTCCACCGGGGAAGGTGCCAGACAGGAGTTCTCCTGGTAGTTTTTACATTGCTCCGGTAGGCATCTGAAAGACACCACAAAAGTTGTTCTACCTGCTTTCTGGGCTGAGATGGGGAACCGCTGAATTTTGGAGTCGGCCGGTGACAAAATGTTCCAAACACACCCCATGCACAACTCCACCGGGGAAGGTGCCAGACAGGAGTTCTCCTGGTAGTTTTTACATTGCTCCGGTAGGCATCTGAAAGACACCACAAAAGTTGTTCTACCTGCTTTCTGGGCTGAGATGGGGAACCGCTGAATTTTGGAGTCGGCCGGTGACAAAATGTTCCAAACACACCACATGCACAACTCCACCGGGGAAGGTGCCAGACAGGAGTTCTCCTGGTAGTTTTTACATTGCTCTGGTAGGCATCTGAAAGACACCACAAAAGTTGTTCTACCTTCTTTCTGGGCTGAGATGGGGAACCGCTGAATTTTGGACTCGGCTGGTGACAAAATGTTCCAAACACACCCCATGCACAACTCCACTAGGGAAGGTGCCAGACAAGAGTTCTCTTGATAGTTTTTACACTACCTTGGTAGGCAGCTGAAAGGCACCACAAAAGTTGTTCTACCTGCTTTCTGGGCTGAGATGGGGAACCGCTGAATTTTGGAGTCGGCCGGTGACAAAATGTTCCAAACACACCCCATGCACAACTCCACCGGGGAAGGTGCCAGACAGGAGTTCTCCTGGTAGTTTTTACATTGCTCCGGTAGGCATCTGAAAGACACCACAAAAGTTGTTCTACCTGCTTTCTGGGCTGAGATGGGGAACCGCTGAATTTTGGAGTCGGCCGGTGACAAAATGTTCCAAACACACCACATGCACAACTCCACCGGGGAAGGTGCCAGACAGGAGTTCTCCTGGTAGTTTTTACATTGCTCCTGTAGGCATCAAAAGGACACCACAAAAGTTGTTCTTCCTGCTTTCTGGGCTGAGATGGGGAACCACTGAATTTTGGACTCGGCTGGTGACAAAATGTTCCAAACACACCCCATGCACAACTCCACCGGGGAAGGTGCCAGACAAGAGTTCTCTTGATAGTTTTTACACTACCTTGGTAGGCAGCTGAAAGGCACCACAAAAGTTGTTCTACCTGCTTTCTGGGCTGAGATGGGGAACCGCTGAATTTTGGACTCGGCCGGTGACAAAATGTTCCAAACACACCCCATGCACAACTCCACCGGGGAAGGTGCCAGACAGGAGTTCTCCTGGTAGTTTTTACATTGCTCCGGTAGGCATCTGAAAGACACCACAAAAGTTGTTCTACCTGCTTTCTGGGCTGAGATGAGGAACCGCTGAATTTTGGACTCGGCCGGTGACAAAATGTTCCAAACACACCACATGCACAACTCCACCGGGGAAGGTGCCAGACAGGAGTTCTCCTGGTAGTTTTTACATTGCTCCTGTAGGCATCAAAAGGACACCACAAAAGTTGTTCTTCCTGCTTTCTGGGCTGAGATGGGGAACCGCTGAATTTTGGAGTCGGCCGGTGACAAAATGTTCCAAACACACCCCATGCACAACTCCACCGGGGAAGGTGCCAGACAGGAGTTCTCCTGGTAGTTTTTACATTGCTCCGGTAGGCATCTGAAAGACACCACAAAAGTTGTTCTACCTGCTTTCTGGGCTGAGATGGGGAACCGCTGAATTTTGGAGTCGGCCGGTGACAAAATGTTCCAAACACACCCCATGCACAACTCCACCGGGGAAGGTGCCAGACAGGAGTTCTCCTGGTAGTTTTTACATTGCTCCGGTAGGCATCTGAAAGACACCACAAAAGTTGTTCTACCTGCTTTCTGGGCTGAGATGGGGAACCGCTGAATTTTGGAGTCGGCCGGTGACAAAATGTTCCAAACACACCCCATGCACAACTCCACCGGGGAAGGTGCCAGACAGGAGTTCTCCTGGTAGTTTTTACATTGCTCCGGTAGGCATCTGAAAGACACCACAAAAGTTGTTCTACCTGCTTTCTGGGCTGAGATGGGGAACCGCTGAATTTTGGAGTCGGCCGGTGACAAAATGTTCCAAACACACCCCATGCACAACTCCACCGGGGAAGGTGCCAGACAGGAGTTCTCTTGGTAGTTTTTACATTGCTCCGGTAGGCATCTGAAAGACACCACAAAAGTTGTTCTACCTGCTTTCTGGGCTGAGATGAGGAACCGCTGAATTTTGGACTCGGCCGGTGACAAAATGTTCCAAACACACCCCATGCACAACTCCACCGGGGAAGGTGCCAGACAGGAGTTCTCCTGGTAGTTTTTACACTACCTTGGTAGGCATCTGAAAGACACCACAAAAGTTGTTCTACCTGCTTTCTGGGCTGAGATGGGGAACAGCTGAATTTTGGAGTCGGCCGGTGACAAAATGTTCCAAAGACACCCCATGCACAACTCCACCGGGGAAGGTGCCAGACAGGAGTTCTCCTGGTAGTTTTTACATTGCTCCGGTAGGCATCTGAAAGACACCACAAAAGTTGTTCTACCTGCTTTCTGGGCTGAGATGGGGAACCGCTGAATTTTGGAGTCGGCCGGTGACAAAATGTTCCAAACACACCCCATGCACAACTCCACCGGGGAAGGTGCCAGACAGGAGTTCTCCTGGTAGTTTTTACATTGCTCCGGTAGGCATCTGAAAGACACCACAAAAGTTGTTCTACCTGCTTTCTGGGCTGAGATGGGGAACCGCTGAATTTTGGAGTCGGCCGGTGACAAAATGTTCCAAACACACCCCATGCACAACTCCACCGGGGAAGGTGCCAGACAGGAGTTCTCCTGGTAGTTTTTACATTGCTCCTGTAGGCATCAAAAGGACACCACAAAAGTTGTTCTTCCTGCTTTCTGGGCTGAGATGGGGAACCGCTGAATTTTGGACTCGGCCGGTGACAAAATGTTCCAAACACACCCCATGCACAACTCCACCGGGGAAGGTGCCAGGCAGGAGTTCTCTTGGTAGTTTTTACACTACCTTGGTAGGCATTTGAAAGGCACCACAAAAGTTGTTCTACCTGCTTTCTGAGCTGAGATGGGGAACCGCTGAATTTTGGACTCGGCTAGTGACAAAATGTTCCAAACACACCCCATGCACAACTCCACCGGGGAAGGTGCCAGACAGGAGTTCTCCTGGTAGTTTTTACATTGCTCATGTAGGCATCTGAAAGACACCACAAAAGTTGTTCTACCTGCTTTCTGGGCTGAGATGGGGAACCGCTGAATTTTGGACTCGGCTGGTGACAAAATGTTCCAAACACACCCCATGCACAACTCCACTAGGGAAGGTGCCAGACAAGAGTTCTCTTGATAGTTTTTACACTACCTTGGTAGGCAGCTGAAAGGCACCACAAAAGTTGTTCTACCTGCTTTCTGGGCTGAGATGGGGAACCGCTGAATTTTGGACTCGGCCGGTGACAAAATGTTCCAAAGACACCCCATGCACAACTCCACCGGGGAAGGTGCCAGGCAGGAGTTCTCTTGGTAGTTTTTACATTACCTTGGTAGGCATTTGAAAGGCACCACAAAAGTTGTTCTACCTGCTTTCTGGGCTGAGATGGGGAACCGCTGACTTTTGGAGTCGGCTGGTGACAAAATGTTCCAAACACACCCCATGCACAACTCCACCGGGGAAGGTGCCAGACAGGAGTTCTCCGGGTAGTTTTTACATTGCTCCGGTAGGCATCTGAAAGACACCAGAAAAGTTGTTCTACCTTCTTTCTGGGCTGAGATGGGGAACCGCTGAATTTTGGACTCGGCCGGTGACAAAATGTTCCAAACACACCCCATGCACAACTCCACCGGGGAAGGTGCCAGACAGGAGTTCTCCTGGTAGTTTTTACATTGCTCCGGTAGGCATCTGAAAGACACCACAAAAGTTGTTCTACCTGCTTTCTGGGCTGAGATGAGGAACCGCTGAATTTTGGACTCGGCCGGTGAAAAAATGTTCCAAACACACCCCATGCACAACTCCACTAGCGAAGGTGCCAGGCAGGAGTTCCGTTGGTAGTTTTTACATTGCTCCTGTAGGCATCAAAAGGACACCACAAAAGTTGTTCTACCTGCTTTCTGGGCTGAGATGGGGAATCGCTGAATTTTGGACTCGGCCGGTGACAAAATGTTCCAAAGACACCCCATGCACAACTCCACCGGGGAAGGTGCCAGGCAGGAGTTCTCTTGGTAGTTTTTACACTACCTTGGTAGGCATTTGAAAGGCACCACAAAAGTTGTTCTACCTGCTTTCTGGGCTGAGATGGGGAACAGCTGAATTTTGGACTCGGCCGGTGACAAAATGTTCCAAACACACCCCATGCACAACTCCACCGGGGAAGGTGCCAGACAGGAGTTCTCCTGGTAGTTTTTACATTGCTCCGGTAGGCATCTGAAAGACACCACAAAAGTAGTTCTACCTGCTCTCTGGGCTGAGATGGGGAACCGCTGAATTTTGGAGTCGGCCGGTGACAAAATGTTCCAAACACACCCCATGCACAACTCCACCGGGGAAGGTGCCAGACAGGAGTTCTCCTGGTAGTTTTTACATTGCTCCGGTAGGCATCTGAAAGACACCACAAAAGTTGTTCTTCCTGCTTTCTGGGCTGAGATGGGGAACCGCTGAATTTTGGAGTCGGCCGGTGACAAAATGTTCCAAACACACCCCATGCACAACTCCACCGGGGAAGGTGCCAGACAGGAGTTCTCTTAATAGTTTTTATACTACCTTGGTAGGCAGCTGAAAGGCACCACAAAAGTTGTTCTACCTGCTTTCTGGGCTGAGATGGGGAACCGCTGAATTTTGGACTCGGCTGGTGACAAAATGTTCCAAACACACCCCATGCACAACTCCACCGGGGAAGGTGCCAGACAGGAGTTCTCCTGGTAGTTTTTACACTACCTTGGTAGGCATCAGAAAGACACCACAAAAGTTGTTCTACCTGCTTTCTGGGCTGAGATGGGGAACAGCTGAATTTTGGAGTCGGCCGGTGACAAAATGTTCCAAACACACCCCATGCACAACTCCACCGGGGAAGGTGCCAGACAGGAGTTCTCCTGGTAGTTTTTACATTGCTCCGGTAGGCATCTGAAAGACACCACAAAAGTTGTTCTACCTGCTTTCTGGGCTGAGATGGGGAACCGCTGAATTTTGGACTCGGCCGGTGACAAAATGTTCCAAACACTCCCCATGCACAACTCCACCGGGGAAGGTGCCAGACAGGAGTTCTCTTGATAGTTTTTACACTACCTTGGTAGGCACCTGAAAGGCACCACAAAAGTTGTTCTACCTGCTTTCTGGGCTGAGATGGGGAACAGCTGAATTTTGGACTCGGCTGGTGACAAAATTTTAATAAATACACCCCATGCACAACTCCACTAGCGAAGGTGCCAGGGACGAGTTCTGTTGGTAGTTTTTACATTGCTCCGGTAGGCATCAAAAGGACACCACAAAAGTTGTTCTACCTGCTTTCTGGGCTGAGATGGGGAACCGCTGAATTTTGGACTCGGCCGGTGACAAAATGTTCCAAACACACCCCATGCACAACTCCACCGGGGAAGGTGCCAGACAGGAGTTCTCCTGGTAGTTTTTACATTGCTCCGGTAGGCATCTGAAAGACACCACAAAAGTTGTTCTACCTGCTTTCTGGGCTGAGATGGGGAACCGCTGAATTTTGGAGTCGGCCGGTGACAAAATGTTCCAAACACACCCCATGCACAACTCCACCGGGGAAGGTGCCAGACAGGAGTTCTCCTGGTAGTTTTTACATTGCTCCGGTAGGCATCTGAAAGACACCACAAAAGTTGTTCTACCTGCTTTCTGGGCTGAGATGGGGAACCGCTGAATTTTGGAGTCGGCCGGTGACAAAATGTTCCAAACACACCCCATGCACAACTCCACCGGGGAAGGTGCCAGACAGGAGTTCTCCTGGTAGTTTTTACATTGCTCCGGTAGGCATCTGAAAGACACCACAAAAGTTGTTCTACCTGCTTTCTGGGCTGAGATGGGGAACCGCTGAATTTTGGAGTCGGCCGGTGACAAAATGTTCCAAACACACCCCATGCACAACTCCACCGGGGAAGGTGCCAGACAGGAGTTCTCTTGGTAGTTTTTACATTGCTCCGGTAGGCATCTGAAAGACACCACAAAAGTTGTTCTACCTGCTTTCTGGGCTGAGATGAGGAACCGCTGAATTTTGGACTCGGCCGGTGACAAAATGTTCCAAACACACCCCATGCACAACTCCACCGGGGAAGGTGCCAGACAGGAGTTCTCCTGGTAGTTTTTACACTACCTTGGTAGGCATCTGAAAGACACCACAAAAGTTGTTCTACCTGCTTTCTGGGCTGAGATGGGGAACAGCTGAATTTTGGAGTCGGCCGGTGACAAAATGTTCCAAAGACACCCCATGCACAACTCCACCGGGGAAGGTGCCAGACAGGAGTTCTCCTGGTAGTTTTTACATTGCTCCGGTAGGCATCTGAAAGACACCACAAAAGTTGTTCTACCTGCTTTCTGGGCTGAGATGGGGAACCGCTGAATTTTGGAGTCGGCCGGTGACAAAATGTTCCAAACACACCCCATGCACAACTCCACCGGGGAAGGTGCCAGACAGGAGTTCTCCTGGTAGTTTTTACATTGCTCCGGTAGGCATCTGAAAGACACCACAAAAGTTGTTCTACCTGCTTTCTGGGCTGAGATGGGGAACCGCTGAATTTTGGAGTCGGCCGGTGACAAAATGTTCCAAACACACCCCCATGCACAACTCCACCGGGGAAGGTGCCAGACAGGAGTTCTCCTGGTAGTTTTTACATTGCTCCTGTAGGCATCAAAAGGACACCACAAAAGTTGTTCTTCCTGCTTTCTGGGCTGAGATGGGGAACCGCTGAATTTTGGACTCGGCCGGGTGGACAAAATGTTCCAAACACACCCCATGCACAACTCCACCGGGGAAGGTGCCAGGCAGGAGTTCTCTTGGTAGTTTTTACACTACCTTGGTAGGCATTTGAAAGGCACCACAAAAGTTGTTCTACCTGCTTTCTGAGCTGAGATGGGGAACCGCTGAATTTTGGACTCGGCTAGTGACAAAATGTTCCAAACACACCCCATGCACAACTCCACCGGGGAAGGTGCCAGACAGGAGTTCTCCTGGTAGTTTTTACATTGCTCATGTAGGCATCTGAAAGACACCACAAAAGTTGTTCTACCTGCTTTCTGGGCTGAGATGGGGAAACCGCTGAATTTTGGACTCGGCTGGTGACAAAATGTTCCAAACACACCCCATGCACAACTCCACTAGGAAGGTGCCAGACAAGAGTTCTCTTGATAGTTTTTTACACTACCTTGGTAGGCAGCTGAAAGGCACCACAAAAGTTGTTCTACCTGCTTTCTGGGCTGAGATGGGGAACCGCTGAATTTTGGACTCGGCCGGTGACAAAATGTTCCAAAGACACCCCATGCACAACTCCACCGGGGAAGGTGCCAGGCAGGAGTTCTCTTGGTAGTTTTTACATTACCTTGGTAGGCATTTGAAAGGCACCACAAAAGTTGTTCTACCTGCTTTCTGGGCTGAGATGGGGAACCGCTGACTTTTGGAGTCGGCTGGTGACAAAATGTTCCAAACACACCCCATGCACAACTCCACCGGGGAAGGTGCCAGACAGGAGTTCTCCTGGTAGTTTTTACATTGCTCCGGTAGGCATCTGAAAGACACCAGAAAAGTTGTTTCTACCTTCTTTCTGGGCTGAGATGGGGAACCGCTGAATTTTGGACTCGGCCGGTGACAAAATGTTCCAAACACACCCCATGCACAACTCCACCGGGGAAGGTGCCAGACAGGAGTTCTCCTGGTAGTTTTTACATTGCTCCGGTAGGCATCTGAAAGACACCACAAAAGTTGTTCTACCTGCTTTCTGGGCTGAGATGAGGAACCGCTGAATTTTTGACTCGGCCGGTGAAAAAATGTTCCAAACACACCCCATGCACAACTCCACTAGCGAAGGTGCCAGGCAGGAGTTCCCGTTGGTAGTTTTTACATTGCTCCTGTAGGCATCAAAAGGACACCACAAAAGTTGTTCTACCTGCTTTCTGGGCTGAGATGGGGAATCGCTGAATTTTGGACTCGGCCGGTGACAAAATGTTCCAAAGACACCCCATGCACAACTCCACCGGGGAAGGTGCCAGGCAGGAGTTCTCTTGGTAGTTTTTTACACTACCTTGGTAGGCATTTGAAAGGCACCACAAAAGTTGTTCTACCTGCTTTCTGGGCTGAGATGGGGAACAGCTGAATTTTGGACTCGGCCGGTGACAAAATGTTCCAAACACACCCCATGCACAACTCCACCGGGGAAGGTGCCAGACAGGAGTTCTCCTGGTAGTTTTTACATTGCTCCGGTAGGCATCTGAAAGACACCACAAAAGTAGTTCTACCTGCTCTCTGGGCTGAGATGGGGGAAACCGCTGAATTTTGGAGTCGGCCGGTGACAAAATGTTCCAAACACACCCCATGCACAACTCCACCGGGGAAGGTGCCAGACAGGAGTTCTCCTGGTAGTTTTTACATTGCTCCGGTAGGCATCTGAAAGACACCACAAAAGTTGTTCTTCCTGCTTTCTGGGCTGAGATGGGGATTTTGGAGTCGGCCGGTGACAAAATGTTCCAAACACACCCCATGCACAACTCCACCGGGGAAGGTGCCAGACAGGAGTTCTCTTAATAGTTTTTATACTACCTTGGTAGGCAGCTGAAAGGCACCACAAAAGTTGTTCTACCTGCTTTCTGGGCTGAGATGGGGAACA